>NC_135783.1:278844321-279444321 GCF_051106095.1 Pogona vitticeps
TGTGTATCCATCTGACAGTTGTTCTATACAGCCCACACCCAGTTAGCCTGCTAATCAGAATATAATGTGTACTTTGTCAAAAGTTCTACTGAAGTCCACAGCATCCCCCCCATCTATCACGGAGATTACTCACACACAAAAATAAGATTAATCTGGTAATATTTGTTGTTGACATATCAGCGTTGGCTTCCAGTTACTAGCACATCGTTTTCAAGGTGTTTGCACAGTGACCGCTTTCTAATCTGCTTCAGAATTTTCCTTGGGATTGATGTCAGTCTGACTGGTCTGTAATTCCCAGGTACCCCTTTTTTGCCCCTTTTGAAAACAGAGGCAATGTTAGCCCCCCTCCAATCACCCAACAGTTTACCATACTTTATGATTTAAAGAAAATAATAGACAATGTTTTTGTGAGTTCTTCAGACAATCCTTTCAATACTCTTGGATGTAGTTCATCCTTCCCTGGAACCCAAATTGCACCATACCAGATAGGCGGGGTATAAATAAAATAAATAAAAATTAAAAATAAAGTAATGATGTATTTCTTGACTATTTGTTTATAAATCTTAAACTGCAATCCAGCCCCCTATGCTTGTATTTCACGTACTTCATATCCTCCCAATTATCTAATTTCAGTGACCCTGCATCAAGTCATATTTACCCTCCTAAACTAAGATTTCCAGTTCTTCATGCTTGTTTTCCATACTCTTGACATTCATATATGGATACCAGAGGCTGTGTGATTTGTGGCCTGTGTGATTTGTGGCCTGTACCACTGATTTGTGGTACATTTTCATGAAGACAACTCCATTAGAGCTGCTTCATATATTCTTCCTATTGTGGATAAGCCTTCCTTTAGTTTTACCTCTGAGCGCGATTATCCCTTCCCCTTCCAATTCAGTTTAAAGCCCACTGGATGACATTCTTCATGCTATGACGAAATAGATTATTCCTTGTGAGGTGCTACTCATCCCTTGCCAACAGTCCATTTTACAGGAAGTGCAGCCTGTGGTCCCCAAATCCAATACCCTCACATGGGCACAACCTTTGTAACCAAACATTCACCCAAAGTATTTTTCTTCACCGTTCTATTCCTCCTCTCAGCATCGGTAGGTTGAACAAGATTATCTGGGCCCCAAAGTCTTTGAATCTCCTTCCCAGAGCTTCAAAATCTGGTGTGAATTCTTTGTATGAGAAAGGGATATGCACCAGTGAGTTTTATGAGCGATAGTGATCCTTCGACCACATCTCCAATCCCTACTGGTTGAAAATCTTCTAGGCAATTTGTCAGACAAAGGGTGAAAGAAAGATTAAACAAAAGAAGGAAGTGTAAACAAACACAAACCTTTGTACACCTCTCTTTCATAAATATGAGTCATCATAATCACAGAACTGCATTATCAATGTTTTAAGAGATTTCAGGAATCAATAGAAGAAAATGAAAATGAAGGAAAAAAACAGTGTTCCCCCCCTTTCATTTTAACACAAATGGTCAATTGCTCATTGCCACAATGTCATCCCTATTGCTTGTCCAACCTTCTTAAAAGCACAATCAACATAACAGATGTTTCCCTCTCTTTCAAGAGAAACCACATTGCAGGCAGACATTCTTGACGTGATTTCTTGTGTTCTTTTATGAGTGCCTAAGGGGCACTAAGGAGGCAGGCAGCACAACATGGTCTCTCCCAATTTGAAGAGACACTTTGTTCAGCAGGCCAAGGCAAAGAGGCAGTGCTGAAACCAGCAAAATCAGGGAGTTGGACAGGGGACAGATTGTATATGTCTTCAGTGTGGAAGGGATTGTCACTCTTGAATTGGCCTTCTCAGCCACATGAGATGTTGTTCCCTCTATTCAGAGCACATTATCATAATCGCTTGAGACTGAAGGATGCCTACAATGGGGCACTCACTGCTGAATCTCTCATTTACCACCAAGACAAATCAAAAGGTACAAGTGATATAGGCAATTATAAACAATCCATCACTTTCTGTTCTTGAAGGCTTTCATGGCCAGGATCCATCACTTGTTGGCCGTTATATTAAGGACAACCATAATTTGATATCTGGAATGCTCACAAAACACTATATAGCCAATATAGTACAGCAGTTAAAATAATGTACTAACATTCAGAAGATCTGGGTTCAACCCTGAGTCAGTTATGACATTTGCTTTATGACTTCAAGTCCATCACACTCTAGCCTCTATTAACTGCTCTAAGCAGGAAGGAATGGTAGCATATAAAGATAGCCCATATAAAGAATAAAAGAAAAAAATTACAATTCCTGAAAGAGAACATCGCCAGGCACAGAATGCATGATTTCCATTTCACCAGGAACAAAATATTACTTTCTGATTACAGTGAAAATGCATTTTACTGGCAAAGAATCCATTTCTTGATGTCTGAATTTTCTGCAACAATTGGCTAACAACGGCTCATTTACAATGCAATAAACCCCCCAATCATCTTGGAAAGGCTCTTAATGTGAAAACATCTCCATCTATTTCTTATGTCATTTTTCTGACAACAGCTCCTCCCCATTATTGTCACCTTACACATGATTAGAAACTTACCATAAAATGTGAATCTAATGGAAATGCAGCTTTTATATGTTACTTTGATTGCTTTCACACAAATACATACAATCATCTTATGTCATTTTTTTTTGCAGAAAATGTCTTCTGTCTTCAGTGTTTCACACAAAGAAATAAGCCTTTTGCAGTTGTCTAAGGATTTTGTTATTAAATATACAGGCTTTCAAGAAAAGGAAAATTGTTGGTTTTTTTGTTGTTGTTTTTTTTGTCACTAAGCCAATATAAATTTCTTTTCTTAGATTCAGGGCAGAAAGAATTGAATATTTATCAAGCAAAATGTAATGAAACCCGTTTCTTTACATTTGGGTCTTGACCTCATGCTTGCAGCAAAAAGAAATCGACAAAGCACCCTAATTGTCATCATAATTTATACTTCTTAGGCATCTTCCATCCTGGAGTTTTGCTTAAATATTAATGATAATCACACATAACAAAGCTATGAGCTCAGAACACTAAGTATCTTAATTCCTGCTCTGAATACAGAATATTAAGCTGAAGAAAAGGAAACATAGTGAGATTTCCAGTTCTCCCCCACATTGACCACTTTGTGTAGGAGAAAAAAAAAATCATGTCCTCTAGGGAATAATATCTTGTTGCAGTATTATATATAAATCCATAGGAGACTGGTTTTGTAAAGATTCTCACTTGCTTTGACTCACATTCGAACTTGATGGGTGGAGATGTCAGTGGGCCTATTATTAAACTACTGATGAGTGATACTTCAGCTTACTCTCGTGTATTTGCTGATAAGTGATACTTCAGCTTATTCTCCTTAATGTATCTCATGAATTGCCTTGCTCTGCCAAGGGACTAGAGCTAAGTGATGTGACTGAAGTCAACTCTAAAGAAAGAGGCAAGCTGTTGAGTTTTTCTAATGAAAAAGGAGCATGGGCATCAATCCTATCATTAAATAGAAGAGTTTGGTTCTTGTCATGACCACAGATTTGCTTCACTTTGGGGTTTTGCACCACCTGTAACCTATCAAGCTGAACATACTCCACTTACATCACGTTTGTAAGGAAACATGCAACATTAGCAGTTCCAGACAACACTGGAAGGCTTCTTTTTGTGTGTTTTCCAGTGTGACCCACAAAAAAAAACCCCAAGACCCTATGGTGGGAAAGTGACTCTGGTATTATTGCCAAAGCCATAACTAGAGTAGAGTGACCAGGGTATCAAAATTTATAGGAGACAAAATTTGCTGCTGGGAGGGCATGAACACACTCATTAGTATCTGTCCCTGGACTGAGAGAAACCTGCTAGCCGTAAGAATATATACTGCCTCCAGCCATGCTTTCTTGGGGAGAAGGAAGCACAAGAGGGGGAATCCATATGGAAGGAGTATGGCTATCATGTGTTCAGACCCAGGTGGTCTTTGCCTCCCTCCGATACCAATCTCATGTGACCCAAGCTTAATCATTAGAGCAGTAAATCCCTGTGTACCAGAATTGCTAATTACAGATCTGATTATTGCTCCATAGGGAAGGAAAGTCCAGTGGCAGAGCACATTTTTTTCCTTCCAGAAGATCCCAGATTTAAGGATGCAATGAATGTTCATAAAAATCCCTGTCTTCTATGAACAAAATAATTGGTTTAAAAAATCGTCAGTATCTGCAAGAATTTTTGCTAGTCTTCTTGGTGAGCATTAGCAAATAAAAGTATTTTGTGCCGAAACCCTTTGCATTTTTCAGGTTAAAAAAAAAAACACTTCACACGCAAAATTGCTGACTTGCATGCAGTAGTTGATACAGGTCCTGCAAATGCAACTGAAGACCCTGCGTGTCCTGTGTTAATGAATTCGTAGTTTTTGCAGCCTGATGATGCGGATATAAGCTATCTCAAAGACCACATCTCCTTTTATGAGCCTGTTCAGGTGTTAAGATCATCAGGGGAGGCCTTTCTCTCAGTCTCGCCACCTTCACAGATGTGTTTAGTGGGAACACAAGAGAGAGCCTTCCCTGTTGCTGCTCCAAGATTCTGGATCTCCTACAGGAGGCCAGGCTGACTCCATCTCCGCTATCCTTCCACAAGCAGGCAAAAGACTTTTCTTTTCAGGCATGCTTTTCCCTGAAAAGATGTATTTTCTTTTTTAAAAAAATCTGTTTTAGTAATGCTTTTATCTAACATTTTAATATGTTCATTTAATTCTTTGTAATTATTTGAATAACTTACTGTTTTTAGCTTTCAAATATTATATCTTTTTAAAATTATGTAAGCCACCCTGAGTCAAGTAAATAAATAAATGTTACTCAAAATACATGTCCCACAAAACCCCACTTTGGACAAAATTTCCCAATAAATCCTGGAATGCACAATAAATAATAATATTTATTATTATTTATTATCTTAGAACTACAGAGCTGGAAAGGGCCGAAGTCCAGCCTTGCCAAAGAGGCACAGCAGGGAATCAAACTTTCAGCCTTTGGCTTCACAGCCGGATGCCAAAACCACTGAGCTACCCAGCAGTTCTTTTTATAATAAACATATGCCAACAAGTCTGATTTATGGTGGCCATTTTCAGGGTTTTCGGGGTTTTCCAAGTAGACAATATAGTGGTGCCCTGACTTATGAACTTAAGTAACTTGAAATTGAAGCACCATTTCCCATAGGAATGCATTGAAATGCAATTAATCCACTCTGGCTGAAGAAAAAAAATCACCAAAAAATAACAACAACACTGCAAGACCCATCGAAAATGCAATTAATCCGTTCTGGCCAAAGGAAAAAAAGAAAGAAATAAAAAGCAAACAAACCATGCAAGACCCTTCAGAAATGCAAAAAAAAAAGCAAAGCAGAAAGCAAACAAACCATGCAAGATCCATCAAAAGTACAAAAAAAGCAAACAATCCCCATGACCCATCAGAAATGGGAAGAAAACCCCAAAAAAGCAAACAAACCCCACAAGACCCATCGGAAATGGGAAAAAATCAACCAAAAAGCAAATAAATCCCTAAAGACCCACCGGAAATGGGGGGGACCCAAAAAAACAAAGACTACAAGACCCATCATAGCACAGAAACATAACCCCCCAGCCCAAAACCACACTGCCCCCCCCCAGAACAGATTTTAAAAAGCAGAAAGCAGCATCTTACTTTACCAGGCAGTCCAAAGCCTCCTCTAATCACTCTTTAACTGCTGGAGCAAAAGAGCTATAAAGAAGCAGCCTCTTCACCACCAATGGTTAGCAATTTGAATTCCCCACCTTTTTTCCCTGCCTTTTTCTGGTTGTAACTTGAAGCTCTGGCTGCAAGACGAAGCAAAATTTTGCGGCTGGAGCTGGTTGTAACTTGAAATGGTCATATGTCAGGATGTTCGTAAGTCGAGGCAACACTGTACTCAGAAGTGGTTTACCATTCCCTTCTTCTGGGGGCACCCTGAGACTCTACAGCTTGTCCAAGGCTGCACAGGCTGGCTCTACTCACATGAAGCACAATGAAGAAATAAAATTTCCAGTGCTGGCTCTGCAGCCAGATATGTAAACCACTGAGCTTCTTATAGTCATGCCTAGCTTGATGCAAACTGTGAATGCTTTCATTCACACCTATGAAATAAGCAAATATTTATACTCCAAGCCAAGTTCAGTCAGTCTCTAGACGCTCCACTTTAAAAAAGATGGTTGGTGATATGGAACATCTCTGCCTATGGCTCTGCTAGTCATTACAAGTCAAGAGCAGAAGAACACGCAGCTCTGATGGAAAGGTCCTTTTCTTAATTATACTTCTAGAAGCTACAATCTAAAGGCATTTTAAAATTGTGAACTCCACAAGCAAAAAGGGAAGTGTGCTATCCCATCCTGTCTTCCTCCATTATCTCTTTTTAGTCAAGCAAAAATTACTATCTTAAGAGGAGATCCTTTTGAAACTATGGAGGCTGTACATGTGGGCTGGAGTATAGGGAAACATTGATTCTGACTCGCATGTGAAGACAATATACTTAACTATCAGGAGCAAAATTCTGAGAAGGCCCTGTGAGTTCTCTTCAAAGAACATTAAGAAAAGTCCAGCAGAATCAGACCAAAAGCTTATGCACATCACAATTTTGGTCCCACAGTGACCAGCTTCTGCCCCCCCCCCAGCAGAACTGGCTGCTGATATTGGAGATACTTAATGGTGATCACAACTAATCACTATGGTTCACTCTTATCCTCCATGGATTGTTTAAAATCCCATTTTGAAGTTGTCTGGATTGGTGGTCACCACATTATAGGCTGTCCTTTCCCACAGACTAGCACTTTTCACACTAGACCACATCAAGTTGTTGAAGCTTGGACAACTAAATAGAGTACCGTGGTGTTGGATTTTGGAGTGCTCAAAAGCTTTCACTCCTTTCCATTTACCCTTTTAAAAGATTTTCTGTATATCATCTGTTCTATCTCCCTTTATTCCTCTCCTCATTAAAGAAATGTTTGCTCAACATTAGGCTTGCCACAGGCAAACTGTTGAAATGTTTATATCACTCTTTGTTTTTGTCTCTTAGGTTTGAAATCAATGGTGACAGTAGCTATAGAGAACATACACACTTTCTTAGAACTCTTTCTTGAGGTTAGGTCACAAGAGACAGATGAACCAGCGACCTCACTTAATGTGGTTCGTGTGTGGGTATGCAGATTCAAATGTAAGCAAAACATAGGAATTCATTGCTGATTTACAATAAGTGAAAAATGCTAATTCTCCAGACTGTGGTAAGCTCTGCTTGCTCGCATCACTGCATTTCAAATGTCAATAGGGAATGAAACCAAGTTTATGAATTACCAGACACTGTGATCAAAGGAGTTGGCTGCAATTGCTGAAATGTGATTTATTAATAAGGGATAAAGAGAATGCAAATAAACTTATTTGCAACAGGGAAACTCCCCAAGTAAAAATTTTAAGTGATGTTCGGATGATCCCAATTATAACTAAGAACACATAGATAAATAAAACTGGTGTGATAACCAGCTTCCATATGGTCATCATTTTCAGTCTAGATCCGCCTACATCCTTGACTTACTAGCCCCGAATGAACCAGGCATTAAGCGCTAAACTTAAGAGTACAATGCTTGGGTAGCTGATTAGACATTTCTGAAGGCAGGGGTTAAACTCAAGATAATGCATAAGGAATACTAATTGAGGCTCAGCTAATCTGCAAAAAATTACTGTACTTCTCTCTTAAATATGCTCTTTCTTTTCAAGCTTTTTCTTCATTGAGCAACACGCAACACACAAAATCTTTTAGCTCTGCCTCAGTTCCATTTTCCCCATAATCAGATTGCTGCGCATTGACAGTGTGTGTGTGTGTGTGTGTGTGTGTGTGTGTGTGTGTGTGTGTGTGTGTGTGTGAGAGAGAGAGAGAGAGAGAGAGAGAGAGAGAGAGAGAGAGAGGGGGGGGGGCAGTCTGTAAGACACCAAGCATACTAAGGAAGCAACACACATTCTTTGTCTGGAGACAGTAACGGATAGTTTTAACCTTTCTCTCACACACATTTTTTCCCAAACCTTTTTCCCCCTGTAAAATACCAAGAGAAACAAGCAGAGGAGAAAGGGCAGGAGCTATCTTCCTATCACATCATACAGTATTTACAATTTTCTCAATTACAGTGACGAAGGGCTTCCCCTCATTTTCTATCCAGAACTTCAACCAAAGTTGGGAGATCAAGGGGATGCAGGAATTAACCGTCACTGTTCATTATTTTTCAATGTGTAGGTTTATTAAGTTTTAATAAATATGTGTTATGAAAGAAGACAAAAATAAACACCTGGATCCCAATATTGCTTTAACAATCATCAAATGAGAGAAGACATTTCATATTTTAGAGTCTTGTTCTGATGCAGAATTCACACAGAACTAAACTTAAAGGAAGAATTTAACTCCAACGTCACTTGGAAGAGTTGCAAGCAATAACCCCAGGTTTTAGCCATGGACCATGTGCACATCCATCTAACCTTATTAAAAATTAGGCAAAAATTATTCCAACAAATCTTGTGCATTCTGTGTTTTTTTTGTCCTAATCATTGTAACATGACAAAAAATCCCCTGCTTTTTTTTTTTGAGGGATGTGATGCTAAGAAGGAGAAGGGGCATGTCCTGATTGTCCATGGATAGGACTTATGGTGGGCATTGGAATTTATAGCAAGTTAAACCTAACCCCATTCTTAATCCTAATCCTTTTGCTAACCTCAGCACACTGGAATCCCAACAAGGTCAGAAAATACCCCAGAAGTCACTCAATGCATGTGTTTTTAAAAACTGTCCTGTTGAGGCATAAAAGCTTGAGATAACCTCAATATTCAAATAATCTGTGGTAAAATGCATTTAAATAATTTGTAGTAAAATACATTTCAGTCCACAGGTAATGGAATGAAGATCAGGTTTGTGTACAAAATTTTGGTTTACAACTTTTATGACTCAACGATAGTACTAACTGGAGGAGATCCCTTGCATGAATGGAGTTTGTAAATCTCAGTGAACAAAAGCAATTGAATTCAATGAGTCTACTCTAAGTAGGACTAACAATAGATTGTTCAACAGCACAGAATTTTATATGGAAGTCCTTTGGTTACTGTCATTCCAAGAGGTACTAGGCCAGAGGTCACATCTGTTCTTATGATACCTCCTAGAACCATTCAAAGAGAGAAATATTTCACATTTATATTGTGAACATCTGGGAGTGGGCAAAGGGCACCACATGCAGCCCTCCAGCAACCCCAACTTCCCAAACTGTAACAATCTCAAGAGCTCTCTTGTAGAGTGTACATGTGGTGAGGGAGTGATTTTCCTCTTTAAAATAATAATTATTTTTTATCCTTCGGACTTGCCTCATGAATCATAAGAAGCTTTTTTTAAAAAAGGAAAAGAATTCCAGGAGATGTGGCGGATCAGTGAATCCTTCCAAAGTCTGGGAGGCATGTGTGGCCCCCCGACCTCTGGAAGTTGCTATACAGGGTTCCAAAGTGGCTCACAAAATGTTAACAATTAGATATAGCTAAAAACATAGTGAATTATAGTGTTAAAACACAACTAAATAAAGTATATTTTTAAACACTCCACTTAATTGGAAGAACTTAAAAGCAATTTTAGAACATATCTGCAAGTGAAGTACCATTCATCAAAAGCCCATTCCTCAACAGCCTGTCAGTTGACAAAGGCCTGACTAAATAGAGAGATTTTCATCTGCTGGAAGAAGGACAATAGCACCCATAGGTTTAGGGATGCTGCTCGGTCTCAGCTTCAGTCCTTCATCTGTATGATGGGAATAAAAATACATTGATCTATTTCTATAGACTTCCATAGCCTTGTTATCAAACTTCTTAGAGATCATATAAGACACACTTTACATTATCTGAACTGTTGTATAAACTCTAAGTATTACTATGAAATAAAATCTGGTCTTCAGACAGTTGGAAACAGTATAGATGCATTACCCACAAAATTTGTGCTTAATGCAAGATGCATCTTGAGTGCTCTCGCTAGTAGGGATACTTGAAGAACTTTACATTTGTGCATTCTGAAGAACTTTACATTTGTGCATAATGCAAACTGACCTGATCTAAACCTCCTAGAATTTGGATGTAAAGAGTAACATAATTCTCCCTCAGATGTCACACTTCTCCACATTTCATTATGAAATTTTTGCCTTTAAAAATACTAAAATGCATTCAAAGTACATACATGCTTTAGGATAATATATATTTAGCAATGCAGATTTTGAAATAAAGTACATTTGTAATTGGATATTTTATATAAAAATGTTCACAAATTCTTATATTAAAATGGGGTGTATGCATTTTCGGTGCACATTTTTTAAAAAATTCTGATCAAGGGAGAAATGGGATGGAATGGGCTTGTGAATGCAGAACTTATATATAAAGGGAATAGACTTAACCCACTGCCTCTTGGTTGTTTTTACCTGTCTGATGGTTCCTCTGGACTTAATTGTATCAATAGGAGTATTTTCAAGTGCACCAAGATGCCAAGGGAGAATCAGAATGCAGAACCGAGAGGAACGTTGAAGGCTTACCTGAATGAGATAGTTTAAGTGATCTGAAAGGCCTAGAGTACCAACTCAATGTTCGTACAAGGTATGTTTTCTACAGTATGAAGGGGTAACAAGCAGGTGTAACCTCACACCACATATTTGGGGTGAGTGACTCTCTTGCCCTATTGCAAGCCACCTACAGCAAAATCCATGACCATTAGGCAGAGTGAGGAAGCAGCTTGTTGGCTATTCTCTTTGTTACTGTTATATTTTCACTGCCAGGCATGGAGGAAACTGTTAATGGGTGCACTGCACCATTTCCTCCTCTACCTCAGTTGGCAAAACATTGCAGGCTACCTCAGAAAGTCAGAGAGAAGGAAGGAGGGAGAGAAGAGCAAGACTTTCCTCTGGAAGTAGAACTCAGCTGCTGAAATTTGCCCCTGGCAGGGCTGTGCAGGGAAGAAACATGAGCAAGTGATACAATTTTCTCAGCTTGAGAGGATGGCAGACACGAAGTAGAATGATGTAGCTACAATGGAAAGAACCTCTTGGCATAGTTCACCATTCTGCTTTGCTTTTCTGTCAGAATCTGCTTACTTTGCAAGGCTTCATCTTCTATCCAGAGGCTAATAGTTTCTGGCATTACTAGCACCCTGCAGCTACAACATGACTGCTTGCCCCTCTGAATCAAGGGCAGCTTGACTCTTCTGACTGCTGAGAAGATGATTAACCCCAGACAAAATGTACTGGTTCCTAGAGTACATTTTAAATCAAACCAGGGAGAAGGTGGTGAGAGCCAAGATTAAATTGAAATGAAATACCTGTATAGAAGTTATCCATCCATCCATCCACCCACCCACCCACCCACCCACCCACCCACCCACCCATCCATCCATCCATCCATCCATCCATCCATCTATCTATCTATCTATCTATCTATCTATCTATCTATCTATCTATCTATCTATCTATCTATCTATCTATCTATCTATCTGTCTGTCTGTCTGTCTGTCTGTCTGTCTGTCTGTCTGTCTGTCTGTCTGTCTGTCTGTCTGTCTGTCTGTCTGTCTGTCTGTCAGTCTCTCTACCTATGATTTTCGCTCTGCTACACCAAGGACTATTACTAGTACATTTGCTTTTCACTTTAATTAGTGATGTTGTATTGTTATGCTTTCCTCCTTCTTATTGGAGGTATTTTAACTTTATTTCAAAATATGAAACTATACTTTTTTAAGAAAAAAAGTTGAAGTATAAACTTGAGATGTGCAAAGAAATCTGTGTTTTAATCCAGTGAACAAAGATGCCATTACTTTGAAATAAATCATTTTGTAACAGATTTTTCATACTCAGCAGACCCGGAGAAGAGGGGGCAGATTGGGATTGCTCATGAGTTGCTTACCTGCAGGAACTGCTGTTACGTTTGACAGAAGCAACTGCTTTTGGATAGTCAAAATCATCTCATGCCAACTGTGTTTCCAGCACAGGAATAGTTAATGATGATATTCAAATTCGAAGTATGTCCAGTTCAGAGACAGCCACAGCATTTCACACAGTGAAGTAGGCACCAGAGGCAGCTAGCTGGTTTGGTATTGTGTTGTGGAAAGGCAGCAAACTGTCATTGTCATTGTTTTCATCACATCTTTCCTCTTAGGGAAAGCATTTTATGCCTCAGATACTGAAAGAACTTGGCTAGCCTTGAGTATCATGCACCTTGGCTTTGCTGAGTGGATGGCATTTTCACTTCTGCTCCAGCTAGGAAAATATCTTTTTTTTTGTCCCTGTACTTTCCTTGGAATTCACAAAACATCTGGCAAAGGAAAGTAGGTATGGCTCTTTTATGTGTAATTAAACAACAATACAGTGCGTTTCTCTTCGGACATGACATTTTATTCAATGGGATTTAAAACTCATATAAGCACAGTTATGTTTACAAGATAAGATTTTCACAGAGTGGCATAGATAAAATCTTTATTATATTTTTAATCCTTCCAGTAACATATACATTCTCAGTAAAGATTGCACGAAAGAAGAGAACATGGGCTTGTGAATGATGGACTAAGATCAAGGACAAACTACAGTATTCTTTAATAAATCTCAATGCAACAAGTGCTCACACCCTGCCCGAATTCTGAGATCAGATATATAGGTCTAGCTTGCAGACCCCCAACACAAATCAGTTGCTGGCTTTTTCAGTGATAGCCCCAGATCAGTGGAATTCTATCACTTGCGCATTTGGTCCTCTCATTAGCTACATTGAAGAGGATCTTAAAATACTTTTTAATTTCAATCTGATTTGATTATTAAAATGGTTAAGAAACCAACATGCTGGAGCATTTGCCAGATTCCTTACAATTCAATAGAGATCACTGGGCTAGATCAAATATGGGACATAAAATAAGGCAGCTGCTTAGCTCTCAGTCTGTTACAATGCAAAATCAGCTTGCTCATGAGTGCAAGGGACTAGTGGCTCTAGACGTCTCACCATAAAGAGACCCAAATGGTGCTGATTACATGTGGAGTCAGCAAGCCCATCTTGCTCCCAGTTCTGGGGATGGACCTGCAAAATACGAAGGCATATGCACACATGGATTTTAAAATATTACAAGTGAGCAGCATAATGATAACAGAGTGAAGTACAAGCCTATTGGGTAAAGCCTTAATTCATCTATACTATCTTGATACTGCTCTGGGTCTGCTATCTCACTATATCTGACACTTAACTCCATAATCTGAGATAGTATGGGGATGAAGCTGTTGTAGGGATTTCTTCGATAATGTGTTCTGAATACTGAGGGGAAATGGTACAGTGTAATCATAAAATATTATTTGTATCATTTCTAAAAATCTGCTGTGTAAAAGCACCCCTCATTATCAAATGAATCTGAGTACTATTACAGGTGGCAAAGCACATCTGAATGCTTATTGTTTCTCCGAACTATAAAGAATTTGTTGATAATAAAATGTATTGCATAACATTGTCATAAAGTCAGGCTTACACAAAGCTTACACAAAATGAAGCTTTGCGGAACGTAATATCAGGTATCATAGGCATCTACATGTTTAATCTGAAGGAGAGAATGTGACTCATCATTTCCACTTTATAGTACTTTAAAAGCGAGACAGTTGAATCATGCTTAGAAGCGCCTGCCAGCAGACAAATGGCCTACAAAACCAAAAGTGTGTGTGTGTGTGTGTGTGGTATTTACTACATCATACTAGGCATAGAAGGGAAATCTTTGTCTAATTCTGGTACTTGCTAGGGGTGCAGGAAAGAGATCCTTATTAGCACTAGTATTGCCTGACACCCTATTTCAAACATTTCAGCCAGAAACGTACTGTCATATTCTGATAGTGGGTTAGGACACCCTGGCAGCCTTACAGTATTTATTTCACTAGGTGCAGGGACCATTCACCAAATTTAATGCCAATACAATCCCGCCATGATGATACTCTTGTAAAACCTATGGGGTGAAAAAGAGGGTGGGGGAGAGAGTCATGCAGCACATGTAAGATTTTTTTTTATCATAAGCTTTCTTGGACTACAATCCACTTCCTAAAGCACATGGAACTGAAACCTCAAGTATTTCATCTATGAACGTTCATGATAAAATAACTCTATTAGTCTTTAAAGTACCATCAGACTTCTTTTCTTTTATTCCACACCCCAGTTTCTTGAAAGAGACTTCACAACTACAGTACCTCTTTGTTAATACAGTAGCTGGAAAGTGAAAAGTAAGAGGTGGGAATAAAAGAAGATGTGTAGGTGCTCCTCACCACTGCAAGGCGGCACCTTGTCCCATGATGGAGGGTAAATCACACACACATACCGCTTGGACCATGAGCTGCACACCATTAAGCAGAAACATGTCTTATATGTGAACATGGCTGATTAAGCGCTCAGATACACACAGGCCACTAGTTGTGCAGGGCAGGCCACAGTACGTTGGCTGTAGGCTGCATGTTGTTGTTCTTCACTTTTGCAGGACTCATTCATTATATTGGAGGGAAGGAAGGGGAGATTCTTGAGGAGCTGCTTTAAGGGATTATTATACAAAATTGTGAATAGGAAAAGAAAATGGAACAAAAAGCAGACCAAGCTTATTTTCACAATAATATAAAGTATGCAGTTGTAATGACTGAATAGCATTAACAGCTGCACCAACAACCACAGCTGTTATTCCATTTGTACCTAGGCACTTCTTTGACCAAAGGAACAATCTCTTACTTAAAATTCAATCATCATTCATTTCTAGCATATTTACTATAAATTACAGTAACGTTCTATTGAGATAATAATTCTCTAAGAATACAATCCCACAAGATGGCTCCTATCTGTCTGGGGATTTCCCAGGGCTATACAGTAATTAAGGTGGGGCAAATTAAGGTTTGCTCTAGGGTACCGAAACTAAGAGATCACTGAAATCTACCACTGAATCTACTGGTGTATCTTAGGAAAATAAATGGCAACATGTCATAACCTTACGTAGTTGCTTTCCTTTTAATAAAAGCATAAATCTCCTGTTTCTTTGAGAGAAACACCCTCTTGGTGGGGGCTGACACACCTTGAAGTGAAGTAGGTGGGAGAAAGTATGTGCCACAATGACACAGCTGCACATTCACACATTATTCTCAGTACAGTTTTACACAGTCAGTGTTATCTAGCTTTTGCACAACTGCACAAATGATCTTTTTAGAGCTGTAGCTTTGTCCCTCCATTCTATCTAACACCACAGTGTTGAAGCAAGAGAATACCAGAACATGTATTTTCTTGATTGGTCAAAAGTCTAATGGGTTTTTTTTGGTTGGGTGTTTTTGTTACTAGGATCTGTAACAAAACACACACACACACATATATATATATCAAAATAGCTAATCATATGCTACTAACAGTGCACAATGTGAGCTTTACTAGCAAGGCATTTTAGATATTGCAAAACAATGAACGATCTTGGTACCTCTATTTTTCATATGCAATGAAGTGTTACAGCTTAGGGTAGCAAAGGACCTTCCTGCAAACATAAGGGGTAATATTCCAGTGAAGAAGCTAGTGGTTTTAATATGCACTCATAAAATGATCCCAACAACATATGCATCATTTATTTTCTGTAAAATTGCTTTATATGCTGGCTTTTATGTTATGTTTTGAAAGTTCAAAATGGGAAGAAGCGCTCTGGGAGACAAGTACAGGAGGGCATGTTATCACTGCCATGAAACCGGTCTTTACAGCTTTTGAATAATTCCATCTTATTAGATATTCAAGCTGTCATCTTAAATGTTATATGAAACATACACCAATCTTGCAAAAAAAAAAGTAGCAAATATATATGTGCAGTGGATAGCAACACCGAGACAAAACACACAGATCAGCATGGCAGGCTGTATCACGTCAGAAGAGAAAGCCCTCTTTCCTGCCCTTCAGAGCTGTCCGTTCAGAGCTGAAAGTTTAAATGCCAAACAGAAATAAAGAAAGCAGATTTCTCCTGTTGGTACAGCTAACAGGACACTTCCCAAAGATGCTCACCCTGGGGCCCTTATTTTCTGATAGAAGAGAGTGGAAAAATCAACCACTGCAAAGAGTTTATAATTTTCTCCCATGTGATATTGCTGGCAGCAGGAGAGAAGGTTTATAGGAAGTGTTGGTTGCAGAGGAAGGGGCTGTTTGCATTTGTTTACCAACCCCAAAACATCTAATTAAAAACAACGAACACAATACAGAAATTCTAAAAGTGTGTTAAATGCTGGGTTTAAAAATACGTGGTGAACATATATAGCCATGTGGTGGAAGATAATACGTACATCCAGGTTTTTTCATTTAGCTGATATTGTTCTATAGTATGACTGACAACTTTTGAGGGAGTCTGAATTGTCTGAAGTGAATAAAGCAGGATGTGAAAATGAAGGACCAAAACCTCATGCCATGTTTTAGCTACAAAGATGTGAAATTTGAAGTGTCTACAAGTACTGTGGATTGCTTGAATATTAATATTCTTTTTTCCCCGTAAATTGTGTGGGGGAGAGATCACCTGCATGGCATAGGTATCGGTTATATCCAGGCACTACGGCAGCCACAATCATACATGTCTGTCCAACAGCCTTATCATCAAATCAGTAGCACTAGCTCAGTTCCAAGTCCTAGTGCTTAAAATCACCAACTATGGGAGTATTCCTAACCTGGTGCCATCCAGATGTGATGTAATATGATTCTCATCATCTCTAGACATCTTGGCCAACAACCATGTTGGCATAGGATTGATGCAAGTTTCAGTATCTCCCAACATATTTGGAAGGCACGCAGTAACAGAAGGCTGGCCTAAGGTAGATAGTTAATCCAATGTTAATTTTATGAAGTGTGCAAAAAGAAATCAATCATTTGTTAAACAATCTCACTTTAGCTTACAAAATAATCTTCATTTCAGCTCCTATTAGAAACACTTTGCACCATACATTTTTGCTGTGCTTTACATGTGTGCATCACCAAGGTTCCGCAGACAACAGCACAATAACTATGATCACGTCTAAACAAGGTTCTACATATGATCCCTCCTGCATTATTTTTCTTGCTTAATCAAATAGAGAAAATAAGCTTTTTATGATTAAGTATCTGTCTGTTTTCCCATGACATATACGGATATAATCATCTGCTTATTAAAAGCATTTGCAAAGCTTGTCATGCATAATTTTAACATTAGTTTTAGCTAATGTTTATCACAAAGAAATCAAGATGTTCTGGTGGGCACTGCCAGCCTTTCTTCCAGCTGTCTGATATTTATGAAGCTCATGACTTCAGTGCTGAACTTGCAGGACCCTAAAAACCTTGTTTGAACAATCATCCATGGCTTCTTTTCACTCCAAGAGTATCTTCCTATCCCGTTACTACTTAATCCCTTTATAATCCAATCAACCTCCGTAGCATCATGTCAGCTCTTCCTGTCAACACTGTAACCTTGTAATATTTCATTCTTGCCAGAGAAGAATCCCCGCTTCCATTTCTAGAGATGCTTTAATCTCTACCCTTGACCTAGCTAAGTCAAGGATTCACCTTCAATTAGCATAACTGCATGAAGAAGATAGATTCTGCATGAATTTATTTTGCACAGTACCGGAACTGAATGTATGTCATTTAATAATGTGCAAAAGGTAGAATGTGTAGAACACCTCATATGAGCACTGCAGTTTTCTACAAATCACAATACCTTTAAAAGAAAGAAATGTAAAACAGGTCTGAGTACTAATCTAAGCACAACAATTTTGGAAATGAAATATGCAGCAGATTATTCACACTTTCTTGTTTTAGAGTCTGAAAATCTGCTATTGATTCTGCCAATAGTTCCATTTTATTATTTGCCTTTATTTATTTATTTATTTATTTATTTATTTATTTATTTATTTATTTATTTATTTATTTATTTATTCGACTTGTATGCCGCCCGCACCGTTGAAGCTTTTCGAAGAAATGCTGTAGCAAATAAAGGAAGCTGTTTAGTAAAAGGAAAAGTTTATTTCTAAATCTAATATATGATTTTCTTTTCCAGTAGTGTTGCCAGTAGAGAGTGCTCCTCTCTGAAAAGAGCAGTAGGGGGCCAGCAGCACAGAATCACAAACATACAAGATATTGCACAAATTCTGTTCAACTCTTAGATCAGTTTGACTTTGTAAATCATATTGAGTTGTTACAATCCACATTGCCCTCTGGATAAGCTCACCAAGCTTCAAGGGAGTGCCTGCTCTTCCCTAACACATGTCACATGTCTGCAGAGGATATCTTCCTGCTACATGTAGGCTCTACATCTGAGCAAAAACCCTGGAAAATCTGTTTTTTCCTTATGCATCGAGGACGTACCAAAATACATACATCTCCCATGCAAACTTCTGTTTCTACAGACAGAAAGAGATGATGGAGAGGGAGGAGACAATGACTCCCTTGCAAGTATGAACTTATCTGGGTAGAGAATGACTGAATAGGACTTACCCTTTCCCAATGGCATGGCCTGCTTCAGGTACTAGATGAATATTTTCTCTTTCTTTTCTTAGCCCCTCAGCTTGATGCTTTTGAAGCCAAGCACTTCACTTGCCTCACCCTTGTTATGGTGGTTGATATCCAGATTTTCTGGAAAATTCTAGGAGTTGTAGGCCAAAAAATTAAATTTTCTAAGCTCTGTTCTAACCTAACACCATATACGTGCACTGTCTGCTTTTGATCCCTGCCTTACACATTCCACACTCATTTCTGGGCAGCCCCCCTCTTGACAAATACCTCTGTGAGTGATAATGAATAATATGTAATTGCAATAGGCTTGTGTTCTAACCACTGGTCCTTCCTCCCATTTCTCTTTTGCTGCAAGCTCTTTAAGTTGCAGCAAACTTAAGCTCATCTGAGCTCATCATAAGCACTGAACGCCTCTTGCAGAACAGAACAGAACCAAGGCTGTCTGTGACTTGCAAAGGTGCATAGGAGAGGTAGTTATATTGGAGGCCATCTCGATACAGTCTAATGGACATTCAGATTTGCCCTCCTATCCACCTTAGTGAGTTGCATAGAGAGTCCTGGGACTGCCACAGTGTAGCAGGACCATTTTCTTGTGATTCAAAGCAGAAAAAACATGGGAAGAGTACAGAGGGAGAGAGGGCGGGTCTGACCTCTTTTGAAATTTGGACTTTCACTCCTAGAATTCAGTCTGAGGGGTTTCAGGCCAATTTTGGAACTGGAAGTCTCAAAATACAAAAGCCCCATTCCTAGTCAGAAGTCCATTTGCCAAAACTCCAGGAATCTGGAATGATAGCACAGTATAGTGGACAAGAGAGGAACTTCCATGGCGCCTCTCACAAAGGGCCTGCAAGCAGTGCACAGAGAATGTGTAGCTTTTGCCAGGTTCTCTCTGGTCTTTCGCTTTTTCCAATTAGCATTCAAAAATCCCTGAAATGCTGGCTATAGTCTACTATTCTCAACCTGAGCCTTTCTGGGGCAAATGGGGCCCCCATATGTACCACAATATCTTTATCCTTTGATACTTCCCTGTCAACTGTGCTGCTTCTGGAAGCTCCTGACTGTTGGGGCAATGAATTCCTCTTCCCCATCAGGCTCCCCCAGCTGCATGTGGCCCTCTTCTTCTTCTGAAGCTGAGCCAGCAAGGTGAGGCATGACACTCTTCCCACATTAGTTCCCTACTCAGAATTCTGCAAGAGCTGCTTTTTTGTTTTGAGTGTAATGGACAAACTACACAGAAACACAGGTCCCTTTCTTGAGAACATTCGTTTAGGCGATTGATCTCAATAGCCCTATGTTTGCTGTGTTAATATTAATATTAATCTCAGACCATTCTTAACACCATTTTCAAGCATGACAAGAACCAAATTATTTTATTCCAGTTAATTGCTGGAACTACTTCTTATTATAACTGTTAGTTAATTCATACACAGAAAACCTTGCCACTTAATAACCAAATGGAAGCCAAGATGCCATGCAGAATCAAGCATTGCTTTCAAACACTTATACATTAAACAGAGATATTAATTAGACTGTATCCAATGGATCACTGTTTGGCAGGTCACAGGATTATTTCAAACCATTGCAAACATGTAAGGTGTTTAGTGAAACATTAGACTGACACCTGGTCTTTCTGTCTTATTTCAAAAACAAAAATGAATTGGATGATGGCAACATTAGATCTATAAATGTGTGGTGGCTCTGTTTATTGCAGTATTCTTTCAATAAAATTATAAACATACCTAATATTTAGGTGGGATTAATTTCCTAATGGATATACATTTTCAAATATGCTGTGATCCATATTTTTTAAAACATCATTCCAAATATTTTGCCTAGAAATGTAAGAAGCCCCCAAAAGCCCAAACACGACCTCCCAAGATATCTCCAACTGACACTCCCTAATAACATTTTGAAGTAAATGGTAAACATGACTCATCACACAAAAGAAATATCAAAATTGAAAAAAGGTCATCATAACCCTAGGCAACAAGTTATAAGTAACAACATTATTTGTAATACACATTTCATCCTAATTCTGGATAGAACTTATTCCAACGTTAAAAAGGCTACCATGTGTCCATGCTTACCTAGAAGTAAATACTGCTGAGCACAGTGGGATTTACTTCTGAGGAAAATAATGGTAAAATTCTACACATTAACAGTTGTACTGGCAAGCAACAGCAATGTATAGAGTCTCAAAAGAAGGTCTTTCCTTTTAATAAATTTATATGCACAAATCTGTTCAGAATTCATTTTAATGAAACCACAACAATTATATTTTCCTGTCCTCGAGCTCTCTTCTCCATGAATAACCCCAACTGAAATTCTGTCCCTCCCATATTTTAACCCAATAGCTCTTTGAAAAAGGAGTAGGGGAACCCTTTAATTTTTCCTTGTGGTGCTGGTATTACACATAATGAGCACCATGGGATCTATAAAAACACTATTTACCACAATTAGCAAATGAGTGATGAAATGGTAGTGACAGACTGCAGTAGTCTTAATTCTCCAGCCAGTCAACACTCACGGCTGCTAGAGTTATATGGATCATTATTTATTCCGCACACTCTGTCTCTGAGTCTCTGGATCAGTTCTATCGGTCAATTTCTTTTGAACTTTAAATATTGCTATAACTTATTAACATACAGCATGGCAAGACAAAACAAAAACACACACATCCTGTCCATGTAATCTCTTTCTTACAATTGTTTTTCTGTGTTTGTGTATTCCAAGTACATACTTAACAATGTTTTAAAAAAAGGAAAGAGCTGATATGGCTCCAGAGATTATACAAATGCAAGAGTAGATGATATATTTTATTGGACCACTAAAAAATAAAACAAATAGCAAACTTTTGTAGATGTAATCCACTTCCTCAAGCTCTAAGCACACCTTTATTGATGGTGCAGAAAAACTGTCCAGAAATTGATGTCACATGGGAGAGATGATGAGTTCTTCTTGTGAGGCTGAGCCTCTACTGTCTCTGTAACAAAGTTTGGAATGTATTAACAATGTTCATTTTTCAAATATAATCAAGAATTTATAACACATGTTGTTCATGTATAAACATCCATCTGGAGTGTATTCTCTTACAGATTTCATTCTGAACCTCAGAAACAGTAATATAATGTGGTCTGCTTGGACTGAAAGTTTCCTTCATATTTGTGAAGATAACTTTCCAAATAGGAGACATTGAGGCTTTCCACACAATACAGAACACTGGAGAGCCATGAGAGGAAAATCCACATTAGGATAACAATGTAAGGGCAACTGATGGAACAGAGAGAGTCGGCGTGGTCTGCATAGTTTGTTTAAGCCTTTTTTAAAACCTTCAATCCAGCATTAATTCAGAGATAATTTAGGGCTCAAATTCTAAATCTATTTATCTATTTGCATGTCAAAATATTTCACTGTGGCCCTGGTTATGTGGTACATCTGAAAACCTAAATATACTTGAATATTAGCAACAAACTAGGACACTTCAAGAACACTGGGTTACTTTCCTGGCTTTGAAGTGTCTTTTGTTTTCTGTATTATTTTAGCTGTTGCCAAGCTGAACTATTATCAAGTGATCAGCCATTGTTACTAATCATGTCCTTTAGTTGTTATCACTTATGATTACTGCTCACTTTGTACCTATTTACACAATTCCCTCTTGATCTGTATGAATTCCTGATGGGTTCCGGTAATACACTTTCCACAGGTAATTAAATCATCACCATAATTTCTCAACAGCTTCTTAAAATGTGTGAATTCACAATACAGATTTCAGTTACCAGTGATGAAAAAGGATGACTCTGTGCAGGAAAACTGAAGGCAAATATGGCAGATTAAGAGCGAGAGAGTGAAAAAGAGAGACATTGATGATAATGTTCATCAATGGAAAAGTGAGAAATAAACAGAGCACCTTTTTTATGTCCTTAGGACAGAGGCCAGTGAACATACAAAACTAATATAATTCTGCAAGGCATATTCTGATAGAAATGATGAGGGGACATGGATGTGGAATGATGCTGGGAGCATAAGGAACCACAGAGTGGGGACTGTGCCTGACCTCCAGGAAGCAGTAGGTGCCAGATCTTAGAGAAACAGTGATAGAAATACTTGAGACAAATTTTCTAAAATAACAATATTGCAGATAGACTTCATTTTCTAAAATCAGAATGATTCTCAATTGCTCTCTATTAATGCACTATCCACAACATTAGTTGTTTGCATTAAGTCAATCCTGACTTAGGGCAACCTTTTCTAGAGTGTTCCAGGTGTAGAATCTTCAGAAGCAGTTTATCATTCGTTTCTTCTGAGTGCTCCTGCATAGTTTGTCCAAGAGCACACAGGCTGGCTCTTCTCCTACAAGACAAAGTGGAGAATCAAGTTCCCAACCACTGGCTCCACAGGCAGGTGCTCTAACTCAATCGGCTATTCAGTCAGCCAAACCTTACCCTCATTTATTAATAAAGACTAGCAGTCCCCTGAACATGAGATATGTGACTCCAGGTTAATAATGGCAACCTCTTAGTCTACCTCCGGCAAGTAAACAAAACATCCTCCTCCAGAAGGTCCATGATGCCAGGAGTCAGTGCAGTCATGTCAGCAGCATGCTTTCTTGTGGGAAGCGATGAAGCCTAAAAAGAGCCCTAAGCTCAGCTCCAGTTCTTCCTTAAAACAAGTTGTTCACTTGGAGCTGTCCTTGGTACTGCACATGCCTTGCTGTCCTACAGGCTTTCACAATGATGCAGCCTGAATACAACACAGATCAGTGGGATTTACTGGACCATGACCAGAAGATGCAAGGCCAACTCTTCCCCATGCTGGAATGCCCAGTTTTGTGGCCACATAAGAACTGATGACTGCAGAAAACCCTGCCGTTAGTAATTTTTTCTCACACAAAGTCTTGTTAGGTACAGCAGAATTCCTGCTGATAAAGGTATATTTCTGTCATAGCTTAATTCCATTCAGTTGTTAATATCTGGAGGTTAACATTCTACTGTTGCCCCATTTTGCTTTACAAAGAGATTTAGATTCACATTTGAATAGATTCACTTTATGTGAAAAATATACATGAAGATAGACATTTATTGTACACATTGCCATCTTTAAGTAGCACACTCACAATTATTCAGCACCAATGTTACTCTGCTTTTAAAAAACTAAGAAAAATTGTGCAGGTCTTTAACTGAAACCCAAGAAAGGCTGAATTATGTAAGCACAAAGAATTGCAGAGCAATTCATTTGCTTTTCAACACATATGGTCACCTGAGAGGGAAAAGTGTGCATTTTCCACAATGTTAAACCATACAGTAGGTTAAAAAAAGGCTTTCACAATAAACACAGTTTTAAAAACTTATGACATTGTTGACTGATGCACATAACAATGCCTCTCCAACACCCACATTACCTGTTTATTTATTTTCAAGTTTTAATGCTATCCTATCCCATACGAAGGCTGACCGTTATTACCATACAATTCCCAGGGGAGCACAACATAACAGCTGTCACTTACAGTCACCATAGCAACATTTCTGTAACCACACTGAATTCAGCCAGCAAGGGAAATATTTCTCCCTCTCTCTCTCTCTCTTTCACACACACACACAAGCTGCTTTGAATATAGTATGCAACACAGTTTAAGGAATTTTCATTCATGCTATCATATTTACTCCTTTTGTTTCATCTACCATCCTTATACTACCTTTTCTCATTCAGTTCTAACCAATGGTCTTAGCACAGCTTATAAGCGCAATGTATGATGTCGCTACAGGAAAATCAAGCAACCTCTGTAGAATGAAGCACAATGCAGTCCTCAATAAGTTAGGCAGAGAGGGAGAGAGAGGGAAAAAAAAGAAAAAGAAAAGAAAAAGTTGTCAAAAGAAGAGTTGGTTGTTGTGGGTTTTTCGGGCTCTTTGGCCGTGTTCTGAAGCAGTTTATCATTCAGAACACGGCCAAGGAGCCCGAAAAACCCACAACAACCATTAGGTCCCCGCCATGAAAGCCTTCGTGAATAAAAAGAAGAGTTCCTTTCTCTTTCTATCTCATGCCCTCCTTGTGTTCCATTTCCCTCTATTTTATTCTTTTTTAAAACAATTATTAAAATTACTTTTAGACTACCCTTAATCAGAAAAATATTAATTTTTGGAATGATAAATTTAGAGATGAGGCATGCAACCTGCTCACAGCATGAGCTGCCCCTATCTGCACTAGTCCAACTCTGAGGGAATAGGCCTTCCAGAAGTGTACTGGCAGCACAAAGAGGGCCATCTGTCTAGTTAAAAAAAAAAAAAACAAATTTCTAGTTGTCAGTTACAGGAAAAGCCATCTCTTCTGATGATTTTAAAGCACTGCACGAAGTGTTAGGGAGAGATGTTCCACCAGGTATTTGAATCCCAAGCCTTCAAGGACTTTAAAAGTAAGCACTTGTGCCATAACTTAACACTGACAAATCTGCTATTTGCAAGTTAATAGACAATCAATGTAAGACTTTCAGAACTTCTTCCAATGTAATGGGATTCAGTTTGCTACATCTATTAATTTTCTAGCAGGAACAGAGCTTGGAGTATTACTTTTCCAACATAACTATGAAGGTCAATGTGTTGTAGCAGTCAGAGTCTACTCTGAATCAGACTAAGACTTGGAAATTCTGGGTTGTAGTCCTCCCCACTGAGCCATGAAACTCACTGAGTAATGTAGGACTAGTTACTATCCTTCAGCCTGACCTACTTCACTGGTTTGTTGTGAGGATAAAGAATGGAGGAGGGGAGCTGTGTACATTGCCTTAAGCTTACTAGAGGAAGAGTAGGCTATTCATAAATAGACCTACACAGATACATTGATACATACGTCCAACTGCACATAGAATTGAGTCTATACTTAATTTCTTGTCATGGAAACTAACCATTAGAACTGGAAGCAGAATTGGATGGTGAATGTTGAGCAAAAATGTTTAAGCAGTTAGATTGTTGTGGGTTTTCGGGCTGTTTGGCCATATTCTGGAGGTTTTTCTTCCTAATGTTTCACCAGTCTCTGTGACTGGCATCTTCAAAGGACAGGAGCTAGAACTCTGTCTGTGTTCTGGTGTCATGTGTGGGATTGTTGAGTATTTGTAGCTGTGGGATCAGGTTTTTGTTCTTTCTAGGAGACTAGGTGTTTCCTGTGATCAGGGTGTTTTTTGCTATCGGTGTTTTATTGTGATTGGGGGAGAGATGATTTGTCACTGTGAATCATGGGTGCTGTTGGCTAGTCTTTTGTGTGCAGTGATCAATGGCTCTTGTGATTTCATTCTTGGAATAGCCATTTGTCTCTAGGACCCAGGTGTTTTAAGTTCAGTGCTGAGAAATTGAGTTTCACCATTCCAATCCGCATGATCTATCAGTATTTTGATTATGCCTCTTTTTTCTCTCGGGTGGTGGCTGGGGTTTTTGCGTAGGTACTGGTCTGTGTGGGAGGGTTTTCTGTAGATCTTGTGTCCCAATAGGAGATCAGGTTTGCGTATGACCATGACATCTAAGAAAGGGAGCTGGCCCTTGTGACATTCACCGGGTGGCCTCTTCTAGTTTCTGACTCTGCCTCCCAACTGCTCTCATTGGTGCATGCCAATAACCTTCTACCTGAGCCAAAGCAGGATGATCGCTACAGCCCTGTATTTCTTTTTCCATGGTGAATTGGATATTTAGGTGGATGCTACTGAAGTGGTTTAGAAATTCTTCCAGTTTTTCTTCACATGGCTCCAAATTGCTAAGGAATCATCACATATCAGAACCAGACTGTGGATGTTAAAGGTGAAAAAGCCAGGGCCTGTTTTTCAAAATGTTCCATGTAGAAGTTCACTATAACCAAGCTTAGGGGGCTCCCCATGGCCACTACATCTGTCTGTTAATAGAAATCTTTATCCCACTGAAAGCAGCTGGTTGTTAGGCAGTGTTGGAAAAGGGCCTTGATGTCTTCTGGAAAGATCTTCTGGATGAGTATCAGAATGTCCTTTATTGGTACCTTGGTGAATAGGGATACTACGTCAAAACTGATCAGTCTGTCCCAGGGGTTGCGTTTTTGGGTACTGATCTCGTTTATGAAATGTCCTGGGTCTTTGATGTAGGATAAGGTTTGGCCAGTGTGGATCTGTAGGAGGGTGACTAGGTATTTTGTTAATTCATATGTCAAGGAGCCAATGGCACTTACAATGGGCCTGAGTGGGACTGAGTCTGGATTTTGGGACAAACATTTAAGCACTTTGTGGATTTTTGATAACACATTTAAGCAGTTAATTTACCCACAGAATACCCTATGCACATTTACTTAGAAGTAAGTTTTCAGGAAATCAGCTGGACTTACTCAGTAGTAAGTGGGCTTACGACTGCAGTTTTAGTACTTCAGTGAAGTTTACCCTGCAACTGCCATTTTCCAGATGGCATTTTTCAAGGAACAGAAAGGAAGTGTTTGTATCACTAACAGTGGAAGTATACACAAATTATTATTTGCCAAGTGGCAACTTGTCACAGTGTACACATAACCATGCAGTATGCGATGCAATAAAGAATAGGGCAATACAATGCTGTAAAACAATTCAACAACCTGGATGCAAGTTGTTACATGGACTCATTACCAACTGGTTACATTACAATAAATGCACACATTTATTTCCATTTGGGAATCTGATGAATGGGTATTAAATGACTTGTGCTTCTACTCATATTAAAGTTGTAACATCAAGAAGAATACAATTCTGTCTTGTATCCCTGTGATTAGATGAGATTGGATACCATATAAAATTTGTACTATATTTGAATAGCCTATATATTATAATTTCCATACTGCTTTGCTATTGCAAACCTATTTTTACTTATCTGCATTTCTCCCAGCTTTGTGTTAAGATCCAGTAATACCATGTCTGATTCACCCTGCAGAATAAAATACAGTTACTTGTATTTTAACATGCTATACCAAGGATTTAGGTGCACATATTTTTTTGCTTTAAATATGTAGTATTTACAGATATAAGACAATTTCTTTTTATTCCCATCACCCCAAATAAGTAACTTTTATATTTATGCATGGTATTCCTGAAAAGGAGCACAGCTATTGCAGTGCACAGTGCAATTAATTTCAAAGCACACAATACTGCCTATGGGAAGTTTCAGCTATTTCTTATTTCTTATTCATGAAGTCACATTTTCCATCTTTATTTGCATTAAGTAATTTTTCCAACTCCTCCATGTCGTCATATAAACCTGTATTTACAAAAGTATTTTGCTGCTAAAGCAAAGAGAGTGATCTGTGTGTCGATAATGCTGTGAGCTAATCTGTTATTGCTGGGTTAAAATGGAATTCACAAGAAAGACAAATTTTACATGAATGCGGTGGAATACTCAAGTGAAAGTATCTGTTCAAGCATAATCAAATTCAGCTGTAAAAATGATTTTAAACTGTTGCAGCAAAATGCTCAATTCTTGTTGGCCATATCTGGCACCAGCTTTTGTCTTACTAAATAAAGCATGTTCAGGAATGGAATCAAGATGTAGTTTCATTTGTTCAGATACAAATGTTCGGGGCCAGATTCTTAGTTCTAACAAATGTTTCTTTGGATATCGTCCTGTTATAATAAAGGCTGAAAGTCATTTTGCATGACATAAAAGCTGCAATTACAACAGTCTAGTGTGATCAAATAAAATGACCTCAAATGTAATAGAAATCCAGAACCACAGTATGTACAGAAATGATACAATTAAATTCTTTACACTGCTTAATAATGAACCATTTTAAGAAGCTATCAGTCACAGCCCCCAGTTAATTTATTTGGCTGCTAACTCAGGTCCTGGTGACGCAAAATAAATTTTCTCTAGTTATCCACCAGCTATACCATTGGTTTCTTTTTCTGGCCATACAATGCACAATCAAGATCAAATCATTTTCCCTGCAGTGTAACTGCAGTTTATTTCCCACTCCCTGAAAGGCTTGTGTTATTTTGAACTTCTGTTGTACCAGTGCATTCTTTAACTGGGTTTGCCTGTGTGCACGACCTGCCCCACTTCTTTTCTGAGGCAAAGGCTCTAAGTTTGCTGCCATTACTGCAGCTCGCATATTTTTTCTCCTGTCCTGTCCAATACATCGATACATTGCTAAAAGTACATTACAGTTGTATTTTTTTTTTAAAAAAAAAAACATACTAATGATACATGGAGCCAAGTGTGGTTGTCATTATTGGCCACGCAGAAAGAAAAAAGTTTAACAGCCACCCCACCATAATTGCCTGCATCTTCCTACTGGCAAGAGTGTGCCTTATTTGTATTCATAGCCCCCTAAATTGATAATTGGGTGTACCTATGTCTAGGATTTTAGATAGATAGATGATATCTGTGCAGTTTGATTTCTGTATTCCAGTGTCCAGTGGATACACATGTGACATATGGTGACATATGGTGGCCCAGTGTCCATTGTGTGCAGCGAATTTCTGCTGGATCAACCAGCACAAAACCCCTTAAACTTATACTGCTATATTGATAAAATGAATTTTTAAAATTTTAAATTTTAAATTAAAAAAATTAGGACATAAATGGGCCATTGAGGATAGAGAGAAAATAAACTGGCACCATTCTGTAGCTGGTCATAGAGATTCAAACAGGAGGAAATAAACTGCTGCTGACTAAAGTGTTTGGGACATTCATATCAGTATATATATAACTCACATGATCACAATCCAGTACAACAGAAGTACGGAAAATATCGGAAGTACAACAGGACATTTCCCTCATGTGACTATAACCTCAGGCTGTGCAATGCGGAAAATATATACTGTATGTAAGGTGGGGGAGGTTTCAGTGCTATCTCAAAATATAAGGTGCTGTCCTTAGTGCTGGGCACCTGAAGTTAACTGAGATGTTGGTACCACCAAAAGGGTGATGCCACAATGAAGAATGAGCCAGGGAGGAGATCCATTCATTTTACTGGACTACAAGGAAGACACACTGAGAATACTATTAGCTTTTAAGCTTGCTTGCACTATTAGTATCAAAATAACTTTAATCTCTCTGCTCTTCTCCAGGGCTGGACCTTCATGCTTCATCTGAACAGCATCCAATAAGATCAGGCATAAAAAAGAAGGAAAAATGTCATCCATTGGAAGAAAGGCTGAATGAAGCTAATCTCTTGTGCTTTCATTGATGTGCAATAATTATGGTTCATGGTTGCTAAAAGGCTTCTAAAAACCTTTAGGAGCAGCAATTAATCATAATTAAGAGAATCTCCAATACACTTCAAGCTTTTGGTCATCAACTCTTTATTTATGAGCCTTTCAAAAATTGTTCCAGTGCATTAATTTTTCAATTTTTAAGCAAATTACGAACAGAGCTTACCAATTGGAAAAAAACCAACAATCCATAGTTCATAAATAGAGGTCGAGATGGTGCATGTTGCCACAGCATTTGTGCATATTCTTTTGTAAATGCTTACAAAATTATGTTCAGACAACAAATTGCTCTGCATTTTGAAACAGCATGTCGTATCAAAAATGCTTCTACACATTTTAGTAACCGGAATATGTAATCGAAAGACGACTTTGCATTTTATATTTGGTTTTTACATGAAGTATCTCATACCGTGTGGAGAGGTGCAAATGCAAGAACATCACAGGTATTGCCCCAGCTCATAATATTAATCCACCTAAGGGCTGCTTTTTCCTGATACTATAAGCAGCAAGAGTGAATGAAAGAATTAACATCACTGTTCTGCTTAAAGGGTAATTTTCCTGACAGAATTTTGTTTGCAACCTCACATGCTATGTGTAATTTGTGTGACCAGGACAGACTTTTGTGGGTGGAGGTGATTGGATGAGCAGCAACCAATCATTCCTTCCAACTTTTGAATTGAAAGAGAACCCACGACTCTGATGAAATTCTTTCACTCTCTTTAGTCTGTTGGTGGCAGTTGTTTTTTTGTTGTTGATCTATTCAGTTCACTGCTAAGTATGTGTACAGTAAAGAAAGAAGCATACACAAGTCTGTAATTTCAAGCAATTGTAAGTAAAGAAAGGTTTTTTATTCTTTCTCCCAAACTATATCAGTTAATGAGAAATGGGTGGGCTCTGGGGAACTTGTAACTATTTCCCTCTATTGATCTCTATATTTCTACTGTGCAGCAGGAAGATAACCTTATCAGAAATTCAAAACTCTGCAACATTAACTAAAGTGGATTTCATTTAGGATAAACAGGTCATTCAGTGTCTATTAACTATTGCCCTTTAGCTATTTGAAGGATTCCAGAAAACTACCCAAGTTATTTTCTTTCTGCTGCTGGAACATGATTGTATCTCTTCTCTGAAAATGTGTCACTGTGGAGTGTGGTTTGTAATTACTATACACAGACCTGGCCTTCCAGGTTTTGAAGCTTTTTTTGTGCATGTGTGAAACTGTGTGATGTAGATTTTTAGATGCAAGATGGCTCTCTTAATATAATCCAATGATGGGTGATTTTTAGATTTCCAGATATTTAACTATGACCTCCAAGATCCATCAGCTCTGCTGGCTAGGACTAATATGAGTACATAGCTGAAGGACCATATATTTCCCCTCCCGGATCAAATCAATTCTATCCTTTCCATTTGTCTAGCTATGAATCTGTTACTATGTTTTGCAAAAGGGTGTGCACTGTGGCCATTTCTTTGAAATATATTTTGAAGGCTTCGTGCTTATGTGCAAGAAAGGCATCAGATGGAATTAGTAACCAGCTTTCTAAAGAGCAGGTGACTTTCATCAGATTATCTATGTATGGAAACAAGATGTGAGCTAATTAAAAGCAGAAAAGATGTGAAAGATATTGGCTATCTTAAGCCTCTGCTTATCTGATCTTAAAATTTTTCACTATAATCAATAAGGATAAAAACTTCAAGGTTAGTAATTGAACCCCACTATATTGCTGAAGATATAAAATAAATATGGCAATTCCAACTTCTGAGTTTCACGTTCAATTAAGTTTAAAAGCAATTGTGGCAATACAAATTTCAACTAATTCTCCTGCCATCCTCTCAGAGTCTTCTGAAAACCAATGTGCAATTCCCAAGTTACAAAGAAGGGGAAAGGAAGTAGAATGAGAAAAATGGGATTCCGCACTCAAAATAACACAGAATTATCCTTTAAAAAAAAAAAGATGTCAGATGGGGAAATTATCTCTATAAGATGATGAATTCTAGAACACAGTAACAATCTGTGGCAGCGTTTAACCTTCTGTCCTCAATTTAGCACCTATAAGACATTAAATGAATACCAATAAGTCAATAAGCTGGGATAATCACAGAGGCAAATTTAATGACAAAACCTTTCCTCAAGTAACACGACTGATTTGCCTCTTGGATGATACAGGGAGACACTATAAAACAGAAACAATTTGTTTTGCAGGCTAAGGCTGCCTATAAAGAGTTAGATCAGTGAGATTGCTCAAGCACCTGGGGCACCTGCTCATCTGCTCTTTCTATATGGTGGCCCTGTAGGTCACTGCTCTTTAAAATTGGCCTGTTTGCACTAAGGCAATATCTGTCATCACTGCAGCTGTGCTTTATACCACTTTGTAAGAACAACACCATTTTGTTAAGAAAGGATTTACAAAACATATAGAGCTTCAGCTTAACATTTGCAGCTACTGGTTTTAACATTCCTTTCTTCACAACAACTGCGGTGTCTTTGTCCATAACAAATTTAATTAAAAAACCCATTTAGTTCCCATATCCTGTACTGGTTTGTTTCTCTTCCCTTCCATCTAAGTCACATTCCAACCACTAAAGAACAAGAGCAGGTGGAGAAAAATAATTAAAAGACAAACTTCAAAGCAACGGCATTAGTACATCTCCTTCTCCTGTCTGGTTTCAAATAAAAGATCTTGTTTGATAGAGATTGAGCGTACTGTATTCATCATTCAGTCATTCTACACATGGTGTCTTGTGTTACACTGTCAAATATTCCAAGATGAAATTTTATGTGTTATGAGACCATTCAGAAGACATGGATCTGCCTGTTACTATTGAAAATACTGTATTACTGTTTTGGACCACACCTCCCAAATTGCTGGCTATGGGAGTTTGAGAACTGCAGTTCAAAAAGTACTTTCCACCAATGAAGGACATATACAGTACATACAAAAATCCATTATTTTATTTTTTTAAATAATTTTTCTTCTTTTATTAAGAGGTAATGGAGGTGTACACAGCATGCATGTTTGGCCTTAGAACAAAATGTAGCACACAAGTTGCATGAAGATAGGTAGATTATGGTATTCTGGACTACTACTGTTGTCCCCTAGGCAACAAAAAATGTATGGAGAAGGCAGTTTAACATGTTTTGCAATTCCCAAGAAAAACATTGAGTGGACTCAATATTTCCAGTAGTCCAAGAACTTGATATTAATGTATTCGCAAAGGCTTTCACGGCTAGGATCTAATGGTTGTTGTGGGTTTTTCGGGCCCTTTGGCCATGTTCTGAAGCTTGTTCTTCCTAATGTTTCACCAGTCTCTGTGGCCGGCATCTTCAGAGTGCTATCCTCTGAAGATGCCAGCCACAGAGACTGGCGAAACGTTAGGAAGAACAACCTTCAGAACTGAAAAACCCACGACGACTTGATATTACCCTCTCACACATGGTGACAGCAAAGAGTATAATGTCAACAGCAAACAAGACTCATTTGAAGTTTCTTGATTTCACAACCCTGTTACAGTAAGGGGGTTTTCTCAGTTACGCCCTCATTTTGTGGCATTGCTGCTTTAAGCTATTAATAAACTCTAGCTGGAAGGGAAATGGCCCTGTATAATATAAGGCTCTTGAAATTATTTAATGGTGCTTTGCTAGTTGCCAGTTGGTGCAGAAATGTGTGACAAAGCTCTATATTCTGATGGTACTTCAACAATGCAACATCAGCTGGTACCTTCTCAAGTACCCTGAATAATCATTTATCTTCCTTTTTATCTTTAAACAGGCATGCAAAATTTAACTTGTACTTTGCAGTATTTTGTCCACTTGGAATTGGTCAGCTATTTTGAAACACAGATAGAATGGCTGAAAATATCACAGTGGTTTGCAAATATTATTGTACTATGATTCCCAGAAGCAATAGCCAGTACGGCAAAGGGCAAGGGCTTCTGGACATTCTAGTCCAATAGCATCTCTGCTATTGGACTAGCATTTCTGCTATTGGACTCTGATCTCCTGGCTAGATCTTGGATGCCAGAAATGAAAGTTATCAAATTGTTGGGGAGCTGGCAAGATTTCTCAGCTAAAAGGATGGCTATGGGCTCCCAAGAACAGTCCCTTTGCTTGCAGTCTGTACTTCCTAACAGCATCTAATTAACCACAGCCATTTGGGGGCAATTAAAAGTTTCCAGTTCCTTCACTCCAGGTTCTAAGGTTCCCTGGAATCCCTTTGGGCCTTGGCAAGCCTTTGTGGGCTGTGTGGGGATGGGGGGTAGGATTTAAGGTCTGAAAATCTCTGCTGCCGATCCTGATGCTACCAACCATCCTGGTGATGGCAATTTTCAGACATTAAAGACTCCCTCACCCACCATCCTGCAGCCTTCAAAAGCTTCCCAGACTGAAAGGGGACCCAAAGAAGTCTTAGAACCTGGAGGTGGGTTGGCACAATTTCACCAAAATAGCCATGGCACTAACGTTATGTAGAATTTCAGCCAGTGTTTTAGTCAAGTTCTGTGTTTTTATAGCACTGTTCAAGAATATCCAAAGCGGTTGTTGTGGGTTTTTTAAGGCTCTTTGGCCGTGTTCTGAAGGTTGTTCTTCCTGACGTTTCGCCAGTCTCTGTGGCCGGCATCTTCAGAAGACAGGAATAGGAACTCTGTCCATGCTCTGTTGCAGTTTGTTGGATAACCCACAATAACCATCAGATCCCGGACGTGAAAGCCTTCAAGAACACAATATCCAAAGCACTTCCTTTTTATATTTTCCTCGTGCTTGGACATAGCAGCAGGCTTCTGGCAGCAACGTATCAGTAATTCTTGGTGGTTGGGTGGCTTCAACAGTTGGAAAGGTTGCCCCGTTCAAATACCTAACATGCCACATCATCATCACAGTATCCACCTATGAGCCATTCACACATTACTGTATATTTTCAAGGTGAACATTCAAAATGTTTTACATGTGCATCAAAAAAATTCTGCAAGAAGCAAAAAAATTATAGATGCTGAACAAAGAGCTCTGGATAACTATGCAGTAGTTTCTCATTGATTGCAAGTTTTATGTAAACATTAAAATGTGTCAAATAGCTTTATGAACCACTGTCTGAAATCCTGTTCCATCGTCATGTCTGTGTAACACTGAGCTGTGGGACTGGAAGAAAAAATAATGGCAAAGAAATAATATCCATGAAGCACTTTTGCAGGCAAGTTGTATAACAATCAAAAATCAAATTGTTCAATGCTGGATGATATGCTCAGCACACTTCTGCAAATATAACTTTATGTTATCCCAACCTGAACAAAGCTCCAGCCCTTTATATATATATATATAATACACAATTACCTTCTCCGCCCACTGTTATTTTACATGGAAGAGGCAGCACAGTTTGGGAACATTATTTTTTAAAACTACGACTCCCAGAATCCCCCTACCAAAGCCATGTAGTCCAAAAAAGGTGAATAATTCCAAACTCTGGGCGACAAAAGGCATGCATTTTAGTTAGTCCTTTTGTCTTGGCTTTTTCCATGCTGTTTCCCCCCTGAAATGTAACCATCATCGTCCTTCTGCCATAACAGCTCTATAAGTGACAGAGGCACTTTGGGTGAGATTTAACATGATCAGAAGTTATTTCAGAGCAAAGAAAGCTTGTCTTAACACAGGGCAACCACATAGTCATATACCCTGAGATTTGCTCTGCTTATACAATGGGTGAATCTATCTGTCTGTCTGTCTGTCTACTTACTCCTCATTCACTACTGGTTATAACAAGAGCGTGCTAGTTACCATGTATCTCACCATACATAAATGCATGCACCAAGATACATGTATATAAGATTGCTGCCTTAGTCTTTTTAGCATGAAATGGCAACCTTTGGATCTGAATTAGAAATGTTAACTATGTTGCAATGTAGTATAATTGTTTCCTTGGCTGCACTGAACCTGCATCAAAGAAGAGGCAAGAGATAACTAGAGGCTGCCAGATTATTTCGTTCTTTTTCTTACTTAATACTTGTTAATCTGTCACAAACACTCAAGGAAAAAAAACATTAAAACCTTATATCTTAGAACTGCGGAACTAGGAGGGACCATATGGCTCATCGAGTCCAGCCCCTGCAAGGAGGATCAGTGGGGGATCAAATGGGAAACCACTGAGCGATCCAGCAGTTCATTGCTTTATTGCACCTCAAGGAGGCTCTATCAGTTGACATGGCAGCAGAGCAGATGACATCACTGTATGTACACAGAATGACAGAATGATAGAATCATGGAGTTATTTGACAAGAAGTCCTGGAACTGTGTTTCCCTTCTGTTACCATTGTGGGTTGTGCAATACAGAGTATTAGCAGAGTAAAATAGCTTGAAAAACATAGAGAGCCAATTGGGGCTGATTGGGGTAGATCTTCTTATTTAAAATCGTCCCACAAATGGTACCAAACTCCCACTTACTTACTTACTTACTTACTTACTTACTTACTTACTTACTTACTTACTTACTTACTTACTTACTTACTTACTTACTTACTTACTTACTTACTTACTTACTTACTATCTGCATGATGGAAAGGCTGATTCCACTCTTTCTAGCCCTTTTTTGCTCCCAGTCATGCTTCTTCTCTGCTTCTACTTTTTCATGTTGGAGAGAATTGACTGGGCTTTTTCCCTACAGATGTTCATGTAAAGACAGGGATGTGTCTGTAGGTTATGTGTTTCAGAATGACAACCTCTTGAGGGAGGATGAGTTCAAGTGCGCACATGTAAATACACACAATCAGTGCCAGCAATCACGTCTCTCCACAAAGCTTCTCCTCCACCAATCCACTTCTTTTTTTCTCTGAGTGAGCATGATGTTCAGGACACAGGAGGGAGCTATGAAAAAGCAAAGCACTTTAAGCACGGTTTGCTGTGAAGCTGGTTCCTCATTTCCCACCACCAATCCATTACTCCTTTTAATTTATTTCAAGTAACATATGCCGGTATTACTGATATCTGGTGACATATAATTTTAAACTAGTTTATTGGAAGCAGTGATCCTGAATCATTCTGAGTTGTAAATCATGATGTATTTTGTAAAACTGCTGTACAAACTTCTGATGTTTTGTCTTCTGAAATTATGAAGTATTTTTCCATGTTATTTTTCTATAGAAATGTTTTCCAGAAATGTAATAGTCTGAAGCTTGACTGGGGAAGATTCCCAGAGAAGTTACTTAGCTGAGAGCCAGGAAAGTTCTACTTGGCTTGTCTGCAAACAACACCTGACACATTTGTACTGGTGCATACCCCCTCTCTGGGTCCTCCTGAACCATATCAGTGGGTGTTTGTAACTCTTTCTCCCCCCCCCCACATCCTGGCATCCAGCCAACACATCCACCAGTCCTTCCTGTGGCTCTTTCCTGTCTGCACATATAAGAATCCTGATTCAGTTCTCCAATGTAATTACACTCTGTGTTGAAAGTACCAGGCAAGGTACCTTCTAGCCTAGCAGCTATTCCATGTAGGAAAGGAAGAGACAAGAGAGTGCACTGGGGTCACCTTTAAGCTACCACATGAAAACACAATCAACAGAAGAGGAGAAATTGTATATTTTATTTAAAAATAGTGTATTTCATGCAAATATGATAGATTTTACACACATCTTCCATATTACACACAGGCCCCATCAAATGAACTGGAATTGTACTATGCGCTGTTGAGTATTTCTTCTATGTCTCAGTGGACTTGCATAGGAAATGTCCCTGGGAGACTGTGCCATAAATCAATTCGGGACATTAAAAATCTTGGTTCTCTTCCCTCCCCCTCCCCTTTTTTTGGTTTAAATGTTGCCTTGATAATTACAGTAAAGCATGACTGAGCACGCAGCAAGGGATGACGGATGCACTGGAGAAGAACATATTTCTGCACACACCTGAGGTAGGCCTCAATCAGCATGGTTCCCGCGTAGCGTTGTTTAATTAGTGGGAACAATTTACTCCTTAATGCTCTCAGTGCTTCATTTTTATGTCGCTTTGCCCTGTGATTTCAGGGGCCAAGTTTTATTTTCAGCTCAAATAGGAAACCACCAAAATTTGTCACTCTTGCTTGCCTGCCTCCACAAGGAAGCATTTCTCTCAATGGGAGGGAACTGAAAATGGGCTTTGTTGCCTAGAAACCTGGTTGTCATCTTCTGAAATGGAACTTCAGGCCTGTTGATTCAGTAACTCTGAACTACAACAAGGATACAGGCTTGCTGGCAGATGCTCTCTCTGTCTGCCACCTGCAGGAGGGGTTTACTCATCCCTGAGAGTGTCAAAGTAAAACACAATTTATAGCCTAACAGAAAGCATAACAGAACATTAAACCAAGGATTTTTACATTCTGTCCATTCAAGGCCTCACATTTACACAGGCAGTTATTCATAGAGAAATTTTTCTTACCACTGTAGATCTGAACTGGAGATACCACAAAGCAGGTAGCTTACCAAGGTTACGTTGTGATGTTCCCCCCCCTCCAAGCTCCTCTCCCTTTCTCCCATCAGAATCCTTCCTAACACATGTCTCTCCCCCGCCCCCCATAACTTAGAGCCTCTTCAAACTTTATGTTTAATGCCATTACCATAAAGAGCCTCGTGGCGCAGTGGTTAAAACGCTGTACTGCAGCTAAAACTGTGCTCACGACCTGGGGTTCAAATCCCAGGTAGCCGGCTCAAGGTTGACTCAGCCTTCTATCCTTCCGAGGTCGGTAAAATGAGTACCCAGCTTGCTGGGGGGGCAATGTGTAGCCTGTATAATTAAATTGTAAACCGCCCGGAGAGTGCTTGTAGCGCTATGGGGCGGTATATAAGTCCAAAAATAAATAAATAAATAAATAAATAAATTATGGTATCTGGACAGAGACTCCGTCCAGAATTCCTCAATGTTACCAAACGATTGACATTATGTAAGAAGAGTGAGCACTGTGACTCCTTCCCTTGACAACATTGCTCCAAAAGAGTTAAGAGAAGGGGATTAGTGGGAAAGCAGAGCAACAGGGGGACAGAATAGAAAGAAACCTCTCTGCTGTGCTTGTGTGAAAAGAGGCACTGAGGTCCTCCAGCAAGACTCTCAGAGTAACTCACAGTCAATTAACAGAATATAATAAAACTCTAACAAAATGGAGGGGGGGGGAGAGAGAATCAAAAGACAGCCTGCACAGTTCTGTACACCTCTGCATCGACAGTTACAGTAGAATAAATTCTGTGGAATCAGAAAATATATGCAGCCACTTAACTTGCATAAGCCACGCAGACAGCAGCATTTCACTATCATTGACAGAGCCACACGCACACACTTCAACAATCTTAAAACAAAAAGAAAAGATGAACAAATGTGGCAAATGTATCAGAAACAGAACAGAATTAAGTTCCAGACTTCAGAAACTATACTAATGGTTCTCCTTTGAGAATAAGTCACAAGGATCCAGGGTGGGCACTGTTCCATACCATCATTGGTGCAGCACAGAGATTTAATCCATCTTTTCTTTTCCTTGTGTACAGAGGGAAAGAAGAGAACACTCTGCGCAACATTGGGGGAGTGGGGACTATGTTGGGACTACTGTTTACTCTAACTTACTGGCTGTTCCATTCAATAAGGGAAATCAATAAGGGCAGAGAAGACAGCAATCAATGTACCCAGCCATAATACCCTACACTGGGGGTTAGTTAGGTCAGACACAATACTGTACCTGCAACTTTATGGTAGTACTATAGCTATAAGTACAGTTCCAATGAGACAAGATTGAAGTGTCCCCAGAACTCCTAGGGATCATTACCAAAAATCCTGTAGCTAAAAGAATTCCCATTTGACTATCTTCTATGTACTCTCTTCACCTATGCATCATAATAGACACTTGCTCTCTTTCCAGCCACAGCTGCGCACAAAACGATTCCCAACAGCTTCCTGGCCTCCAGTCCCTAGAGACAGCATTATCAGCACATTACCAGACATGAAGGTGAAAACAAGGGAATGGAACTAGTCAGGGGAGAAAAGAGGAATAGGAGGAAAGCAAATGAAAAACACACAGCAGCTGGTCAGTGAGTCTTGATTTTCAACTCTAATCTCAGCTTGCACAGTCAATAGGGAGAAATACCACAATTTGCATGACAAGAGCAGGGTGAACTGAATGGTAGCAAATCAATTCTGCAAGAGGAGATAAAGCCAGAATATAGCTAATGTATTAGCAGAAAGGTAGAAATTCAATTCCCATAATGTCAGATGATATTGATTAAAACTGACAGTTTTTTTTATTCTCCTGCCACTTGGGCTCCTGGAACAAGTTAGTCTTCTAAAGGCACCGTTGTCTTACATGTATGTAAATACACTTCACTGTAAGCGAGAATAATATAGATCCACCTTTCAGTACCTTGGATTTAGAAAGGTTGAGCTTAACAAATGACTTTAAAAAGGAGTAGTTTTTTTGCAACAAGAATGCCAAGCTGTCAGTAAGAGAGTACAGTATTTCTTTAAAAAGCTACTGATGCAACATTGAAAGTGTGATGGATTATTTTAGTTTGTGTACTAAAATCTGTGAGGACCTCAAGGACATTAAAATCAAATTTCCCCTTATAGAAATACAAAACTTACTTACTCATGTGCCTCCTAGCATGTGGCACTTGTTCATTCATGTCATTAGCAATGCAAAAATTCACCCATAATTTTTTGTTGCCTAGAACTAACTCCAGCCTAGAACTATTTACAAAATATTATTAAGGAGTATCATCTGACATTTAAATAAGAACAACAGTTGACTGCCTTCTGCCATCCTCGGGTATTTCTTTAAATTGTTCTGTTTGGTCGCTATTTTGATATTGCACCTGCATTTTATAAGCCTTACTATTAAGGCAGAATTTAATAAGGTAGAAGATATTCTAAAATCGTGCACCTGTTTTTTTGTAATTAAAAGCAAATCTTTTCATCTTCCAAGCCCCCTCTTCTCTTTTAATCATCTCATTAAACAGCAGTTAGTTTTTTTTCCCTTAACAGAAGATATTACCATTGTATCAGATTTGCTGATTCAACAAAGTAGGCCTGTTGAAGAGTATAAAGGAATGCTTTTAATGACAATACTGCTTTGAATGAGCAAAGTCTGAAGGAGGGGCACAAAAAGGAAATTAGGCAAAAATAATATAAGGACTGCAGGACTTAAATTTCTTTATGAAATTACTGGATCTTTGTTATTTAGGAATGAAGTTTCTCCCTAAAAATATTTCATTTTTATATTGTAACAAAAATAATATACATCATAATGAGCCAGATGCATGAATGTGATGGGACAGTCTATGACTGTCTTTCAAGGCTTTCCCCCAGTCATGGCTATAGGCAAATTTGGGGATATATCTGGTCTTGACCCATCTGCAAACGGAATGAAAATTGCTCTGCTTCCAAAAGATTTCTCTTGTTCCTTTTTTGGTCACAGCCAGCTTATCTTCAAATTTGCTCTAGATAAGCATGGACCCTCTCTGGTGCAGATTTGAGAGGTACATTAGGATGTAGAAGGAGGATGGAAGATATATATATCTATATATTTCATTATATGACTGAATTATCTTGACCCTCTGCACTTTACATGTTTTCTGATTCCTTGGTCTTTCTTTATTTCCTTCAGTACTTCCTCACTAGTTACCCTCTTGATCCAATAAATTATTACCATCATGCAATGAATTTACTTTCAAATATGCTTCTGCCTTTTTCATAGTTGCCTGTACTAAACTCTACATTTTAGGTATCTGGCTGTAGAGGCAGAGATTGAAGGTTTGATTCCCAACTGTGCCTCCTTCAATATAGCCAACCTGTGTGGCCTTGGGCAAGCTACATATGTCTAGGGTGCTTCCAGAATAAGGTACAGTAATAGTAAACCACTACTGCTTATTTTCTACCTGGAAAATCCTGAAAAGGATTATCATAAATCAGAATAGACTTGATGGCACATGATGATGATGATGATGATGATGATGATGATGATGATGATGATGATGATGTGATGATGATGTGATGATGATGATGATGATGATGATCTCAAAGCCAATTGCCTTTGTTGCATTTTACATTCCTCATCATAAAAAAGGAATATATATGGTTAAATGAATTGTTCTGGGTTAAAACACTTTATTTTATCTTTTCTATACCTAGATTCCACTTGTGCTCTGGACCACAAGTCCATATATATGTATTTGAGGATATATATATATGGACTGGTGGTCCAGAGCACAAGTAGAATCTAGGTATAGAAAAGATAAAATAAAGTGTTTTAACCCAGAACAAACAATATTTGATAAACTTTTGCTGGGTTCAAAAGATAAAGTAATTAAGAAAATGTATGATTATTTGTTAGAAATTAAAATGCAAGACAAGATAGTATGATTAAGTGGGCACAAAATATAGGAAATAATATTGATATTGATCAAGGTTGCAAATATGGCAAAATAATATAAAGCTCACAAAATTGGTCAATTTCAAGGAGACTATATAAAATGTTTTACAGGTGGCACATGACTCCGGAAGAATTATCAAGGATGTATACAGATGTGTCAAATGTTTGTTGGAAGTGTGAAGCACATGAGGGAAGTTTTTACTGTACAGTATGTGGTGGACTTGCAGAGTAGCGAAACAATTTTGGATAGGTGTACACACTTTGTTACAAAAAATATTGTTTTGTAAGGTTCCACTAACCCCAGGACTGTTTCTACTGAGTATTATACCAGACAATATAGGCAAGACAAAGAACTACTTAGTTATATATATAGTCACCACAGCCAGAATTCTTTATGTCAAGAATTGGAAGAAATCTGTGATACCGAAACAAGAGGAACTTATTGAGAAGATACGGGAAGCAGCAGAAATGGATATCTTATCAGAAGTGTTGAAAGACTGCCCAATACAAAAGGCAACTGAACGATGGGATTTATTATATAAATGGCTTGAGTCACCACATAATACTTGAATAACATAGATTTAAACTAGGATGTAAATGTAAGTTAAAACCTGCAAATAGAAGAAAAGCGGAAAGTCCAGTTCATATTGCAACATGAATAGATTGGATATCAGTATATTTTGTGTTCTCCTCTCCCTCCTTTTTTCTTCCCTCATATTCCCCTTTACCTTCTGTACCCCTTACCTTATCCCAAGTTGTTAATTTTAAAAAAAAGAGACATGCTTTGTAACATCCATTTCTGCTTAACAATGGAAACATTATAAAACATACAGGTGACGGTTGTGTTAAAATTCTTGCTGTAAAAGCATAAAGGAATTATTTTATTTTAATGCCCATCTTTCTCTCTAAAACACAAAAATCAGAGTGTGGCTACTATAAAAATTAAATAAAACAGATAAACTAAAAACATGAGACAAGATTGAAAAATAATTAAAACAGCAATAAGAGGAGCACCAGGACCTACTCTGTTTACAGCAACTGACAAAGGCTTGCCTGAATAAAATGGTATTTTCATTCCTTTTCCTGGAAGAATAATGGGCAAAAGGATCAGCCTAGCCTTTCTCAATAGGGAGTTCCACAGCTCCCAAAGCATCCACGGAGAAGGTCCTTGCTCACACTAGCACCTATTATGTTTCTGTGGGTAGAATGACAAGCAGAAAGGCACCTTCCAAATATCTGAACATTCAGGAAGGCTCAAATGGAATAATACTGTCCTTCAGATACGCTGGACTCAAGGTGTTGAGGATCTGTACTTTCTATTGCACCTGGATCCTTAGGTAGATTTTGTATTGCTTTAAGGCAAGTACAGTATATTTACTGTGGTAGAAGTTTTTGTGGGCTTAACCTACCTCATCACCATTTCTTCCTAATAGCAAATGGCAGCTTTCCCTAAGAACAAAATAGGAATCTGTTTATGAAAAAATTGACAGAAAGTAGGGTCCTGTTCCTTTCAATCTCATAATGCATGTCATCATGACAGATAAAATCAAAAGCTGCATCCAGTTGTTAGTTCCACAGCACACCAAACCAAAGGAATTTATATTGGTGTAGAGCAGTGGTTCTTAACGTGGGCGATAATGCCCCCCAGGGGGCGATTTCATTTTTCAAAGGGGCAGTAGAACGAAAAGGGGCGGCGTGGGGGCGCTGGAGCAGAAGGGGGCGGTAGGGGGGCGCTGGAGCAAGCCAAACCTGTTAAGATGGCTGCAGCCTTTTTACAGTGTGCATGAATATATATTTTCCTCCAATCTTAATTTAGTTTCAGAGTTTTCATCTTGAAATGTTTAGTTCCTGCATTGTGGTTTGTTTTTATGCCCTTTTTATATTTCTTTTTGCGTCTTAAAATTCGCTTGCAACTAAATAATTAACTGATACTTTTTGGGGGCATTTCATTTTCTTAGAATTGAATTTTGTTTTCAGGGGTCATTGGATTTAAGTGTCATAAATAAATAAATAAATAAATAAATAAATAAGTAAGTAAGTAAGTAAGTAAGTAAGTAAGTAAGTAAGTAAGTAAGTAAGTAAGTAAATAAATAAATAAATAAATAAATAAATAAATAAATAAATAAATAAATAAATAAATAAATAAATAAGATATCACCGCGGGGAGGGGGGCGATGATAACTTCCTCAATGGCTCAAGGGGGCGTTTCTTTCAAAGAGGTTAAGAACCACTGGTGTAGAGTGAAGAAGCTTAAATACCTCAGTGGGTCTATTTTATTTGGGGCTGAAAAATCAGTTTGGCTCAAAGTAATTTATAATACCTTTTGAAATAAATATGGCTTCAGAAATAAGCATCAGCTCCCCTTTTTCTCTACATTTTTATTTTTCAGGATTACTGTCACTATACCAATTCCAGCCGTCCATCTAAAAGTATGTAGGGACTTTGTATATTGATTGCAAGATGGCCACAGCAGGGCCTACAAAAAGAGCAATTCTTCGGAACTTCTCTTTGATTTATTACCATTGTTTCCAAGCCACAGTGATATTTGCTAGAAAATATAACACTGCATTGTTCTGTACACATGTCAAATGTTTCCAGTTTTGACATGAAAACGCACAATACTCTTCAGTTCACAGACTTGTGTTAAAGATTATCTTGTGGGAGAAGGGAATAAAGATGCAGGGAAGTCTGGATGGAGATCATATAAAACTCAAAGATCAACACATCAGAAACACTTCTGAGCAGGTGTAACTGCATTTACAATCCAGTTACAGTCTAGGCTGCTGAACTGAATTATTATGACCCCTGACTAGATAGGAAAGTCCCAAATTTGCAGGCAATGAGAACTTTTGATCACCAAAATAATAACTAAAACTGCAACTTCTATGGAAATGTATTAACACCATACTATACTGTCCCTCTCCCTATGCTATCAAAATAAATATAGGAGATGTTATCTCCTGTACTATTGTCACACACTCACATACTGTGCACAGGAGCACATTTTCCATGTTTTCTCTGTGAGGAAGGCCATGCCCAGTGGTGTTGCAAGACAGCAACTGTCTTCCACATAAAAAAGTAAAATGAGCCCTAATGTGATGACAGAAGAGGAATTCATGTTCTGTTTCTTCCCAGGTTTACCCCTATCTGAACAGAACAGGAGTTAAAGAAAAGCCATGGGATTGTTAAATGAAATAAATTTCTTGGGAAATAACAAAGAACTTGCGTTTTTCTGCGTAAAATTGTTTTATTAATTTTTATAAGAGTTAACAATGATAAAAAGCAAAGGTAAATCAAACCCTTTAAAAGTACAGTAGAAATAACAATATAATAAAAACAGGATCAAGGGCATGAATAGAGAGAAATAATGAACATTTAGAAGGTATTAATGTAGCATTATACTGGTGCAGTTGTGTTATACTGGAGCAGTTGTGAAATTATATGGGCATGAATCATCTGACCAGAATGACTTAGGTTTAGATGTATCCATCAACAGATTTGTGCCATAAGCAATGAATCAATGCCAGTTTTCGATGACATGGTCATCATGCGATTTATCCACCGAAATTTTTTTTTTCTGTTTTGGAAATTCCAATGGTTAGTCCTTTGAAATATATGATTTGCATCCTTTATAAATGAATTCCATTCTGAAAATACCCATTATAGTTTTTTCAGCTCCTTAAGAGGAAAGGAAGTGGGAAAAACTCTAGATTCTGATGTTCCTTTTGGGCCTGACACTTTTTGGATATACTCCTTCCTAAGGAGCACTGTGCACAAACCCAAGTATATGAGGGAAAACATTGCATATATTTGTTTTCTTGATCTCAAGAAAGTCCAATGTGGCAAGAACTGCTGATAAACAAAGAGCTTCAAACAACCAACATTCATATAATTGATAACCTGTACTGGCAGCAAATGTAGCAGTGAAAGTCAAATATCAGATGACAGACAATACAGAGATACAAAGACCACAAGAGCTTTTTAATTTTTACTCTGGGAAAATCTGTGCAGGACACTTTCAGATTCAAAGTATGGTATTATTGACCACAGATACCCTTTACATTTAAGCAGGTGTAATAAAATAATTTGTATACCTTGGTTCAACCATCAATCCAAATGGATAGTGCAGCCAAGACATCAGAAGACTCAGACTCAGAAGGGCAGCAATGAAGCAACTAGAAAGATCAACAAATGTAAAGATGTGCCACTGGAGACCAGGATCATTTTATACTGTTGTATTACTGATCACCATGCATAGGTGTGAAAGCTGGACAGTAAAGGAAAAAATGGAAAAAATGATTTGTTTGAAATGTGGTGCTGGAGGAAAGCTTTTGCAGATACCCTGACCTGCCAGAAAAATGGACAAGTGGGTCCAAGATAAAATTAAGCTTGCACTATCTCTGGAGGTAAAAATGTTGAAATTGAGACTGTCCTACTTTGAGCACACCATGAGAAGACAGGATTCTCTGGAAAAGACAATGATGCTGGGAAACATGGAAGGCACAGGAAAAGAGAAAGACCAAATATGAGATGGATTGATGTCCTAAAGCAAGCCACAGGCTTGAATACAAGAACTGAGAAAGGCTATTGAGGACAGGACATTCTGGAGATCACTCATTCATAAGATTGCCATTAAGTCAAAGATGACTTGATGGCACATAACAACAATAATAAAAGAATTCCAGCATAAACAGCTACACTACAGTATATCAAAATAATCTTGAAATGTAAAATATGACATCTGCTGATTAGAGTCACGCAACCTGAACTAGAACTTGTCTGTACCACTGAAAAATTATGGAAAAGGAGCTGGAACCAGAACAAAAGCAAGGACAAGGGAGTCATATTCATAAGGATCTCAATTGGGCAAAGAAATGGCCTGATTTGGCTCACAGACACGGCCCACTTTACTCCTTGTTTATCCTGATCATATAGTGGCCACACGTCAAGATGAGAAATTCTGGGGATCTCCTTGGAAAAGTTCCTTTTTTGGACTATAACTCCCAGAATATCAAATTCAGCATGGCTACTGGCAATGTTGTCCAGGCTTTATGGTGGCTATCAGGATTTCAATTCTGACTTAGTAAGTTACAGCTATTGCCAAAATATAAATGCACGTATTCTTTTTCCCCCTTGCTGGTTTCTACTGAGGCACGGGTACTTTAATCAATGACACAGCAAGCCAGAATAGTAACCATGGTCTTTGGAGTGAGATAATGCAAACTCTTCCCCTATAATTCTAAAGCTTGACCTACATGTGAGATTCCTCTGTCAGGAAAGGCAAACACAGATCTTTGAGGTGAACTTACTTTCATGGGAGGCCTACTCCCCTCTATTAATGGCTTTCTTCAAGACTTATGTTACAGGTTGCATTTAAACAGCAGATTTTCCATGTAATTGTCAATATAATCACAGTAATATTCAACTCTGTGTTTTTGAAGAGGGGAGCCACCTTTTCCATCTCTGCCAAAGCAGCTTCATCGGCAGCACTATGCAGCTAGATAATGTCAGGATTCCTGCCCTCCTGAGGGGTGGTAAAGGCTGCAACCATCCAGAAGAAAGAGTTCTCAGGCCAGAAATGACTCCGGATTATTTTGCTTTATATCTTCAAGCAGTTGTCCAGAGAAGCCCATTAACTTTACATCTAGAAGCCCATTAGTTTATATCTAATGCTGTTTCACTCATGCTGCTTGAAGGCAATTGCTGTATATATATAGCTTCCTTCAGAGGGGGAAAATTTACAGAGAACAGTAGTCACAAGTCAAAGTGATAGGCTAATAATAATAATAATAATAATAATAATAATAATAATAATAATAATAATAATAATAATAATAATAATAATAATAATAATAATAATAATAAACAAGGCATCGGGGCCACCTTCTCAAGTCCAGAATTGCTCTTTCTTCCTTTGTTTCCACAATGCTAAAGCTTTAAATTCATTTTATCGGTTGGAAAGAATGCTACAGCTGGAAAGAGTATCACAGTAAACAACTCCTTAAGCTGTTGTGCATTTTCCATTTTTCCTGTTATATTGTATACATATCAAGCTAGAACAGGAAGGTTATGAAAGCCCAGTGTTACGTTCTCCCCCTCCCATCCCATGTCACTTCTTGTCAGGCTTATCCATGTCATGTTATCATCACACTGTACATTTCCCTGCTCCCTTCCAGAGCCAGTCCTAATAACAGACAGAGTGAAGCCACCACCTCAGGTAGCTGAATCTAGGTATCATGAAAGGACAGGGAATGGCTAGCTATTCACTTTCTTACATATTTTATTGCTAGGGATGAGGAGAGATGCCTGTGAGATTTTCTGTCTCAGATGCCAATATAACCTGATTAGCCTTGTGTGCATGGTAAAGGTGTAAAACTTCAGGCAGCAAAATGACTTTGGGAAACATCATCCTTCTCCACATCATTGACTAGCAAAAGCAATGCAACTGGGGCTTTGCTCCAGAGCATCAAAATTTAGAGGGTACCAAAATTCAGAGGTGAATTTACTGATGAATGTTGTGAATGAACAGCAACACCTCCTGGCCTATTCACTTGCACTTCAAGGGGGAAATTATCTTTCTAATGGGGAGGGGGCACATTCTCTTTCTTTTTCTTGGGGAGACTTATGCCCACCCGTCAGGACAGGGAAGATGCCAACTGCCATGGGTGCCCAAATTGCTAATTATACCTCTGAGCAAGAGCACAGGGACACACAGTATCACATCATGACATAAGCAAGTGTGCTTAAACTCAAGAGCTCATACCTAATATCATCTCTGGTAGCAGGTCAAACTGTGAGCTACCTTGGAAAAGGCTTTATAATGTGCCATGAATGGATTTTTGCTATAAGCAACATTCAGTAAATAATTCTACTTACAGAGCTGTCAAATAAGGCTGCTGCATTCAGTCATTTGATAGCAGGCATTTCAAAAATCTTCTGTTCATAACCTAGAAATAAATCTTTCACTGGCTAAGTCTCAACAGAAAACTGAATGTGTTGTGCTAAATAAATAAATCTAAATTGTTTCCTGGGTCTTTATTTTCCCCTCCCCTTTTAGAGGCATTGTAATGGGGTTTTTTTAAAAAAATAAAAATGATTAATCTCTCCCCTGCTGTGAGTGAGCTTGTACCCTGTCTATCAAAGGTTTCTTGAGCAGCACAAAGCACAGTTAAAAAAAAAAACCCACAACAATCCTAAAAGAAAAGATGGGGGAGAATAAAAGCATTAAGGAAGTTAAAAGAGTGGTCACAGTGAATCTGCAATTTTCTGGTGTATCATTCTGCATCAGTGGAGTAATCCATCTTACGGGACTGTCTCTCCCCCACTCCCCAAAAGGGCCATCTGCTCTTGGCCTGAAACTCACTGTGGCACCTGCATACCATGTTACCTTTACATTCCTGTCATCAAAAGTGCCTGTTTGGAAGGTAAACAACAACAACACAACACTCCTGAAATAGATAACACTGAAAGCTGCTAAGCTTGAAATGATAGCTGTGATAAAGCACTTCGCTGTTTCAGTGTGTTTAACTGGCATTAGCTGCCTTCTGACATGCACAGCGGTGCCATTTGGCACAGAGGAAATAAGGGATTACTCACAGTAGAGAACGGTTTTGGCATTGAGATCACTGCATTAACCCTTACCTGTACTTGTTTTTAAAAAAAGAGTGTGTGGAGAGAGAGAGATACTGACTCTTGTTAGGTTAAGTTCCACAGGCCTCTCTGAGGTTTATTCTCATGGAAAAGATCTGGGCAACTAGATTACTACACTGTGCTTGCAAATTTCTATTTTGTTGTAGGTTGTTCCTGAGTAAGAGTCTTATGGTGATGATTTGTTTTTTCATTTCACTTTAAGACATGCTGGCTATAAGAACTAAAGGTAAAGGTAAAGGTTCCCCTTGACAATTTTTGTCCAGTCGTTTTCGACTCTAGGGGGCAGTGCTCATCCCCGTTTCCAAGCCATAGAGCCAGCGTTTTGTCCGAAGACAATCTTCCATGGTCACATGGCCAGTGCGACTTAGACACGGAACGCCGTTACCTTCCCACTGAGGTGGTCCCTATTTATCTATTTGCATTTGCATGCTTTCGAACCGCTAGGTTGGCGAGAGCTGGGACAAGCGACGGGCGCTCACTCTGTCGCGTGGATTCGAACTTACGACTGCTTGGTCTTCTGACCCTGCAGCACAGGCTTCTGCGGTTTAGCCTGCAGCGCCACCACGTCCCTTGCTATAAGAACTACTACAAGATAAATCCCAAACAGAAAATGACAGAACACCATTACATGTCGCCTATAGTTCAGATCACTCATACATATGACTGATGAGCTACAGAGAGACAACTAAAATTCACTATATCAATAAATTTCAATGCGCAATTGATGCTTAAATAAAAACAGGACTTTTATATTCTGTTGAACAAGAGTTAACAAGAGATAACAAGCAGGGTACCACAAGGCTCAGTCCTGGGCCAACTGTTCTTCAATATTTTTATTAATGATTTGGATAAGGGAATGCAAACCAAGCCCTATGAGGGAAGACAGAAACAATGGGGCATGGTTAACCTTGAGGAAAGAAGACTGAGGGGAGATATAATAGCACCTTTCAAATACTTCAAAAGTAGTCATACAGAGGAGGGGCAGGATACGTTCTCAATCATCCTAGAGTGCAGGACGCAAAAAGATCGTCTTAAGCTACAGAAAGCCAAATTTAGGCTGGATATCAAGAAAAAATTCTGAACTGTTAGAGCAGTATGGCAATAGAACCAATTACCTCAGGAGGTGATGAGTGCTCCTGGAGGCACTCAAGAGAAAATTGGACAACCATCTCTCAGATCTGCTTTGACTGGGATTCCTGCATTGAGCAGAAGGTTGGACTTATGGCCCTTACAGGCCCCCTCCAACTCAATTATTCTACAATTTATATATTAATAAGCTGGTTTTCACCATCATCTCATATAAAATATGGCAAGATTAACTCAGAAACAATCAACCTCAGGAACAGTCTTTGTACTTAAAAAATAGCAATCATGCACCATTTGTGAAACAATGTACAGTACATTAGTTAATTACTGTACCTATTTCCAGGATGTTGATACAATCAGCTCTTTAAAAGTCCATTGCCATAATGTGCTACTTTCACTTCAAAGGTTCACCATTAATGTCTATACCCACCTCAATGGTTTCCACTCTTACAGTCATGTATATGAATCTGTGGCCTAAATGCTGCCCTCTATACATCTCAGAGGTGGGCTGTAATCTATTTAAGTTTATCCTAAAATAAATGTCAGATAAGTTGCTACAGTATTTTTGTTTTCTTTCTTTCATCTCCTTTATCACAGAGAGACAGACTTAACACAATGTTCTTTTTGAAGATACAACAAATAAGAGGAAGGGCAATGAAGGTTCCTGTTATCTGACTCAAATTAAGTTCAAATAGGGACACTTCCTTGCCCTTGGCTTTTCCTTTCCTCCAAACACAATAAAACATGGGTTTGATGGCAATTTAAAAAACATGCAAAGAAATAAAGGTAGTGATAGTGAAGCCTGGCATTTGTTTGTTTGTTTTGCTTTGACAATAATCCACCTTTGCAGTTTGTCCTGAGGGACCTAGATTACAGTCATGTAGAATAATACAAATGCAAATAATTCCATCATGAGATCACAACTGATCTCAGGGTATGTCTCCATGAGCTCAGTTGGAGCAGACTGCATCAGAGTAAACAGGGTCACCTAAGGTAGGGAAGAAGTCCAGTATGCCATCCTTGAATCCAAATGGCATACGTATCTCAAGCAACCTTATAAGTCTGGGTCCTTTAAAAAAGCAAAGAGAAGGGGGGGAATTTTCAGTCCTTGCCCCCTCTCGCTTCTTGGAGCAAGGTTTCTTCCTTTCTCTCTCTCTCACTAAAGTGGTGCAGCACATCAATTTAACTGGTTTTTAAATAATATTTTTTTTGCTTTGAACCAAATAGCAGAACAAATGCCCATCTTGCCACAGGATGTGGTGATGGCATCTGGCCTAGATGCCTTTAAAAGAGGATTGGACAGATTTCTGGAGGAAATGTCCATTATAGGTTGCAAGCCATGATAGGATATATAATCTCCAGGCTTAAAAGGAAGTTACCTCCAAATCCCAGATGCAGGGGAGGGGTATCAGTAGACAGGTATCTAGTGGTCTCATGTACTCACAGAGGCATATGGTGGGGCCACTGTAAGATACAGGGATCTGGACTAGATGGGCCCTTCACCTGATCCAGCAGGGCTCTTCTTATGTCCTTATCTGATTGTACTCTAACACAGTGGTCCCCAACCTTGGGCCTCCAGATGTTCTTGGACTTCAACTGCCCAGCAGAGGTGGTGGTGAAGGCTTCTGGGAGTTGTAGTCTAAGAACATCTGGAGGCCCAAGGTTGGGGACCACTGCTCTAACACAAATGACAGTAATGATATCTTCAGCAGATAGTAATTATTTTGCCAATATTTCTTTGTCCTGGCATTTTCCTTTCCATGTTCTTTTTTTAACATCATGACAATAGTGAACCAGTAGAAGGTGGTTCTGCTTCTTACTAAGACCTGTAGAAGTTCTAATACTGTATTAGAGATTACATAGACACAAAGTGGAAAGATACTACTGAATTTTATCTAAAATCCACTGAACGTGTCAGAAGAGTAAAATTTTAAAAGCAAAAGCAAAGTGTGCTGCTTCTACACTACCTCACAGCACTCTCCAACCGGTATGCAATTTAATTATACAGGCTACACTTTGTTCCCCACCCCCTGAGCTGGGTACTCAATTTAACAACCACGGAAGAATGGAAGACTGAGTGAACCTCCAGGTAACGAGGAGAGTTTTGGCTGCAGTACTGCAGCTTAACCGCAAGGCTCCTTCTGGGGCAAAATATGTAAGGAATATCAGGCAGTATTCTCTTGTTTGCAGAGTAGGAATATCATTAGTAATGGCAGATTGTCATTAATTAAATTGTCTTTGCTTTGACTTCAGGTTGCAGGCAGCTCACAATGAGTTGTGCACAACCTGAAACCAAAGCTGGGATGCTTTAATTAGAGCAACTTGCTGTTGCCAGTGATGTCATTCCTGTTGCACTGATACAGGATTTTGGCCACTGAGAGATAACAGGATGCTGCCTTACACAGAAGCAACTCATTGATTCATCTACCTCACTGTTGTCTATATTGATTGATGTGGGCCACAGATTGCACGTGCCTTGCCAGCTATTTTGTGGACTCATAAACACGCACCATAAATTTCTGGTGTAGGGGGCAGGGATTTTAGAATGGAATTACAGTCCTGGAAGCACCTGGAGAAAGTAAATCCACTCTAAAATAATGAGCACAACTCCTTTCATGGCTTGTTTAGATGGGGGGAAAGGTTATTTTTCCAGCAACAGGAAGGATTCCCCTCCCCCATTTTTTCATTCCTGGCTGTTGAATTCTGGGCAGCTTGCAGCAGTTAGAGTCTAACATATGCGCCCCCTCCCCAGACCCAACCCAAATGCCAGAATCTTGCAGCAGACATCTGAGGTCACCTAACACCTTTGTTAGCTAGAATTCGCAAGATTTAACCTCAGAACGTTTACATGTGATGTGGTATATGTTATATGGTAAAAGAATGTTTGTTTGAGCAAAAAAAAAAAAAAACAACCTAGGAAAACAGGTACAAATTTTTCTGAATTTCTCTGAATCCTAAGAAATAAGGAAAGACTCAAAGTTTTGAAACATCACTTTTAAGACACCCAGAATCTCCCTGCCACACACTGCCCATGTAAGGACTGACCATGATATCTGCTTTTGTTTTTCAGTTGAAAGAAAAAAAAAGTTCAAGTGGTGCTTCACTGAAGATTTCCCAGTGGGAAGGATGGAAAATCACATTTGCTATTCTTGTCCTGTAAATATTGCAAACTGCAGCCATGCAATTGTTCATCAGTTTTTCATAAGCAATACTAAGTGTCTTTGAAACTACTTTTCACCTGCATGAAAAGGAATAGAACAGTTGGAGATGTTAAAGGAAAACTATTTCAACTCATTCACCACCCTTCTGAAAATCCATCATTAATATAAATGCCTGCTGGATGCAGCACTGTTAGCAACAATACTCCTGGGTAATAGCCTCAGCTTTCCAATTACTCTTAAGTTACAGAAGCTTAAGCAGGATCCTTCTCTGAGTAGCTTCACTAGGACTGCACATAAAAAGACAAACTGTCAGACCTAGAATCCATATCTCTTTACTTCCAGGGGCACTGTGAGGCATACGTTGCTTCAGTCAACATCCACAGGCAAGCCCTGTAGCTTACATTATAGATCAGCCCACTGGTTTCTAAATAAGGTTATGTAGTACTGGTAACATAGAAAAAAACTGGCCCTCTTACTTGGCTCTGCTATTTACTTTTGCAATAAACTCATATGCCTGCAAGAATAAATATACAGTATATCAGGGGTCTAAAACATACGACCCGGGGGCCATTTGCAGCCCGCTGGATGATAGTTTGTGGCCCCGCCTTGCCTGTCCCCCCCCCAAGCATCCACATGTCCTCTGCTGTCAAGAGTCAAAAAAGCCTAGCCTCACTCATCGGCTCTCTCCCAAGACAGCCCATCTTGCACCGTCCATCTGGAACTGCAACCTGCCAGCCGGCAGACAAGTGCAAGAGGCACTGTCTTGGGGGAAAGCCAGCGAGCGAGGTGTGCTGCCGGCCCTTTTCCATGAGCGCACGAGCTGCCACTGAGCAATGCCTGAGAGGGGAGCTCACTCCTCGAAGAGCGCCTCCAACAACGGCAACAGCATCTGCCGCTGCCTCTTCCAGGGAAGTGGCTCTCTCTCTTGGCACCCCCAGCAGCAGCCCGGGCAGCAGCTATCTCAGCACCAGGCAGTGCTTCCTCCTCATCCTCATCCTGCTTCAGCCGCCTCGGCTCTGGAGGCTGCCTGGGCTCACCTCGCAAAGTTTGCTCCTCTGTTGTGGTGGGGGTAGCTGCTGCTGCTGAGTGTGCCTTTTTTTTGAGGGGGGGGGTTCAAAGGAAGGTTGCCGTACCTCTGTGTGTGTGTGTGTGCGTGTGTGTGTGTGTGCGCGCGCGTGCGCGTGCGTGCGTGCGTGTGCACGCGCGCACCTGTGGGGGGGCACCTCGTTCTGTTTAATTTCGCAGGTACCAATGGGGGCTTTTCTCCTTTGGCAAGGCGATTCTGTGAGGTTTGTTTAAAAAAAAAAAAAAAACTGATGCGGCCCAGCATCACCCAGACTCTGCCTCCTGCGGCCCCCAGGTAAATTGAATTTGAGACCCCTGCAGTACAGTGGACCCTTGACTTACAGACGGCTTGACTTACAGACTTTTTGAGTTACAGACTTCTCTGGCCGCAAAATTTAGGTTTGACTTGCAGACTGAGATTTGACTTACAGACCAGAAAAAAACCAAAATGGAACAAAAACGGCCTGTTACGGGATTAATCAGTTTTCAATGCACTGTAGGTCAATGGAGACTTGACTTACAGACTTTTTGACTTGAGAACCGCCTTCCAATACGGATTAAGTTCTCAAGTCAAGACCCCACTGTATATAAATACTATTTCTTCCACTTGTGGGCATTCCTTCAATTTTTTTCCACTTAAAGATCATTATACCAGTGTACACAGATGTCAGTGATAGAAAGTGCTCTGTATCTGATCTCAAGGCACTATTCCAGACTGTGCCTGTGACTGATGTGTTGGCCTCTGCCAGCAACACTGCCATGACTCACAGTGTTGGCACTGTTCTCTTGGGCTAAAGGGAAGGGAAGATGTGTTCCTGTTCTATGTGTTCTCAAGAAGCGAAGCCCACCCTTGGATGCCAGCCCTGGGCAATAAGCCAGACAGATGGATAGTTCATATTGCTCTTCTGATGCATAAACATGAATAACGAGATTCAGAGAAAGAGTGCACAGTATCTGCAACACATGCTAAAAAGAGTCAATACCGTGGCCAGATTGGGGCAAAAAAAAAATTAAAATAATAACAGCAATCTATGAGGCTGAGATTAGGAGATTTCTGTATTGAGAAGGGTAAGTCTTGGCTGTGTGAAAATGAAACATAGTCCAGACCAAATATAAGATTAAGATATCCAAGAAATATCTCTGATAAGAAAAACAGATTCCTTGAATTATTGGAGGGGCATTATTATTATTTTTTTACAATTCCTACAACAGATTTCCTCTCTGTTCCAGCATTTGTGAGTGTCCATAGTTTGTAAATGATTGTTACTGTGTTCCATTGCAACTCCCACTGTTAAGTGCCCATGCTGGATATGGGATTCTGGGAGCTCTGAACTAAAAAAGTAACTTTTCTGAGTTCTGTGCTAAAGCCAAAGTAAAGTAGAGGTTATAGGGCTGGACTGAGATAGGGGGAAACACAGATGTAAATCCTCATGCAGCTCACTTATCTTGGTTCTCTTAACTTATTTCACAGGACTGACTTGACAAAGTGGAGTGGGGAAACTGTTAACAGCATTGAGGCTTCTGAGAGACAGAAATTAGAAAGGTCAACAGGAGGACTTTCTGTGTTCCTTCCAGGTCCTGATTCATGTTTCTAAGAAGGCGATATGGCCAAGGAATTACCTTTTTAGCCTTGGCCCAGCTAGCTACTATCACTTTTTATTATGTACATCTGAGGCAATGTGTTTCTTTGGGAACCAAACAGCTGGCATTTGCTTCTTGGAATACAGAACGAAACCATCTGCTGGGACCAGTGTTCAAGCGTAGACTCCATCGATACTCAACCTATTAATGTGTAAATAAACACAAATATTACAAAACAGTATGCCTCTTGTAACCACTTTCCAAAAGGAACAAAATCAAGTGCTATAGCCTAAGGAATGCCTCAGAGCCCAGAGAGTTTGTATGAGCTTAACATGGGAGAAACAAACTCTAAAAGTCCAAGGGATGCATACACACATGCCCATGGACCTTGGAAAGTGATATTCACTCCTCATCCACACCCAAAATATTTTTCTTTAAAAATTATATTTTTCCTGAAAAAAAGTGTGGCTGAAAGACCAGATAGGTGGGATCAATCAATCAATCAATCAATCAATCAATCAATCAATCAATCAAATAAAGAAATAAATAAATAAATAATCACCTCACTGTGGTGTCCAGTTTTTTTAACTGCAAAAATATGGGGAAGGGTTGGATAGCTGAGAGATACTGGAAACCAAACCATGGCAAATTTGCCTCCCATGTTCCTTAGAGGACACAAAGGGGCTTTTTTGAGCAAAAGGGAGGAAAGTGCTGTGGGAGCAATTGTGAGGCCCTGAGAATCACATATGTTCCACAGGCCACACTTTGCCCCCTCTTCTGGCATAACAGTATAAATTTAGTAAATGAATATGGGTAACAACTCTGATGATTTTGTACATTCCTCTTTTTACTGTTATCTCATGCTTTTAGGCAGCAAATGCCAGAGATGTGGTGCAAAAATGTATGTCTAGTGAGGGTGTTCTAGAGATGTTATATTTCTCCAAGTCTCAGACCATTATATTCTATTGCTGGGAGATGGGATTTTCTCCTGTCTTTCCCAAACTGCCAATACCTGCATATTGCAGTGGTAAGTAGGGATTCTATGGATGCATCTGTTCATAAATCAACATCTATATAGAGATAGTCTATATGCAGCAGCCATTATTTGAATCCTGACCCTGAATCTGACTCTTTGTATTCGCTTTGAGGAAGATACAGATGAAGAAATACAAGCTGACCAGCCTAGAGGTAATATAAAATCCTATTCCCTTTGTACTATAGAAAATACTGCTTGCCAAATTGAACAAGAATCCATTAAGATAGTATGGCCAGCAGAGAAGGGTACATGGCAAACACAGTACAAGCCTGGTTCACTCATGTAATGCTTCCGACAGCCTCCATTCTCTGTTGAGAAAACATCTTACCAGTCCTCAGCAAATGGAGGAGTTGACCAGAGTCCTAACTCTTGCTAAATTTGGCTGGGCCTTGACTGGATTTTACCTTATCTAATTTGGCTTGCCTGGGAAACTCAGGCTGCTTTCCCTTCACTTGTCAGCCAAACTCCCAAGCAGAAAAGGATAATTTGGTTGACCATAAGAACGGTGTGCAAGTCACAGTGTCATACAACTGTAAGCCTCTAATAGATTAGCACCCAGTCATTCAATTGCCAGCACCACATGTTTTTGCTATATTGCAAGCCTGAAAATGACCTTCCCAATATGCTTTTACAAACAACCTTGTGGGAGGCCACACTTATATTTGGCCCTACTATCATGTTAAGAATAAAATATGGAAAGCCCAACACGTTCATCAAGATGAAAAATTAAGGCTGGATTAATTATACTTCAGCATTTAGAGGAACAAGCAAAAGGAAACACTAACCTTTTTGAATAAGCAATCTGTCACCAGCCACACAGCCTGCTAGGCATCTGATACTATCTGTATGCAAATAATAACCGTCTGTGTACTTCTGGCACATCACTCCGAAATCTGGCATACACTCTGTTATGAGTAATTACTGGAAATTCTGTCTTTTCCAGGTAGTTCTTACAAGGCCCAATCATTCAAGATGGAACAGATGGGTTGAAAAGCAGGAACAATATGGATTTGGTGAACATACCAATATCAAACAAATCAAAGTTCTGTCGTGCTTGAAGTACCGTATTTTTCCTTTGGACTATAATATCAAACACCACAATATTTAGTACTTAAACACTGACATGCTTAACCATGTCAATGGAACAGTAAGGATTTTTTAAACTGTGGTTTTCCCAACATCAAATTATTTGAAAAATTCCACTTGTTTTGAACCAAGTCAGTTCCAGGGTGTAGTGAGAAGCAGGTCATTGATAATGAAAATGTCAATAGGTTTGGATGATGCCCCCAAATTTTACAAAGCATGGAAGTCTAGGCAGTTGAAGATGTCCTTTTCACTTTGGTGATGTGGAATGCTCAACACATGCAGCCTCATGGTAGATACAAATCATTCCCCAAATCTTGCAGTAAAGTCCTTCACAGGTTACAAAGGGGTAGGCTCTACCAGACGTATTCCCAGATAAGAGTCTGAGGCTGATATCATTAATGTGATGCCTATTGCTGTCACAATACATCCCTGTAAGGCCAAACAGAGGCACATGCCAGGTTATTTGTAGTGATGCCTGGGGCACTGTTTCAAAGAGTCAAGCTTCTAGGGACCCTTATATATGATCTGTAGCCTGGAAGTAAATGAAACCTTTGACCACCAGGGCTGCTGAAAACCATGAACACCAGAGCAGTTAAATTAGGTCTTAGCACTATAATTGGTGTACACAATATTGTCTGATTATCAGAATGTTTTGGAACTGATGATAGCCCTTTCCCAGGCTTTTGATATCAATATGAACCACTAGATAGCTCAGTGGTTTAGGTCTCTGGCTGCAGAGCCAGAGGTTGAGAGTTCAATTCTCCTCTGTTCCTCCTTAACAGGGCTGGACTCAAAGATCCATAGAGTCCCTTCCAGCTCCACAGTGCTAAGACATTTCCACTGCATTTAATTGTTTTTACCGTGAACCAGGCATATTCATCCTAGAGTTCTTCAACTTTTGTAATTTTTTTCTTTATTTGTATCAAAGTATTGCACAATTTAAAATTATGGATATATATGAGTTACAGTGGAACCTCTACTTACAAACGTCCCTACCTACAAACATTTCAAATTACGAACAGCTCCATTTGCAAAATGTTGCTTCTACTTGCGAATGGAGCTTGAACGTACGAACGAAAAGAAAATGCAGGGGAGGTGAGGAAATCGCAAAATTTGAACTTTCAGTTAACCGCTGGCTATCTCGCTTGTCCCAGCGGTGAGAGAGTGGATAGGGAGAGAGTCTTTAGACTGCCTGGTACTGCCTGGTACTGTACTGTATGGAGTGTTTTTTTTTTTTTTTTTTTTGCTTTTTAAAATTTTTGATTTTTGATTTTTGGGTTTTTTATTTTTGGATTTTTTACTTTCTTTTTTAAATCAGAGATACTGCCTGTTCTGGGTGAGTACACTGTATTTATTGTATTGTACAGGGTTTTTTTGCAGCTTGGGGGGGGTAGGGTTAGGTGGGGTGTTATGTTTCTGTGCTCTGATGGGTCTTGCAGTGTAGATTTTAGTTTTAAAATGTGTGTGGTTAAAATGTGGCTCTAAAGTCTGTTTTAAAATCAGAAAATATTCCGTGAGGGGCTGTGGTGGTTGTAGATGCAGGCAGCCAGGCTTTAAAATGGAGTTTAGACTCAAGTCTCTCCCCCTCTCTATGCTCTCTTTTTGTGATGAGGAGTTCTGTGCTGGAATAATGGTTGCTGATTATTTATTTTATTTATTTTATTTATATCTCGCCTATCTGGTCAAACGAGGATCGCTCTAGGCGGCTAACAAACTTAAAATAGTACAATAAAAATGTAAATAACAGTTCAAAGTCATAAAACACTACAATACAGTGCAGGAACACAAAACAGTAAGGGAGAAAGAAAGACGTCATGAATTATGTGATGGGAAGGCCTGCCGAAACATCCAAGTTTTTAATTGCTTCTTAAAGGTACCCAGCGAGGGAGCCCCGCGAATCTCAGGAGGTAAGTTGTTCCAGAGGCGAGGAGCCACCGCCGAGAAGGCCCAATTTCTTGTCTTTTCCTTCCGGGCCTCCCTCGGCGTTAGGCTCCTCAGCCTCACCTCCTGGCTCGCACGAGTGACACAGGTAGATCTTGGTGGGAGTAGGCGTTCCGCCAAGTATCGAGGCCCTAAACCGTTTAGGGCTTTATAGGTAAGCATCAACACTTTGAAGTCGATGCGGAATCGGATGGGCAGCCAATGCAATGCGGCCAGAGTGGGTGAAATACGTTGGTATTTTTTCACACCACTAAGTAATCTGGCCGCCCCATTCTGCACCACCTGTAATTTCCGCAGCAGCCTCAAAGGCAGCCCCACGTAGAGCGCACTGCAGTGGTCTAATCTCGAGATTACGAGCGCATGCACCAAGGTAGTGAGCGCCTCCACATCAAGGTAGGACTGCAGCTGGGCTATCCTCCTGAGATGAAAAAAGGCGGTACGGACCACCGACGTCACCTGGGATTCCATAGTGAGCGCCGGGTCCAGATGGATCCCCAAACTGCGGACCCCATCCTTGGCGGGAAGAGTCACCCCCCCCAAAAGTGAGGGGGTTTCCCAAACCCCCGACTGTGGGGGCGCCCACCCTCAGTACCTCCGTCTTGTCCAGGTTCAGCCTCAGCCCGTTCTCCTGCATCCATTGCAGTACAGTCCCCAGGCAGCGCTGGAGGGACAGAACGGCATCTCCTGCTGATTGTTGGTGCAAGCAGGCTCTAAATGGAGTTTAGCCTCAAGTCTCATCCCCCGCTCTCTTTTTGTTATGAGGAGTTCTGTGCTTGAATAATGGTTGCTGGATTCTGTGCCTTTTAGGGTTTGTGTACTGTGGTGTGCTGAACAGTACATAGGCATGGCTCCAAAGAAAGAACAGAGCAAAGGCAAAAAAAATCATCTCCATTGAAACAAAAAAGGACATCATCCAAAAGCATGAAGCTGGCATGCATGTGACGGAACTGGCTGCTGAATACAAGATGGCAAAGTCAACCATCGGCAGCATATTAAAGAAGAAAGATGTCTTGAAAGACATTGATGTGGCAAAAGGAGTCACAATCCTATCAAAGAAAAGGCCACCCCTGATGGAAGAAGTGGAAAAACTTTTACTGGTCTGGATCAAAGAGAAACAGCTGGAAGGGGAAAGCATCAGTGAAGCCATGATCTGCGAAAAAGCAAAGAAGCTGCAAAGTGATTTAATGGAAAGAAACCCCTCCGGAAGTGCAGCGCAAGAAGAATTCAGAGCCAGCAGGGGGTGGTTTCAAAAGTTCCAAAAGAGAAGTGGCATCCACTGTGTTACAAGACATGGAGAGACTGCAAGTTCTGACCATGTTGCTGCAGAATCCTTCAAGGAAGAAGACTACTTCCCTCAGCAAGTCTTCAACTGCAATGAGACAGGGCTGTTCTGGAAGAAGATGCCCAGGAGAACCTACATCACTCAGGAGGAAGAGAAAATGCTGGGCCACAAACCCATGAAGGACAGATTGACCCTTTTGTTCTGTGCCAACACCACTAGCGATCTGAAGATCAAGCCTCTGCTGGTGCACCACTCCCAGACTCCTTGCCCATTCCACCGAGAGAAAGTTAACAAGGCCACACTGCCTGTCATGAGGAGGGCCAACTCAAGAGCTTGGATAATAAGACAGCTGTTTATGGAATGGCTCTATGAAGTCTTTGCACCCACTGTGAAGAAATATCTTTTGGACAACCAGCTTCCTGAGAGGTGCCTTCTTCTGATGGACAATGCCCTGGCACACCCCTCATCCTTGGTGGATGATATTGATGAAGATTTCATCAGGGTCAAGTTCCTCCCCCGCAACACAACACCTCTTCTGCAGTCCATGGACCAGCAAGTGATCAGCAACTTCAAGAAGCTGTACACAAAGGCACTCTTCACCAGGTGCTTCAATATCACCAAGGAGACGTCCTTGACCCTGAAAGAGTTATGGAGGACACATTTCAATGCCCTCCAATGCGTCAGACTCATCAACAAGGCCTTCCAAGGCCTGGAAGGATGTCACAACTAGGATCTTGAACTCTGCCTGGAAGAAACTGTGGCCAGAATGTGTCACAGACAATGACACTGAGGTGACTGATGAACAGGTGGTGAAGAACATCGTCTCCAGGGGTGAAGACATGGGTCTGGATGTCGACGAGGAGGGTGTAGAGGAGCTGATTGAAGACCACAAAGAGGAGTTGACCACAGAAGAACTTGCAGAACTGCAAACCAAGCAGCACAAGTTTTTTGTGGAGGAGCCTTCCACTGAGGAAGAGGAAGAGGCACCACAGCTTAGTACCGAGGAGATAAGATCCATCTGCAAGAACTGGACCAAGTTCCAGGACTTCTTTGAGAGGCACCACCCAGACAGGACTGTGACAGGAAGAGTTACGGGCATGGTGAATGACAACGTGGTCAGCCACTTCAGAAAGATTCTGCAGCGCAGGATGAAACAGACAAAATTGGACAGATTTTTCACCCAGATGGAGCCTGCAGCCAAGAGACAGAGACAGAGAACCTCTGGAGAAGATGACCCAGAGGAGAGGACCTCTACATTGCAGTGATGACCATCTCACCATCCTCCAGCCAGAAGTCACCGTGATGTCCTCCAGAAGACACCAAAAGCTAAGTGGCCTCTCTTTTGTCTTATAAGGTGTAGGTGGATGGGTGTGAAAGTAGCTTGTTTTGTTTTAAAATGTGTTTTGTTTAAAAGTTGCTGGGTTTAAAAATTTTGTTAAAATGTGTGGGTTTAAAATGTGTTTTAGACTCCAAACTCCCTCCCTCCCCTGTCTTCTCTCTTTTTGTGCTTAAAAGCACAAAGCTTTGTCTGAGGGGGCTGTGTAGCCCAGTGATGACCTTCTTTCTTTTCTCTTTTCTCCATTGTTCCCTCCCTCCCTCCCTCCTTTCCTGACCTTTTTTTTTTTTAACCTAAAAGGTGCTTGGCTTGGTTGAAAAGGTGCTTTTCAAGATGTTCTGTTTTAAAGGTGTTCCCTTTCTCCCTCCTTCCTTTCCTGCCTTTTTTTAAACCTAAGTCATGTTAGGTTAAAAGAAAAAAAGAAAAATTCTCCCCCTCGTGGTAGAGGATGGATTAACTGACAGCGCCTCTACGTAAGAACCAAAAACAGCCGAAACGGATTAATCGGTTTTCAGTGCATTCCTATGGGAAATTTTGCTTCTACTTACGAATGTTTCAACTAATGAACATCTTCTGGGACGGATTAAGTTCATAAGTAGAAGATCCACTGTATAAGTAAAATTTTTTAAAAAATGAAATGTTAAGATAATTCGACTATTTTTGACCTGAAGCAAACTACAGTACGTCAATAGTGTTATCTTGGCCATGTGCTAGATTTCCTTTTGTCCAGATGGTGAGTCATAAGCTGCAGGCACAGAAGTGCTACACTGATTGAATTTCTGAACAAAATTAATTTTTGTAATTAATTACATGACATGTTTTGAATCATAGCCCAACTTTTACACCTGACATTTTCATGCCAGAATAACATGACCAGTAGTCAGCATTGATACTGCCTCAGAACATAATGGTCTTTCCTGCTAACTGTATTTCAATCCAGTCTTAGTACTGCCTTTGATTTGCATGTATGACTATGTATGCTTGCATTTGCCTGTTGCTTCTATGTGGGATAGAGGAAAAACACCTGGGAAGTGAAGGAAGAATATGGTTGTTGTGGGTTTTTCAGGCTGTTTGGCCATGTTCTGGACAGCCTGAAAAACCCACAACAACCACTGAATCCCAGTTATGAAAGCTTTCGAGAAGGGAGACTATTTACCATCAAAATAGTAGCTTATTTTAGGAGGGCAGTTCCCTGCAAACTCATCTCCTCCTTTGTGTTCAGCAGACAGACAGGAGCTAAACCATCAGAATAACAGCACACTGCTTAGGCAATACACTTCTGCCTAACTGTCCCCATCACCCATGTCACAAAGCCAAAATAAATTACAAGTTATCTGTGGGTTCTAATGGGAAAAGACCAGTTTTAGAATTATAACCCCCCCCAAAAAAAAATAACGTAATTCTACTTACTTGCAGATGAAACATTGTGGTCCAAATATGTTATGTATAAAGCAGGTTCCCACATCACCATATCATACCAATCTATATACAGTACAGATAAATATCATGTTTCTACCGGTGCGATTCTGTTACTACTGCTTACAGAAAGAACATTTTATATTAACCTATTTATAATATTTTAGGAATTGCAACGCAAACAATTGTAACAAAGGATTTATTCAATAGGCTTCAGGGGAAATGGTGATGAGTCCATTTGAAATTCAAAAAAAGCCTTTAAGATTATCACATCAGACCTACTGCCTAACGCAGGCCATAACTTCTAATATGTAGCAAGAGACCAACAACTAATCCTGATTTAATTGTTCTGAGTAACAGAGAATACATACAGCCTCATCAATAGTGCCTTCATAGGTGAATTTCTCTCACATGTGAAATGTGCTCTACTTCTAGCTTCAGCTCATCAAAGTGCAAACTTCCAGCCACTAGAGAACTGTCCAGTAAGCTAAAGAGCTCTTTCGTATTAAATATCTTCTCCTGCAAGAGGAAGATAACAGAGAAAAATCTAAAGAAAGGGATGGGTTTCTGCTAGGAGGATTGAGAATATGGTAGGTAGTGCTGAACCGCTGACTATAAGGCATTCCTGGGTTGATTGCAAAGGACTCTGTGATAAGCAAGTCAATCACTCTGCCACTGTAAAGTCATATTAGCTCCTGAAGAATTCCAAGTATTCCTCAGGACTTTATATATTTTTAAAATTATGTATTTCATGCACTGAATCACATGGAAACTTTTTTTATGTCTGATGAATTCCAATGTGGCTGTGAACTGGCTGTAAATACCAAAAGCTATCTAATTGGGCTGATCTTGTCAGGCTTTCCAATCCAACTGAGAAGTCCACCAGATATGCGGAAAAGACCCAGTGTATATATTCATATTCTCTCCCTCTCTCTCCCTCTCTCTCTCCCCTCCCCACATGGACGCACACACATACACGCACACACACAGAGAGAGACAGACAGACAGACAGAGTGTGTGTTTAGGATAGTATCAGGAAGAAGTACATCCCATCCAGCTTGGGATAGATCAGCCTCAGGCACCTTTAGTGGGCATGAGGGCCAATTTTCTGCTCACAGAATCCTCTGGGGGCCCATATGGACTGCCCAAAATGCTGAAAATGAAAAATAAGAAAAAATGAAGTGGCTCAAAGTCCAGTCCCAATACTGGAAAAAGAGTATTTGGATAGAGGAGAATACTGTGACTTATTTAAAATAAGGATTGCACATCTTGGAGTTTCTGCAGAAGTTTTAGTGCTTGTTCATGCTGTGCTGTCTCATGCTGTACTACAAGTTTTGAGGAAATAGCACAGCAAATGGGAAGTACCTTGTATCACAGTATTCAAATGGCTTTTTCAAGAAAGAAAGAAACCCAAGCCCCATGTTATTTCAGTTACTTTTGAAAAATCAGAAAGCAAAACAATACTTCAATCTTCAATAAGGCCTAACTACTGGGAAGAGAAGGTCCTAAGAAGTGTAACTAATTTTGGGAAGATACTTTATAATCTCTTGGCCTACATTCACTGACACAATGTATGTAAACTTTCCCACTGATTTCTGAATGTAATATGGTTCAGGCGCTATAGATTGACAATGTACCAGTCTATTACAGCAAATGGGATATTTCATTTCATCCTGTGCATTTACCAATTAACAGACACTCCTCCCGCCCCCAAGTTCCCAAAGGGAAGACATAGGTTATAACAACCTGGATCAGTTTACCACAATTAAATGTTTTACTAAAGTGAAATTTGTTCCCAAACCATTCCAATGCTGAGATGTTCATTACCTCTATTGCAAAACAAACTATACTCACATTTCTCTTAAGATATTAAGGACCTGATCAACCACATTTTAAAAAGGCAAATTCCACAGCACTTGTCAGGCAAGACAAATGAGGCAAAGAGCAAAACTCACAGTGCATAAACAGACAGTTTTACTACCAAATAATAAGCATCATATATAATAAGGGTCAAACAACTGCAGCATAAAAGGATACTGTAAAGCAGTGGCTACACTGAGAGTCTAAGCACAAGACATTCAAGTTCAAATCCTGATCTGGACAAGTCTGTATGTAACACGTTGTTTATTAATTTCTATGAATATTTTTGAGATCAATTTATATGAGAATTGTGAAGCATCCCATGCACTGACATATCAGGATTAATTTAACCACTATTCCACACAGAAATATTAACCAATAAATGTTTCCTTCACTAGTAGCCTGAATAAACCAGTTCACTGGATTAAGCAGAAGGATACGTTGCTTCCTAAATGAAAGGGCTTGGTAAGACTTACAAGAGACCACATTTTTGATTGCATGGATCTGGAGACAATAAAAAAAGAAAGTAACTAGCAAACAAATGCAATGATGAATGACAGCTATAATAACCAACAGACATAGATCTGGTTGTATAAAACTAGTTGCATAAAATGCAGATCTGGTGAAACAAAAGTCAGTTTCACAAATCAATTAATTTCACTCATAAGAGAATTCTACAGGTTAAGTGCCATGCATAGTTAGAGACCAGGTGACAATCTCTCACACAGTGATGATTTTCATCACAAACTTTTCTAATTACTATCTTAACTTTCAGGAGGATTCAAATATTTATCCAAATACAGTAAATCAGTGTTTTATATAAAACTTTTCTTATGGTTATAATCAGTATCTGAACAAAAACCTCAGTATCATCCTGCCAGCATTTATTAATATCCACTTTATGTTTTTAAAGGGAAACTTTGAGTTTGTTACCTGACAATCCTATTAAAACCTAAGACAGCTGTCAATATCTCTGAGGGAGTAGTTACATCAGTCTGTTGCACTAAAATGAGGAGTCTGAAAATCTAAGAAGTCTTATTTGACATAAGATTTGCAAACTTCATCACATGAAATCTTACTCCAAATAAAACATGCTAGTCTATAGGATGTCACAAGATTTTCTATTGTTTCATTTACATTAAGAGAGGGTGTCTCCAGAGAGGAGGCTTAAAAGTAATGTGGTCAATTATCTGGCATCCTCACCCACCTGATGCCGCCCCAAAGAGGAATCAACTTTATGTCGCCACTAAATGGGCAAAGGGAAGTCTCCACACTAAAACTGGATTTTGTTGAGAATAGCTCCTCAAGAGGCAAGTAAAGGTTTCATAATGCTAAAAAGCGTTGATGCTAAATATATGAATGACAGGTTTGGGGAAATTTCCAAAGGTACAGCAGAAAAGGCAGGCATGAGAACAAGCTGAGCATACTTCTGCTTCTAAACACAAGATGAAAGCTGCCAGCATTACCAGACAACCCAAAGGGCATGTGGCAAGGCAAAATCATGGCAAAATTCCCAGTCTGTACTGAACAAAAGAAGCAGCCAGAATGGGCAGACAGAAAGGTGCAAAGTACATAGGTATATCTGTACTATCTCTTGGTTATAGGCAAACAAGGCTGATAACATAACTGACATACCGGTATTTTATGATTAACCTGTTTGGAACAGAATGCTGGATTAGATAGGCCTTCAGTTAGACCACCTGTGCTCATCTTTAATCCAACCCAGGTTTATACCTCGGGATGTAATAAAACTAAATCCTCTAAACTGAATAGTTGTGAATGTTGTACAAAACTGGGATTTACCACTAAATGCAGGTTGAATTATGAACTCAAATCTGACATAAATATCAAATTGGAAAAATGTTCCGTGTTCTTTTCTTAATACACACAGAACAGTGTGCATTAGAATGACACCTCTGCAATTAATGATCAACTGTGGTTTTTAAGTCACACGTCTTCAAATGAGTCCAAAAACAAAAAGACATGGTGGTAACTGAAAATTTTTTAAAAATTATTTTAGAATTTAAACACAATATATTGACACAAAATAGTGAGGAAATTATGGGTGAAGTTGAATGAGATCACGAAGGCTTTCATGGCTGGGATCTAATGGTTGTTGTCTGCTTTTCTGTCTCTTTGGCCATGTTCTGAAGGTTGTTCTTCCTAACGTTTCGCCAGTCTCTGTGGCCAAAATCCTGAAGATTCCGGTCACAGAGACTGGCGAAATGTCAGGAAGAACAACCTTCAGAACATGGCCAGAGAGACCAAAAAACCCACAACAACCATCAGATGCCGGCCGTGAAAGCCTTCAAGAAAATCCAAAGTTACTTATACATTTGAATCTGCTGAATTAAACAGTTATATTTCAGCTCCCTCTCCCACACAAACAAAAAAACCACAACCCATTAGCCCAGTTCCAACTGACACTGTAAGAAGGTGGATCCTGGCCAAGAGGTCTATAATCCAGCCAACATTTATTTATTTATTTATTTATTTATTTATTTATTTATTTATTTATTTATTTATTTATTTATTTATTTATTTAATATCCCGCCTATCTAGTCAATAGACCACTCTAGGCGGCTACATTGACAACTAAAGGAGAGAGAGGTGGCAAAAGATGAAGTGGCTGCTGAAGTTCTATTTCTTGTGTAGAATAAAGGGCATAATCACTATAACTCCAGAACTCTTTGCTGCTTTGATATCATAAAAATCTTTGCCAAGGAAGTAAACCTAATATAATAAATATATGTATTTGTCTTTAATATAGAGAGGCGTGTTTCTTTCCAAATGGAGGAGTAATATATCCATATCCATCTATACATACATTACATAAGAAGCTGCAAAAAAGGCTTTAATTCTAATATTGCTCTATTGGACTTAGAGCTATGAAACAGACACTTTTGATTTGCAGGGTTTTTTGGATGACTGTTACAGATTATAATTGTAATGGTGTGCTTCGTTGGCTGATTCTAGCAAGCAACCTCTTCAGCAGCAATGTCCTCATAGTCTGTTCCATCTGCACCATCACTTAATTGGGAGCAATGAAAATGGTAAGTAATTGTTTTCATAGTGACATTGCTGCTGGAGAAAGCTACTCTCACTTGAGACCACCCTTATATTACACATAATTCCCACAAAGGTCTGGCACATATTTGCATATAAACAGTAGTTTAAATGTTGTACCATTTATTTGCCTCGTTACTTTGATTTCAATGCTTTTTCCTAAGGTAGAATGCTATGAGGGTGAAAATAGCAATTTTCAAAAATAAAAACGTTTTCTCACTCAAGGAATAAAACTAAAGATTCTTGTGCCACATTTAAGACCAATGGATTTATTTTAGCACATTTGTCCTATAATTCCCCTCCTTTGAACAGGCAGGAAAGGGCAATCAGTCCAAGATTTGCAACAAAGGGACAGATCTGGGCAAGAGGCACCCAATAACCCCAACAGAGCTGCCCTAATCCATTTTGCAGCAAATGGCACACCGTAACCACTCAAGTAAAAGATACAGAGTACCTTGCAACAAATCCCAATTATTTTCCCACATTAAACAGAAAATCCTACAAGCACTCAACAACATCTGCAACACAGGGTCTGTCCAGACTGACCATTTTGGGTTCAGGGTAGATTGGGTTACAAAGGGTTTGTTGAGGTGGAGAGGAGGAGCAATGTGCCATGTGGCATACTTTTCCCATCCCAACCGTAAAAGACCCCTTGTAGCCTGATCAGCTATTGATTAAGTGCTTTCCCTGATTGTCTGAGGAGGGTCAGGGAGAGTGAAAGTAATTTTTACGATGCTGGTCTCTCCCTCTGTCCTTGCTGTTCTGTTTTCTCCCTTCTGCCCTCTCCCCTTCTCTTCTTCTGCCCCCACTCTTGCTCAAAATCTGCAGCCAGGATATTGAGGCTGGTGGAGGATGCTTTCTCCCAAATGAACAAAAGAATGGAATTGTGCCTTGATCCAGAGAGGAATTCACCACTTCCCTTACGCACTTGGCCAGTCGTCCCTGGGTAGTTTTTAGGAGCAAGGAAGGAAAGGGTCCAGCACACCTGGTCAGTCTCACCATTCCAAAGATCTTATTCACATTTTCAGGCTGTTAATAATCTGATCACTTCTGTAAACACCTCTAAATATCTTGTAAACCAATGGCCACCTCTGAATCATGTAGAAATGAATTCCCTAAGCATTAGGAATTATTCAGAGGGAAGTGATTAGCAAAGAACCATTCATCTTGCAGACTGCCATCATTTCATCAAGACATACTTTGACACTCTTGTTTCATAATCTCTTTCCACAATCATCACTGTGCACCAAGACAGTATATATATATATCTTTCACTTAAGTAATTTCTATAAAGATTTCTGATAAACATCACAGCACTGCACAACCACAGGAACATCAGCACCATATTGATTATCCCTGCATAACATTTGTGTTGTAATTTATGCCATTTATCTTGTGTACAATACCTAATAAATTATTCTGGCAGCACAAAACAGCTTTTCATGACCTACTCTGTTTAGAACAGTTTCACCAGTTATTCTATTTTCAGCTCTCATTGTGCTACAATGCTGAAGGGATATTATGGTTTTTGTGTATGGATGTGTGTATAATTTTTATATTTCATTCTATATATCAAAATGTCACATTTCTATAAAAGTGGCAAAAGCCATGTTGCAAGCTTGTGGAGAAACTGAACTTTTCAATTCAAACACTTCTGCTGCTTTAGTATAATTACTTCCAACTCACTGCCAACTAGTTACTGGTACTTAATTCCTCTTTTTGCAATAAAGAGGAATTAATTATGCAATAACCATAACTCGATGAGGGATAGATTACAGTTGCATTCCTCTTACTGTGCAAACATAATCCTAGCTGCAGAGATGTGATCTCATTAAGTGGTGGAGAAGGCACAGCACATGATTCAAGTGCTGGCTCATGCTATAGACAGCTTGTAACCATAGTAGGTGGTGGGCCCCTGAAATTTTAGGGCAGGGCAACCTCTATCATAGTCTATGAGCTGCCCAAGATTAGGCTACATGTCATGCTGCTGCCTTGTGTTCTGTTGCAAGTGTTGAGGTAACCAGGAGGTAGGCAGCAGGAGATGATCTTTTAAACCACAGGCTAGTGGCTAGCATTGTAAACCAGAAGTAATTATTTTCATCCATTTTCCAGTAATAAAACTCACAGTGGGAAATACAGCACTTCTTTAACTGTAGGAAATTGCTTCTAGTAGTAAGTTTCCAAGCTTTGTTATATCATACCGTTTAATGTACTGATTGTTAAATTCTCCAAACTGTATCAAAAGCCACTCTTTAAGCATTGTTATAAAGAGTGATTGAGCTTATTAATGCCTTGAGTCTGGAAAAATAGTACTGTAAATCAAAAATAAGTACACATAGAGAAGATCTGTTGCTACCTTGAGTTCAGAGCTATCTTCTTGATGAAATCTATTTGAATGAAAGTTCTTTCATTTCTGATTCCAAAGTTCTTTCACCTAAAGCCATTTCCAATTCTTTAAAGTAAAAAATAAACCTGCCAAAATAATTGTTTCTGCTTTCCTTAGATTCATTTAAGATGTTAGTTGCGAAACCTAATTCACCTGTCCCATGTGTTGTTTTGGGGGGTGGGTGGGTATGAAAACGTATCACTATCTGTTTTCCAACCATAAAGTCATATTTTTCTAAATTATTTTCATTCTTGCTTTAGAGTCACTCACATAATCTTTGATTCTGTATGAGAAAAGTTCAAGAGCAATTCATCTCAAGCTCCAAAAGAAATCTGCATTACGAATCCGTCATTGCTTCAGATGAGTGTAAATGTCTACCAAATTAGAAGGTCTCCACACCAATATAACAATACTTCCCACTATTATTAAATCACCTGAAGGTATAGGGGGGGGAGATGCTAGTTATGTCATGCTTGAAGCAATTTCTAAAAAAACAAGACTTTCTCATCTGTCAAAAGGAGTCCAGACTTCTAGTTCTTTCATACAGCAATTGGATTTTAATTAAATTAAAAGATTTCAGCTGAACAGAAATATTTCATGTACTTGGGAAAAGAAAGATAAACTGAGGTAGGCCAAGAAAAGCCACAGTTCCATGTGGGAGAAGAGGGAGAATCTCATGTGGATGAACTGACTTTTCCTATGCCATGCCTCACTTAGTGACAGGTGGAAATGTCACCCTTGCAGCTTTTTTCCCCTTTCCTTTAAATTACTTTTAATTTCTTTTTTCCCCACCACAAACTACATGTATGACTCCGCTTTATTTTGAAATATGTACCACGCTAGTTGCATCAGCTCAGTGGACAAGTCTTCCTGCAGCATTTTTTTTAAAAAAAAATCAATTTGAACGGATATAGGGAATTAATCCCAAAATGTCTTTCAAATCACACCACCTTTCCTGCCAGTTTCTATATCCAGACCCACCCACCTGAACCATGGACAAAAATCTTTTCCCTTTTCTGTCATCCATCAAAACTGACTTGTTTTCTTTATGCAATCTCCCCCTTCTCCCATCAACCTAACCCTAACCCTAACCAAGCATTTTCTTATTTTTTTTTCCTATACCACCAGCATTTTAAATGTCTTCAAACATGAAGCACAGGCTCTGCTTCTCTGTCTTGTACTTAAGTTGTGGAGACAGATTCTCCTTCTACTGCACTTTAGGTGACATAGGTAAGGACCTCTTTATTAAGGCAGATTTTAAGCAACTGAACTGGATAACTGCGTTTTTAAAAAATGCCATACATTTTGATTGCTTCTTGCATCTCTGTGTGTGCGCTTTAAGTGCCTTGGGTGCCTACACCAGGAGAAAGGCAGCATTGAAATAAAGAAGGAAAGAGGTTTGATATTTAAAGGACAGAAAGGCAGAGCTAAAAGAGGTAACCAGGTGAGGTTATTAGAGAATTTGGGAAAGCCCAAATCCTGCACACTCTGGATGCTGGCAGATTCTGTACTGTGCCAAAGCACATGCTCTCAGGACTGGACATCATTAATTCCACAGAAAGCATTCATCTGGCCTTCTAACAACACAGTCCTATTTATTGATTTATTCCAATATTTCATTCTTTCTTATGGTAGTGTACAACCAACCAAAGAAACAAAAAAAAATCAAAACTCAATATTTAAAATCAATGTATGAGGGGAAAAATGCATCTCAAAAATAAAGGTGATTCTGAAAGTTATGAAACACACACCAATGCAAGTGGAATAGAGACAGCGCTTTCTTTGCCTTGCCTGAGAAAAGTGAGTGCTCTATGCTGAAAAGGCTCAGAAGGCCCCGATCAGCCATTAAAAAAAAAAAAATCTAAAGCTGTCACACAGAAGGTCTGGAGAGAAGAACTAATTCAGGTACTAACTGGCCTTATACAAAATGCTATGCTATCACACAATGGATTCACTTCAGTTTGGGTAAATGGAGTTTTTGTCAGCCATTTGCTCAGAAATAGCAACCACAGTCTTATTCAGACATTCAGAAAAGGATAAATTGTAAAATATAAGTGGGAGAAATCTAGTCCTGCCCCTTGCTCGCCACTCTGCCCACATGAAGGAGAACAGTTTGAAGATGAAGAAGAGATAGTCTGCTACATGGGGAACATCTCTGTTTGATCAGAATCCATGATGGCGAGATACTGATTTTGTACTATTTGGAACTTTTATGTGGAAAAAGAAATACACAGAACAAGTCATAAATAATGTATTTATATATTTCTTATGTACTTGTACAATACAGAATGTGTAGGAAGCAGCTGCAGATAGCAGCTAAATGAGGGGCAGGATCTGGGAAAAGAAAATGTGGTAATTTCTACCTGGTAAATATTTGGTGGACTATATCTTCCCATACCAGCCTCCTCAGCTTTAAAATCTTCAGGGAAAGCCTTTCTTTCAGTTCCAGTACCCTCACAGGCATGCTTGGGGCAGACATAGGAGAGGGCCTCATTGGTGGCTGTGCCCAGGCTATGGAACTCCCTTCTGGGAGAGACCAGACTGCCCTCCTTTCTATCTTTTCACCAGGAGATAAAGATCTTCCTTTCTAGGTAGGTTTTTAATAGGTAAACTTTGCAAAGTCCACTGGTGAGGAAGTGTCTTTTAACAAGATAATACTGTAGTCCTTTTATGCTTTTTTAAACGTGTCTTTTAATTGGTTTTTAACAAGGTTTCCATTTTCTGCTTTTCATCAATGAATATGTTTATTGAAAACATTTTTATATTTTAATTATTTTTTATTTGTGTTTTTTAAAGCCATTTAAGCTGTCTTACGTATCTCTACAGGGAAAAGGACATGGTAGGAACAAAATAAAATAAATAAACTAATGAATGAATCTCCACTATTTACAATAATCTAAAAAGAGGGTGCCATCACAGAAAGTACCTTGTTCTGAGTAAATCTCTTTTCACAGAAGGAACACAAAGGGATCAAGGCATCATTTCAAACTGTAAGTTTAAAAGCATTTAAAAACCCTATTTTCACTGTGATTTGAAGCATATTAAAATTATCATAACTTTTACCAGAAAAAAGGACACTGACATATCTCCAAATTGAAGAAAGAATTAATTTAAAGCAACTCATTATTACTGTAGAAGATGAGATAAGGAGGGAAGAGTTCAGCAGTGGATATATTCTCACAGCTTTAGAAACAAATAAAAAGGAAGTCACATAGAAATTATCTGTATTCTGAATATTAAACAGAGTAAGATAGTGTATGACTAATAGTATTATATACAAAAAATATTTGACCAGCATAGATCTTGTGGCTTCAACTGATGTAACAAATTAATAGTTAATAGATATGAATTACTGGAAGCCTATGGCTCTTGAAACCTACCTGTGTTCGCAGGGGGAGCAGGAAAAAAATGGAAATGTTTGGTTAACCAAAGTCTAGTAGAACATCCAACTCATTACATCCAAGCCATAAATTAGGAACGGGAAATGTGTGACTCCGCAGATGTTGGACTACAATTGCTTTCATCTTCCACCACTAGCTAGGCTAACTGAAGCTAATGGTAGCTGCAGTCTATCAACCTCTGGAGAGCCATACACACCCCAACTCTGTCCTAAAGTACAGCTAATCTTAACTGTGGTCTGTAGAAAAAAGCTAACATAACTCATAATCTGAAGTTCAGGTGGAAGAATCAGGATTTAAGACTGAAGAACTGGTCAAAACAAACAAAATGCAGTTCAAAAGGGGAAAATGTAAAATTCTACATTTAAGGAGGGGGGGAATCAGAAGCAGTAATAAAGGGATCGGTGATATCTGGCTTGGTAGTTACACCCATGAAAAAGATCAGAGGGCTTAAAAGATCACAGCTAAACATGAGTCAGTGATGTGATGATGCAGCAAAAGAAAAAGCCAATGGACTACTAAACTATATCAACAGAAGTATAGCATCCAGATAAAGGGAAGTAACAGTACCACTCTGTTTTGTTTTAGTTTAAGAAAGAGATCAGTAAGTTGAAATAGAGGAGGGCAACAAAGTTGATAGAGATATCAAAACCAAATGGTGCAAGATCAGTTGAGGGAGCTGGATATGTTTAGCCTGCAGAAGGGAAAACAGAGAGGCCATGTGATAGCAGTCCTCAAATAGCTGAAATACTGTCATGTGGAACAAGCTAGTTTTCTTTAACTGCAAACAATAGTGACCAAAGTAATAGAATCAAATTATAAGAAGGGAGGTTCATCTAAATGTTAGAAAGAACTCCTTGACAGAGCTGACAATGGAGTGGACTGACTCAGAGGTAGTGGACTTTCCTTCATTGGTGGTTTTTAAACAGAGTTCAGGTGGCCACTTCTCCAGGATGCTTTAGCTGGGGATTTTCTCCTTTGGCAAGGTGTTGGATGCAATGACCATTGGGGGCTCTTCCAGCTCAGCAATTCAATTATTTTAAGTTTACTCTTTTTTTCAGTAAACCATATGATTTAAACAGGTTCCCTGGGTTCATACATAAGAAGAAGTTGCAATTAACCAAAGTGGGAGCAAAAGCTTTACTCCACATGGTTGAAGTACCAGGAAAATGCATGTTATTCCAACATAGCCATGATTTGTCTTCATGTATCCTAATACTATGATTGTTATAATTCATTAATTCATTTCATTTCTATGTTGCCTTCCTCCCATAAAGGGACTCAAGGCAGTTCACAATAATTAAAATACAAGTAAAGCTAAAATGATGATAAATATGCAATTAAAAACCATTAAACATAGGATAATATAAAAATGATTATGTTGTTGTTTAGTCGTTAAGTTGTGTCTGACTCTTCACGGCCCCATGGACCAGAGCACGCCAGGGCCTCTTGTCTTCCACTGTCTCCCAGATTTTGATCAAATTCATGTTGATAGCTTTAGTAACACTGTCCAACCATCTCGTCCTCTGTCGTCCCCGTCTCCTCTTGGCTTTCCCAACATCAGGGTCTTTTCCAAGGAGTCTTCTTTTCTCATGAGATGGCCAAAGTAGGAGCCTCAACTTCAGGATCGCTCCTTCCAGTGAGCACTCAGGGTTGATTTCTTTCAAAATGGATAGGTTTGTTCTCTTTGCAGTCCAGAGGACTCTCAAAAATGATTATACAAAGACTAAAAAGCCTCTTGAAGCATACTAAAAAGCATAACTATTCTTGGGAAGAGTGTATATTTTGTAACCAATGCAATTGTGAAAAGCTTGTTTACAGACACACACAGAAATATGGAAGTTTTTTCCATAATTCTTGGATATCTGGCAGAATGCCACCTTCCAACTAGATCTGCCCATTCGGGTGATTGAGAGTTTAACCTCGAGAGAGGCCCAGAAAACAACAACCAGAAATTGCGCCTTCTCAGCTCCACAACTTTGGAATAGTCACTCACCCAAAATTTACCTGGCCCCTTCAATGGGAACTTTTAAAAGATTACTTTTTTAAAAAATGGCTGCTTAGATAGGCCTTCCTGGTCTCTTTAACGTCTTAATATAGTGGTGCTTTCAATAACTATACATTCAACCCTTCTCCATGCCTTTATTATTTTATTATTTTAATAATTTTGTTTTTGTTAGTGTTGCATTTTGTTTTAGTTGTTAATCGATTATTCGTGTACTGGTGTTTTGTAATGATGGTATTTGTAAACTGCCCAGAGTGGCCTTGGTAGCCAGATGGGTAGTATAAAAATCAAATAAATAAAATAAATAATTGCATCAATACAGCTGTGAAAAGCACCTCCTGCTCTTAAGCAGGGCTCTTTAACCAAGTAAAAACTAAATGTGTACTTTATATTCAGAGTTCTGGTCACGGTCTGGAAGTTTGAAAAATGATGCCTGGCACCAAGCCATGAAAACAAATTGTATGTTTATAACACTTGGTACAGCTGAACCAAAACTAAATAAACACTGCACATTACAAGAAAAAGAAAGGAAAAGCATTAAAAATATGGCAAACAGTACATGCATGATGTCTTACTACAGGAATTATAGTGCGTTGCAAGATTTTCTTTCCCCTTTAGGACAATGATATAAAAATTGAGGTAAGAAATCCATGACCAAGTGAGAGGTCAAGTCTGTGAGGAGTGCTGTTCATCAAACAAAATATAAATATATATATATATAAAAGGGACGTGGTGGCACTGCGGGCTAAACCGCAGAAGCCTGTGCTGCAGGGTCAGAAGACGAAGCACTCGTAAGATCGAATCCACGCGACGGAGTGAGCGCCCGTCACTTGTCCCAGCTCCCGCCAACCTAGCAGTTCGAAAGCATGCAAATGCAAGTAGATAAATAGGGACCACCTCGGTGGGAAGGTAACAGCATTCCTTGTCCAAGTCGCACTGGCCATGTGACCACGGAAAATTGTCTTTGGACAAAACGCTGGCTCTATGGCTTGGAAACGGGGATGAGCACCGCCCCCTAGGGTCGAACACAACTGGACAAAAAATTGTCAAGGGGAACCTTTACCTTTATATATATATATACATATATACATATATACATATATACATATATACATATAACACAATATCACATTTCATCAAGCTGACTCTGACTTATGGCAACCCGTTCCAGAAGTTTTCTAGGTAAAAAACACACAGAAGTGGTTTACCATTCCCTTATTCTGTGGGCACCCTTGGACTGTGCAGCTTGCCCATGGCCACACAAAGCTGTATTCACAGGAAAGATAGTGGAGAATTGAACTCCCAACCTCTGGCTCGGCAATCAGATACCTAAACCACTGGCCTATCCAGCCAGCTATCCAGCTACCTTTATTAGATCCAGATAATCAAAATTCATAAAATTCTTTCTGAACATTTAGATTTGGAGATTCCACGCCCAGCTGACAGAAATCTGATTTAGTTTTCATCCAGAACAACGTAAGCTGATTCACGGATGGTGCAAGTCAATTGTTACAACTTAAGCTCTATCAATGCATTCAGTACAATAGGGTATAGAACACGGGAAGGGTGGCAGTATCAAGCTGCTAGCCACTGGCTGTGCACATCACTTTTTGTGGCTGCTACAAAGCAGATTTTAGCTACTAGATATTTGCCACCAGCATTAAGACAGTCTGTCTAAGCAAACCCTTAAACAATTGCCAGTATGTCCATTATCCCAACATTGCTACCATGTTTCCCCCAAAAAAGACAGGGTCCTACTGTATTTTTCAATGTATAAGATGCCCTCCTTTCTAATCCAAAATTAAGAAATCTAAGTGGGGCTTAGCAAGGGTGGGGGGGAAGGGATCAAAATGCTGAAGGATAGCTTTGATCCCTGCTTTCCCCTCCACTTGGTTTTGTTCTCTCCTCAGCTTACTTCCGTGTATAAGACAACCCTCAATTTTTAGTCTAAAGATTTTAGACAAAATTATAGTCTTATACATGGAAAAATACGGTATATTAAATTTTGCTTCAAAAACCGCATTAGGGCTTATTTTCAGGGGATGTTTTATATTACAGTCATGTCATCTTCTTCTGGTTGCTGCACAATGGTAGAGGGCAGGGTTTTACTTAACTGAGGCTTATTTCTGGGCTAGGGCTTATATTATAAGTATCCTGAAAAATCATACTAGGGCTTATTTTCAGGGTAGGTTTTATTTTCAGGGAAACAGGGTAGCAGCTGTGCCTGAGCACTTGAAAAACCTACTCTTTAAAAAACTCTGTGGCCAAACATTTTTTGGTCATCACTATCATGTCTTTCAAAAGTAAACATCGCTGATATGGATGTGCATGGCGAAATCTTTAGTTTTAGTTTCATTTCAGATTTTTTTCAGGATAGTGTCTCTTTCATGTTCACATCATTTATGCACCAGTCCTTTCACTAAAAATGTAAAGAACCAGCTCTTTTTTATTTGTTTGTTTCATTATTCCCCAATCACATTCTTTCTGGTATTTGTATGGAAGCCCTAAAGAAATCTTTAAATCACTCCAAAAAAAGCGGTGGCAAGGTAGGAGTTCTTGCAAGAGAGTCATCTGAGCCAGCTATCAAAATCTCACACACACACACACACACACACACACACACACACACACACACACACACACACACACACACACACACACACACACACACACACACACACACACACACACACACACACACACACACACACAAGCCAGTGTCAAGATTTGAGGTGTGGGAGATGGTTCCAAGACAAGTCAGTTTTCCATGTTGACAGCAAAGAGACTCCCAGAGACACTAGAAGTGTATTTACCAACACTGCTACCAGCAGTGCATTCACAGACTATGTACAATGGAACCATGCACAACAGTCAACAGACTTAATAATACACTTTCTTTAAATAAAAGGACAGGACTTCGTGAAGCACCTCTCCAACACAATACTCCACACAGCACCATAGTATGCAGCAATTATATAGTTTGAATAGCCAATCACTGGGCACATCGCCTGATGTATTCCCCCAGACATTACATCATGTCCAATACAAATTTCAAGTGCATTAGCCTCGTGCTGACTCTGTGGCTGCATACCTGTTTCAAGATGGATGCCTATTAGTCAACTTTGTTTCACATACTAAGAGTAAATTCTCTACTATGGATCATAATATCTTGACAACCAGCCCTTCCAAAGATGGTTCCTTCTTGCAGCAGAAGTGGCAAGGGTACATACTCTCCAATCATCATCACTGCTTCTCATCTTCCTTACCACCTTAAGGCCTCAAGGCACTGCTACAGTGAAAGAATGAGCAAGTGAAGGGGAAAGAGGAGGAGGTAGAGTTGGAGGAGCCTGCCATGGATGGAAGAAGAAAAACTAGTGAAGAGAGTGTGATTCACTTTCTACCACCAATGTGCTATTTGCCTTTTCAAAACAGCAAACCAACAATCATGGTGACTCTATCTTCCAAAGCCCAAGACTTCTGCTGTGTTTTCAGTTCCATCTGTCCTCAATCCCTTCCTCCAAAAATCTTTCTTTGCCAAGTTCTACAGCCATTTCTTTGTCTTAAGGTTAATCACAAACAGTAAAGCTAAATATCCTTCCCAGAACAAAGAAACTCTTTAGAGTGGGCAAATCCTTTATCTGAGTTTGCACCATTCCACAGAGCTCAGTGAGATTTACTCTAAAATAAGCATGGGTTGGATTGGGCTGTCTGGAATACTGATCCTTGTCTTATTTATTTATTTTTATTTATGTATTTATTTATTTCCCATCTTTCTCCTTGAAAGGACCCCAGGTGGTTCTCTAAGCCAGATGTTCTTAAACTATAACTCCCAGAAACTTTCACCACCACCTCGGCTGGCCAGGATTTCTGGGAGCTGAAGCCCAAGAACATCTGGAGGCCCAAGGTTGGGGACCACTGTTGTAAGGAACATTTATGCTATAGCATGCCCACTGGATTCCAACCAATCCAGTCACTTTTACAACTTCAAAATTCCCACTCTGCCCTCTCCTGGATGTTCCAATGGGCTGCTGACAGCAGCCCTCATGATGCTATTTAATGGAAATTTCCCCAGGTAATTTGACAGTGAACAAAAATGAAAATGAAAAAGGGAAATACAAAAAAATTAGAAATGCTAATGTCCCTATCTTTCATCTTAAATATGAAACATTCATCTTTAAAAATCTCTCTTTCAGGAATCAATGAAAAAATACCAAATCAAAAGTAAATGCCTCTCTTGTAGGTTTTCTTTTAATTCATGGTAGCAAGCATATGTCATCCTTAAGAGCTCATTGTACATGTAATGAAAATTGTTATAAAAAACTAATATTAAAGGGAAGGAATGACATATCAGTAAAACTGTTTGCATGTTTGGTTTTCTTGCTCTTTGAACACAATTATTTTAAGAAAGTATAATAATTGCACATATACTTCTTATTTCTGGGCAGATCCTACATAATATCCTTCACATCCAGTCAAGAGTGGGTTATAATCCCATGTTCAATAACAAAAAGTCCAAGGTTATTGAGCACAGGATTATCGAGGAGATACACATATACAATCACCACCTTTTTATGACAGGTCGTTATTAGCTGGAAAGGCCCATTAAGAATGGGAAGGAGCACTATCAGCCAGAATATCTTCTTTTTTTATCTTAAGTCTATATTCTAGACATTGGCCCATTTCAGTTTTTGACAGCTCATCTGCAACATCCTGGCAAACGTATCTATTATGGTGTAGAAATTCAATGCAGAGATAAAAATTATACCAACACTGTGCCTGGTTTAACAGCATAAATGCATATTTGAAAAGCAGTGGAGATGAACAATGGGCTCCAATTATCTGTTTATAAATATTGTGAAGCTAAACTGATCATTGTGCCTCATGGGGTGAAAAAAATAAAAAGAGAAAATTATATGTTTTACACAAAGGATTTGTTATGCCAAGCTAGGCTCACATCTTTGCAACATTAATCTGCTTCACTAGTATGTATGATCCAAGCAGAGGGATGTAAAAGGAAGTCCCTTTTCTACATCGCTGCAGATTTGGTCAAGTACATATTCCTTTGACACTGATTTAAAAACCAATTACCACTCACCAAGAATTGCTATATTGGTAGGAAGCTTTCCAAAAAGAATGCCAGAAAGAACAAAAAGATGTATTTTTAATTATTATTATGTCTTCACAGTCTCTTTTATACAAGCCCTGTAATGTGAAGTTAATCAGGTTGCACAGGAAGCATTAAAAAGCCCTTCCTAAAGAAGCACTGTAAGAATTGACAGTTTCTGAGATGAAAGGTCTCAGTCTGACTCTCAGAGCCCAGCATGAACTTTTAGGGCTAGCTAATTAGTTAAAATAAACAAAAATCACTTTGTATTCCACATATATTCTGGTAGATCAATGCAATATAAGTCTCAACTTGAACAAAAGGGCATTCTTTCTGTTATATACTCTGAAAGCATTTCTCCAGAGATCACATGCTAATTAGGCTTTTCCACAGACTCCATAATAAGTGTAAGACAGAATTAAGAGAGTCATAATTACAAACTGAAAGGCAGATTTTCTGCAAAGCACAAGGAGTTTGTACAAAGATTTTCTATACAAGAAAAAGAAGGGTGAAAGGCCAAAGTCCCTTTCAGATGACAAATGAATGCATCCAGTGGGGTGGGGAATAGAACTGGGGTTCTGACCTTAATACATTCATTTGAAGGTCATAACAGATCTTACAAGGCTCTTGTTAAACAATGGAAAGCACTGAAAAAGCAAGGGGTAGAGTCCTTACATGTAAAGTTGCAGGCATGTAGGCTTTGTTCAGAGCTTCAAATGACTGCATTTAGTTTAGGGACAGGATTTGCCTCTGCAGTCTCAGTCCCCCTTCTAATCTCATTTTCCACATTCAACCTGCACGCATTGATTGTGCAACAATGGTTCAAATAATACAGTGGCAATCACATCATCTCTAAATCATGAGAAATTCTTGCAGGACATGCATTTTGGTTTTTTTTACAAAATTTCAAACCCAAACTAGTCCAGTCTGTCACGTGATCTGAAGATGTAGCCCAGTTCTACGATTCTGACCCGCCTTCTTGTGTGTTGAGAAGTTCTGAACAATCTTAACTTCGTTAAGTTATACAAAGCTGTTTGTTTTATCGGGGACGAAAGCTACCATAAAGCTACAGCCATGCATAGCTGCCTCATGTGGGGAGCCACAGAACTGCACTTTGATGTATCTCAGAGGGTGACTGGCAACTGGAACCAAGGAGGTCCTGTTTGCGATGAAGTTTTGTTTGAGTCACCATTACCTTCCTGCTCCCCTTATGTTCTTTCCTCTTATCCTTGAAACTGATATTTGCTTTTATCCCTTGCTTCTGCTCCCCTTCCAGCACAACACCTGGCTTCCTTCTGACACCTGCCTACATCTCAGCCCTGTAAGTAGGCATTCATCTGAAATGTGACTGCTCTGTGCTTGTGACACAGCAGACTGGAACTGGATCACAAACTTGGGTGGTGATTGTCCACTCCGTACTCAGAATTCTCTGGGGAACATTTGATGTATATGCTTTAACAGTACAACTTATTCTAGGGCAGTCACTGTTTGTTATCACACTACACAGATTTTGATAGTCTAATATTAGCAACTGTAGGTGAGGCATCTGGAGGGGCTGTGTCTCTTAGGCTTAATGAATCTCAGCAAAAAACTTGCTGCCATAAATCTCAAGAATCTTAAGCATCTGAACAAAAGGACACTTTGAAATGATACTTTGTTAAATAATAATTCTGTCAAACATTCTACAAAGCATTTTTAAACTTCATACCAGCCAAACAGCACACAAAGTATCTTGTCTCCTCTAAAGAAATCCAATGACGAGATTTCCATGAAAGCTGCTTTTGGAACGTTAGTGGGCAGAAAGCAGTACTTTTACTAAACAAAGCAACAGACATCTCCGAGGGACAGCTGTTTCAAGGGACTGTGGAGCAGAGAGGAAAATTCTGGACTCTTTGTCGAGACACCAACCAAACCATCCCCTGGATAAGTAGAGGAAGCCTTTTTTTGATTCAGAGGTGGAAGCTGAACTACTGCCTAATCTAAAGTGCAGGCTGGGCCAACCATGAGGCAAAGAAGTGACCATCTCAAAGGTAAGCTTCTTTGTGAGTAAAGGATTATATGTTTTCCCACTTGACACTAATGATCTCCAGGTTTACCTTAGATGGGCTCTGAGTGCTCAGATTTATAAGCCTTTTCCTGTGGGTAGAAAGCTAATAGACTGATATCTGTTCTTTAGTCCCCAAAAGCTGATTCATGGCTCCTGGTTGCCTTGCTCTCTGTAAGACCCAATGTGTTGTGGTCACTAGGTTACCTTAAACATTACTTTTGGTACTCACGCTTGCTGGGATTTTGCTTCTTTATTTTCACATCACTCAAACCAAGACATCACATTAACATGCACATTTTAAAAATTCGTTTATAAATATGCTACTGTAACGAGCATTTTTATATTTACACTGGCATGTGCAGAAAGTAATTGTGAGACAGAGGCGGGGATTGCCGTTATATGCATATTGAAATAAATTAGAGAATGTTATTTATAACACCACTAAGTCTTTTTTGTTAGAAAGAACAACAATAATGCTTGTGGCTTTTCACCTGAGTATTACAGATAACAGCACAAAGTATTTTGTTGATATTAATGCGCTTACAGCTTATTACACTAAATTAATTAAACTCTGAATAAGGGAAAACCTGACAATTCTGCATGTCTAATTTGTCCACCAAAGCAGCTTGCATAATGAATAGCTTTGTAAGAGCATTATGTTATCACAATGCAGCATATGATTTTCAGAGAGAACTATCGAAACTGCACAGCTTTATGGACAAACCATTAGCCTGTTATCCCCCTGGGCTATGACGAGTCACATCTGCCTGCAATGAGACAGCCTCAATGATCTCAGACCACTATTCACCAAACACTATTGGTTAGTGTGTAACAGAACCACAAATGACTTGTCACTCTTAGGAAGACAGAAAAACATAAGCCAAAAAGCCACCCAAAATGCCCATTAATAATAGATGGCTTTGCAGAGGTCAACACCCAACCCATTAGGAGTGTACTGGAAGAAAACAACCCAAGTTGATAACGCTAGAGTAAGCCTGCACAAGTTGTGACCCATGAAGCTTAATACAGGATGCATTGTGGCCTGCCAGGTGCCTGTCAGTCTCGTTTCTGTAGTCCCAATAGGCAGTAAAAAAAAAGAGGCTGATCAAACTCCCAACTGACTGTCACATAAGACACTGGAAGATGGGTAAGAAAAGCTGTTACAGACAAAACTTTTTTGTCCTCCATGAAAAATGGTGTCCTGGGGAAAAATGCAATTGGCAAAAATGGTCCTCTATTGCAAGATTTTTTTATTCCTGCACCACAAGAAAATAGCAAGCACTTTTTTTCATCAGGAGGAGCATTAACAGAAAAACTACTGGATTCTGTACAAAAAAGCATGCATTTTGTACAAAAACACAATCTTTTGCTTCAAAAATTCAGAGTTTTGCACAAAACACATTTTCTGAGCAAAATATAACTTCTTTTGCACAAAAGAAAACACTTTTGTGAAAAATACACTTCCATACATTTTTCACAAGGAAGTGCTGAGAAGTAAAAGTGCACAAAAAATCTCATACTCTTAGCCAACAGGGAGGAAACATTTGGAATTTTCAATTCATAGCTGAAAGAACAAAATATGCGAAGATTTACACCTATATATATAAGAACCTCAGGTGATATATTATAGGTAGATGAGTAAGAAGAAAATTAGTTAGTAGGAGAAGAGCCTCTTACAGTAACCAAATCCTTGAACCATTTCAAGGATAAGCTGTTTAGCGCAAAGGCACAAACCTGGGCAATGGAATCCTTAACTTTCTCAAGGGGAGCTCTGTAAATCCCCTTCCCATAGGAACACAAGACTCAACATCACATTGAGTTTGACCATTGGCCCATCTAGCCCAGCATTGTCAATATCAACTGACTGTGGCAGGTCAAGCAGGAGTCTTTCCTAGTCTGAACTGGAAATGACAAGGATTGAATTTGTGACCTCATGCATGCTAAGCAGGTGCTCTGCCACTGAGACAGACCCTTCTCACTGTTCTCAGAGATTTTAAAAAAAAGGAGGGGGGATGTGCACTGACACCAAAATTTAGATTTGAAGTTATAACTCTTCGGATGTGGAATGTTAAAAATTCAGAAATCCCAGATATCCAGAACTCTGCTACAGTCAATATGAATACTATACAATGGTGCCTCGCTTTACGATTGCCCCGCATTACGACAAATCTGCTTAACGACGATGGTCTGAATGGGGGAAGTTCGCTTTGTGATGATCAGTTCCCTGCTTTGGGAACCGATTCTTCGCTAAATGACATTTTTTGAACAGCTGATCAGCGGTTTCAAAATGGCCGCTGGGTGATTAAAATGGCTCCCCGCTGTGTTTAGGGACGGATTCCTCGCTATACAGGCAGCGAAAATGGCTGCCGTATGGAGGATCTTCGCTGGACGGTGTGTTTTTAGCCCACTGGAACGCATTGAACGGGTTTCAATGCATTTCAATGGGGTTTTTATTTTCGCTTTACGATATTTTCGCTTAACGGTGATTTTCCTGGAATGGATTATTGTCATTAAGCGAGGCACCACTGTATAGTTATTATTTTCCATTTAAAAATACACAAACAGGCAAAACATTTTAAAACGGTTTTCCTATGTCCTTTGGCAGCTTCCCAGAGACCGTGACAAACAAAAAGAGTGCACACCAACAGCCAGCAGTACCCAGATACTAGGGAATTACTATAATGGGCATACTGATTGATCCCTGACCAGTAGGATTGCCAGCAGGAAAGGTCAACAGCACTGGAGAAGCAGAGGACAGGTCACACTGGAGAGTAGGCAAATACCCTGGTCTGTACTGGCAGGCAAACTGGAGTGGCAGATAGCCTGTGGGGTTGGGAAATGTGCCAACAGCATGGGGCAGAGCACAGTGGAGTGAGAACAGAAGACAGTGTCATCCATTTTTGATTCCACAAGATTGTGTTATAAGCTGCTTCCATAGCATAGTGGCTTCTTCCACTTTCTCCTACGCCAGACACTAAAGATTTATACTAGCCATGGGGATGACGCACTGTGTGGTGACTGTTTTGTGTGTTGGGAGGGGGGCTGGACTTGGAGCCTGCTGCTTCTCCTGCACTTTGGAGGAGGGCGGCAGCATTGGGGGGTGTTCTCATCCGCAGTTCCATTTTCTAGCCACGTGCTCTCGACCTATATAAAGAAAAAACTGGACAAAACCACTTTTAGCCAGCATGTCGTGGCGTGTCCCGTGGCTGCCCCCATGACTGGGCAGGACCTGCTGTTGGTGGTGTTGCTGCCGCACGCGGGAAAGGCGGCTGGGCAGGGAGCGTCACGGGGGGGCGGCAAGGAGACCGGCATGGAAGCAGAGCAGGCACCAGGTGGGAAGCCGCGGAAGGCCAAAGAAGCAGTGCTGAGCCACCCAGTGCAGCAGGAAGAAAAAACACCAAAAGAAAAACCAGAGACACGTCTTCCAGAAGGCCCTTTGAAAAGCAAGACTTCAATAAAACAAGCAAGAGTTGTTCTCAAGCCTCTGCCTTTCAATAAGAGTGAATGCACAAGGTGTGTGTTTCCTCAAAAACGTCTGCTAGAAAATTTTTCTAGCTCTGAAGAGTCCCCAGCTACAGATTGCAAAGTCAAGAAAGCCTGTAACCATCCTTCAAGCCCCCAGATCAGTGCGGTTGTGTCGGAGGTTGTAGCTGACAAGGAATCTCATGTACCTGCTTCAGTTGTAGCAGCCAGCAGTGGTGATTTGGAGAGCGACGAGGATCTGGAGAGTGATACAAACAATGAGGAAGAATCCAAGGAGTTATCAGCTTATGAGAGGAAGAGACTAAAGAATATTACAGAGAATGCTAAATTTTTTGCTTCTTTGAAGCTGTTTGAGTCAGCTGCAAGACTTCGTGAAATGACAGTCAAAAGAAAGTCACATGGAATAAAAAGAGTTAAGCCTTCAAAGGAAGAAGCTGAGCAAACGTGTCGAAGGTCCTTGCATTTGCAAAGAATAGATCCCATGGGTGCTCCCTTGCCAGAAACACCAGGACATACAGAACTTTCAGTTGAAGAACATCCCCGTTTGCCACCTGGACCTCTTCAGATGATACCTACAGATCAAGAACAAAGAACTGAGGCCATCGAAGGATTCCTGGATATGTGGGTGAAAATCAGTAAGGTAGAACCCCAGAAGAATGAGAAAACTATACGTAATTTAGAAAGTTACAAGGCTAGACTGCGTGAAATGGTCCTCAGAGAATATTGTGTAGCAAAAGTAGTCAAAACTTGAATTTATTCTGTGGCAGTCCATCCATCTGAAAGCACAACCCTGGTAGCAGCAGGAGACAAGTGGGGACAAATTGGTCTTTGGAATTTGGACAGCAGACTGGAAGAGCCTGTTCATTCCTTTGTGATCCACTGTCAACCTGTTAACTGTATGTATTTTTCTCCATTTAATCCTGCTCATCTTTTGTCCCTGAGCCATGACGGCACACTTCGATGTGGAGATGTAACCAGAGCTGTCTTTGATGAGGTGTACAGAAATGAGGATTACAGTCTTTCCTCGTTTGATTTCCTGACAGTTGATGCCTCCACTTTGATAGTGGGAATGTGGGACGGAGGGGTAACCATAGTGGACAAAAGAACAGCTGAAAATTCAGCTGAGATTTCTGCAGATCTTAATTCTGTGACAAGGACTGTCCATGTTCATCCATCAGCAGACATTATTTCATTACTGCTGGGGCAAGGAATGTTAATATTTATACAGTTGAAGATGGAAATGAGTGAGAAAGCAGAGTCTGGTGATATACTTTCTTGGTTCCATGCTTGATAAGTTGCAAAGCTTACATTGTTTTTACTTCAGGATACAGAAACATGAAAAACAGTGAAATAAAAATGGAACGGGCAGCTGTGACATTTACTCACTTGGTCCCTACTTGTTATTCCCTCACAAAGGTGCACATCACGTTTTCTTCTCGCTGCCACCAGTGAAGTACTTCAATCCACAATATAAATGATGTATACAGAACACTTGTCTTGTGAACAGAAACAGAACTTATTTATTGAAGTGAAGCAGAATGAGTAGTAACAGAAGTTTTTCAGATATTCAGTATAAATAAGTAATTCATCAAGAGTTCCTTCAGCATAGTTCTTTTCGTTTGCAATTTCATTAGCATCCTCTCTATCTATTTTTCTAACCAGCCCTATCTGTCTGAATAACCCTGTCTTCCTAACCAGCCCTATCTGACTCCTCCTTCTCCCGCCAAGCCTCATGTTGCTGCTGACTCCACCTCTCCAGCCCTCTCATAGGTTCATGCAAATCAGCTCATGAATATGAGTGACATGAGTGACGTGGGCAGTTGCCACAGCAGCATACGAAAAGATAGCTGCCAATGATTCCTTAAGTTTTTTATTTTTTACATAAGACCACAATCGTCTTCCCAAAATCTTCAATAAACGGAGCCCAAAACCCAATGAGAATCTGAAAGAACTGAATTATTAGGGAACAATGAATTTTTAAATATAATCTTCTCACCTGTGAAGTTCACCTCAAAATGATGAAGGGAAGCACCACCTTTCTTAGTATTATGAACTGTTCATTTCCCCCCATACAATAAAGCAAGAATGGACAACCCCAGAAAAACTGGGAGCTATTTTCACACTCCTCCAAGACTTTGGTGACATGGGTCCTGCTCTCTGACATCCCAGTCACTCCTCTTCCTGAAAAAAGCCTCCCCTCCATCCCCATGATCTGAAACAGGTCTAGCATATGAAATTACATTTCCTGCATGAAAAGCTTCACACAGAATCATAAGAAGATAAAATCATAGACTTGGAAGAGGCCTATCAGGACATCGAGTCCAACCCCCAGCTCAATGCAGGGATCCAAATCAAAGTATATCTGACGGACGGCTATCTAATTTTTTCTCAAATGCCTCCAGTGTTGGAGCACACTCCATCCCAAGATAACTGGTTCCATTGTCATACCTCTCCAACAGTTAGGAAGTTTTTCTTCCCAAATCTGGCTTCTTGTAATTTGCACATTGCACACACACATATACTTAGTATATAATAAGAAAAGCATATGTTATCTTTGTTTCAGGATGGACAAAAATAAATTTGATTTAAATCACAATTTAAATCATAAAAATTATTATTTTTAATTTAAATCATCAAAACATCATTTTTTATTTAAATTGTGATTCAAATCAATTTGATTTAAATCATATACACCCTGCTTTGTTTATCTAGTTTTTTATTCCTAATATCAGTAGACTAAAGATTTTTTTAAAATGACTGAACCTAAAGAACAGACAATCTGATTTTGCAATATCTTTTAATAAACCTTATATGAGGCTAGGAGACATCCAGTATGGTGTTGTGAATAGAGTACTGTAGTGGATGAGTACTCAGGAAACCTGGGTTCGAATTCCCACTCAGCCATGGAAACCTGCTGGGGTTTTGCATTGGTAAAACCACTCCTGAAATATCACACTTACCTTGAACGCCTTAGGGTTGCTATAAGTCAATTCTGACTTGATGGCATATAACAACAATATGAGGAGAAATGTCAAGGAATTACTAAAGAAACACAGCAACACCAACTCTTCATCAGCTTACAGTATGTATCATATTGTTACCGAATACAAGCATTCATTGCTTTGCAAAGCTGCCTTTGGGCCTTTCAAGTATCAGCCAGCTTACTGTTTCAGAACCCATTTTGACTGCTTCACATGCTGTTTCTTCAGGTCTGTTCATTTTGCAGTGATTCGCATCTTATGAGCTCTAATTGACTAGTAATATATCATTTTCCTTTATTTCAGCTCAGAGTTTAGCACCTTTATCATGAGATGTTCAACATTACCTTCAACAGAAGAGTCTGAAAAAATAAAACCCCAGTTCAAAAATATTTTCATATAAATATAAGGCTCCTTGGGAGACATTCTGTCAGCCTAGCTTACATTAAACGTTTGTTATAAGATGGAGGTGAAAGAAGTGGTCAGAAACCCAAGTAGGGTAATTCTGGGAGCTCAGACAGATGGACGGACGGACGGACGGACGGACGGACGGACGGAAGGACGGAAGGAAGGAAGGAAGGAAGGAAGGAAGGAAGGAAGGAAGGAAGGAAGGAAGGAAGGAAGGAAGGAAGGAAGGAAGGAAGGAAGGAAATTATGTGAGAAAGAAAGGGATCTCTTTGCCTAAACCCAATTCTGGTTTTCTGGACTTTTTGCCGTGAAGCTGTAGCTCTTAAACTAGTTTAAAATCTATTAATGGTTAAAATAGGGATGGAATTTTATGGGACAATCCCATACATGTCTAATCAGAAGTAAGTCACACTAACTTTGGTGGTACTTACTCTTAGGAAAAGACATACAGGTTTACAGCCTTATGTAATCACAAATAAAAGTGACTGAATACACTGTTGCAGTCAGAAAGCTTTTCAGCTTTAAACAAGTGTTACAGTAGTATAGTTTTTTTATGAAGATAGGGGGAATAACCCCGAAGTGTAATTCAATCACATCAGTGTCAGAAGGAACTTGGAAGAATGTGTTCCCATATTGACTTATTGAAGTGCCTGAGATGCTATTTGAGAACAGCTATAATACACAGATACATTTTTCCTGCCCCACACTGATAATGTCAAACTGACTTTCTTAGGTTTCAGCTAGTAGGTGGAAAGAGCCAAAATTCGCTCCCCAAAGTGTGAGGAATACTGTTTGACTCAAACAATATATTTATTGGGATCACTTTTTAAATCACTGCCATGACAAGTAGGGTAGCTTCTTCTGAAAGCCACCTCAACAAGACAATAATATGGAACTACAGAGGGTGTGTCACTGCAAAAGACTTTATCTTATGTAAATTCTTTGCATGCAAAACATCATGCAAGTAAGTAGGAATTACTGTACACGTATCTAATGAATGGAGGGAAATTTAATTAAAGTGTGAAGGCCACTAGCTTATCAAACTACCTATGAAGATCTAAGCCACATCTGTCAATATCCTTAGAGCAAGTCCCCTCGTGCATCTTTCCTAGCATGTGGCTTTTTCATGGTAATTCTTTTGATTTCCCCCCTAAGCATTGCCCAAGGTCAGCTCCTGTTTGGGGTGGGGTGGAGTAGGGTGCAACTCTCTTCAAACCGTTGGGATGAGGCATTCAGTCCCCATCATGGTCCATGAGATGCCCCTGACATAACTTAATGTGTGAAAAATGAATCTGTAAAGACAGGAATAAGATGGTATTTTAAAATGTTTGAACTTTTATGATATGATCACGTTGCTTTCATTCACAAAATTTTATACAGGGTCTAGAAGACATCATATTCATCCTGTAACTTTTCCAAGTTTTCTTCCTACTTCCTATACCTTCTTCTTTCCAGGGAAAGAAGACATATGTTAAGGAAAAATAAAGTAAACAACTACATAATCTGGTAGTGCTAAAAGTCTTCCACCTGGACACATGGTTGCACCTGACTCTGCACAAAATCTTGCTAGCAGCCACAGAGTGTGATGACTTAATGGCCAGAACATGACTAATTTGGTGTTCTCCTGCTTGCACTTGCTTAAGCCTGAGATCATCCTGTTGAAAACAATGGTGGCTATGTATGCACAAAGCTGTAGTAAACCTGTCCTTCTACAGTCAGCAAAAAAAGAACAACCACATTTGCAATAGGCCACACAATCATAGAAATGGGGAACTGGAAGGGACCTCAACAGTCTTTCAGTCCAACTACCCTGATGAAGCAAGAAATCCAGAACTAAAGCATCCCTGACAGATGGCCCCCTAACCTCTGTTTAAACACTTGTAATGAAAGAGGGCCCATCAATCTTCGGGCCAGTCGATTACACTGTTGAACAGCTCTTTCTGTTAAAACATTCTTCCGGATATTTGGGATGAACTTTCTTTCTCATAATTTAATTCTGCTGCATGCATAAGAAAAACAAAGAAAACTTTGGCCATAATCTTCTCTGAGCCAGTTTCTTGATTAGGGCTAAGCAAGGAGCAATCTACCTGGAAGCATTATTGCTCTGCCCACATCATTTGATTTGCTCCAGCGCCTTCAAGACAGCCAAGCAAGTGTTAACTGGGAACAAAACTGCAACCCTTTTCCATTTCCAGTTTCTAGCCTAGATGAGGCTTATCTGTCAGTTAGTGTACACTTCGGTTTATATGCTGAGCAGAACGAAGAAGTGTCAGGCTGCAAATATTCTTGGCAAAGACAACTTCATTTTATCCCTGAGGAAAATATCTGGATAGAAGTGAAAATCATACAACTACTATATTGAGAACAGTGCATGCTAATTAGAGTTCTATACAAGTTTCTGAGCTGCAAAAAATTCTAAAGCTTAGATGTTCAATTTTTAAAAAAAATAAGAAAAGCATTAATACTGTTTTAATGTGCTCATGGCATTAATCCAGGGTAATTTTTTTTCCTCTGTAGATTGTTCATCACCCAGATTAAAGCCATTTTGTGTGCTGGGGTGGGGAAAGGAACACCTGAGGCTCCAGGTACAACTAGACTGCATCTCCCATTAGCCCAAACCCTGGACACATGAAAGCTAGTATAGCCAATTGAAAGGTGAGGGATGATATGATACAGGTGTACCTCCTTAGACCCTTGCCTGGCCTGTCTCATAAAAGCAGTCAGGTCAATAACAACAGACTGGTAGTGCCATGGCTATTATTAATGGGTCTCTCCTTGAGGGCAAAGTTCCCTCAGTCCTCAAGGAGACACTTATTAGGCCTATTTGTAAAATCTACCTTGAGGGAGGACGATATTAATAACTATAAACCCACCACCAATGTTCTTTTTCTTAGCAAGCTAGTGATGAGGCTGGTGGCCAATCAGCTACATGCATTCCTGGAGGAGACTGATGCCCTTGACCCATTCCAGTCTGGATTCAGATCACACCACGGCACAGAGACAGCACTGGTTGCCCTATAAGATGACCTTTTGAGGGAGGCCGACAGGGGCAAAATGTCCTTGTTGGTGCTCTTCAACCTGCCAGCGACCTTCAACCATCAACCACAGTATCCTTCTGGGAAGACTCTCTGAGTTGGGGATTGGTGGCCTGGCTTTGGCCTGAGTCCAGTCCTTCCTAGAGGACCATCCTCAGAGAGTACAGCTTGGGAAGATTATTTCCTTCCCTTGGACTCTTAATTGCGGAGTCCTGCAATTGCGAAGTCTCCCTACAGCTGTTTAATATCTATAGGAGGCCACTGGAGGAGGTCATCAGGAGTTTTGGAGCTTTGTGTCACCAATAGGCAGATGACACCCAGCTCTATCTATCCTTCCATCCTTCTGCAGAGGATGCCATTCTATCCCTTCAGTGCCGCCTGGACACCATGCTGGGGTGGATGAAGGATTATAGATTGAGGCTGAACACAGACAAGATGGAAGTCTTATGGGTGGGTCCCTCTAGTGTTTGCAGATTGAGGGGCACCCTCTCCATCGGGAGGGCACGCTCTCCACTAAGGATGAGACTTGGGTGTAATTCTGGACCCAGCACTATCAGTGGGGTCCCAGATAGTGCCTATTTCCAGCTGCATCCCTACCTTGACACCAGGTCCCTCACCATGCTGGTCCTGCATTGGTAGTCTTGAGATTAGACCACTGTAATGCTCTCTATGTGGGGCTGCCTATAAGGCTGCTATGGAACTTCAGCGGGTCCAGAATATGGCAGCCAGACTGCTGAATGTTGTAAAGAAATACCAACATATTTCCCTTATTCTGGCCACCCTGCACTGGTTAGTTGTTCATTTCCACGCCAGTTTCAATGTGATGGTGCTAACCTACAAAATCCTAAATGGTCTGGGACCTTGAAACGTGGCAGAATGCCTTCGCCTGACAAGCTCTGCCCTTCCCAGATGATCCTCCCAGGCCTCTTGACCCTCAAGAGAGGCCTGGAAAGAGAGGGCTAGAAGCCAGGCTTTCTTGGCAGTCACTCCCCAACTCTGGAACAACCTCCCACCTGAAATCTGCCTGGCCCCTTCACTGGGAACTTTCAAACAATCACTAAAACCATGGTTTTTCAGACAGGCCCTTCCAGACCTTATAACATCTTAATACAGTGGTTATTTTAACACTATAACACAGTTCTGTGGCCATGCTCCATATCATTTTAATTATTTTCAGTTAAATCTGTTGGTATATATATGTTTCATTTTGACTTTACTGTATAATTATTATGATTACTGTTTTAAATGTTGGTTCAATTATATATTTGTTAATGTGTAAACCACCCAGAGTGGCCTTGGCACTCAGATGGGTGGTATAAAAGTCAAACAAACACATAAAATAAATACAGTGGTGCCTCGCACAACGAGCGCACCGTAGAGCGATGAATTCGCTCTACGGTGACGCTTTTGCGATCGCTAAAGCGATCGCACAACGATGGCCCCAATGGGCAAAAATCGCAGAGCGAAGGTCGGTAAGCTGCTCGCTTACCGACCTTCGCTTTGCGACCCGCCGATCAGCTGTTCGGCGGGTAAAAAATGGCCGCCGGAAAAGCCGAAAGGGGCCGGGGCGCAGCGTTTTCGCGCCCTTGGTAAGCAAGGGGAGTGTGCGAAAACGTTGTGGAAGCCCCGAAATGGCTGCGCGCAACCATTTCGGGGCTTCCGGCAGCGTTTTCGCGCGCTCCCCTTGCTTACCAAGGGCGCGAAAACGCTGCGCCCCGGCCCCTTTCGGCTGTTCCGGCGGCCATTTTTTACCCGCCGAACAGCTGATGGCAGCCATTTTGGCGCCCTCGTTCTGTGAGGGGAGGGCGCGAAAATGGCTGCCGCCTATGGAGGAACTTCGCTGAACGGTGAGTTTGAAAGCCATAGGAACGCATTGAACAAAGTTCAATGCGTTTCTATGGCTTTTTCCCTCCCACACAGCGATGTTTCCCACAGCGAAGGTTAATCCGGAACGGATTAACCTCGCTGTGCGGGGCACCACTGTACAGGAAATTTTAGAGAGCTATACATCCTCTACCCTGTGATAGGGTTTCAAGTTACAAAATGTGGTTTAACCTGATTGGTTACTTTCTCTAGAGCTTCAGAATGACTTTTTCCTACCTGCTGAAGATACCCGGGACAGAACCTAGTACCTGTGCCATAAAAGGCATGTTCTCCACCGCTCAGTATAGCCCTTGCTATTTCTGTGAACAACTGACATTACAGTCACTGATTATCAAAGATGTCTCTCCTTAAATCACCAGTTTAAGTTCTGGAAACTCACTGAGGCCAATTTAAATATCTGACAAGGGTCTCTTTGTCAACTATGTTGTTATTGCTGAAGTGGCTTCCATATACTCCCTTCCCATGTTGCTGGGTAAATATGAGAAACCCTGGGCATGTGAAAGAAAACTATATTGAAATTCCCTCCTCCATCAGCATTGCCATGTCTGTTTTCTGGAATGTCTGCTCTATATCATAAGATCTCATAATGGTGTGTCAACTCTGGTTTCTTTTAGAAGAATCCTATCACCTGCATAACCTCTAGATTAAAAGGATCCTATCTCCTGCTACTTATCACCACAAAATATTATTATATTTTTATAATATTCCCCTCCCAGAACAAACTTTTAAAAAACTGAACTGGTTCATGGTTCCAGTTGTTTTTTTAAAGTTCAGATGGTTTGTGGTTCACGGGTAGCCATGAACCACCGTTTTTTTCATGCAATTTCTATTTACGAGTGAAGATTAAAAAACAAAACCTCAATGATCTGTCATTAACCTTTATAACCAACTAAAATCAACCTTACACTTTTTGCACACTGATAGAAGGGAGTCCTCATAACTACCTTTTGTACCAAGTAAAAGGAAATTGTTATTTTAATGAGGTTTAGGAGGCTTCAGAAGGAAGAAGTTACAGTTTTAATAGCTACATTGATTTTTGTGGATTTAACTTATCTAACATATTGTTAAGCACCCTGAGCGTTTAGCAAAAATCACCAAAACCAAATCAATCACAAAATAAATAAATGAAAACATTTTGTTTCTTTTTGTGTTTTTTCCCCTTTTTGTAACTCCTAAGTTTACCTTCATTGGTTTGGCTTTTGACATTTAAGAGCAGTATCCTATTTTCTTTCACATGAAACAAACTATGACATGATACATTTTGCAGATGACGGCTTTTGGATACATGCCAGAAAGAACACAGGTAGGCAAAACAGAAACAAAATAACAAAAAAACTCAGAGCCAATCCCTTTTATATTTAATGGAAGGACCAGTAAACAAAAGTCCCAAGAATAAAAGAGGCACACACCCAAAAGAATCCAAATGTCTTTTTCCATATACAATACTGATATTAGACAATTCTGCCATGAATAAAGCAAGTACCTAGCTTGCGGGGGGGGGGGGTGTTGTTATTTACATAGAGTGCTTTAATTGTATGGGGTGGTAGAAACAGCAACAACACCATATGGTTCAGATATATATTGCAGAGAGGGGGCTGTTCATATATTACTGTTTAAGGCTGGCTCCAGGTCTGAAAGGTTTAGAAGCAAGGTTCCATCTGGTGGACCCTTCAAACATCAACCGGCCCCAAGAACACTGCCCCTGAGCAAGCTTATTGGTGGCAGCACATGAACTGCAGTAGGGTGCTCTGGGTCACTGCCATTTCAATCACCTGCAATACTTGCCATAGTGATACTTCAGACCTCCCCCCCCAGTAAGAAATCAAGGGCAGCAAACAGCTCCCAGCTAAAGGGCAAGAATTCAACTAAAGAGGGCAAGTAGGTCCAATAAAGAGCAGGCATGAAAATTAACATTTTCAGGCCTACTACCATTAACTCTGCAGTAGTCTCCTTTTTTAAAAAGTGCAAATATCATGCTCTTTCACCATTATTTTAAATATATTTTAAAAGTATATTGAAGAATGCTTATTAGTAACTTTGGTGTTCTGGCATGCCCCATGACTGAAATTACTAAGAACTTTAATTTGTGCCTTTTATTTTCACATTATAGGTCTTCCCTACTGTTCCTTTCTTACTTAAATTCAAACTAAAGCAACATGGGGAAATTACTGCTTTTGTGCTGGGCAGGAAGAGAAATGGCAATTATTGGCAACCAGCCAACGGCTTATATCACTTTTTCATTATTTTTCCTGTGACAAGTCTTTTTCATGAAAGCTGAGATTGATCCTGAAGGAAGATTCTCCTAGCAGTTTCTCATGCAGACAGAGAGTAACCTGACAGCAAAGCAACCAAGTATGTTCAGATAGGAAAAGAATAAGGGGAAGTCGAGAGGAGGGGGAGAGGCACGGGAAAGCATTTGAAATAAACCAAGCTGTAGAGAATAAGTAGTAATTTTTTAAAAAAAGATAGAGAGGTCATAAGAGCTCAGCAAAATTTATCAACTCAAATCCTAGGAGTATTTTGAAATTCCTTAGCTAAGGTATTTAGTTGCAGGGAAAAGAATATGACTTCTTAAATCACACAATACGTTTACAAGGCCAGTTCTTGCCTCTAAAGAGCTGGTAGGTAAACAGCTTCAAGAAAGCACGGATACAAAAATTTTATCCAATAATTACACCTGAGAGTTGCGGGAATGCAACTGCTGCAAATGGAGTTAGAAGTGAAAGACATTTGATAGTGAGACAATCTTTGGTGGAAAAAATATAGATGTCCATTCCCTCTGTAGCTGCAATTTTTAAAAGGCATTTATTTTTGATTACTAGCTACACTATGTGAGAACATGGATGATGATACGCAATTGAACACACAAATTCTATCAAGAACAACATTGTATAGACAAGACCCAGAGTAGCTACATGGCCTCTTTTAAGGAGGCAAGCCCACTTTAATAGGGCAACCTGCCTTTTAAAGCTTTCCATTTGAATGCCCATCCAGTACAAGCCTGATTTAAAGAAAAATGACTACAAGAAAGGAGATTAGGGACCTTGAAGTTACCAATCTTACCTGGAGAACAGCCCAGCAAGTACACAAGTCACCTAGCCATTAATTCCTTACTTGAGTGATACACATTGCCATTCGCGTTTGCATGTGTACAAACATAATTTTTGTTTATGTAATTTTATGCAAATTGGTGTGATCTTTTGCCCTTTTTTAATGTGCAAGCAGCTACATTCTTAGGCACATTCAAATGTATGTTTGATTTACATCAGCACTCCTCCTGCTTCCATAAGTATGCACAGATTTCTTTAATTAGACTGCATATGAAATTTCATTATGAGGACGTAATTACTCTTAATTCCTTTTCTTCTCTTATTATTTTTACTCCTTTATTTTTTTTGTTAGAAATGAAAAATATTAACTTATTTTTAGAGTGCCGGCTATTTTTAAAAAAGCAGCCAGTAAGTGAACAGGATATATAATTTTCACAGGGTTGTCTAAGCATTGTTTGAGAGACATTTTGTTTCCACTCTGCTCCTTGTATTTAATTGGCAAGGCATTATTTAGCTAAAAGGAAAGAAAGAAAGGCAGACTTAAAGCATATAAGGGATTTTTCTCAACCTCTGTCCTCCTGATATTCTATGGTTCATAGTTTACAGCCTCTTAATAGGATTCTAAATCTCCATGAGTGCCACTATCTTGCCAGCAGCATTAACACTTTCATAATGGTAATACAAGCTGGAGGCAGAGCAACTTAAATCCTGTAGAGGGAAGGGCAAGGATAAGAATCGGGTGGCTGTGGGAGGCTAATTATTTGCACATTAATGATGAGGGAAATAAACAAAAATGTGAAGGTCTCTTGCAATATTTATAATTCTCTGAAAGCCAACTTTGTGCAACTGTGGTACTTAATTAAGCAGTTGGATTATGAACCAACTATTCTACACATCTGCTTTGCTGTGATACTCTGGTTTAAATCCAAGTGGTAGTCTCAACTAGAATAAATCCATTGAGTTAATGGGATTTACATAACTGTTGACTTACCCTACAGCAATTCATTCAGTGAGTGTATTTTAGTTGGGAATAGCAATTAGATTTAGGAGTCTATTGTTCCAAATTCTCAACATGATTGATTCTTGAACTAAATAAAAATAAAAATAAATGCATGCCTTTCCTTTATAAGGCATATAAAACATTTTAAGGATGTATTGGATTAAAATACAAATGCTTTTGTATTATTCTTTTTTTAAAAATACCAGCTAATCTTCATTTTTCATGCACATGTCGCTATTCATAATAATATTTAATGTAGTCAGTCTACAATAGGCATCCACGTTAGCCTCTCATTTCTGTGTCATAGGAACCACTGTGATAAATGCTAACTGATGGTATTAGTATATTTCACTGGTTAAATCTTAGGATAGACCCATGTCAGCACTATGATAAATGGAAATTAAATATAATTGGCTGCAAGGACACAACTCCTGCTCCTGCAGTCAAGAAATGTGCACTACAATATTGTTCAATTATCAGCTATTACTGAGGTAACGAGATTTTTCTGGATTTTTTTGTCTGTGGAGGCAGAGTATGGGGGTTCAGCTCCTCACTGGGTCTCTCAAGAGAAAAGCCAACCTGTGCAATTCCAGGAATGCTCCAGAAAGAAGAAATGGTAAACCACCCCTGAGTACTCTATAACTAGAAAACCCTGTAAAAGGTCCCTATAAATCAGAACCAACTTGATGGCATGTAATTATTATTATTATTATTATTATTATTATTATTATTATTATTATTATTATTATTATTATTATTATTATTATTATTATTATTATTATTATTATTATGCTTAAAGTAAAAATAGAAAATGCTTTGCCAAAGTTCAAACAGCTCAACTGATTCTCTTTCTTTATAGATACAATTCAGTGACCTAGTCATGCTTCTTAAAACCATATACAGCTTTGATCAGTTGAACAAATATTAACCTCTTCGGATTTTGAGGTGTTTGGTTACCTACCCCCAGGTACTACAATCTTTGGTTATCACAGGGAGGATGCATAGAGAGAAGGCCTTTTCTGTGTTGTCCTGTCTATAGATTGCCATGTTCAAAGTTCTGAAACTTTGTTTCATTTTACATGCCAGAATAACATTATTCTTTTTTTGCCTTTCCTTTAATTAACAGTGACAAATTTTGTAACTGCTGCCATTTTTTTACTATGTCAGTATCCTGTCCTGCAGGCCTGTTGGTGTTTAATAATAATCTGTTGACTGTTCATAATTCAATGTCTTCTACTTAGGAACATTTCATTATTTTTATACAGAAGTTGGCTTGTGATTATTTTTGTAATTACAAGGTAGATATTTTCTTGACCTCCTCCATTGCTCTCTTCCACATTTTGGGAAAATACTGCTCTTCTAGATTTTTTTGAAGAATGATATAGTGAATTTCCTCTGGTGTTTTTACTTTCACCCTTTCTTATTTCTGTTGATTTGGAGGTGATTCTAGTGGTGGTAGTAAGGTAAAGGTTCCCCTTGACATTTAGTCCAGTGGTGTCCGACTCTAGGGCATGGTGCTCATCCCCATTTCCAAGCCGTAGAGCAAGTGTTTGTCCGAAGACAGTTTCTGTGGTCACATGGCCAGCGCGACTAGACATGGAATGCTGTTACCTTCCCACCAAGGTGGTACCTATTTACCTACTCACATTTTTATATGCTTTCAAACTGCTAGGTTGGCAGGAGCTGGGACAAGCGATGGGAGCTCACTCCATCATGTGGATTCAATCTTACAACTGCTGGTCTTTTGACTTTGAAGTACAGAGGTTTCTGCAGTTTAACCCGCAGCACCATCACATCCCTAGTGTAAGTCGTGGTAATTAGAGGATGTTAGCATTTTCCCTTTTAAAAATGTTCTTGTACAAATGTCTATTGTACAAAGCAAGGGGAAACAAGAAAAACGTATTTTAAAATAAAATAAAATAAAATGAATGCCTTTACTTTAAATTAAATCTCAGGTGTCCAAAGCTGTTCAGAGGATATTTCATATAGTGTGCTGATAGTTTTAAACAATAACAACAACAACAGCAGCAGCAGCAGCAGCAGCAACAGCAGCAACAACAACAACAACAACAACAGCAACAAAATAATAATAATAATAATAATAATAATAATAATAATAATAATAATAATAATAATAATAATAATAATAATAATAATAATAATAATAATAATAATAATAATAATAATAATAATAATAATAATAATAATAGGTATAGAAAGATCTTGCTTACAGTAGAGTGAATTTCTACTGACAGTGTCAAAGTCATTGACTTGGATCTGCACAAAACTTATTGTCAGACTTTTGCTCAACTATTTGAAGAACCCCTTTAATACAATGCATTTTGTGAATTTCCCAGGAAAGGTTGAAGCCACAGCATGTTTCCAAGTCTTCAAGAAGTTTCAGACTTCAGAGCAGATCTGCCTCCCACCACACTCACTAGTACTAAATGACACTGGCAGTTTAATTTTACTGCATCACAGACAATGAGACAGTGCCCTTCCCTATTTCTGGACTAGCAGGGTAGCTTAGAAGGTATAGTACATATATAGCTCTGTCCTTTGACAGAAACAAATGGTCAAAGGTACTCAGAAGGAACAGCCACTGCCCAAGGTGGTTGCCTCACTCTGCTAAACTTAACCATAAAGCTGGCCCTTTGTCAGGGCTTTTGTATTTGAATTGTAATGGTTCACCCACAAATCAAAGCTTAAGAACATTTATTTATTTATTTATTTATTTATTTATTTATTTATTTATTTATTTATTTATTTATTTATTTATTTATTTATTTCCCGCCTATTTGGTCGGTTAAGACCACTCTAGGCGGCTTACAACAAAAAACACACAGAAATCTATAAATAAAACAGTTTCTACATAGTAAAACACATTTCACAACATGGGAGCAGACAATGGGAAAAGGAAGGAAAGAAAGCATCAGGAATTGACTGGAGGGAAGGCCTGCCGAAACATCCATGTTTTTAATTGATTTTTAAAGATACCCAGCAAGAGAGCCACACGAATCTCTGGAGGTAGGTTGTTCCAGAGGCGAGGAGCCACTGCTGAGAAGGCCCGATTTCTTGTCTTTTCCTTCCGGGCCTCCCTCGGCGTTAGGCTCCTCAGCCTCACCTCCTGGCTCGCACAAGTGACACGGGTAGATCTTGGTGGGAGTAGGCGTTCCGCCAGGTATCAAGGCCCTAAACCATTTAGGGCTTTGTATGTAAGCATCAACACTTTGAAGTCGATGCGGTACTGAATGGGCAGCCAATGCAGTGCGGCCAGAGTGGGCAAAATGTGTTGGTATTTTTTACTCCACTAAGTAGTCTGGCCGCTGCATTCTGCACCACCTGGAGTTTCCGCAACAGCCTCAAAGGCAGCCCCACGTAGAGCGCATTACAGTGGTCTAATCTTGAGATTACGAGCGCATGCACCAAGGTAGTGAGCGCCCCAACATCGAGATAGGCCCACAGCTGGGCTATCCGCCGAAGATGAAAAAAGGCGGTACGGACCACTGACGCTTTGCCCCTGTCAGCCTCCCTCAATAGGTCTTCACACAGGGCGACCAATGCCGTTTCTGTACCATGGCGCGGCCTGAAGCCCGACTGAAATGGATCCAGGGCATCTGTTTCATCCAAGTGCGCCTGGAGCTGGTCGGCCACTACCCTCTTAACCACCTTGCTTAAGAAAGAAACATTGGCGATGGGCCTATAGTTGCCAATTTCGTCCGCTGCCAAACTGGGTTTCTTTCTAATGGGCCTAATGAGTGTCTCCTTGAGGGCAGATGGAAACCTGCCTTCAAGGAAAGACCCATTGATTATTACAGTGGCCCATTCCGTTGCTGTAGGCCTGGCTGATTTGATTAGCCAAGCCGGGCAAGGGTCAAGGGAGGAGGTGGCAGCACGGCAGCGATCAAGCGCCTTGGACACAGAGTCAGGCGTGACAGGCTGAAAGGAATCAAAAGTTACCAGGCAAGACAGAGCGCTGGACATCTCTGCTCGACTCACTGTGTTCAAAAAGGAGAGAGGTCTCGGCGGATGGCCTCCACTTTAGATTTTTAAAATGCTGCAAATTGGTCTGGTGAAAAACTAGGGGGAGGCCCGTCACTCAGACCAATTCCAGATAGGTCGCATACTATACGGAATAATTCCGCCTGCTGGTTGGACGCTTCGCTTATCCGGTTAGCAAAGTATGCTCGACTGGCAGCCTTTACCTTAGCCAGCCTTTACCTTAGCCAGGTAAAGGTTAGTAGCGACCTTGACAGCTATCGAATTATGATCCGTCGGGTCCTTTCTCCACTTACGCTCTAGCCATCTCCTAAACTGCCCTAAACCAGGCCGCCGGGCAGGCTCTGCATTGGAGAGCGCGTTTAGGTGCGATTGTGTCTACAGCCGTCAACCACAGTCTTGACAGGAGCGCCAGCCAGGTCAGCCCTCCCAGTGTCAGCCCTCCCATCAAAGCTTAAGATCACCAAATTGATGCATCGGGATGCATCGGGATGTGGTGGCACTGCGGGCTAAACCGCAGAAGCCTTTGTGTGCTGCAGGCCCAGAAGGCCAGCAGTTGTAAGATCTAATCCACGCAACCGAGTGAGCTCCCATTGCTTTGACCCAGCTCCTCGCCAACCTAGCAGTTTGAAAGCATGCAAATGCAAGTAGATAAATAGGGACCACCTCGGTGGGAAGGTAAACAGCGTATATGTACAGTAAAAAAAAATGCAGCATACAAAAATCTATAATTTCAAATATGTGAAATTTTTATGCCTTCTCCCATAAATGTGTCAGAGGCAGTGTGAGGGTTCTTGGGTAGCCCCCCCTTGCCCCCTCTTAAAAAGTCACTTGGGAGCCATCTTCTTGCTTCAAACAATTAACACATATTAACAAGGGACAAACAGGAGAAACTGGCACATCTTCAACTTGTAAGGCACCTTCCCCCTCCAATGGGGAGAGGAAAGGGTTCCAAGAACTTATATCCAACTTAGAAGTCTTCTTCCTTTTACCTATCTTTACCTTTTCCAATCATTACTTTCAGTCTTTACTCTTGACGTAGACCCCAGTGGCAGCAACATCAGCAGCAATGGCATTGACTTCCACCTCCACCATTTTTCACACTCTGGGATCTCCCAAGCTCGCTGGTCTGACCTGGAATTGGTTTCCCGCTGAGGGGGTCCTCTGCAACCTTTCTTACACTCTTCTTTCATCGCCGTCTCTTCGGCCAAATTAAATAAACAAATATAAATCTACTATGAGCCCGCTATTCATTCCTCGAATTCGATAGATAAATATAGAATTGCATATATATATTGTAGATTGTAAAACAGACATGGATGGAAGGAAAGAGAAGCATTAGAAAGACTGCTAGAATATGTCTAGCCAGAATATTTCTCATGCAATGAGAAATGAAAAGTACAGATCATTACAGCTGATTGTAAGTAGAAGAACCTACTGGCTGAAGAGCCTAGGACTCTAGTTTGGATGCAACAGAATTGTTGCACTGAAAGTCAGAATCAGCATAATACTGTCCAGTGTCTGGTAGGAGAGCAGTAAGAAGTAAGAAAATGTACAGCAATTCTTTTTTTCTCCTGTAGTGATAAAAATAAATTTGTTCTCTCAAGCATCTTAACTAGTTTAATAAGATAAGCATCTTTCAAAATTGCATTAAGAATATAAAAATATTTTTAAAACATAAAAAATAAGAGGATAAATATTTTATGTTGTCTAATCTAAGCATCTTTAACAGTACTGTATTGATTACTTCCTATCCCCATTAGAGGGTATGTTGATCTAAAATAACTGAAGACTGTTAGAAGATTCAGCCAAATTGTTTTGAGGTTATTCTTGCAGCAGATGGTTCTAAAAAATAAAAGTCTAATTATCATAGTTTTTTATGAAGCAAGTTCATATTTTATATTTTAAAAGAACAGTCCAATATCTAACAATTACTCAATGAAGTTCTTTAAAAGAGAAAACCTTGGCTGTCTTTAGCTCTTCTCTCCTCTTTGCTATCAATTTGAACCTTATCTAGCCAATCATGTTGGGAGTTTGTTTGTTTGTTTTTTGTTTTTTTGTTGTTGTTTAAACAGATCTGGCATGCTGCCTTTAGTAGGTTTGGCTGAGAGGGACCTTCCTGGGCTGGGGTGACTGTCAAACTACCCAGCACTAACCAATCCTTCCATCCCTGTCTCTGAATTCAAAGAGAGACATGCCTCTCTGCTAAGACTTTTTCTCCTCTCTCTGTTGTCTGCTGGCAGTTAGAGTCTGTTGAGGATTGTGGCCTGAAGCAGTTATGTTTGTTCTTTTAACTGTTGATCTGCAAGTTATGGAAACTTTATTCTTTGTGAGTGAGTGATTGACACTATAAGTGCCAGTTAATGAGAAAAAGGATGGACTACTCTGCAGAACTTGAAGCTAATTCTGTTCTTTGAATCCTTGCAGCTCTGCTATGCAGCTAAAGAATTCAACCCAACTCTAAACTCTGCAACAAACCACACCTAGGATCCTAGTTCTCTAGGAGACCTACCCACTCAACCACCTTGCCCCCCTTTTTTTGGTCGGGGTTTTTTCACTTCCCAGGATAATCATTCTAAGGTTCACATGGGACTTGATCCTCTAAGGCAGTGACAGCAAACCTTTTTGAGCCCAAGTGCCCAAACTGCAACACAAAACCAACCATGACCATCCCAAAGAATCCCACTCCTCTGGCCACACAACCTCCAGCGCCTGCCCAGGACACTCTCCACTCTTGGCTCTCTCTCCCTTCCCAAGAAATCCGGGATCGGAGGATGGGTAAGTATTTCTCAGTGCTGACTTATGGCTCGTGTGCCCACAGAGAGGGTTCTGCATGCCAGCTGTGGTATGTGTGCTATAGGTTCATCACTGCTGCTCTAGGGAGAAGAAGGAATTATCACCTGCATAGTTTCACATTGCTATCTTTTCTTAGAGCAAGTTCATACAAGAGGAGTACAAGCCACTTGCCTTAGGCTAATGGAGGCTCCCTTCGGGAAACAGAATAAGTGACAAGACAGTAAAAGAGTCCAAATGTAGACTGCAAAAGTCTAGGGCAAGCAGAACAAATTGAATGGGGAAACATAATTCTCTCTCACATACACACACACACACACAGACACACACAGAGACACACACACCGAGTGTACATAGGTCAAAGGTGGAGAATGCCTATCAAATTATTAACAACTGTCCTATGTGGAATTATCAAGACAACAAGAAATTGAATTATGAATTCATGGATTTTTTTGTCCCATAAGTCATCTTTGTTTCCCAGTACACAAAGGCACTTTTAGGTTACTGAACTTATAATTGTGATATAAAATTCAAATAAAAACCAAGTCTTTCCCCTGTCAACTATTTGAACAGTTTCAAAAAATCAAATCTTTGTATATCACGGCAAAAAGGACCCATAAACCAATATGCAGTGGCATGCTCACTAAATGGGTGTGTTATAAATCTAAATAAATATATAAATATGTACAAATACCTTTATTGTCATTATGTGCTCTCAGGTTGCTTTTGACTTACAGTGTACCTAACAGCATTTTCATGGTATGTGAGATGTTCAAGGAGTAGTCTGTTATTGGCATCTCCCAAGCGAGTCTCATGGCTGTGGCAAGATTTGAAACCAGACTGTCTGAGTCCTAACTGACATCCTATCCACTACATCACAGTGGCTCTCATGTGTATCTAGACAAATAGCTCTAACTATTAACAAAAAGACACGTCACCATGTATGTACTATAAGTAAAATCAGCGAACAACCTCCAACGTTGTTCCACAATTAACTAAGGCAATTCAGTGATTATTCATCAATTTCTGATCCTCGTATGGTTTCTACTCATATGTTTGTGCCCCCCATATGTATATTATGCATAATGTAAAAGAAATCAGAAGATTGAAAGCCTAGGAAACAGGCTTTCCTCTTCCTCTCCAATTTTCAAGATAGAAACCAGGTTACAAGCATTCCTTGATCTTCTCTTCCTCTTCAACAGCATCATCTATCATAGCACAATACATGTTCCAAACACATTTACGAGTGATTGATGACACATACTTCAAAACCTTAAAATCTGGAACAGGATAGCCTGGTTATTATTCTGTAAAAATATATATTAAACACCAATCTTTAAAACATCATAGAAAAAAGACTTGGGGGGGGGGAGCAAACAGCCCTTTTACTCTATTCGATTCTATTTTTTTTTTTTTTAAATGTAGTCAGCAGACACTTCAAGGCAAATTCAGAGATGCGGCCATCCTGAATCCATCCAAGTGATGTATGCACAAGAAAAAACATAATGTTTTGTTTATTATTTACCTTCTAAAAGAACCCAATATATCTCAAAGGCTACAGCCTATTAGCCTAACAGATTACATTTCACTAGTGAACTTGCAAGTATAACATAGTCTAAAAACATACAGTAAAAATCCTGTGGAGAAGTCTTCATGTGTACTCCCTCAGCATATACAGTCTGTATTGTAGGCATGTTATGTGTGTGACTATATGGATATGCTTTGGCTCATCACACTGTGTTTTAACCTGCCACGTCTATACCTCCCGAATGTTATCCCAAGGAAACATAGCTCTTCTTCTGAAAACATTTCTTGTCTGATTCCTGGACAACAGTAGCTCGGTTAGCCCAAAGGTATGAGACAGACAGACCAGAAGATTCATGCTCAGATTGAGCCAAACAATAACACTTATCTTAAAATTATTTACAATAACCCATTTCATAACAGTCTTGATATTATACTTAGCCTTTGTCCAATGCTTGCTTAAAATGTCACTAAATGTTTCAGGAACTGTCCACCCCCTTAAGCCAGTTCCTTCCCCAATCAATCTCATTAACCAATTGCCATTAGTGTAATCTTTCCCACCAGCATTCACAGATTAACCCAGAGGGTTAAGCCCGAAGCGTTCCTTATAGTCAGGCTGTTTCTTCATCACAGGAAAAGTCAATTGCCAGTCTGTGAAAATTCACTTTCTTTAATTCTCATTGTTTGTAGCTGATAAAAACTTCCATCACAGCATTTGTGAGACTACTGTGAAAGCTTTTTTTCATTCTGCGGACCTTCTCAGTTTCTGCTTTTTGTTATTTCAGCTTGCCCTTCCTTTTTCTGGACAGCTACTCCTTGCTGCCACTCTCCTATCTTCTCTGACCTTTCACAGTGTTCAGTTCTGCTCCAACTTCAGCTTTCTTTGGATGCTGCTGCTTCCAGTTACTGCTGTCCTTAGCCTCTTCTCCCTCAGGCTTTTCTCTAGCTGATTTCCGCTGACCAACTCAACTAACTTTGACAGGGCTGTCCCTGACTTCTATACTTTCCAGCCAGAACCCGCCACCCAATCACATATTCTGACAGACTGATATTCCACTAGCTTATAATTAAAGGAACAACTAATAGGTGAACATCTTGACCTTCACCTAGCACATCCAAATTTCTCTCTTTTAAAATACCACAAAATCAGAATAAAAACAGTGAACTACTAATATATGTGATTAACACCACACATGCATGATTATCTTTAATCCAAGTGTCTTTTTATTACTGTATCAATTTTATCTTTTCACAGGGTTTACATTCTGCACAACTTTCCCCTCAAGTCTGAGGTAAGGAGCAATCTGAGGGAGAGCAGTTTGCATTACAATCTACAGATCAGGGTACACAGAGTTCTCCATCCAAAGCTGATGGCAACTTTGGACATACTTCTTTATCAATCCAGCAACCATACAAACCCTCAGTTCCAAATATAATTTGTACAACAAAAAACATCTGAACGTGTGTCCTCATATTTCCTCAGTGGTGTAGGATCTGCAGCAGTGCAGCTTCTTAATACCGTACATGGCTTATCTGGCCCTGGAACACAAAGAGAAGCCAGCATTAAACCTTAAAACTGGTTTTAAGTAGGCATGGGAAGAGATGCTGCATGAATTAGTCCTTTATGTTCCAAAACTTTTCATGATATCTGGACTGTCATTTGCCTGGTCATACACCTGGTTGTGCAACTAAGATGTGCCCTAACATCTCATGAATCAGCTGCCATTAGCTGCATTACCTAACACAAATCCAATAGGATTCCAGTCAATGCATTTAAAACCTGGATTTTCTGTGTCTAACATATTATCACCGAGTACTGTAGTCTCTATGGACGGAAAAGAGAAGGTACGGATTAAATGGTTTTCAATGCATTCCTATGGGAAATGCAGATTCAACATAAGAACTTTTCAACTTGAGAACCACCTTCCAATACGGATTAAGTTCTTAAGTAGAGACCCCACTGTACTAATTGCCAGCATTTGGGGGGGATATCTTTTAGCACTACAACCCTCGGGATCCCACCCCACCCCATCCTCAGTGTGGCCAGTGAGGGATTCAATGACTTCCAGTCCAAAAATGTATTTTTTTTCAAGCTCTGCTAATTGCCAACTTTATACTACTAACCATGTGCCTCTTGCTACCTTCACCTAATATATCCATGGGATTCTAACATCTCTGTCAGCTTCAACAACAACAGAATAATCCAATGCCATTTCTGCCACCTAACCACCACATTTGTGCTGGGGAAAGAAAGCTTAGCTGGCCTGACTTAGCAGCCAATATTAAGGAGACTACAGAGTAAAGCCTTCACTGCTGAAGCCTCTAAGAGAATCTCAGTCTACAGAGCTGTCATACTGGAAACTCTAATGAGCAGTACATTCCTGAAACAAAACTAGCAAAAAGAAAGGCAGGGCTGTGCAGAAATGTGCTGAAGACGTCAGTCATAAAAACTGATGTTAAAACTGTCAAGCAGCAAGTAATAATTATTTTTCTTTCATTTGACTTACTCATTTAGCACAAATTCCTAAAGAAGTCAGTGTTGTTCACAATTCAAAGAGATGAGAATAATGTCTTAATGGCTGATAATGAGATACTATCTTGCTTATCTAAAAATATTTATTTGCTCTGCAAAGAGCCCTTGATGTCTGAGTTGGCTGTTTTGTCTGTCTAAATTCCAGGAAAGGCAGAAAATAAGAACAAGAACAAAACACCTCAAATTTACTCAAAAGAATAAAATAAGAAATCACAACTTCCATGATCTTGGCTGAAAGATACAGCATTTTTAAAAAGTTATTCAGAACAAGCCTATTCATGACCATGGCCAAGGGCCAAAATTCTTTTATGTGTAGTAGGCTATTAAGGCTATGCACAGCTCCCAAATGTACTCTAGCATAAGTATGTGCACATAGTAATACATGATTGTACATCCAACTGGCTTGCACAAAGTGGTAAGCAATACTTTACTGTTATTTCCATGAACAGCATCAAGCATTTATTTAGCTTTTTGACCCAGTAGAGCAGCCACAACCAATGCACCAACTTTTCTGGTTTGAACACACTAGTATTTCTCACTGGCCAAAATCTTGTTGCTTGGAATTAAGTAGGCCCACTAAATCAATGAAGATCTGGTGAGTCAACTCCTCCATAAAATCCATTGATTCAAACGGTCCTAGTCTAACTGCAACTTACTATGCCAAAGTAAGCAATAGGATTTCAACCACTATGTCTAGACTTTGTTTAGTTTAAGCTATTTATTAAGAAGCCAAGGCCATAAGCTATGACTTGTTTGTTTCCACAAAATATAGTTTTAATGGGATTCTTATATTTTGGATAAATGACTCTGGTTGAAAAAGGAAGCAAAATCTTCCAATCTGGAGGAGGACTAAAAACAGAGATGTATGCAAGAACTAATGCACATGGTAACCAAACTATGTTTAGTATTGCAGGCAAAAAGGTACACAGAGGAAAAGCAATATTAGTCCTCTTCTCCAGTTGGCATGTGTACAATTTCTGGCCAGTGGTTGCGCCAACCAGCAAGCTTTTTTTTCTAAGAGGGCTGACTCCTGAGAAGCATGTGTTTTTTATGGCAGAGAAAAATTAAAGAGCAGCAGTCTTTTAGAAATACCTCCCATCTGTGGTGGGATGTGAAGAAGGCATTTGCAGTATGCAAACCAAAAATATTACTGAACTGGAAGGCATTGGTCATGTGGAATGGGCTAAGATTCCTCAGTAATGTTGCCAGAAGCTGGTGTTGGGCATTTGCAGCAGGTCATAACAGCAAAAGAGTGCTCTAAGTACTAAAAGCACTTGCCATGAAGAGGCTGAATAATTTTGAGACTGCAGAATTCATTAAAAGTTGCACTTTCAGTTGAATTTGGGGCAACCACTTGAAGCATTTGTTGAGTTACTTCAATTGCTCTTGTTTGATTTGTTTATTGCAAACAGCTGAAAGTCTGTAAATTTTGACAATAAACCTAATTTGCAATGCAGGTTGAATAATTTTGATTGCAACTGTAGAAGGAAAGTAGAGAGGAAGCATCTACTCTGCAGTTACAAGAACTAGTGGTGTCTCTGCAGTTCCAACCAACAAATTCATAGGACATGTGAGGACCAGACCTTTAAACAGCTGTGACTGCGTTAATATAAGCAGACAGGAGTATGTGTCATGGGAAGAATGGGAACAGCTACAGGATTTTTATCTGACTGAAATTCTGCTATCTCTGCCACACTTAAAGGCATAAGAGACACCTCAGGTCAGGACTCTCTAATCCAAACACTGACTAGACAGTAGTACCATTTCTCCCATTCACATATAATACAGTTACATCACACCAACATATAGTCTCTTAAGGAAAGCCAAGCTGGACGTTTACACAGATGCCCCTTTGACAATTTGTTGCTTTTCCAATTTGAACTTCCAAATATGTATAACAAAACAGTTTTAAGGGGTACATGTACTATGACTTTGAGACAACAATTGCAAATAGAAAGGGAAATAAGTCTTGTTTTAGAAGACAGGGCATTTCTTTTCCATGTTCATACATTTTTGGTGCAAAATTGTGGAGAGCTAGCTGTTACTGGACACTTCCCTTGCACCACATCCCTGCACATCCAGGTTTGCAAAGTGATCATGACCTTTTGCAATTCAAAAGGGGTGAAATTTCTCTTTTGTCTCCTGAGAAGCCTGCTGAGTTTTTCAGACTGTCAGCAGAATACGTGAGATGAGAACAGAAGGGATTTGGATATGTTGAGGCACTGTGGGACTGAGCTTCTTCAAAGAAAAGGTACATTGTGTTGGAAGAGACTGTACATGCCAACCTATGGAAAAGGTCAGGCATTCTAACTTTCTAGGTTTGCTAAGGATATTGAAGACAAATGCCTATAAAAACAGTTTTTTTTCTGAAAGAGGTAGAAGGAGACACTAAGAATGATTATTCTGTATAGCACTGGAGATTTCAAGAATATAACTTTCTGATTTGCACAAAAGAAACAGATTACTGAAATATCACCATTCAACTCCGTTACTATAATAGTGCCATTATACAAAAAAAGAGAGCTGCAGGAAACAGTGGATGAGAAGTGGATGAATGGTGTAGGAACAATAGCACAGTTTGGGAATGATTAGGAACAATAAAAGCAGGATCGGCTCTAACTTGCTCACTCAGTCTGATTCCATAATCACATTTCCATTTATAGGTCTATCATTTTCTAGGCATCCTGCAAGCAGACTGAAAAAGTGTCCAGGCTTTATTCCACTTGACAAAATATTACAGGCCACTCAGAAAGCTGCATACCCTCACTTACCCCAGCTACTTAGAACTATATCCTACATATCCATTTTTGCTGCAATCATAATGAATCATTGGTGGCAGCAGCTGAAGGCTAATCTGATGCTTGGCAAGCAAAGAAGCGGTTCTCCTTTAGGCAAACTTCCATCACGATCCTTCCTATTTGGCATCTAAGGATCCAACAGCCTTCTGTGTTTCTGAAAAACCTGGGGATATTGGAAGAGACTCCAACCCTCTCACCTCTGCTCTGGTATTTCTCTGCCATTTATGGCAGTTGTTTGCATACTGCTGGGGTGATGAAGAGCAAGCCTTCTACTAGTTCTGGCACTGTAGCAGCACTAGCTGTTATTTTAATATTGATGTTGAGTCCCTTACATTTGACCCTAGAGCCATACTTATTTCTGACTCTTGAACTGTGGATATGCAGAAGCAACAGCTCTTACAATGAAACCAGTTTAGTATTCTCTAAAAACAACCATCCCCAAGCTGATGACCTCCAGTTGTCTTGACTACAGATCCCAGAATCCCCTCCCCAGGTACACTGGTTAATGGGTATTGACAATTTTAGTTCAATACATCTGAATGATTGAGGAAAAATAGCTACTATGACATTTTTATTTAAATAGGATTCAATAAATTATCAATAGAATTAGCCCGTTTAATTCTACATTTACTCATTCAGTCACTTACTTGTTTAATACTTGTATACCACTTGATTAGTACTGGACAGTTTTGATTTTACTTAATTAATTTACTTTTACTTAATTTTAGCAGTATCCAGGTTCAAATATTCTGCCTTTTTCTGAGGCAATATAAGGTTTTGGTAGGGTAGGAGATAGATTTTTGCTCATTTTAAGAAGGGTAGAGTGCTAGTGTTGAAAATACTTGGAATTTTCCAATCAGATGTAAAGCTATAATTAGAGATGGGGATATTTGTATTCGTATACGAATATCCCTGCACAGCTGTACCTAACAAGGGTGCAGGACTAGACCATCCACTCATATGCCCTGCTGCAGCGCCAGTCCTGGTCATCCTTCCAATGGTGCCAGGAGCTCTGCTGTATCCCTGCTCAGCTGGCCACTCCAGGCTGGGAGTGGGAGGACGAGTCCCCCTGCACGGTTGCTGATTGGCCAGCTGAGCAGGAAGAGTGCAGAGCTCTGGATACCATTGGAAGGCTGAGTGAGACAGGTGCTGTAGCAGGATGTGTGAGTGGACAGTCCAGTTCAGGAGACAGATCCTCATTAGGTCCAGCTGAGCGGGGATATTCGTATTTGTATACGAATATGAATACTGCCATATCTAGCTATAATAAAAAGCCATAAAATTACAATCTTATATAGTCTATTAATTCAGGCAGCTAACTCTTTAGACAGATTAAATAAAAACTGAAACTCAACAACTTTGGGGCTAGCTAACGAGCTGGAAAGAAATGAGATGAGAATAAAGAGAATCATATTTGCAATATAGAGAACTTGGTGATGCAGCTAAAATGGTGCACAGGCATTTCTCAAGAATCAAAGGAAGCCGCAGAAGAAAGAGAAGTATTTATGGCATAAAGAAAAAGAAGGGGAAAGAAGATTCCAGTCTGATTTCCTATTTGAATATCTACAAAATAACTTCTTAAATTTTGAGGTGTCAGTATATCATCTCATTGTGCTGAATGAAAGGAGGGCTGCAGATTTCCGTTTCAGAAAGCGGGTAGAAAACTTTATAAAAGGCAGCAAATCTTAATGCTTTCCAAACAGTGGCCAGAATACTGTTACACAACTACAGTGGTGCCTCGACTTACAAACGTCCCAATTTACGGCCAATTCGAATTACGACCAGCTCTGGCTGCAAAATTTTGCTTCAACTTTAGATCGGAGCTTCAAGTTACGATTGGAAAAAAGGCAGGGAAAAAGGGAGGGAATTCAAACTGCTAACCATTGGTGGTGAAGAGGCTGCTTCTTTGTAGCTCTTTCCCCCTAGCTGTTAGAGAGTGTGCATTCGGAGGAGGCTTCGGACTGCCTGGTAAGGTGCTCTTTCTGCTTTTTAAAAACTGGATACATATTCTAAAATTTCCAGAACAGCTTAAAGCAAGCATTAAACTAGTAAAGAACACTCTTGAATCTATGGAAATAGGGGACAAAGTGCCTAACAAATAAAATGATCTTATTTTAGGGCCTTAATACACCAAAGAAAACTCTCCTGCTATGAACACCGAAGTTTTAAAATGAGCCAAATAGAACTGAAACTTCTTAAGGAAGGACCAACTCTCCATTCATTGAATCATTTGAAAACCTTGTACATGAAATATTTATTGAGGTATAGAATCATAGAATAATGAAGTTGGAAGCGGCCTATAAAGCTATCAAGTCCAACCCCGTGCTCAACACAAGAATACAAATAAAGGATATCTGTTAAGTGCTTGCCTAAATTTCTTTTTAATTCCTTCAATGTTGGAGCACTCATCACCTCTTGAGGTAATTGGTCACATTGCCATACTGCTCTAACAGTAAGAAGTTTTTCTTGATATTCAACTGAAATCTGGCTTCCTGTAACTTGAGCCCACAGTTGCAGGGATTATCAAGAACAGATCCTGCCCCTCCTCTGTATGACAGCCTTTCGAGTATTTGAAAAGTGCTACCATATCTCCCCTCAGTTTCCCCTTTTCTCAAGGCTAAAAGTGCTTTGACCAGCTCCAACTCAGGCTTGTCACTTTTTAAAATATTTTCCAGTAACCTGTTTGACACCAGCCAGTAACCACATCAGATATGGTAGCTAAAGAATGAAAACAATTTTATTACATTGGAACATCAACTTGGGAACATATCTAAGTGTCAGTTCTTCTTCATTTACAACAACCCAATAATAACCCTGTTTCTTCTGTTACAAACTCCTTTTCATCACCTTCCAGCCCTCCAATTCCCTCCTCTTTCAGATTCCAGGATAGGCTGGCCACATGCACCACCCAGCCAATCACACTGCTTCCCTGTTACCAAGCGGATTGGTCAGGGCTCCCATCACACATGCCCAGTTCTTTCAGTCTTGAGCAAGATTGTATCTAAGACACCAATTACTTCAGAAGGAATGAGGCAAGTGATACATTGAGAGAGCACCTAACAAAATCAAATGTAACCATAGCCTTGCAAATTAGCTACTTGCCTGTAGGAAAAGGAATGCACCCTCTAATCTAGGGTGCAGAAAGCTCATGACAAGTACAGAGGGGGCCCTCCCTGAAATTCTCGGGCTAGCTGCTCCTAATCTAGGGGAACAATTTGCTATAACCCTTCTTTAGGTTCTCTTGAAATACAAGACTGTCAGAAAAACAACATGGTATGTAAATATTTTTTACATACCTGCTAAACCAATTCTTAATTCAGGTGCCTGAGACTGAAAAAGTCTCAGGCAACTTCTACACTTGGTGTCCTCCATATGAATTGGTTTGAGGCTCACTTCATGCATCTCCAGAGCGGCCCATTATATGTCCAGCTGTTCTGATTGTGCTCACAAAAGCAGCCACTAAGATTTTCTGAACAATTCTAATCTCACTTAAAGATTTCAATGCCAGGACATAATGAAGGGGTTGTGTGAGAAGGCCCACTATTATTTTAAAACCAGTTTGTCACAAAAATCTGCCCAAAGCAGGAATGGCCAACTTTTGAAGGTTTACGGGCCAGGCTTGAACCCCAACAACCCATTGACAGCTTCCATGAGCAAAATTTGTGAATAGACACAATAAAATGTTACTAAAATCCACTTCTGGCTTTATTTTTCTGTGTGTTGGGAGTTGGAGCAAGGTGGCACCTACCCTGTTTACTGCAAAAGCATCACACTTGAGACCTCTACCAGCAGAATATGACAGTAGTATTATGACTTTGTGGTGGTTTGTTTGTTTGGTTGTGGTTTTTTTTGTTGAAATGTTCATTGAGCAAAGGCAAGTAATCCCTAAGCTTCACATTGCCCATATTACAGTGTAAAGGTTGAGTTAACAGACTTTGTTAAAAAGCAGATAAAACAATAATGATCTTTATTTTTCTGAAAAATTGTAAATCCCTGACAAGTTGTTGATGCTACACAATCTTTTTGGGGAGGAGGTGTCTCAATGAGTTTATTTGTTTTATTAAGAATTTTTAATCTGGCTGCTTATACAGGAAGTCTGCATTATCATGAGCAACATTTGCATTTTTCCCAAAGAAAACAAAAAACAGTGTTTGTTTTTTAACTCGGAAGATGGGAGCTGATAAATGTATTTCATTATTTCTTCAATTAAATCCCTTACAAGTAGCAGCCAGCTAACTACAGGGGGAAAAAATCTTCAAATTGTTATTCTCTAGTGACACATGAACGAGAAATAGCAAGCTGCAATTCTTGAATTTAAAGCCGATGGCTTCCCTTGGTATTGGGAACAGCTGGCAAAAGTAATCATCTGGCAAAGTCTGCCACAGGCTAGGAATTTAGTAGTGATGGTACAGTATATTAGAAACTTGAAGCCAAAAATGAGCTGAAGCATACAAATGTTAAAAATACGAATAGCTTTTACAAGTCAACTTCTTTCTTCTCTCTCTCATCCCCTAATAAATAACAATAATTACGTGTCATCAAGTCAATTCCTACTTATGGCAATTTTTTCAAGAGTATTTTAATCTTAGAGTACTCAAATTAATTTACTATTCCCTTCTTCTGGGGAATGCTCTGGGACTGGGCAATTTGTCCAAGGCTACACAAGCTGGCTCTTCTCTCAGGAGACATAGGGAGTGACTACATGACAATTTGTCCTGCTCTTTGGTCCACTGAGAGGTTGAGTTGATTCTTTCCTTTTGCTGGTGATCAGACGTAAATGCCAGTGTAAACCAGTCTGTCCTGCCCATAGCATCCCTGCCCACACCTTTCTAGTTCCTCTTAGGTGCAGGTAGGATTGTTCCATTTTGGTTTGTTTCCATCATGTGTGGTTGCTGGGATTAAACTGAAGCAGAGCTTCCTTCTTTAAACTCCCTATCTGGTTTCAATTTTCAAATATTGTTAAGCTTAGCAACTTAATTATATTGAAAAATTAAAAACTTCCTCTACTCTACTGAGGGGCAGAGGGGCAATGCAAATACTTTTAAAAGTCTATTAGGGCAGTGCTGATGTGCCATACCTTTTAAGAAAAACATTTTAAAATTGAAAGCAAGGAGAAAGAGACAGGAGGCAGGGAGATTCTTTCTTTCTTTCTTTCTTTCTTTCTTTCTTTCTTTCTTTCTTTCTTTCTTTCTTTCTTTCTTTCTCAAAGGCGGCGGGCCAAGTGGAGTTACTTAAGATATGTAAAAGGATTACAAATGCCACACCAGACATCTATGCACTCTTAGGCAACCCTATTTAGCACAGTCCAGTCTGTTCCAATTGAGTCAAGCCCACAACGGGGAATCAAATTCCTAGCTTCTGGCTCCATAGCATTTGATAAAGCACTCCAGCCAACTCTCATCTCCTATCCCCCTTTTATTCATACTAAGACCCTGTCCTGCCATTGGACAGAATGAATGCATCACCAAGGTTATGATTAATGGAGGAACACTGGAAGACCATATATCAAGTTTTGCTACCACTTCTTGTACATGTCATAGGAAAAGCAATCTGGAAGAAAATATAGAAGGCTTAATAAATTTCTTGAATGATACAAACTTGGTAGATCTGGGAAAGGAAGAAATGGGTGTTGGATAGAAATTTTCAGGCAGCAAAGGAATGGTTTCTTTGTTATCCCATTTTAAAGAGAAAAGGAACTAACTCCTAAGCAGAGAAGAATGGAGAGATTGATTGTTTTCTCTATTTATATATAACAGGAATGTTGTTCAAACTTGGATAAAGAAAGACACATGACAAACATCTTGTTTACATATTTTGAAATTTATTTTGTTTTAAAAGTTTATTCCAGAATAATATATTGCAGTCATTGACTGGGATGTGTGTGTCAATTAGCCTTTATTTCTCCCCTTTTCTTTATAATGAAAATTATATAAAATACACTTCGTCCTTTGCTCGTTATTATAAGCTATGATTTTTAAAAAATAGGGCATTGTATGGTATTTTTTCAAAGCACACCAGAGGTACATCTTACTAAATAGAGTAGACCATGTCTAGATGGGCGGCATATAAATGCAATAAAAAAATAATAATGAAAAATGGAACATAGTTCAGTTAAGAACAAAAAATAGGATAGACCATTTGGAAACGCCTTCACTCCAATGAGAACTTCTTTTGGTGGCGGTTGTGATTATGTGCTGTTAAGTTGCATCTGACTTATAGCAACCTTAGTATGACTTTCCAAGTACAGTGCTGCCTTGACTTATGAACTTAATTGGTTCTGGCACTCCAGTCTTAACTTGAAATGGTCGTAAGTCGAAGCACTATTTCCCACAGGAATGCACTGAAATGCAATTAATCTGTTCCGGCTGAAGAAAAAATCACCAAAACCCCCCACAAAACACTGCAAGGCCCATCAGAAACACAATTAATCCATTCTGGCTGGGGGGGGGGGAGAAAAGCAAACAAACCATGCAAGACCCTTCAGAAATGCAAAAAAAGCAAAGCAGAAAGCAAACAAACTCTGTAAGACCCTTTGGAAATGCAAAAAAAGCAAACCAGAAAGCAAACAAACCGTGCAAGAGCCATTGGAAATGGGGAAAAAACCCAAAAAGCAAACAAACCCTGCAAGACCCTTCGGAAATGCAAAAAAAAAAAAAAGCAAAGAAGAAAGCAAACAAACCGTGCAAGACCCTTCGGAACTGCAAAAAAACAAAAACAGAGCAAAAAGCAAACAAACCATGCAAGACCCATTGGAAATAGGGGAAAACCCCCCAAAAGCAAACAAACTGTGCAAGACCCATAGGAAACGTGAAAAAACCCCAAAAAACAAAGACTGCAAGACCCATCAGAGTACAGAAACATAACCCCCAGCCCAAAACCATACTGCAAAACCCACCCAGAACAGGCAGTTTTTAAAAAGCAGAAAGAGCACCTTACCAGGCAGTCCGAAGCCTCCTCCGAACGCACACTTTCTAACCGCTAGGGGGAAAGAGCTACAAAGAAGCAGCCTCTTCACCAGCAGTGGTTAGCAGTTTGTATTCCCCTCCTTTTTCCCTGCCTTTTTTCCAATCGTAACTCGAAGCTCCGGTCACAGGTTGAAGCAAAATTTTGCAACCAGAGCTGGTTGTAAGTTGAATTGGTTGTAAGTCGGGATGTTTGTAAGTCGAGGCACCACTGTAGTTGTGTAAAAGTATTCTGACCACTGTTTGGAAAGCATTAAGATTTGCTGCCTTTTATAAAGTTTTCTACCCGCTTTCTGAAATGGAAGTCTGTAGCCCTCCTTTCATTCAGCACAATGAAATGACATACTGACACCTCAAAATTTAAGTTATTTGGTAGAAATTCAAACAGAAAATCAGACTGGAATCTTCTTTTCTCTTCTTTTATTTTATGCCATAAATACTTCTCTTTCTGCTGCAATTTGAATTCCTGCCTTTTCCCCCTGCCTTTTTCTGATTGTAAGTTGAAGCACCCGTCACAAGTCAAAGCAAAATTTTGCGGCCGGAGCTGGTCGTAACTGGAAATGTTTGTATATTGGGACGTTCGTAAGTCGAGGCACCACTGTATATGAGATACTTTTTAAAAAACATTTTTTATTAATTTTCCATCTATCTACATTGTTTGTGCTTGTCAAACATCGTGTTACATACTTGCTTGCAATTATTTGTTTTTTACATCTCAGTGTCTTCCAGATTATCCCCCCAAATTCCAACCATCTTTCAAACCATTCATATACAGATTTTAGTATATAATATAACTACTATCATAATATTACTCTCATATTATATAAAGTTCTCAGGATCTTCTAATAACATTCTTATTGAAAGTGGTTCCAGATCCATGACCCAGCTTTATATCTAGTTTAGTTTGCCTAAAATAAAAAATCACCATATTACATCTTTACCCTGATTCGGGCTCCCTTATTTCAATTTAGTTCTCCTTTTAATATATAGAATATACCCTTTTACAGATCCAGATGATAAATATAAACATGTTTCCAATATTAAGGGGCCCTTCCTTGTTTTCCCTTTTTTCATCTTTCTAGGTAATTCCCTCTCTGATTCCTCTTTTTTCATTCCCTGCTATATCTCTAAACATTCTGTCATCTTTCATGTCCTCTGAAACCATTTTGTAGTTCTGATTTATGTCCACTGACTCCTTTTGTACTTGGTCCATCTTCAATGAGTCTTCCAGGCTTTTTTTTTGTTAATTTTGCTGTTTTTTTCCTTTTGTCTTCCCCTGGTACTCTCCTCTGGTCCAAGACTGATGTTTCTCTTAGGTTAACTTTCTCAAGCTGCTGCTTGGTTTGGCATACATCATCTGTGATACTCCCATTTCCTTCCTTGTTATTTCCTGTTGCTTGTGGACTATAGTCCTTCTGATGTTGATTAGATAATTTTGCCTCTTGATAATGAGATTTCACGGTCGTTAATATTTTTTGAAGCATAGATTTTACTTCATTCCAGAATTGTCCTTGTTGTGCCATTCTGTTTCTGCTGCCTAGATGCTTATAAACAGATATTCCAAATTTCCAGAGTCATTTCAAGAGTTCCGCTTTGGCTATGTAAAGTTGAACCAAATTCGGCCCAAGGAACAGTCTTTGAAAAGTCCACTTTAGGTTTAATTCCAGCCAGAAGCTCACGAGGAAATAAACAGTTTTTCAGACTTAAGCAACAACAGTATATTCAAGGTCACATCTTCTGGGAATCATTTCAAATGCTCTGGATAGTCAAAATAATGTCCGCACTTAATTTGCAGGGAGGTCTCTTAAGCTTATAACGCCAGGTTGTAAATATTCTTAAAGTATAATTTTAAAAAGTTACTTTCTTCAGCTATCCCTCTCACCAGATTTTCTGCCGCTTTAAAAAGTTACTGAGATAAGATAGCAATACTTTTTTTCCATATGTAGGGGTATGTAGGCAATTACAGTGGGGTCTTGACTTAAGAACGGCTTGAGTTAAGAACATTTTGACTTAAGAACCACTCTCATAGGAAAATATTGACTTGACTTACATACTTAGATTTGAGTTAAGAACTAAAAAAAACCACGTGGGAGGCAGGGAAAGTGCAAAATTTGAACTTTCAGTTAACTGTTGGCCAGTGAAAAGGGTGCCTGTCTCCTTCCTCACTCCTCCCAGCGTTTAGAGAGTGGATTGGGAGACAGTCTTCAGACTGCCTGGTACTGTACTGCCTGGACTGTATTTTCCCTGCCTTCCCTGAACCTTTCTTTACCTAAGAAAAAAAAGAAACAAAATATCCCCCTCCAGTGGTCGAAGGCGGAATAGCAGCTTCCCATTAGTTTCTATGGATGGAAAAGAGCAGATACGGATCAAATGGTTTTCAATGCATTCCTATGGGAAATGCAGATTTGACCTGAGAACTTTTTGACTTGAGAACCGCCTTCCAATACGGATTAAGTTCTCAAGTCAAGACCCCACTGTAGTTGTAAAAAGATTCTCACCCGATGGAAAAACAGCAATGCCAGGTGCTGTTCCTTGCTTCTCTCAGACGGCTGCCAGCGACCTGGAAGCTAGCCGAAGCTGCTTATTTCTGCCCATTGGCTGATTAGGGAGTTTCCTGGATCGAACCGAGGTGGCCGCTGCCCCCCGTGATCAACAGGCTTTCTCCCCCAGTTCACCACCCCTCCAGGGTGGTTCCGACACCCTACGATGTCCCAAAATGGGTCAGAATTCAGCCCAGGGGACAGAGCTCTGCCCTCCTGCTGCTGTCTCGTCGCGACGTCAAGCCGGAAGTCCTGTATATGAGATACTTAAGGAATAGTCTTACAATTGCCACTCCCCAGTGAGTTTCCATGTCTGAGCAAGAATTTGAACCCAGATTTCCTGAGTTCTAGTCTGTAACTCTGACCACTTTATTTGTTTGTTTGTTTGTTTTATATGCCATCCTTCTCCCTTTCTTCCCACATGGCTCTCCTGCTAGCAGCTACAGATTAACAACCGAGCATCGCATTGATAATGCTTAAATCTGGATTCCATAGATGTCTTGAATTCGTCTTTTAATACCACCATTCTAAAACAATAAAACGTCAACCCTATACACACTTACAAAAAGATAAATCCTACAGTAATTAAGATCACGTTACAGATAAGTGTTTTTTTGTTAAAAGACATTTTAATTAATTTAAAGATCTTTTAGTTACCAGTGCCAAGTCCTTCAAAGCAGACCCTAAAGATTCACCTGTTTACCTTGGTCTATAATTGAGTTTAGACTCTACAGTATTGAGGCCATTCTATATATAGTGCCATATGGCTTTAGCTGTTTTTTAAAATTATTATTATTTGACTTGTTTTTAATTTTTATCAGCATTGCGTTTTATGGTTGAAAATGCTGCATGCCATTTTGGAAATAAGGAAATAAGGAAGGAAAGAAATAAGGAAGGAAGGAAATCAGGAAGGAAATCAGGAAGGAAAGGAAAGGAAAGGAAAGGAAAGGAAAGGAAAGGAAGGAAGGAAGGAAGGAAGGAAGGAAGGAAGGAAGGAAGGAAGGAAGGAAGGAAGGAAGGAAGGAAGGAAGGAAGGAAGGAAGGAAGGAAGGAAGGAAGGAAGGAAGGAAGGAAGGAAGGAAGGAAGGAAGGACTTGATGGCCTTGTAGGCCTCTTCATTTTTCTATGATTCTACAACCTTCTCTCCATCTACAAAAAATTTTATTGAATTTGAACAAGTTTTTTTTCAGAAAAGACATTAAATCAACAGTAAACCACTAGTGCTCAATAACAGTCGTATCTGAAGAATAGGATCAAATTTTGAGATGGGTACATATGGATATTCTGGCCAACTTTAGCATTTTTACAATTACAAGTCAGTTAGAATCATGGAAATCACTATCATTCAGCATCAAAGGGGAGAAAATGGATTCTAAATCTGCAGCCAATTTCATGTTTTGACATATTTTTCCCAAATGAAGAGGTACCTCAACTAGAACTTGGAGGGTTAGCAGGGCAGATGAAGGGTACACCACTGCTGTTGCAAATAAACAACGCTTAATACAGTATTTTTTTATCACTGTGCCAGTAACACAGCAAGCAGCGACACTGAATTTTCTATTGCCTTAGCAAACACTTCATGCTTGTAATGTGTATCAAAAATTCATGACTTTCATACCTTGTTGTCACATGTCTGTGGCTGAACTGATAAGACATATACAGTCTTATTCTGACAAGCAACAAAATAGGAAAACAAGCAAACAATTGCTTTATGGGAGTAGCACATTATATAGGCAATAGCTCACGGGAACATTTTTTGGATAGGATATTTAGCACTTTCTCTGAAGTATTATCCTGGTATAAGCCTAAAACACCATATGCCTAAGAATGTTGCTTACTAAGCTATCTAAAGTGACATGACTAATAACAATGGGGGGAAATGAAGGTACTCAAAACTGTTGCAATAGTGACAAAACTGAAAGAAAAATATCTTGGATTCTTCGCTCCATTGCATCATAAACCAGCATCAAAAATAAGATGAGAAAGTATGATGGAATACAGTCAATTTATATATATTTTTCAAAGAAAAGGAACCTATTCATTATGATAAAGTCCTGGAGTAAAACCATTCTCAGAACCTTTATCCTAAACTAACCACTTGAATATAAGCTATATTTTACTTCCATTTAGGATCAGGTACTCCAAATTTGATATTGCATTTCAGATACAAATGATAAACCTTTGGTCACCTAGGATATAAAATAAGGTGACAACACACCAAGTTGCATTGCCAACTTGTAAGATGCTCCTTTTCTCAAAACCTCAGTAATGAGGAATGAGAAAGGGGGTACACTGGAACAGAATGCAAATACAGCATTTCACCATGGGGCGGTAATATCTCTTAAGCTCTGAGCTTCTGTCACTGAGCTGCAACTAATGAACAGCAGGTGGTCATATCATTAAGGACAGTTCATGCTTGGAAGCAAGGGTAAACACAGGCTGCCGTGGGCATGCATACTGCCAGTGAGTGACCAGCTATGCCCAACAAAGTCAAGATCATCAACCTTGGCTCACTTAGTTATGATGCCATGCAAATTGGCAGTTTGCAAAAGGAATGAGAAATCTACCAGGAAACTATGAGGAAACTAAAGTGTTTTGCAACGTTTATCTATACCCCTGCCTATTAAAATCGTAATATAGAGCTGTGATTTAGCCCAAATGAGGATGCCTATAATCAAAAAGGATGCCTATAATCATAGAAACTTTACTTTTACTGACCTGTGCCTATGCTGACTGGGGGTTTCTGGTACTTGTAGTTCAAAAATGCAAGCTTTTCTCACTCTGCTTTGAGCTATAACTCCAATGTGCAACCATGCAATTAGATCAAGTTCATTCTAAATTTAGAACTGAACAATCCCTGTTCATATATGAAACTCAGTAGGTGGCCTTGGGTCATCCAGTTTCTCAGCCTAATTCCAGACACATCATCCTCACTTCTTCTGAGGAAGGGTAAGTGATGTCTATTAAAACAAGTCTTCCTAAGAAGGAAAACAGTGAACTTTCCCAGAGAGAATAAAGACTTCAAAATAGCTGGGAATAGAAAATATTAATTTTGTTTCACTTAACACATAGTTTGCTCTCCTTTGCACTGGACAGATGCAAACTGGCATTCAGCTTCCTTGTTTAGCTACCAACCCATGTTGGGAATGTCTAGAGGACTGTGCTTCTTCCTTGTCTTCAGCTCCCTCAAAATTTCAATCTCCTATTGAGAGAGCTGCTGGTTAATTGTCCAGATGTTTTTGGCCTATGACTTCCATAAGCCCCAGGCAGCCTAGTCAACAGGGCAGGATTCTGGAAGTTGTAGGCCAATAGCATCTTAAGTGTCACTGTTGTCCTCTTTGGCCTATATATTCTATATGGACAGAATATAATTATGTCATTCTAAAACAAATATACTCTCTGTCTTTGGAGATTATTAATAACAATTGGTTTGAACTAGCATGTATCATTTACTTTTTGATTTCTTTTTTTTAATTTCTGTTAAATGGCAGATTTAAAAAATACCATGCTAACAGATCTGAAATGCAAGAAGACTCCAGAGACATACTAAAACTATATCAAGACAAGCAGATGTACAACTTCCTTGTAGTAAATAGAATGCTAAATCCAATGTTAATCCCACCTAAACCACATCCATTGAAATCAGTGAAATTTATGTGACAAGTCCCATTACTTCAACTAATATACTCTGGGGAGATGAATATTGGATCTAGTCCACAGTCTGGATAGCAGTATCGCTCAAGGCATATACAAGGTCTTCCTTATCATTTTCTCATAGACGTGTGGCTTACTGAATGATACTGAGATGAAACAACATAAGAGGTATTTCTACATCAGAGAACTTTGCATTGGCTAGGAACATGGCTCTGGTACCACAGTTTAAATATGATCCTGTAACATAGTTTTCAACTGATCCCAGCAAAAGACTCCAATAAAATAGCCTGCACAAGAAAAACAGTACTGGCACATTGTGCCACTGAAGTTGGTGGATATTTGTTTTAACTGCTTAATAGGAAGAGGCAAAGGAAAAGTAATTTTAGCTAGAGGTCTACAGGAGGTTAGGTTACACCAAGTAATTGAATTTTGATAAAAGAACATGAGAAACTTGAAGAGAAGATTGCAGTTCTACTAGACTGGGGGGAAAACTCTAAAATCCCTGGGCCATTTCCATTTAGTGAAAACACAGGATGAAATCCAGAATAATTCTACTTAATTGTTTATGATTCCTCCCACTTGGGCGGGGCACAAAGATCTGGCTGATTGAGTTACTTGTGTGTTTAAATATGAGCTAAAAAACACCACCAAATAATATATTGTTGCAATATTTTTATATGTCATTTCAGTATGTAAAAATGAGTCACATCTTTCCATTCATTAGAAGGTAATTATAAGCACACAGTGCTGGTGTTGATCTATCCAGAGTGTTTAAATGCGACTGAAATGATAGTATCAATGGCAGTATAAATAGGGACATTTTTGTTTAGATATAACAATGCAATTATTTTAAAAATCTCAGTATAAAATATTGACTTTTGCTGCTGCTGCTTTTTTACAGAGAAAAGGCACACCTAATGAAATATGTGATACTGTATTTGGCTTTGCTACAGAGAGTTCTATCAAAAAGTAACAAGTTATATACAAATTTTCCTTGTCCAACCAAGAGTTCTGACATATAACTGCAGACGTTTACATAATGTTCCTTAGTGTCCAAGGGGGATATATTATCTTGAACTCAAATCAAGTCCATCTCAACACCTATCTCTCTGTTTGAGTCTTTATGAAGAGGATAGACACCTGAACAATCTTTCTGTAGCTGATAGGCCACAAAATGCACAGACCTACTCTAGGAAAACAAAAGATATAGATATACAGCACAGGGAAGAAAGCTCCTTCTCCCTCTTGCCAAAGCACCAATGGGCAAGACAGCTTTTATCACACACAAGCTAATTTGTTGCTCTTCTCTTGGCAACTACGTCCCATCAAGACAATTCCAAAATCCAAAATTGGAGGGGAAAAAAAGCTATCATTACATTACAACATCTTAAAGATATGTTGTCTCTGCTTAAAGAGTAACACTCAACAACCATGAAACTAATTTGAGTTAAATAGGAGAGAGACTACACAGCCACTAAAACTAATCATGGCAAGTGAAAAGTCTTGATAATGTTAGCCATGATGAATAAAATGTTACAACATTTAAGAATAATGGTTAGGGGCTGAAGAAATTACATTTATGTGCAGCAGAAAATAACAAACCCAAAAGTTGTGCTTTCCACTGTCACAGTCTGCTGCTCAGAGTTTGGAAAAGCCACTTTTTTGGACTACAACCTCTTGGGTATTTGGGGACTAATATTCTTAAAGGGAACTTATCCAAGCTCTGCATCTGCCCAGATGCCTCAATCAGTGACCCGTCTGCCTTAAGTATCCTTCAGGTCTCAAGGGAGACAAGATCCACTTCAAGGCAATACACTGGCAAGCCCCCAAGAGGGAGATGCTTGATGCCTCCTCAAGTAGCTAGCTAATAACTGCAGCAATACATCGCCACTTCTTGTAAGCTTCCACCAGAAAAAACAGTCCACCTCTGGAAATTCCTAAATTCACAGGCCTACATAGCATTCTATTCTTGCTAGCACTCAGGGTTGCTTTGCTAATTTAGAGCAATGCAAGGTGTGTGTTGCTGGGCACTGTCATTCTGGACTCCCGACAACTGGGTGAATTCAGCCTTCGCTAGAACTAAGTCTCTCTCATATGAGAACTATTAACTCATGCTGGACAGCTCCAAGGCTCTTTCAAACACTGCTGTGTCCCACAGTTTATCATCCTTACCAGTATGAGGCACATAGGCTAGATGCAGATATCCTGGCACCTAAAGTAAAAGATCAAAACAACAGCCATCACTTTTTTAAAAATGTAGCACCTAGAAATCAGGTGTTGAAAGGAGTCACATGTGCATAAACTGAAGCTTCAAGTGACTTGCTCCACATCCTGGTGTAATGAAGAAAGGTAAAGGTAAAGGTTCCCCTTGACATTTAGTCCAGTCATGTCCGACTCTAGGGCGTGGTGCTCATCCCCGTTTCCAAGCCATAGAGCAAGCGTTTGTCCGAAGACAGTTTCCATGGTCACGTGGCCAGTGCGACTAGACACGGAATGCTGTTACCTTCCCACCAAGGTGGTACCTATTTATCTACTCGCATTTTTACATGCTTTCAGACTGCTAGGTTGGCAGGAGCTGGGACAAGCGACAGGAGCTCACTCAGTCACGTGGATTCGATCTTACAACTGCTGGTCTTCTGAATCTCCAGCACAGACGCTTCTGCGGTTTAACCCACAGCGCCACCACATACCCCTCAAAGGAAAGTCCCATTTTAATGCAGGACTTCCCACTGCTGAGGAAAGAAGTCACTTTTCAGCAGCAGAACTAATGCAGAAAGAGCAAGCAAGAAGGCGCTATTTACATGCAAATTTCCTTTGCCATCCTTGGGTGCTAATTTTTGCTTTTCTCTTCAAGTGCATCTTCACAGGTAATAAAATATGTCAGCAGTTCACCAAATAAAACGTATTTTTCAGGAACATTAATTACATAGGAGAAGATAATTTGAGCTTCTAATTGCACAGATCATACTGAACACCATAGTTTTTAGATAAGTCTGTGGGAAAATATGAGCATTTACTACATGAGCTTGAGGGTAGACTTGGCAACATAGATCATATTGCATATGAAATACATATTTTCCCACATAATAACCACCTATAATTTTACAAATATTAGACAATGCTTGTAGATTATGTGTTTCTTAAATGTGAAAATTATGCATAGGATATCATCTGTACAGTGACAGAAATTATTGCCCCACAGAAAGAAGATAGCTCAGTACTGAAACATAGTTTCAACACCTCATGCATAATAAATCAATTTTAAATCTTATTGTGCAACACTCTGTGGACAGTAATGTACTTTAAAACGAATTAAGGTATGCCTTTAATTAAATCTCCTTTTTTCCATTACCTAAAAATTGGTGTTTGATGCAATGAGAAAAAGTCACATGCATTACCATGAATTCAGCAATGAAAAAGGTCATACGGACTACTACTCATCAGCATATAATCTGGGCAAAGGGCCAGTAAAAAGAACTAAAGAATCAATGAGTACTAAATAATCACCAGTGATTCTGAATAGTTTCTTGGTTAGCAAAGTTCAACAGTTAGAACATTTAATGTTCTATTACTTTTACTTTATAAAAGTTTTCATTTATTTCGGAGAGGTGCAAGGAGGAACTTATCTGTTAGAAGTCTATAGTTCTCAACCATGACATCTACTGGAGAGAAGATGATTCCTTATCCAGAAATCTCTAAGTAGGTGAGCTGCCCTGCTATTTTCTTACAAGTAATTTTCAAGTTCTCTATTCAGCAAAATAAGATCCTCATACTCAAAAAGATGCACAGCTTACTCCTATTGAAGAGGATCTCTAGACTAGAGTCTTTTGCTTCAGAAACTCTGTCAGAATCAGGGAAACCTTTCTGATTCAGTAGCTGAATATCATACCAGAAAGGGTTTTGAGGGCCGCATCTTAACAATGGGTGGGGCAAACAGTGGGACCAAACTAAAATGGGCAGAGCCAGATACAATTCTTACCAATGTGGACATTTTCTTAGAAAGCTTTCAAAAGCATAACTCAATACCATGTGTGTCTAATGAAGTGTAAACAGTATTCAAGTACAGAAACAACAGCTCATTTCCACACAACAGTTTCCCAGATGGCCAAGAGCTCAAGTTAATGCAACATATTTTCCACATCCACTTGGTATTAAAATTGAAGCTATATATTTATAAATTTTAAAAGAAAATGGAAATGATTTTCAGCAAATATCCTTAACCAATAACATTGAGCACATTTTTTTAAAAAATGGAAAATGTATTTTTACTTTAAAAGACTGAAGAAGGTAACCTAGCCTTAACCATGCTAGTAATGAAAAAAGCATTTCTAGATTAGTAATCTTAATTGTCGACAAAAGGTTTCATTAAATTGCACTGTATGAATTGATTTGCAATGGGCAACTTATCTTACAGAAGGAAATTAGTCACCCCAGACTTGCAGAAGAATATTGTCTGAATAGCTAGGCATTTAATACATTTGCAAAAAGAGAAGAAAGCTGTGTGCAAGCATTTTGAAAGAAATATGATTGCATCCTGTTGTAATCTCCAAGGACACTAAACATCAGCATTTATACGACCTCTTCTAAATAGGCATATCCATGTTTATTGGCTTAAGAGGTCACTACCTTTCATTTATCAGAGCTTTCTACTGTTTAGTTCTCTAACACAGTAAATGTCAAAGTGATCAGCAAGTAATTGCCATGACATACACAAGTACCAATAAACAGAAGATAGTTGCAGTATTTTTTTTTAATTTAGACTCACTAAAATTTCAGATTTTCTGAAGATTCTGATATATACTGTCCTGATCCCTTAATGGGTTTAACAATGCAGCCTTTAACCCTAAAGGCAGTATTATATATTTATTGTATACCCAACTAAACTTATTGATAGTAATATGAAGTTCTGTCTTACAAAACCGAGTACCTCTTTCCTGGCAATAAAGAATCTAGCTTCCAAAAGCTTGGCCATGTAGGGGGTGGCAAAGAACAGCAATGTCTAATGGGAAAAAATATTTTTGTGGACATGATATAGACTCCCTAAGAAACTGAGGTGCAGTTACATGAGGATGCACAAGGGTATTCTAAATTATTTTAGATTATCATGTGTACAGATACAGAGCACAGGAACCAGGAAATACAATCAAAACATGTTGCTCCATTGTTCCAGTGTGACACAGTAGATATAAGGCTTTTCCTTTATTATCTGTGAAAATTAATTATGAACAAAGGCAGCCTTCTCACTGTTTTTCTGGAAATAACTTCCAGGGGACAATGAAATATACCACAAACACATTTTGCCATCCTTTCAACATCAATCTGCTTCTTCATCTCAATGTACATCACAGTCAAGAGTATTATCTCTTACATACAGAAAATGTTCTAAGTCTCAAACTGGATTTGTGTCTCCAAAAGTACATACTTGTTAACTATAATATACAGATATGAGAAATAACACTCTTGATCAGCTCTGTTTTTCAACCTTAACTGAATTTATTCCTGGAGCTTTTCTTCTCTCTTGATATTGTACATTGGTCAGGGCTATTGTGTAGTTCTGCCACAACCCAAAATCGAAGGAAGACCTCTCTAATTAAAAAGAGTTAATTAAATGCCAGTGATGTCATTCCCATTGTTCTGGTGACGACAAGAGGATATTCGTCAAAATTGGAAATTCTTCGAAGCCCTATTGAAATTTCCAGGGTTGCTTTCAATAATTTTCTTGAGTGATACTGATTCCTTTAAGTGAAACAGATTCCTTTAGAATGTTAATCCTACGTATTGTCATTCTGCAACATCATGTAAACAAAGCTGAACCTCTTACTTCTCTCTCCCTGAAGGTGTACACTTTCAGACACTGGAACTGTCAACAAAGAGAAAATTACTGGAGGTGGGTCAATCTATATGAAAAGATATGAAGAATATGTTCTGTGGAAAATATTAATTAAGGCTATAGCAAGCAAGAGTACACTTTTTTGTGGGTGGTACAACATCAAACAATTAAACTGATTCATGATTTAAATCAACTTGATTTAAACTAAATCTGCTTGGGCCCCCTTCATGCTAAGCCATCTTCCAGCAAATATATACTTAATGCTTTTTAGGAATTACTATTATTCCAATCACTTACCAGCTGTGTGTGCCACCTCAGTGGAAACATGAGATATGATGGGGATTGCAGAAGAAAGGGGTGAGGCCTCCATAGATGCTCTGAGGCTGCTCTCCAAAACTAGAAATTCATAGACCGCTTTCGTCACGCCTGAGTTCTGAAAACTTCACTCAGACTGGGTGTTAACAAAAAGAAGCCATATTTTCAGAGACCTGGACCCATGCTTCTGGAAACCCTTTGCCAATTCCTCTTGTTTTCCTTGCAGCTGAGTGCACTGCTGGGAAGAGGCAGGAATGGGAACAAAATAATTTAATGTATGTTCACTACTGAGTAGAAATCTTGAGCCTGGGACAATTTTCAGAATGGCTTGGACAAAGCAGTAGATTACAGTATTGCTACAACTACAGAATATATTTAGTCATAGTGTAAAATTTTAACAACTACTGTAGAGCAACTAGTCCCCTAGTTGATACTGACCATTAACAGCAATATTCGGTGATTATCTTCTTTATCACTTGTACAGGATTTCTGATGACTCTGTAACATTACCAGTGTTCAAACTGTTCATTTTTGCAACAACTCTGCAAAGTTCAAGACAGAACCACCAGCCTGTAGTCCTAAGAAGTTCCAGCTCATTTCACCTAAAAGCTCACAACCACCAAATTCAACAGTGTCCTCTTTCCATTGTGTACTTTCCAAGACTGCACATCAAGTCTGTATGTCTGTGTGATTATGGTGTTGTTTCTTTAATATATTATGGAACTCCATTTCCACACAGAATAACCAAATCCTGACAATAAGAATATCCCGACTTATAACATAGCCTTTGTACTGAGCTTTTAATTACTACTACCAAAGGAAGGGTTGCAAATTTTAAGGGTGGAATGTTATGATATTTTCCAAATACTGTATTAGAATTCTTAAGAGTTCCTGTAAAACAGCCTGGTTTTCAAAGCACTGGTACTATTTTAAAACTGTGAGTCCTTGGGGTAGGGCAAGATAAAACTCTAAATAAGTAAATATTAATCTTCCAGCAGTATTCCCCAATGAGAGGCTTCCTAAGAAATACTGCATCAATGATGGAGAACCCTGCAGAAGTCCCACTACTGTTAGGTAATCAAAAGATGCTCCTAGAATTACTCATAAGCATTTATATTCTTCCCCTGAGATTAAAATAAGATACTTCCAGATCAGTTCTGAATCACATAAACAGTTATCACTGTCAGCACAATCAGAAATCCTCAAATGGTAAGCATCACTTGTCAAACTATGAAATTAAACTGATAAGAACAGATACTACACTTGATCTGAGAAGGCTGAGAAACTATGAAATTAGAAAAATTACAGATGTAGTTCTATCAATGATACTATAGAATTTTAAGAGAGAGATTGAAAGAATGAATGGGTGCAATTCCATCCAAATGTTTAAATTCCCTACATAGGAATTCACCGCTTCCCTAAGGCATGCACTCCCTTTATTAAATTTCAGACTGCCAGTTGTCATCGCAGGAAAGGTTGATTCTGCAAATTTATTCCTATGAACCTAGACCAAAGTAAATGATTGCAACACTTAGATTTTTTGTATTGTGCCTCTGCATGCAAAATATAAAATGAATACATTTCTTATGAATGTCAAACACTCCCCAACCTATTATTCTCTGACACTTCAAAAGGGCTTTCACTCCTTCTGTATATACTCCCTGCTTTAATGGTAAATGCTGAAAAAATTCTATGCCTTGCAAATCACAATTCATAGTTATCACAATCAGTATAACCTCAGCTGACAAAAGACTAGTTTAACAGTGAGGTATTAACTCAAGAAAACCCTAGGCTCCAGAACAATGTGATTTCAAAGCCATCATTTCAGGCTATTGTCTGGGCCAGGTTATGTTTTCCACAATGTATATATACCCTCACAAGCTTTCTGGGATAAGTCTCCAGTGTATTAAGTGGGTGATGCTTGCTCCTAGGGTGATTTAATTTTATAGTTGTAAACCCTAAAAATATTCCAGACATCTAGATTTCAAGGATACAAGAGCAAGGCTACAAATACCTAAGTAAACTGCATTGGGTTCAAGGAGGTTACTACCAAATAATTATATAGAGTATTGCAGTCTCAGTTAGAGATCCTATGCTTATTGTTACTGCTGTCTATAAACAGCTTCCATCTAGGATGAGATGCATGTACCTCATAGAATATCTAGATGTCAGAGAGACTGAAAAAGAAAGCATAAGGCTATATTGCATATCCCTTCAAATGAAACCACTATAAGAACTTTTCAAATGTTAGAATGAAAATAAAATTAGAGTATCTCAGGATAAAAGATGTTCAGAATTTATTGAATTGAGAAAATGATTAACAATTAATGATTAAGGTAATTTTATAATATGATTAGTGATTAAAATAATTAAATAAGTACCAAAGCAAATAACTAATGACCAGCAAATTATAATATATGTTGAATATGAAACATCAGAATAATTTGACCACATAATAAGATCATTCAAGGTAAAATAAATGTGAAAAGACAGGCAAGAAGGAGAAAAACGCATTGGCTGAAGACCTTAGAGATTGGTCTGGGCTCAGCATAATATTACCCTCTGGGTCCTAGTTAAAATGACCACTATGATGTCCAAGAGAAAGAGGACGAAACACTAGGTTTTTTTAATAGAAAACATTTATCCCATACAGTAAATTCTCATAGGTTCTATGAACATAATCCAGTCACAGTTAAGCACCTGAAGTCTTGCTTACTTAATGGAAGAATCATACATATAATGGAAAAACAGAATGTTACCAGTAGGAAAATCTAGAAATATTTATTTTCCATAATGCAGAAACCCAAATGTTGTAGGTCTATGAATAATCACAGCACTGCAGTCTGTAATCCTATGCATATTTATCTGAAAAATCCTTGTTGAACACAGTAGGCCTTACTGATCAGTACAAAATGCAAAATAATGTGTTGCATTGTACCATAATTCATTTTGCATTCTTATTGCTACAGAACAATGTCAAGTCTTCTAGTACCTAAACAGTAATCAGTGCAACCTATCTATCTTTCCATTCACATGTCATTCAAATCCCTGAAACACATTTTAACTTGTTCTATCTGTCGTCGAATTGGTTTCAGAATAATTCAAATGCTACTTCTTATCTGTAAAGACCTAACCATTTTGGGAGCATGTGATCTGAAATATCTGGGCCATATAAATGCAAAACACAAACTGTACAACTGAGGTACAGCTCAACTCTAGAAGTGAAAAAAGTACTATACTTTAAAATTTCCTGCCTAAATGCTTGGTTGGAGACAAATATGCAATGATAAGAATCATCGTCTGAGGGTGGGCGCCCCCACAGTTGGGGATTTGGGAAGCTCCTTCTCTTTTGGGGGGGTGACTCTGCCCACCAGGGATGGAGTCCGCAGCTTTGGGATCCATCTGGACCCGGTGCTTACTATGGAATTCCAGGTAGCGTCGGTGGTCCGTACTGCCTTTTTTCATCTCAGGCGGATAGCCCAGCTGCGGTCCTACCTTGATGTTGGAGCACTCACCACCTTGGTGCATGCGCTCGTAATCTCAAGATTAGACTACTGTAATGCGCTCTATATGGGGCTACCTTTGAGGCTGCTGCGGAAACTACAGGTGGTGCAGAATGCGGCAGCCAGATTACTTAGTGGAGTGAAAAAATTCCAACATATCTCACCCACTCTGGCAGCATTGCATTGGCTGCCCATCCGTTTCCGCATCGACTTCAAAGTGATGATGCTCATGTACAAAGCCCTAAACAGTTTAGGGCCTCGATACTTGGCAGAATGGCTACTCCCACCAAGATCTACCCGTGTCACTCATGCGAGCCAGGAGGTGAGGCTGAGGAGTCTAATGCCGAGACAGGCCCGGAAGGAAAAGACAAGAAATCAGGCCTTCTCAGCGGTGGCTCCTCGCCTCTGGAACAACTTACCTCCTGAGATTCGCGTGGCCCCCTCGCTGGGTATCTTTAAGAATCAATTAAAAACATGGCTGTTTCGGCAGGCCTTCCCATCAGATAATCCCTGACGCCCCTTAACACCTTTTTCCCTCTCTTATTGTTCCTCCCACCTTGTGTAATGTCTTACCATTTAATAATTGTTTTATATATTAATTTTATTGTATTATTTATGTTGTTAGCCGCCTAGAGTGGTCCTGACCCGACCAGATAGGCTGGATATAAATAAAATAAAATAAAATAAATAAATAAATAAATAAATAAATCGTCGTTTAGTCGTGTCCGACTCTTTGTGACCCCATGGACCAGAGCACGCCAGGCCCTCCTATCTTCCACTGCCTCCCGGAGTTCTGTCAATTTTATGTTGGTTGCTTCGCAGATACTGTCCAGCCATCTTATCCTCTGTCGTCCCCTTCTCCTCATGCCGTCACACTTTCCTAACATCAAGGACTTTTCCAAGGAGTCTTCTCTTCTCATCAGATGGCCAAAGTACTGGAGCCTCAGCTTCAGGATCTGTCCTTCCAGTGAGCACTCAGGGTTGATTTCCTTCAGAATGGATAGGTTTGTTCTCCTTGCAGTCCAGGGGATTCTCAAGAGCCTCCTCCAGCACCACAGTTCAAAGGCATCAATTCTTCGGCGGTCAGCTTTCTTTATGGTCCAGCTCTCACATCCATACATCACGACAGGAAAAACCATAGCTTTGACTATGTGTACTTAGCCGCTCAGAGTGGTATAGATTTACCAGATGAGCGGGATATAAATCAAATAAATAAATAAATAAATAAATACTTTCGTCGGCAAGGTGATGTCTCTGCTTTTTAAGATGCTGTCAAGGTTTGTCATCGCTTTCCTCCCCAGAAGCAGGCATCTCTTAATTTCGTGGCTGCTGTCTCCATCTGCAGTGATCATGGAGCCCAAGAAAGTAAAATCTGTCACTGCCTCCGTATCTTCCCCTTCTATTTGCCAGGAGGTGATGGGACCAGTGGCCATGATTTTCGTTTTTTTGATGTTGAGTTTCAGGCCGTTTTTTGCACTCTCCTCTTTCACCCTCATTACAAGGTTCTTTAATTCCTCTTCACTGATAAGAATGACAATAAATAAATAAATACAATAAATAAATGAAATAATAATAAATAAAATGAAATGCAAGAAACTGTACCCAACAGCAGAACTTGCTTAAAAGCAAATCACGAAGTCAGGCATTTAAAAATACATAAATAAATATTAATCATTAATGCATGTCTTTTTTGAACACTACTTCCTTTCACTCTGCGCTTTCAAAAAAAAGCCCTGAAGAAAGATGAGCCATGCAGGGTGCCTGAACCCTTGAGTGACTTTTTCCCAACCTCACAGTATGATTATCAAAACAGGTATAGGTCAACAGCAGTTTCACACAGCTTTCAACAAACAGCCAGTGCAATGTTAAATGTTCAAGAGAGTATGCAGTGGTCTATCCATATATCTCCTGACGAATGCAATGCTATCTGTGAAGTTATATCATACAAAAAAAAAAAACAGCCTGAAGCAAAACAGCGCCTATTTGCATGATAATGACTTATTCCCTAACAAGTACTATAGGAAACTGACACATTAAGAAATTTTGCTGTATAGTATCTGAGAGGCAGATGAATTTACTCATGTGAGGAGACCCTGAAAGAAAGGAATGAAGAGATCATTTTGCAAAAGAACATGTAGTATGCAAAACACATTCTAAATCTGAAACTGCATTTTCCCCCCACAGGAACAGATTGGTCTCATTATGGTAGCTTTAAGCACTGTACTGCACTGTACTACCTCCCAAGTACAGTTGATACATATCTCCACACCCCACAGAAATTACTACTCTGTTATCAAAATTATTTACAGAACATAGTGAATCATATTCTTTTTCCATCTCTAGATCATTCCACCAAAATAGGAATCATATCTACAGAATTTATATGCCAATTGTTCCAGTCTCAAATAAACTGTAGAATGTCATACCATAGGCACACAGAGGAACTTACCCATGACCGTACTCATGGAATATGTTTGGGTACAGAATGAAAATATGGGGGCTGCTTTAATGGAAGCACAGTTTCCAAATCCAGTGAGGTGCTAGTACCCCTCTATTCAGCACTGGCTAGGCCTCACCTTGAGTAATGTGTCCAATTCTGGACACCACACTTCAAGAAGGATGCTAACAAATTGGAACAAGTTCAGAGGAGGGCGACAAGGATGATCAGGGGGCTGGAAACCAAACCTTATTAGGAAAGGCTGAAAAAACTGGGCATGTTTAGCCTTGAGAAAAGAAGACTGAGGTGTGATCTGATAGCACTTTTCAAATATTTGAAGGACTGTCATACAGAGAAGGGGTAAGATCTGTTATCAATCATCCCAGAGTGCAGGACACACAACAATGGGCTCAAGTTAAAGGAAGCCAGATTTCCGTTGAATATCAGGAAAAACTTCCTAACTGGCAGATATGCTTTGATTGTATTCCTACGTTGAGCACGGGATTAGACTTGATGGCCTTGTAGGCCCCTTCCAACTTCACTTTGCTATGATTGTATGGTAATTAAGGAATTTGTGGAGTTACCTTTCACTTATCCAATCTTTGAGAAGGGCCTGCATTTCTTCAAGAGATGTGGCTTACTGAATTCAGGTGCTGGTTCTGAGTAAGGTGTTCTTTTTATGTAAATCAGAAAACATTAAAAGGAGCCAAAAGAGTTCCAGAGATAAGTAACTGCTTAAGAATTTAGTAAGTGCCTAAAACAGATGAAATTAGAGGCTTCCTTTTTTATTTATTTGTCTGTTTAAATTATTTCATACCAGCTTTCTCCCCTTGTGTTGGGACCCTAGGCAGCTCAGAACAAGTAAAATAAGAAATTTTAAAACATTACATAAATATCACAATTAAAAACAACTAAATATGCATTAAGATTAAAACAATCAAGGATAAAAACAATTTTAAAAAATTAAAAACCTATAAGTTAAAAAAACAGCATTCCTGAGATAACATACTGCTTAAAGCAGTGGTCTCCAACCTTGGGCCTCCAGATGTTCTTGGACTTCAACTCCCAGAAATCCTGGCCAGCAGAGGTGGTGGTGAAGGCTTCTGTGAGTTGAAGTCCAAGAACATCTGGAGGCCCAAGGTTGGGGACCATTGGCTTAAAGGACTGCTGAAGAGGAAGGTCTTTGCTTGATGACGGAAGGACGGAGGGAGGGGGCCAACTCCAATAAAAAAATATTTGAACAAGTACAGAGCTCTCTTGCAATGCCTTTGGCTTGCTTTGAGTGTACCGTTATGTCTAGAAGTGTCATAATAAAAAGTGAATTTAAAGAAATCAAGAAGCAGCTGCACACAAATGAAGTACACCTCAGATTTTAATCTCAGACCTTCCACGTTTTTACTAAAATTCACCTTGAGCAATGAATGAAAACCACCAAAAAGGAACAGAAATCTATGCATAATATACAGCTGAAGGTGCCAAATTTTCTGCCTTAGGCAAAGTTTTACAAAATAATATACCAGTGCTAAATCTGATGAATAGATAATGGTATGACCCTTATTACTTTTAGCTATGCAAACTAAAATACAAATAATCATCTCATGCTCCAGGGTGTAAAGAAGAAAGGAAGTTATTTCTTTCCCATATTCAGTGCTGCATGATTGACTTGGCATATTAATGAATGTGGTTAGAGGGGAAGGGGCAAGGTACTAAGTCTTTCTCTTTCTCTAAAGCAGAGATATTGATCACTGCCACAGGCAGGATACCAAACCAGATGGACCACCAGTTTCCTCTACTCTGTCAAATGTTACAACACACAGAGCTATTTTTTCCAAGAAGAAAGAGAAGGAGGGGGAAGGGATCATGGCGTCATGGTCAAAGGAACACAAAATGAACATTTCGTGTAGAATTTTCTGTGTCCCTGCTGCATTCTTTTACCTTCTCACTATCAGTCTCAGGCAGATCATATACCAGAAAAGGCATACTTTGTTTACACTGGGGCTTTGTGTAGTGAAAATCGCAGTGTTAAAGAGCAGTGGCACCTCAGCACATTGAACAGAAGCAGAAGAATAGAATCCTGCTATATAACAGAAGAGAGGACAGTCTGGGATCTCTCTGCCACAAACAGTCTGAACTACTAGAAAAAAGAACTGCAGAAGTCAAAAATCCTGCAATCCCAGCATTAACATGACACATCCAACAATAACTCCAAGATGCCTACATCCAATAATTCTTGTTCAACTTCTGGTTTCATAAGTGGCTGTAGTTTTTCTACAGTTGTACTTGGAAGCATCTGGGACCTACTTACGCAAAAAGGTTCTGAGCTCAACTAGCTGCAGCATAGCAGGGTAATGTGCCAATCACACATCCAGCCATTACTCCACAGGTCCCATGAGTCACTGTCGGATGCCGGCACTCCGCACTGCACCAGGCCAGTGCTGCTCTTCCTCCTCTTCTTGACCTTACTATCTACAAGTGGATCCCATGAAACTTCACCAATGTTTTTTTACTGTACCAGTGTTCAATTGGAACATGGCCACAGTTACAAAGTCTATCAAGACTATAGTAAACTTAAAAACACAATTCATTTTCAGGCATATTTTATCAGTTCAAGTACAGTAATATACACATCTGAAGTCAAGAAAACTGGAAACATTTAGATAGGACTGTACATGCAGAGAACATATTTCATGCCATATTTTTTTCTCAGTAACATCTCTTACCCCATGATAGAAGCCATTCTTCACCATGATGATCAAAATGAGAAGTAACACCTCCACAATTTCCCTTTCCAATCAGCTATTTCAAATTACAGGAGTCATTTTCCATCCTGAACTTACTAATCACTTTTGGACATGGCAGGAAAGCTGTGTGTGATCCTCAGTCAAAATGTCATGTCAGGATTAAGACTGAAGGTGCTAGCTGGAATTTCTGGGAACTGCTATTTTTCTCAAGTTCTCCAAGCTGGGACAAAAATCTCAGGGCAGCCAACACTGAGGAAGAAAATTAGGTTTTGGCATATGAGTTGGTTTTAAAACATGGGCACCCATCCACACGCATTCCCAGCTGATGCCACAGCTCACTCAATTAGCATGAAGGACTTTGTATGTACATTGCAGGGGGAGGGGATTCTAGAGAAAGTTGGTGGATATAAGTAACTTAGACACATAATGCAGAGAGTGGAGCACCACCATTGCAATTTCTGAGCCTTCCTGTTGCAGAAAGCTCAGCAGCAGACCTGCAGCTGGAGTTCTCTATGACTGGCGGTGAACCTCACATAAATCACAACACAGCATATGGCTTGGAAAAACTTGTCACGTACCATATAAGCTGCAGGTGGGTCTGAATGCACTCTAGCAGGAATGGTGGCAGCTGTTACAGCTCCTGGGAGCACTTCATCTCCCTACCCATCTTAGGAAAAAGGTTCTTCCTCCTTGTTCTGGTTTGCCATATTACCTAGTTAGCTGGGTTTCCCCCCATTTTCTCAGTTTAGATTGGCCCAGTGCCCATTTTCATAATCTGTTGGTCCAGAAACAATCATGGGGCCCCTCTCAGCCCTACCCACCTTGCTCTTGTGATACCAGGACCCACCACCTGATATTTCAAAGGCTTGCCTCCTGCTCTCAGGCTTTTGTCTTATGGAATGGGATGCTGCTGACCAGGCAACCCTAGTCAGGAATAGGGAATCTTTTTCTTCATATGACCTTTCTTAGGTATACAATAATTCTTCACTGGACATCCACTTCATATAATTCAAGTGTAAGTGAGCCTGGAGAATAAAACATCCACTGGGCAAATCAAAAAGTATAATATTTTAAAAAGAAGAAGTAGGAAATCACAAGATACAAACACCCTGGCAGTAACACAGTAAACTGTTTTTACATTTCTACTGCAGGGTTATACTACATAAAATGTAATAAAATGCTAACAGTTTTCCACAAACTATTTTCTGGGTTTTGGAACTTGAAAAAGATATAATTTTGGGATAATGACTCAGTTTCCCTATTAGAATGAGAAGCACAAGTAAATTGCTCATAAAGACTTGATTGCTAGGGTTTCACCTTTATACATATAAACAACCTTGAAATATGTACAAGTATCTTATTAAATTTACAGCAAGATGTTATTGTCTGAGTCTTGAAATACCTAAAGAGTGAGAAGGGAAGAGAGAAAGAGAGAGATCTCAAATACAAACACTGAGCTCCTCCTATGATACAGGTAATTACTATGAAAGGCCAGAATTAAACTGTCACAATTCCATTTGGATTCAACCCAGTCAGGAAACACATTTTTACACATATATACGCATGCACACACACTTAGTTTATTGAACAGGACAAGATGTGGAACAGGAGTAAATCTGTGTGGCTTCATCAATGTCATGTTGATTTACACAAGCCTTAAGCAAGACCCATTATTTCAACACATTTAAATCAGTCTGGCAGTACAACAGTGTGATAGTGCAGTTTTAGAATGACTCATAACAAGAGTTTTTCCATTCACAGCAAGGCTACACCATGCATGCTTCATAATTACTGGCTTATTCTTTCCATGGTAGAGACAAGTTTAGTTTCTAAGACCATTAAAAAAACACAGCATATTCAGGCATTATATTTAACAGTGGTGACTCGGGTCTCTATGAATTTAGGTCAAACTTCACCATATGCAGCAATAACAAATTAACTGTGCAGTCTTTCATCTATTTTAATGCACTGTATTTCTGACCACTATCTTACAAAACCCATTTATTCTTGAGACAAAACAGCTCATCAGAAAAGATACTACATTTAAATAACACTTTTTATAAAGATGCTGTTAACTTTGGGGCAACATGTACAGAGCTGAAACTATGGAAGAACTGCCAAACAGACAGGGATATACCAAAGTAGAATCAAGTCTCAAGAGCCCCAAAATATATGTGGCATGTACCAGTCAAGGCTACTTATAAAGCAGACATACTATTCATGTTATTTCAACAGTCATTCAAGCCAGCCTTAAAGTTCTGAACTTGCTTTTCAGTACTTATAGGACAACTTCTATCATGAAACAAGGATTTGGTTGCTGGTGAGGTAGTGGAAATGCACCTCAAGTCTCCAGCGTATGTTATGAAACCATGAAGAAAATACATGAGAAACACACAGCAAATAAAACTCAATGTATGTGGAAAGTCCATATGCATCATATCTATCACACCAAGAAAATACTTAAAATTATCTTTTAATGACCTTAAAATCTGTACTTAAACATAGAATACCAGTTTGCCTCAAACAGTAAATTCATTAATTAGCATTTATTTAAAAAACAAAGAAAATCCCACATAAATAGAACAATGTGTGCATCCCATCATGATTTTGAAATCCATTAATGTCTGTGAAAACCTGAATGAGAAATTTAGTAACCAAGTATATCAGCCTAAACAAAATTAATAATATTATGTTGTAGCACAATAAGTTTGCTTTTACTACCCTGCTTCCCCGAAAATAAGCCCTAGTATGATTTTTCAAGATGCTGGTAATATAAACCCTACCCCCCATATAAGCCCCAGTTAAGTAAAACCCCACTCTTCACCATTGTGCAGCAACCAGAAGAAGATGACATGATTGTATTTGAATAAATGTAGATTATTGTACATGAAAAAAAATCCTCTGAAAATAAGCTCTAATGCATTTTTGGAGCAAAAATTAATATAAGACCCTGACTTATTTTCGGGGGGAAATGGTATCTACACAGGTTAAATGGATTCTTGCCAAACTAAACAATAAAACTAGGTGAACCTATAGCAATGTTTGCATGGTTCATGATGAACTTATTACACTTTCTTCTCAAAAAGAGGCAACTCTTAGTTCACTAATTAAGGAGGAGTTCCTGTTTAAAACTGCTAATCTACAAAGATGGAAAACTTCCCAAAATTATTAAAAGCTATCAGAATTCCCTACATAATATGCTTGCTACAATGAGCCCAGACTAGAATACCAAAATCTTCCATAATCTACATGAATATTTTTATTGATTTTGGCAGATCTATATACATGATTCATAAACCACATTCCTGAACTTTAAAGTTAATAGTCACCCTGGATTTAGCTATGTAATTCACACTAAATCCATTAAAAATGTGCAAGTAAATTCAGTTCGGCTCTGGACACGATTAGTGTCAATCCCATTTTAATTCTGCCTAGGAACTAATAAATCAATGAATGTAAAGCTTCCCTGCCATCACCATGACTTGAGAGAGGCAGGAACAGACTCCAATTTTCTACAGCTTTCTGATGGCCAATCTATAACCACAACACTACATGAGATCAAACCAGACATCAGGCTAATAACACTAATTAAATTCAACATCCACAAAAAGTGGTTATGAAAAAGCAGATTAGTGACTGTGCTAAAAAAAAACGTATTCAAGAAGCTATGCTCAGCAATTTCCATTTTACACAGGTAATGCAGGTTATATGAACAGCAAGCACCACAAAGAACATGTGCACATTGTTTTCTCTTGCACCATTGACACACAGATAAGTACTAAATCTTTGCTGTCTTCTCGTATCACAAGGAAAAAACAAGGGAGCTTGCTAATTTAATGTCATTTCTTTCTTATTTATTCATGTAGGAGTCCAATTTCTTGCAAGTGAACAAATCTGTCCCAATAATTAATTATTAATGAGAGATCGCAGCCAGGCAGGCAGATACACAACAGCTCCCAATTCACATTTTCTAGACAGTCAGCAAGGTGCCCCCCACTCAGCAAACAGTTTAAAAGTCCAAATTATTATTTCTCTCCATAAGCTTAAAATCTCTTTCACCTAAGTTTCTAAACCACATCCTTTTCCCTCAGAAAAAAATTACATTGGAAAGGGAACATAATACTCTATTAAAGTGTTGTTTTGCAAACATAAGTAAGAGAGAGATCACCCAAGCGTGAAGAGTCATTAAAATGGATCCTACATATATCATTATAAATTTAATAATCTCCATGACGGCTAGAGTTCAAGTTAAAATGAATGTCAGCTAAGCATGACCAATTGATGTTATCCCAGCTGCCACTGAGCCTCACTTGGGGTTATATTATAGTTTCAGAGGCCCCATTTTACATGTGCACTAAATACCCAGAGCCAAGAGCAGATGGGAGATGGGAGGCTTCTGCACTTATCAGCCTTTCAGTCAAAACTACATATTAATATTGGTAAACTGGTTCAACAAAATCTTGGTGTCAATTCTGCTGTCAAGGACACCAAATATTTCTCTCACAAAGCCTAAAAACCTCGTATACATGAAGCTTAAAATATATTAAAACCCTCTTATAAATTAAGTGGATAAGAGGGATTTTCTTTCAGTGTCTATTGATTATTATTTCCACCTCAGAATGAGGCTGTGAAAGTAAGAAGGGAAGACTTGCTTGTCAGCTTCAGCCAATATCATTAACATGGCACAACAGAAAAGAAACCAAAACAAAACACAGAGGTAATCTTTAAGGATTCCCTAAGAAAAGACCTGCATTTTAACTTTGTTTCAAAACACTACATAAGCTTTTATTATCAGAGGGGGGTGGATTTTATTCTTTAAAGAAATGAACAAAAGAAAATCAAACACAGACTCCTTCTCACTTCATTATCTCTCATATCAACTGGCATTACTGAAAAATACATAAAGGTCAATTATCATTTTGCAACTCAACTGTATAAACATTTTAAAATTTGCATGTTTCGGCCTCATTTAAACAGAACTCTCAAAAAGAACCTGAATATGTTATACTGGCCAGAATCCTACTGCTATTCCCTTCTAGAGTATACCTACTGGCTAAAATCCTGTTGTTTAGTGCAATAAGTCCTTAATAAAGTAGGATAATTGAAGTAGCCGGGATTTGGGGAGTCAACTCCTCCACAGGTTTCTTTGATTTGACTGGCCTACTCTGGTTGTGTCTTACTGCATTAAGCAATAGGATTTTAGCCACTGAATTAAGTTACCTAACTGCTGATCCACCATTCAAATACTGATTCAACAAGTCTACTGTAGTTGGGGCACAAAATAATTCCCAAACTTCCATACCAACAACACATCACATTTAACAATTTGCATGAGTCACACCATAAAAATTTTTTAAATCTTCAATTGCTCCAATTACTACTTTTCATTATTACTAAAGGATGATAAAACCTTATTAGAAATTAAGCTCCGTTCCAACTCAATTCCATGTACAAATCAAGGTATACATTAAATACCATTGAAGACATCAGGTGTCTTCCACTGAATTCCTGATTGTCAACAACATTAAATAATCCTTTCCTTGTTAGCTTTTTAAAAGAATGAAAGGTACATAGTCATTTTCAAGACAATTTAGCAAATCCAAAGAAATGAAACATTTCATTCAAGCCTTAAAATCTTATGCCTTGATATCTTGTAATGCCACTAAATATAGTGTGACTTACTTATGGGTAAACCTGCACAGGATTATACTGCATAGTTATGAAATCAAGAACTTAAACTATTCAGCTGTTCATAAATTACCCCCCTCAAAAAAACAAAACAAAACAGGAAAGCAAATAATAAGTGAATATAACTTCATCTTCCTCACAGGTGGCAACAGACTTTTATTATTAAAAATAATTTTCCTACATCTTCTTTTCTTTCTCTTATTCTCTCAAAAATCTGAGAAGCCTTCCAGTTCTTTGCTCCTCGCTCGCCACAATGCATCCAGCCAATTAAACAAGATCAGTGTTCAGTCCGAGGACACTCAGTTACTATCAGTTACAATACTGAAAATCGGCAATAGATACAAAAATTATAAGTGGCATCTGAACTCCCTAAATCATGCTCAGCAATTTAAGCATAAAATGCCACTAGTGAAGTCTTGTCACTTACTCTTTTTTGATCTTCCAGTCCATGTGTCACAGGCCTTCTTTTCTGATGCTGACTAGACTCTGGTCCAGATTCCATTTCCCTTGAAACAATATTCCTCACGTCTCCTGAAGCTTTTTCTCTCAAAATCCACAGTATGAATACGAAAATATCAATTGTGAAATTTAAAAAATATATAGATATATATACAGCCTTCAAATCTTTTATTTGTTTTTTATAATCCTTTCAGAACTCTGGTGCAGCATAACTGCTAATTATCTCAGCAGACAAACATTGCAAATTACCTTTATTCCCTATTTTAGCTCAGATGTAGAATTCCACTGATGTGCCCTACAGGGGGATGGCAGAGCTGAATCCATATTTAGTAGTCTGTGCCACATCACTGCTCCACCATCCTCCTCATTCCTCCACCAGCATCCTCTTCATTGCATGCTCGGCATGAGTAATTTATATGTCAATAAAGGTGTAAATGTGCATTCAGTCCACTGTGCTGATCTTATCGGCATCCCTCTTCTAGGCCACCTTCCTCCCATAAATCATTGTAAGCACTTCACGATGATAATTGCTTTCTGCAAATCTAGGAAGTGTACATTACATAAAATCATCCATGCAATGGCGTCATCATCATCATCTTCTTCTTCCACACAAACAAAGGCCTAAAAAGAGAAGAAAAACATATTTTATCTGTCTGTGAAATCAAAGGGCCTTTATGCCTACTAGTAACTACAACATGTGAACTTATACACTTTGCACACATAATATTCACAAAACATCTCAAAAACACCAACTCTGTACAATTATGTAGCAGTTTGTTGTTTTTACCAGCAGTTTTAAAAGGTATTATTATCAATGTATCTGACTGTAGAATATTTAAAACAGCTTATCACAATGCTGCCACTGCTGATACTAATTCAATTAGAACTATTAAATAATATGTCATGGGGAAAGGTCCTAGAGAAGCCTTTCCCAGCCTTGGGTGCCCAGATGTTGTTGGAGGTGGCCAAAGCTAAAGAACCTTTGAGCATGCTGGAACCATTCAGAGCACTAACTAGTGCTTACATGGAAGTAGCCAGTTGGTTTGACCCTTTTCAACCTTTGGCCTTTGGTGGTGATGGTGTTCTCAAAAACAAAGCTCAAAAACACCTGAAAGACTAGAGGTTGATTGATCTAGATATTCAGTACTGAAGAAGGAGAGAAAGAACAGCAACATCAAATATGGCAATTTTTAGGAACAACAGACTGTTATGTGTGGGTGGTCATTTATATATCACCAAAAAATAAGACAAAAGAGGATAAAGATTTACAAAACTCTATATGTGCTGATTTATACGAATTGTGAAATAATTGCTATAATTTATAGTGGAACTGGGTTCCCGGTGTGGTGTAGTGTACAGAGTGACAGACTAGGACTCTGGATTAGAATTCCCACTTGGCCATGGAAATTGACTGGAGAAATGGAAATGGTAAAACTACTCCTTAAATATCTCACTTATCTCGAAAACCCTATTAGGGCCGCTCATAAGTTGGTTCTGACTTGACAACAACAACAACAAATAGAACTTCAATACTTCTCACTATGATGGGGAAGTATGGGAACAAGTGACTAGTCTGCTCTCCAGGTGCTAAGAGTCAATGGGCAATTCCAAGGCCCATGATTCCCCTCCTAAAATACCATTAATTCAAGCTTGGATTTCTTCACCCTTGAACTAGACAACTTACCTCTGACAGCACTAAATAGAGGTGGCCCTTTGCAGGGTAGGAAACATGACTACTACAATTTCAGATAGGAACAATCATCATAATGAGAGTGAAAATACTTTGCTTGCCAATGAACTCAACTATTTTTGGACTACAAACAGGAAGGAAAGGAGCCAATGTGATTTTGCTGGTATTTGGAACACAGATCCCAGAGGTTATTCTAAAACTTTTGTATCCTTAGGTGAAGGTAAGAAAGAAGATAGAATAGAGGACCAGGAGTTCATGGGCTAAATCCCAACTAAGTAGACCCTCTGAATCAACAAATAACTTGCAAGTTGATACTAATTAAAGTTCCATTGATACAACAGGAACTATGCTATTTCAACTACAGTATCATGGAATTTAGGCCCATACCATCAACCCATGAATATGAGGACATTCAGCAAGCAAACATAGCTTTTCCAAAGAAATACAAGAATGATGAAACACAGACTGGTTATGCCCTCAAATCTTAATCATTACATTCAGGACCCAAGGAGGCTGTTCCATTGGTGGAACTATGACAGGTGAGAACAATCTCACTGCAGTTGCTCTATCATGTAACTAAGCCATGTGTCACCATTGCCAAATCAGACGTTTCCAGGAACAGTCACAGCTGGCTGTGATCTTGCCAGCTGTCATCTACCTCTTTTTTCTTAACTTTATCCAAAGAAGCAGTCGTCACACTCAATTCTTCTAATAAAACTGGTTTATTATTTAACGTATCTTCATCAATTTTTGAGTCTTGTTTCTCATCATCCAAATTCAACAATACATCATAAGTCTTAACATTATTAAAATTGGGTATCTCTTCATGGTATGACAATGGGGAATAACTAGTAACACCGTGAAACCACTTGGGTTTGGCACTCATCAACTCTGACATGTTCTCTGCCCACTTCAATTTTGTGGATTGAACGTCAAACCTTCTTGGCGTTCCCCCTTTATCAAGCCATGAACTGTTCTCCGTCGGGGTCTGAAGGGGCTGAGCCCATGGGATGTCTCTGGACTCACTATACATCTCTGCCTTTCTCTTCTCTGTTCTTCCCTTTTTACCCATGCTTTGTACTCTTTCTTTTGCTTTCTCTCCTCTGTTTCCCTCCCAGTAAGGTGGCTTTCTATACATCTGTTGTCTCCATTCCTTTTCAACGTACTCACGGGGCACTCTGAATTCCACCCACTCTCCTGTCCAAGAGTCTTCTTGGATCAACTCTACAAGCTTTTCTTTTTCCTCTCTACTTTCTCTTCTCTTCTCCAACATGCTTCTACCTCTCCCCCTCCTTCTTCCCCCTTTTTATCTTCCTCTTTTCCCGCCTGATTTCCGCCCCCTAAGTCTCTTCCTTTATTTCTAATTTACTTAATTCCCTTTCTATAACTCCCGTCTCTTGCTCTTCTGTCTTTGTTTGAGAGTCCGACAGTAGACTCTCCTGATCCTGGTTGAGGTGACTCTTTGCCTCACACTGGCGTGCTAGTTTTTAACTGTACAAATGCACTCCTGGCCATTGCCAAAACCTGGCATCCAGACTAAGTTGTAATATTTACGTGACTGCACCTTGATTCAGTTCTTCAGACACATGTGAAAGTTCTTGCCACAGGGATTATATAAAAATCAAATACAGGCAAGAAGAAACATGAGCATTGGCACAGCAGCATCCCATTCCACTTCACAATTACAACTCCAGTTTGGCAGAATAAAGATAATTATCCAATGATCGAATGACATGCTGTCCATGGAACCACCTGCATAATATAATCTCACCAAGATTAAGTAATTTGCCATTTCTGATGCTTACTCTTAAATTTTCAACCAAGCACAGAAGTGTAGTACTGTACACTTATTTTTGTAAAATGGTACAGAAAAGCAGTCTGCCACTCAGGATGTGCACAGAAGTCACACAATTGTCCATCTTTGCTCTCAGTTCTGAAAGAACAGCTTCATTCTCTATGGTCCATTCACTCTTAATGAATCTAATCATACATGGGTTGAGCTAGACATTTTATGCTTCTGACAGCTTTGGCATCTGAACATTATGCCCTCTCCAAACCTGTACCAGTGAGACACATTTAGTTTGTTTTTCCAGTCTCACTAATGGCAGTGACAGATATCAAGCCTAAATATTACAGGAACAGCTCAATACAGAACTATCATTTTGGCAGAAGCCCTCCTCTGAATGTTACATCTACTTCTGATGTAATCAGATATATTCTAGTGACCTTCCATTTCTAGCCAGAAATTAAAATATCTAGAATATGCAACCAATTTAAGCAAACTGAATGCACTCAGTGGGAAAGAGATTGTGGACTGCAAGTCTTAGCCCAGCCCAAAGCAACTCCTGTTGATCAGATGCTCTGATTCTATATGTGCACAAATAAGCTCATTCATATGACCTTTGGATACTCAAAAAAATCTTTTCCTGCAGAGTGTATACTTGCCTATTATTTGTACACTCAAAGCATATGTTCTTATGACTCACTGAATACGTACAGCACAAGTCTTGCTGTCATGACATGGCTGCCCCTCACTCTACATGCATTCAGCATACTCATATTTGTTCTGTGAACTGGGTAACATAACAAAGGAGAGCTGATTTCCTGTGCCTTTAAAAGCTGTGCAGAAAGGAACAATTTTGTCAGTCTCATGACTCAATTAAACCTACTAAGCCCCCTATTCTACACTATAATCAATAGTTCAGAAAGCACTATTGCATCCAATGGTGGTTTTGTATGAAGGGAAAGCATTTCTCATGCAAGACAAGTGTTTTGCCAATCTCCCTCCTCATCTACTGTACCTTTCTTTTTGCTCTTTTAGGCTTGGGGAGTGAAATAATAGGGAATTCTATTAAACAATTGGGTGGGAATCTAGTGCTTTGCCTCATATTAACAAAAACACTGATTAGCAGCGCAAAGCCCTTTCCAGATACTGTACAAGGGAATTCCACAAGAAATAGAACCAGGACTACTTAGCGACTCATAACAGCAGTACATATTATGTGATATATAACATTTCTGTTACTCCTGTGCTTTCTGCTGTAAATACATAACATGTACAAGTAAAATGTGTATGTACTTTCTTAAACATCTGTGTGCACACTTCTGTGAAACTTAACAGACCCAATTTTCTCCACATGTGTGCATACAGATGCTCAAATATTTGTCTATATGCGTATTTTACTTCCACTCTATGTGCCTGCTTCAAAAAACACTACTGTCGTGTTTCCCACAATAACATTCCTAGCCTCTGGGAGAAATCTATGTAGCAAAATGGCAACATACTGCCTTACCTCAACAGCATTATTACAGTCTTAAGCCACTTTATTGCAAATGTCCTATAAACTGCCGCAATGGGGGGGGGGGTTGCCCTTCAGTGATTTCACCATGATGTGGCACATGAGACTGCATCAGTCACATCATGTTATGCCAAGCTGTGATAGCATGACATAACCAGTGCAAATAAGGACAGCGTGAACAATCCTCTGAAGCAGAAAAAGTGCAATCTCTCTCTCTCTCTCCCCCAAAGTCCCTTTGTATATTTCCAGTTTTCTGAAAATAACCTCCCCCTCCCTGATTAATCTCAGGGCACGCATGAGTGGAAACAGGAGTTCACAGCCAGGCCTTCTAGGGCCATGCAGGTAGAACTAGGTGCAAAAAGGAAATGTACACAGTTGAAAAGCTTAAACAATATTTACTTTCAGAAAGAGAGCAATACCTACTGCTAGATGAGGAAAGCAAAAACTTCAAGCATTTATAAATAAAACTTTGTTTTATCCTACCAAGAAATGCTTCACTTCTTTTCCTTTCTACATTTTTTCCCTTCTGCTGTAAATTAAAGGATAATTTGTCACTGACAAGAATTGTGATCAGGAACACTAGCGAAAAAATATGTCACAAAACATGCTTTTTTCAAGACAAAGTATCCTTCAGCCTCCATCACAGAACAGTAATTCAAGGCCACACTGCCCCTTAATAGAACAAGATAGTTATATTACCACCCACAACCTCTGACACTCAAACTGGAATGTCATCATCACATTTATGATGTCTCACAGAATTCATGGTTATGCTGTTCCCTTAGGACATAACAAATCCTGTGTGGGTAGGTTACACTGAGAAGCAAGGATTGGCCCAAGATCCACCAGAGACCTTGATGGATGAACAGAAATTTTAATATACATCTCTCTCTCTGTTCAAGTAAACCGTTTTGTCTAGATCAGTTCAACCAGCACATTAGAGGAGCTATCCCTCTTATGAAAACCTCCCATATTTCCTTCTCTGGCAGTTAAAAAAGAAAGCTTTGAAGTTAGAAGACAAAATCCTGTGCATGATTGTATATTAACAAAGACTGGTTTGTGTGAAACTTGCCCGTTCCAATGAAATCCCAAACATAGAACACACCTGCACAACTTTATTTTGGAGACTACACACAAACATGTGGCTGTGGACATTCCCAATCATAACAGGCAATTTATACCATGCTCATGCTCTGTCCTTTTACACAAAAGCTACATAGGTGAAACAAACCACTGAAGGAGAAAAGGTACCTGCATTTTTCCTTGGATTACTTCCAAGTTTATTTTTGGCTGATACTATACCAATCCATGCAGGGAAGCAGATGCTGTGCCCTAAAATGTCAACAGCTGATGGAGGCCCCAACAGCTACGTTTGCATCAAAACTGGCTTTAGCCATTTTACTGCCAAAGAGAGAAGGTGCCTTGTAACTCTTTAAGTCAAAGGTGCATATTAACAAAGGCCTGCCAAGTTATTGTGGCACCTGAAAGTGAACATCTCACAACCATCTTTCCCTTCTCTGGTGGCTAAAAAAGAATACAACAATAATAAAATAAATAATCAACACTGCTCTTCATGAACCCGATACCCAAACTCAGCTGTCTCATTTTGTTTAACAGCAGGGCCAGCCACAACAGGCAGAAACAGCCTGCTCCATCTGTGCAGAGCATTGCTTTTCATGCACACAAGGTATCACAGGCCAGGGCCCACTTTTTGGAGTTGGGCTTAAAATCCTAACAGTCAAATTATACAGTCTCCTCCTGAAGTTTTCCCCCAAAAAAGTATAAAATTTATTTATTTATTTATTTATTTATTTATTTATTTAAGAAAGAAAGAAAGAAAGAAAGAAAGAAAGAAAGAAAGAAAGAAAGAAAGAAAGAAAGATATTTTTACCCTGTCTTTTTACTTAAAAAGGACCCAAGGTGGCTTAATAATTTAAAGACAGTCTTTAAAGCTAAAACAATGAGTATACAAAGGTGACTTACACCCCAAAAAAGCATACAGAGGAGGGGCAAGATCTGTTATCGATCATCCCAAAGTGCAGGACATGCAACAATGGGCTCAAGTTATAGGACACCAGATTTCAGTGGAATATCAGGAAAAACCTCTTAACTGTTAGAGCAGTATGACAGTCGAACCGGTAACCTCAGGAGCTGGCGAGTGCTCCAGCACTGGAGGCATTCAAGAAAAACTTAGATAATCACCTGGCAGATATGCTTTGATTGTATTCCTGCACTGAGCAGAGGATTGGACTTGATGTCCCTTCCAACTTCACTTTTCTACGATTCTATGAGAATATTTAAAGCTAGATGGCAAGGAGAAGTAGAGAGGGGTGTCATCTGTATACTGGTGACACCATACCCCAAAACTCAGGACAACCTTTCCCAGTGGTTTCATGTACTGCAAATGTTACATAACATAGGAAACAAAACAGAACCCTGAGAGACCCGACAGACCAAGATACTGAACAGGCATCTTCCAGCACCACCTTCTGAATTCTCTCCTCCAGTGCCTCCGAGTCCCATCTCAAAGAGACAGCCCAGAAGGATATCATGAGCAATGGTATCAAAAGTCACTGAGACGTCCAACAGAACCAACAGGGGACACTCCCCCATATCCAGTTCCCATCATAGGTCATCCATCAAGGTGACCAAAGCAGTCTCCAATAAGCTAGTCCATTTCAACACAGGATAATCTTTCAAGAGATATCTGTCTGTAAATCTAATGGTTTTTCCAGCAGCGATGTATGGAAGTGAGAACTGGACCATAAAGAAGGCTGACCACCAAAGAATTGATGCTTTTGAATTGTTTCTGAAGGAAATCAACCCTGATTTCAAAATCAACTGGAAGAACAGACCCTGAAGCTGAGGTTCCAATACTTTGGCCATCTGATGAGAAGAGAAGACTCCCTGGAAAAGACCCTGACGTTGGAAAAGTGTGAAGGCAAGAGGAGAAGGGGATGACAGAGGACGAGATGGATGGACAGTGTCATCAAAGCCACCAACATTAATTTGACTCAACTCCAGGAGGCAGTGGAAGACAGGAGGGCCTAGCGTGCTCTGGGCCATGGGGTCATGAAGAGTCGGACACGACTTAATGACTAAACAATGACAACAAATCTAATGTTCAAATATCTACCAACAGGTGCCGCTTAACAAAATTTATTACTAAGTCGTCCCATCATAAATCATGTCCTTTCAAAAGGCCACAGTATCATAAAAGGCAACAAGCTAGGGATGTGGAGAGATCAATAAGCACATTTTTATATAAATATGTAAAATTGTTTTCACACTGTTTTGGACACTGTTCCTGTTTTAATGTGCTTTTCATGAATAAAACAAGAATGTACTTAGGAAATCTCACAGTTAAGATATAACTGTCCAATGTGAAATGATACTGTCTATGCACTTTTGCTTAAGCATTTAGCAGCATAATTAATAAGCACTTTATGGAACAAATCAAGTTCACCTAACACAATATACTTTGCAAGAATCCTGGTAACCACCTAAGGTCCACAATCTACCTTCAGTCCAGCATCAACCTTGCTTGTAAAACAATACTTTGTGACACAAATCCAGGGAATCTTGGCCCACCACTGCCCCTTTCAAGAAGCAAATAGTATCTTCCTTTTCCAGAGCCTGCTTGATGGTGCCTGTTCCCTTTGCAAATGAACAACTAATCACAGAAGCTGGAAAAGGAAAGCAAGTATACAGCACTTAGGAGCTACAAATGTGACTGGCAAAGGAGAAGGAAAAGAAGACAGAGAAAGAGACCTGTGTATAATCAATCCACCAGCAGAATTTAAAGGCTCAGAACCATCCCAGAGCCGGCCTGTCCGTGAACCCTTCGTTACCTTCTTCTGCCAAGGGAGGAAGGGGAAAGCGGACCTGCTCTTCCTCTCCTCGCCTTTGACAGGAGGGTGTAACGCACAGCCAAAGAGAGGCAAAAGAGGCGCCACCGGATCCGTGGCAGGCAGGGATGGGGAAGAGGCAACCGCGGTGCCTCGGCGGCTGGGCTGAGCGGCGGCACCAGCTATGGGGCTGCCGCGGAGGAGAGCGCGGCTAGCGGGCCAGTGGCCTTCTCGGGAACCCCCCGCGGGGGCGCAGGCAGGCAGGTCGCTGCTCCCAAGGGTGGCGGCAGTGGCCGCCCTTTTGCACGCAGGGACCGCAGAGGCGATGCCGGCAGCCGGGAGCGTTGCGCCTCCCCCCCCCCGGCTGCCCCCTTCCCGCCTTTCTCTCTCTCTCTCTCTCTCCCACCCACCCCCGCGTCTCCTCGGGAACGTCCTCTTGGGGAGGGGGGGCAGCCCGGCCCCTCCCGGCCCGTCGGGACTGTCCCGCGGGCTCCTGCAAAAAGGGGTCTCTGGGCAGGTGGGCAGGTAGGCGGGCCGGCCGGTTCTGCCTTGCGGCCGGAGGAGGGCGACGTTCCTCGCCCCCCCCCCGGAGTCTTCCCGAGAGCCGGTCTTTTCTCTGGAACTGCGGGCAGGTGTGTGTGGAGGGGGAGCGGCCGGGGAGGAAGGGTCCCCTCCGCAACTCTTCCACTTAGACCCGCAGCGCCAGGGGCCGGGGCCCCGTCCTTCCTGCTGGCAGCTCTTTTACGCGAAGAAGGAGATCGGGGAGGAAAAAAACTTTCGCATTCTTCCACAAAAGCCGGCGAGAGCGCCAACTGCGAGGCGTGAGGATGAGCAGCCGCCTTTTTCTTTTTTTTGTACCTGTCCCTCCGAGGGCGCGCCTCTCCAGAGGGGCATCCAGCTCCGCCGCGCTTTCTTGGTCCTGCTCCTGGTGTTGCTGCTGCTGCTGCTGCCGCTGCGCCTTCAGCACCCCAGGCGCCTCCATAACCCCCGGGGTCGAGGGGAGAGAGAGAGAGAGAGACCCTGCCCTTCAAAGCCCAGCTTTTCCCGGGGTGTGTGTCTCCGCTCTCTCTCTCGCTCTCGCTCTCTTCCTAGGGCTGGGGCGGCCTCTTGGAGAAGCCTCCTCACTCTTCCCGGTTACCTTAGCAACCAGCGAGCCAACCAGCCCAACCCTCTGGGCGCGCCACGTGCTTCCGCGGCGGCCAATGGGAAGGCAGCGGCCCCGCGCGCTTGGGGATGGAAGAGCCACTTTTAAGTCGGGACAGGAGAGTTTGGCGCTTGGGGGGGGGCGGTTGGAGCGACCCCGGGCTCTGGGCGCTTTGGCTTCGTCGAGGAGCGGGCGAGCGGTCGGGCATAGGCCGGCGGCCGGCGGATAAAGTGGCCCGCCACGGCTGAGGAAAGAAGGCGGCGAAGTGTTCAAACCTGGGGTCCGGAGAGCATTGGGAGTAAATCTCCCGCGGAGCAATGCGCCCTTGGCGTCTCTCAGTTCTGGTTAGGACGGCTTGGCGGGGAGCAGGAAAAAAGAGGTGGAAGGGAGGTTCTGGGCTCTGCGAGCCGACTTCAGTTAAGAGAGGGGGGGTTTGTTGCCCCGTCTCCCCCCCCCCATGGAGGGGAGGAAAGGAAGAGCATCGAAAGGGCCCGCGCAGCGCACTGGAAGCCTCCTCTGACGCGTCCTGCCTGGAAGAGAAAGACACGAGGCGCGCTTCTTCGCGCCCAAGCGAGGGCGGCTGGTCATGAGCACCCGCTGGCTCATGAGAGAAAACTTGGTGGAACCCGCGCAGAACGGGGATATCAGCTCGGTGCTGATGGTGAAACTGGGGTGGCTAATCCGGATCAAAGATCAGAGTAGGCAGTGCGCCGGTGGCGAATCACACGAAGTTGCAGCGCCCCTCTGTGGGCTTTAATCGACACGGCAACCGCAGTTTTCTACTGAAGAACGGGCATGTCCGAATTGCTTGGTCTTTCACCAGTCTCTCTGACCTGGTCGTTGGGGACCTGAGGACCAGATATGCCCAGAGCTGCCAGTTCAACCAGGAAAAGCCATGACAACCCAGGCCTTTGTTACCAATGAGCAAAGGGAGCCCGCTGAAGAGGTTCATGACAAGGCAGCACATTGCTAGTTATTTAATTTGTTACGGTATTTTTACTCCCAGGGCTGCGTCCTTATGGCATTTTCCATTTCAGGTGCCATGCCAAAATAACTTGACTGGCCTCCGCTGTTACAACATGGTTAGTGTGCCATAAAGGAGTGTTTGCCAATCAGGGAACATCATACAAAAGTTGCTGCTGCCAGTAGAACCTTAGCAGTACTTAAATCATGACAGAGACCTTTGATTAAAACATCACCTCCTACTGTTGGTTGCACCCAGTTGTAACCAGATCACCCACTTTAGTCCTTTTAAGTTGCTAAGGATATCAGTATAAAAAGTGAGTCCTTTAATTCTGCCATAATTTGATCACTGATTGCTAACATACATTGTATACATTGTATTCATAACACCACCAACTGCAGTGCCAGAAGGGCGCTGATTTATTTAAAAACCAGCATGGTTAACACTACTGTAATATGATTTGTTCTAGCCAATGACAGGTAGGAGATAGATGCATGGGATATTTTTACCTAAGAGTCAGAAGGAGACAAATGGGGGACACTTTTGAACCTGTATGTGTAAAACAGTGCTCCTTTTATCCCTATTAAAATATGCCTTTCTGCAAAAGGTTCTTAGGAATCTTTCTTAGGAAAAGGTTCTTGGAGAGGCAGTTAGAATGTGAAGGGTTGATATTTTTACCTCCCACCAACCCCTGTATATGAGAGGCACATGGTTATGGTAGGTTTCCAAACTTTCCATGTAGGCCATATTTAACATTCCAAAGTCCAACGGACTTCATTCTTCATCAACGAATGAAGAAATGTCCTTCCCTTCTTTAATGTGGTACAATGGCTACAGATGGAGTCCAATCAAACTGCCGGAAGATGTGGTCAGTGGCCTTCCTGTGCTCAGAAGAGGCCAAATGTGGCTAAATTCAGCAAAAGTAAAATAGCAAGATGGAGAAGGTGGAAATACATCCTGTTGTTGTTACAGTCTTCTTTCCTTTCAACAACAATAAAATAAAAGGGGTGTGTCCCAAGCCAGAAAGAAACTTTGCATTTCAAGGCAAGGCAGTGGGATAGGAGAACAGAGCTGAATGGCTAGAAGCCATTTTGTGTTGAACTAGGTTTCCAAACCTGTGTCTGCCAGGATAAAGGCATAGGCATCTTGTGACAGGAATTAAAATGAGGCTGTCTCAACACACACCCTAAAATTTCAGGATGAGGTATCCTGCCCACTTGGTCCAGGAGCTGCCTATGGATGAAGAGTGGGATGTAATCTGTGGGAGCACTGGAGTTTACAGTACTTAATCCTTCCAAAACCATTTACATCCCACTCTTCTTTTCACTTCTGGTCCAGTTCTCGTGCTGTTTTTCATTCATCTGGGTTTACTTACGGTTTTGGCACTGAGATGCAGAGGGAGTGAGCTGTTAGGAGGAGCAGACATTTACAGACCTTTTATGGGTTTTAACGTTATCTTTCTGCCTGATTTTTAAAAAATGTTTTGTTTCAGTTTTTATTCTGTTGTGTTTTGATTGTATGTATATTCAGCCTTGAGGTCCTAGTGGACAGAAAAGCAGTTTGTAAATATCTTAAACAAACACAGTAAAATTAGTAGATATGTGAAAAATTAAGTATCTTCTGCCCCTCTGTTAGCATTATGAGAAGAGCACAAGGTTATGAACAGAGTGTCTCATTCTCTTCTATTGATTTGGAAATTATTAACCTGTCTTCCATGCAGTTGAGGAAAACTTGGACATACTGCTTTGGCATCACACCAAGGGAGGCATGATTCAGTGCATAAAAGCAATATGTTTGCAAGGGAAAGGGAAAGTACAAATAAAGCTGTCCCATAGCGAGAAATTAGAAATGTTGGTTATAAAAGTACATTGAAAAAAGAAGTGCTAAAAGTACACAACTCTGAATGTAATGGTCGTTGAAAGAGCATATGCAATCAAGGTATAAAAAGTCACCAAACCACGGCCTCACTGCTTCCTCTCCTTGCCCCCCCCCCCCTTGAACTATTTTCCTTTCACTGGGAGCTTGCCTTTGGGACTTTCAAAAATGTACACAAGTAGAAACTAAGAATCATCTTGTAACTGGGTCCACTGCTTCAGAACAGCCTGTTTCATTTGAAATATCGCTAATTTATTTCACATATGGTCCAAAAATCTCCCCCTTCACCTCAGCTTATGTCTGCAACAAAGCCTCCCCCACTCCCAGCAGATACTTCCTGAACATCCCTAAAGTGTTGTCTGTTTGGAGAACATCTTTAAGATTCTCAAGAATCAGAGCATGGATACTCAACAAAGCAACTTGCGGTCTGGCCTTTAATCAACAGCCAAGCAACACAAACAGGGCTTTTGAATATGCATCAATCTCATACTAGCTGAGCCTGGAAACCATAACTGCTTGATCTCAGACAAGTTCAGCTGACATTGTGAGAACTTTCTGCCAAAATGGTCAGAGTCTGACTAATACAATCCAGAGTATGTGTCTCAATTCCTGTCATACAGTTTTAGTCTATAACAGCTGTACATTGCAAGTTCAATGGATTAATGATAGAATGTTTTCCCTGTGTTCTACAACAGTGGTTCTTAACGTGGGCGATAATGCCCCCCAGGGGGCGATTTCATTTTTCAGGGGGGCGGTAGAATGAAAAGGGGCGGCGTGGGGGCGCTGGAGCAGAAGGGGGCGGTAGGGGGCACTGGAGCAAGCCAAACCTGTGAAGATGGCTGCAGCCTTTTTACAGTGTGCATGAATATATATTTTCCTCCAATTTTAATTTAGTTTCAGATTTTTGTCTTGAAATTTTTAGTTCCTGCATTTGTTTTTATGCCCTTTTTATATTTCTTTTTGCGTCTTAAAATTCACTTGCAACTAAATCATTAAATGTTACTTTTTGGGGGGCATTTCATTTTCTTGGAATTTAATTTTGTTTTCAGGGGTCATTGGATTTAAGTGTCTTAAATAAATAAATAAATAAATAAATAAATAAATAAATAAATAAATAAATAAATAAATAAATAAATAAATAAATAAATAGGTCTATTTTGCTCCAGGTGAGCAGAAGGTGAGTTGCATCACATCAAGAGATTTGCCCAAGATCACCTAATTCTAAAGTGAACTTTGAACAAGAGACTTTCCAGATCGCATTGGAACTACTTCAAGCTGGAATCCTATACAGACTTTACCTGAGAAGAATAACTTCACTGAAAATCATGGGCCTAATTTCTGAATAAACATGTACAGGATTGGTTGTTGTGGGTTTTTCGGGCTCTTTGGCCATGTTCTGAAGGTTGTTCTTCCTAACGTTTCACCAGCCTCTGTGGCCAGCATCTTCAGAGGACAGGCTTGCTCTGTGAGCTCTGGTGACTCTTTTTCTGAGTGGAAAACTTAAATAGAATCTTGGGAATTAAAATAATATCTGGTCTTTATATTATCTAGATATGGCAAAGATAACAGTGTAACAGTGTGTGTTTCACTGGAAAATGTTATTTCTGTGCAGTCAGAACACTGAAAGATGAATCAATGTTATAATTAGAGAGAAAGAAATTCAGTCAGATTGAGTGAATGATGGGACTATAGCCCTAAACATTTTATTATATCACCAAGCTTTACAACTGGTTACATTATCTTATTTGTTCAGGTAGTCTGAACAGGCAGACAGCCCTCTATAATTTTAGTTGAGCAAGTTGGCATCCAAGTACCATAATGAGGACTTACAGTATTTGGTTAGAAAAAGACAATGGATGATTCTTCAGAAATTAAAACCTAATTCAATAATTACTTCAGTTCTGGGTAACTGGATTCCTTAAAGACTTAATTAAACCCTCTAGGGTCACCATTAGCTCCAATCTTCTATAATAAAATGTTCTGTTCATAATAATGTCTTAAAAGGTTGCACTCTGCATATATAATACATGTATCTTTCTCTGCCCCTTCATGGATTGCTGCCTTGCCATGGTGAAGTGGCTTGAGTAATTCAGAGAAGCTATGGGCAATGCTGTTCAGGGACACCCAAGACAGACAGGTTATAGTGAAGAATTCTGACTAAACGTGATCCACCTGGAGCAGGAACTGGCAAGCTACTCCAGTACCTTTGCCAAGAAAAGCCCATGAACAGAAACAAAAGGCTAAAAGATATGATGTTGGAAGATGAGCCCCTCAGGTCAGAAGGCGTCCAACATGCTACTGAGAAAGAGCGGAGGACAAGTACAAGTAGCTCCAGAGCTAATGAAGTGGATGGACCAAAGCCGAAAGGATGCTCAGTTGTGGACGCACCTGGAAGTGAAAAGAAAGTCCAAGTGCTGCAAAGAAAAATACTGCATAGGAACCTGGAATGTAAGATCTATGAACCTTGGTAAGCTGGATGTAGTCAAAGAGGAGATGGCAAGAATAAACATTGACATCCTGGGCGTCAGTGAACTAAAATGGACGGGAATTGGCGCATTCAATTCAGATGATTATCATATCTACTATTGTGGGCAAGCATCTCAAAGAAGAGATGGAGTAGCCCTCATAGTCAACAAAAGAGTGGGAAAAGCAGTATTGGGATACAATCTCAAAAATGATAGAATGATGTCAATACGAATCCAAGGCAGACCTTTCAACATCACAATAATCCAAGTTTATGCACCAACCACTGATGCTGAAGAGGCTGAAACTGACCAATTCTATGAAGACTTACAACACCTTCTAGAACTGACACCAAAGAAAGATGTTCTTCTCATTATAGGGGATTGGAATGCTAAAGTAGGGAGTCAACAGATAAAAGGAACAACAAGTAAGTTTGGCCTTGGAGTTCAAAACGAAACAGGGCAAAGGCTAATAGAGTTTTGTCAAGAGAATAAGCTGGTCATTACAAACACTCATGTCCAACAACACAAGAGGCAACTCTACACATGGACATCACCAGATGGGCAATACCGAATTCAGATTGATTATATTCTCTGCAGCCAAAGATGGAGAACCTCTATACAGTCAGCAAAAACAAGACCTGGAGCTGATTGTGGCTCTGATCCTCAGCTTCTCATAGCAAAATTCAAGCTTAGACTGAAGAGATTAGGAAAAACCACTGGGCCACTCAGGTATAATCTAAACCAAATCCCTTATGAATACACAGTGGAAGTAAAGAACAGATTTAAGGAACTAGATTTGGTGGACAGAGTGCATGAAGAACTATGGTTGGAGGCTCATAACATTGTACAGGAGGCAGCAACAAAAACAATCCCAAAGAACAGGAAATGCAAGAAAGCAAAGTCGCTGTCCAATGAGGCCTTAGAAATAGCAGAGAAGAGAAAGGAAACAAAATGCAAGGGAGATAGGGAAAGTTACAGAAAATTGAATGCAGACTTCCAAAGAACAGCAAGGGGAGAAAAGAGGGCCTTCTTAAATGAACAGTGCAAAGTTATAGAGGAAAATAATAGAAAGGGAAAAAACAGAGATCTGTTCAAGAAAATTGGAGATATTAAAGGAACCTTTTGTGCAAGATTGATATGATAAAGAACAAAAATGGTAGGGACCTCACAGAAGTAGAAGACATCAAGAAGAGGTGGCAAGAATACACAGAGGAATTATATCAGAAAGATTTGGATATCCCGGACAACCCAGACAATGTAGTTGCTGACCTTGAGCCAGACATCCTGGAGAGTGAAGTCAAGTGGGCCTTAGAAAGCATAGCTAACAACAAGGCCAGTGGAGATGATGGCATTCCATTGAACTATTTAAAATCTTAAAAGATGATGCTGTTAAGGTGCTACATTCAATATGACAGCAAGTTTGGAAAATAGCAGTGGCCAGAGGACTGGAAAAGATCAGTCTACATCCCAATTCCAAAGAAGGGCAGTGCCAAAGAATGCTCCAACTACCGCACAATTGCACTCATTTCACACGCTACTAAGGTTGTGCTCAAATCCTACAAGGTAGGCTTCAGCAGTATGTGGACCGAGAACTCCCAGAAGTACAAGCTGGATTTCGAAGGGGCAGAGGAACTAGAGACCAAATTGCTAACATGCACTGGATTATGGAGAAAGCCAGAGAGTTCCAGAAAAAATCTACTTCTGCTTCATTGACTATGCAAAAGCCTTTGACTGTGTGGACCACAACAAACTATGGCAAGTTCTTAAAGAAATGGGAGTGCCTAACCATCTGATCTGTCTCCTGAGAAATCTATATGTTGGTCAGGAAGCAACAGTTAGAACTGGATATGGAACAACTGATTGGTTCAAAATTGGGAAAGGAGTATGACAAGGCTGTATATTGTCGCCCTGCTTATTATATGGAGAAGGCCAGACTGGAGGAATCCCAAGCCGAATTTATATTGCCGGAAGAAGTATCAACAACCTCAGATATGCAGATGATACCACTCTGATGGCAGAAAGTGAGAAGGAATTAAAGAACTTTTTAATGAGGGTGAAAGGGGAGAGCACAAAAAATGGTCTGAAGCTCAACATCAAAAAAAAAAAAAAACTAAGATCATGGCCACTGGTCCCATCACCTCCTGGCAAATAGAAGGGGAAGATATGGAGGTAGTGACAGATTTTCCTTTCTAGGGCTCCATGATCACTACAGATAGTGACCGCAGCCACAAAATTAAAAGATGCCTACTGCTTGGGAGGAAAGCGATGATAAACCTAGATAGCATCTTAAAAAGCAGAGACATCACCTTGCTGACAAAGGTCCGCATAGTCAAAGCTATGGTTTTTCCAGTAGTGATGTATGGAAGTGAAAGCTGGACCATAAAGAAGGCTGACTGCTGAAGAATTGATGCTTTTGAACTGTGGTGCTGGAGGAGACTCTTGAGAGTCCCCTGGACTGCAAGGAGATCAAATCTATCCATTCTGAAGGAAATCAACCCTGAGTGCTCACTGGAAGGACAGATCCTAAAACTGAGGCTCCACTACTTTGGCCATCCCATGAGAAGAGGACTCCCTGGAAAAGATCTGATATTGGGAAATTGTGAAGGCAAGAGGAGAAGCGGATGACAGAGGATGAGATGGTTGGACAGTGTCATTGAAGTGACCAAGATGAATTTGACCAAACTCCGGGAGGCAGTGAAAGACAGGAAGGCCTGGCCTACTCTGCTCCATGGGGTTACGAAGAGTCAGACATAACTTAATGACTAAACAACAACAATCTTTCTCTGGGAGAATTGTTTTATTTTAATCCATTAGCTGAGTAAATAAATGGATGGTGCTTCCAAGAACCTTCCTGTTTAGAGGTATATAGATACCTTTCTTATGTAATTGTATGGCAAATGATTGTCAATCTAGCATGATTCTAAATATGACTGACATAATTTTGCCATCTAGTATTGGAGAATGCATATTTGGGGGGGATATGAAAATATTTGCAGAAATTCCTATATATGTCCTATATTCTCCAATACTATATATATATATACTATATATATATTCGAAAGCTGTGATCACTTAGCACACTTCGTTTGGAGTAAGCATTTTGGAAGTGAGTGGAAGGTATAAATAAACATACAAGACCATGATGTACTATGATGTAACATGATGCATGTCATAGTGGAGCCAAGACTTGCAGGATCAAAGCACTAGAAGATTTTCATTAGCAAAAATTATTACATTACTGCCACCTCCCTTAAGTATCTCTGTTCCCTCAAAGCTTAGCTATAATCGTCACAATTTAGAAATATTTCTGTTGTTGATACCTTTAGTTCCAGTAACGCTGCTATCATAAACTGACTCAGAACATAAGAACAGCCCTGCTGTGTCTGACCAAAAGCTTACATTTTGTTCACACAGTGGGCAACTGCTTGCCTGGGAGAAGAAATCTAGAAGATTGTACAGTAATACAGTAAAACACTGAAAAAAATTAAATATACTGTACATTCATAGTACGGGGGGGCGGAATCTCTGGATTTAATTAACAAAGACTATACAGTACATGAATCCTATTGCTCATACTTGCATTCTAAGAAGAATATCACTGAAAGACAGCTTTCTACCATTCCTGAAATGCATCATGCAGCCTTCATGAATCCACTATTCTTCTTCTCCTCATTTCTTTCCTAACCAATGGGTGGGCATCATTATGGCCTCACTGACTCTAGATGTGGCCAATCTAAGCCATGAAGCTGGGCTGAACCCAAACTAACTTCAGAGGTTTTTCACTCAATATTTTTCCCCTTTCTGCATTGAGTTTTGCATTTATTTTTACCTTGAATAATCAGCTGTAGCAATGTGTACATTTGTTCCTTATTTACCAAAATATTCTAAACTCTTGCATTTATATTCTTTATGATTGATTGGTCTTGATTTATTTTCTTCAGTGCTTCTTTGGGCAGTGGCAATTCATTTGCTGGACAACAGTCATTGTAGCTGGTCCAAGAGCACATCAATGTGTCATGTTGCTTTAGCACATTTTGTGTGATTCTGGGGTGCTGGTGCAGTATTAAAAAGAGTGGCTTTACTTGAGGAGATCCTTCTCAAATATATGCAGCAGCATCCTAAACATTTTACTCAAATTATGGGAGTTCATGAGAGTTCCTTACTCCCTAAAACATGGAAGGATTAAATGTTATGGGTGCTTGAGGGCTACAGCCCTGTCTCCCAATCTTAACTAAACACATCACATGGAAACGCCCCAATTGAAATCAACTAAATTTACTTTCAAGTCCTTGGTTCAGTCCACAGGATGTTATTAATGTTGAAATCTATTTGAAACTACTCAATCCTAACCAGAACAACTAAACTGCTATGCCCCACTGCTTCAAACATGTTCCTGGTATGTTCTTAACTTATTCAGGTTTGTGCCTGTTTCAATTTCTCTTTGTGCTTTTCGTTGCACACTGTCTTGATTCATTAATTTTGTGTGCAGGACTTTGTACAATAAAACCCCTAAAGGTTAAGCTGGTATAGTCCCACTGAAGGATGCAGCAGCATAATTTTTCAGTTATGGTGAGCTGAGAAGCCGTTCATTTAATGAAGTGCAATTACATATATGTGGCCTGAATGATCAAAATGGTCCAGTATTGCTTCTGGATTAAAAGGTGTCATGGCACGATTCCTGTGAGGTCTGCATCAACAATATCTCAATGACCAAATTTGTTGGTAAGATTACTTGTAAAAGTAATGTTACCCTTCCTTCTTGATTAGCTCAAGATGCAGGGTGATTGACCTGATTTTTATGGCTAGACTAGTCAACTGGGTAATCTAATCGTTCACAACTTCACCTGACAAAATACTTCACTTATATGCTTGCTTATGTATTTTATTTATTTGAAAATGCTTGCTTACAGCAGCACAATGCAGAAGAAAGTTGGCAATGCTGAACATTTCACTATCAGTCTTTTCATACGAAAACCCACTCCAAGCACCAAATAAATCCTACATGCTTAAAAGGTACAACTCTGCAATATTCATTTTGGCTTCATCAATTAGTTTCATGGTGCTTTTTTGTTATGCTATGGGTAGTTAGCACCATTTGGTATTTTCTCTTTTCAGAATGTCTGGATATGATAGCATACAAATCCCTCAGTATTTATCACAGAGAGAGAAGTGGGAAGGTTCCATTTGCATGGCAGGAGAACTCCACCTAAGAGCAATCACAGGACAGGCTCTCCTTATTAGGTCACTGAAAGAGAAGGAAAAGAAATTAACAACTGGAGTGTTATTTTAAAAATATAAAATTACGAGGAGTGTGTGTGCATGTGCATACATACACATTCCAAGCAAGAAATAATAAGCCTCAATGCTGTTTACAAGTACCACGGTACACAATTCAATTTATATCCATCTTTACCAGAATGAAAAATTGTCATTGTTGTGTTCATAGCCAAAACAACAAAACAAATATTGTTACAAGTAAGAGCATGGTTACATGTTAAAATACTTCTGGTTTGTGTCAGGTTTAGCATGCTTGAAATTGATTTTAAAATATCGGTTTACATGATGTACAGTTAAGTGCTTTGGGGGGCAGGAAGACAGAGGGGTTTTTTTTGTTTTTTGTTTGTTTGTTTGTTTTTGTTCAGAAAGCAAGATATTTTAAACAGCCTTGAGGGGGTTGTTTATTTTAACTCAATTATGGGTGTGAACTACTTTGAATTGTTCTGGCATGTGTGCTCGCCTGTGTCAGAATAAATCGCATCTGTAGGTTTGTCAAGTAGCCTCTCTTGTACTGAGCACACTCCAATAACTAACATGAAAAACAAGGGGAATAGCTACATCCTTGCTGGAATACACATCTATAGCATACAAAAAAAAAAGTACCTCTCTGTAAAACTGAATACAATTACTATATTTCTCTTACATAATCCATATTCACTTTACCATGAAAAGCAAAGCCCAGAGACAGTGCTATGTTCATATCATCGTTTGCTTATGTTCCATTCTGATGCTCTGACTCTAGTTGTACTGTGGAGTGAGCTGATGACAAGAAAGCACCCTTTTTCATCTTCACAACTATCTGAGGTAAGTTTTGCTAGGGGTTGATGAGTGGCCTAAGATCATCTGACAGCAATTTCCGGCCAGGTTGGGCTTGATTCCAGGCCAACATCTACACACTAATATCTGAAATGTGGATTTCAAGGCGCACAAAAATTATCATGAAATGTAACTTCCCTGCCCATACTCTATGCCATTTGATTCAGCCCTAATTTTCAGCTGCTATATATGATGCTGTAGCTATTCCACACCTTAAGATTCATTTTGGTGTTTTTAAAATCATCACTGGAGTAGATTTTTTAATGGCTTATCCTGAGTCTGAAGTAATAGAGAGAGAATAAGTGATCCAGCCTCAAATGCATACTTCTCTTTGTCAAAAAGAAGTGCAGATAATCTGAGAAGCCCAGCTTCTCTGATACTTCAAAAAATCAGATAAGAAAATGAGGTGATCACCTGTTGGAAATTATACAGAATAGACAAGCTAATGCAACTGATACATATAATTAACAATTTGATTGGCAGTGTATGTAAGTTGTTACTCAGCCTTGGGAGCCTAGAAAATGATAGTCCTTCCCTCTATAGATTTAAGAATAAAATCCTGTCAGACAAGGGATACTGAAATATTTGATTTTTCCATCTCAATGCACTATTTGAGGTTATATTCACTGTAGTCCCTTTTAAATTGAACTTAGTTTAAATCCTCATATCCTGAGGTATACATTGAGATTCATATGGCATGTTTGTGTATCGTGAACATTGGTTTGGTGCAGTGGTTCCCAACCTTAAGTCCCCACATGCTCTTGGACTAAAACTCCCAGAACCCTTCACTGCTAACTGTGCTGATCAGGATTTCTGAGAATTGTAGTACAAGAATACCTGGGAACCCAAGGTTGGGAACCACTGGTGTAGTGGTAAATATGAAAGTGCACTTGCACATCATGATAGTCCCCATAAACAACCCTTCTCCCATAAGAAGACTGTAAAATTCAGGCAGCTACATCATTCTATGTCAACAAATTAAGAGCAAGTATTTTGTAAAGTGTTGGCTGTTAATGACCTATTCAAAACCCAGCCATCTGCAAATACTTTGCATTACATGTGAATGATATCATAGTTCCTGGTACTCAGGAAATTGTAGGACTTCACCCCATGAATCCCGGTCTACTACAACAGTGCTCATGAAAAGCTACAGTCCATATAAACTACGATTTGTTCCCTATTTTGCAAATTGCATGCTGACACACATACAAAAAAAATTGGTCTGCCCTCTATATTTCTGGTTCACTCTCATTTGTTTCTCTCCCACTCTTTATGTCTATTTCTGCTTCAGAATAGGCAGCTGGGGAAACAAGGCAAGGTACCAGTCTGGATTTTAAGACTAACCTTGATTTAAACCAGGGGCAGGCAATCTTCAGAGGTCTAGAGGCCACACATACAAAGGGATTTTTTCCAACAAGAACACTGTGTTGAGAGCTTCACCATTTTGTCTCCTTCCATATTCCTTCTACTGAGAGTCATTGCGAGGCTGACAAGCAAACAGAGATCTCCAAAAATATTAGAAAAAATTTGGAAATGGTTATTCGAAGATAACTTCTATACCAAGCACAATAAGAAAAAGAAACATCTTTAAATTTTATCAGAAAAAAACAGTCTTCTGAGAAGTCCTGGCTCAATATTTGTTATTCTGTGGAATTTGGCATCTTCCTCAGATCTTCTAAGTGTTACAGTTACAGTCCACGGGACAGTATATGTATTATGCCAGCTATGCAGAGTCTTGGTGAAAAATCTTCCGTGCCATCAGCCTCTCCAAGTATTCCAATACTGTATAGTACTTTTTTTTCTTTGTTCAGCTAGCAAGAGGAAGTTTATTTTGCTCTAATTTGGCTGGCATCATTTTTCTCCATTTTGTGGGGTGTGTGATTACTTATCCCACTGCAAAGGGGTGGTGAAACGTATATGCTACAGTGATATTAACAGTGACACTTTCTGTGGGATGCAAAATGCCTTTTAGATGGGATAATCCCCTTCAAGTAAGCACCTGTTGTCTCCTTTGAACACTATTCCTAATTTTTAGATATATGCCTGTCAGGTTTAGTGCTGTGTCAAAGGAGTGCTGCATTAGTTAAGGCTGCTTTTAGTTTGCTTTTTCCCCTGAAAAAATCAAGAGGAGGACCGTCTTCCTGCCTTCCAACCGTGAAAGTCTGGATGGACTTTTAGCATCTTCTCATCAATTGCTCTCTCTCTCTCTCTCTCTCTCTAGCCCATTTTGCTAGGCTAATAAGCTGTTAAATCAGTTTAGTGCTCTGTCACAGAAAAAAAGTTAGAAAGCATTCAAATAGTACACGACAGGGATAGGAATGTTATACCTCTGCATTATGTGGAAACACAAAAGTTACCATTTTTGTATGGGAAATGGCGATTAATATTCCTGACAGTCCTGATGGCTGACGGCTTCAACAATTGACTTGAGAGGATGGATAAAGGGGAAGGAATGAAGGGAAAGAATGGAGAAAAGGATGGTATTATTAGAGTGGGGCAGTGATCTGGAAAAAATTGACCTGATTGGGAAGTACAATCCAGACCCTTGCAACAGGGTAATTTTTCATATTGCTGTGGGTGGATATAGGGACTTCTGAACAGAAACTAATAGAGACCCAGTTTAAAAAACTGTGAAGCAGAACAATTTAATCCAGTGTTCATTCCTAACTACACCTTAAGAAAACAAATGGTCACCTTCCAACAGTTTGCCAGTAAAAACATCCCTCCCGAAAAAGCATTATATGCAAAAAATGCTTATTAATCCTTACTAATGGAAATATATATTGTTGTTGCCTTAAGCTTCAGAAGCAAGGCACATTGCCTAATACTTGAGCTCATGAAAATACAGAAGAGAAACAGGTATGAGTCAAGCTTGTCTATTTTTCCCTTAAGTTTTAGCAGTATGAACATTTTTCTTTGAAGTTCCATTTGTCACAGATATACCCTCTATGTATGTTTGCACTTCTCTATGAAATTCAGAACTGAAACAGAAGATGCTCCTGTAATCTTTGAGGTGCCATGTGCTTTCCACCCATGTAATGAGCTATGCCCTGATGTGCAGCTTTTATTCAATTGCAGAGTCCAAATGTGTGTAAAGTGCATGTAATTCCTTTGCTCCGAGGCTCCTGCCATCCCCCCTCCTCTTCTGAAACGAAAACTGAAAAATTATATTTTAATCAATTATTCATGGCTGAAGATCAGAGTTGTAACCAGACCCAACCAAATGAGACAGAGGAAGCTCTCCGAGACGTTTTTCTCCATGTCCACCGAAGACATGTTCTGTTTGCTTCTCAGGATCCACAAATGCTGTCATAGGGTTTCCAGTCAGGAAAGAATGGGTATACTCTGCCACACAGCAAAAAGACAGAGAGGTAGAGTGTCTTTGTCAGCACAGAGCAAAAGTATTGTTTTTCTTTCAGGATTAAATTGGATGACGGCTCCCAGCAACAATTTACCATTAGCCAATCTGTTTCGGGTTTTATAAAGAGTTATAAAGTAAAACTGATGGAGGGCCAATGATTTTTCACTCTTGGGTGGAAGAAAAGGGACTGCTACACATACACACTCAAATATAACACGATGCACACATATACTCATCCATTTCTCCCCTCCCTCCATCTGTAAGACAATGAAAAACCCCTCTACCTTGCCATGTAGGAGATACCAAAAACAGCTGGCCACCAGATGTAACAAAAACCACTGATCCCCATTTACACAATTTGTTTCCATAGTTATCTAAGCTTCAGTAGCCTGCTTCTAGATTAGCCTAGGCTGTTACAAATTCTGTACATACATCAGCCCATAGATTTCACCCGCAGATTGTGAAGGAGCAAAATAACAGTTTTCAGTTCCAAGACAGAAGTTCAGGGAATTCAAATTAAATGGCTAGGTTGCAACAATAATAGGATTCTGACCTACCTATAGCAATCTACCAAATAACAAAGGAGGGCACCTGCTTCAGTGTTGTGCTATCAATGTCAACAGCTGATGGAACAGTTAAGAGAAGAAATTGCTGTCCTTTTGATTTCAGTCACCTTGTGAAAAGTAATGTCAAGTCAATGTGACAATTCAGAATGTTTCCACCGAGAACAACACTGAGCTACACAGAAATCTTAAGGAAATCCATCCGTTCCTGGAATTCCGCTGAACTCAAGAAAGCCAGTCAAGTGAGAGCTAATCTGGATGTAACTGGTGTGACCCAGGAGTCTGAGTGAAACAGGAATTAATTCCACTCTTTACTACTCATTAATAGGATGCTTGGGATGAGTTATCCAACAGATACTTGAAGTTCAAAAGTGCAGTTCCCTAAATAGCTTAAACGGAGAAAATGATCACATTAGATTATTGTTTAGGTTTGAAGAAATGAAGCCAGTGGGTTTGATGATGTCTCTTTTAGTTTTGAATATAGGGCCTTTGTTGCCATATTACCACTTAGATGATGTATTGATTGTCAACTATCTCATCTTGCTGTAGGAAACTGTTGTCAACACTTCCAGTATTTGCCTTTTATTTTGCTAGGAGGGTTTTTGGTCTCTGTGTTTATGGAAGTTTACTGACACTTCCCATTATGCACTGTGATGTTTCACGCTCGAGGCAAGGGGCATTTAGGGCTACTTGGGCCTGGAAGGTAAATGATCTGATATGGGAGAGATGATGACGAAGGAGGCAACCCAGTTAATCAACAGCCCATCATTTGGGGGTTCCCTGAAGCTACAGTCTCTGACACTCAGCAACTCTCTCTTGGTTTATCAATTGTTGCTCACCCTAGTGGAAGTACAAACTGTTCAGACTATGGCAGTTCATCTTTTGCTGTCATTCAGAAAGATATGTTTGTCACAATAGCTAAAGATGGAGATACTCAGTGTGGAGAAAAAAGGGATGGTTTCATTCCCATAGAGCTAAACAAAGACATATTTCACAGAATAAAATGAAATGTGAGATAATGCCTTCTCCCTGCCAACTGACAGTTGAATCCTGCATCAATAGTGGTATCAAATCCATATTGCCTATTGCACTTGAGGGCATCAGAGTAGCCAGTGGGTGTAGCCCATGCAGTCATCCTCAGGATACAGCTGTATCCTCCTACAAAGACTAGTGAGCTCAGGTGGAACAGCTAAGCAGAAGATGCCACAGCTTCTCCACCACCCGGAATCTGTTGCCTGAGGCATCTTTCAAATTCTGATTAAAAATACAGTACTGGTCACTCTTTTTGCCAGCAATCAGAAAACATATTTACTAGAACAAACCAGCCCATCACCCAGAGTGTTCCTACCTATACGTAAGTCCCTGTCAGGGTCTACTCTTTTTTAGGTACTGGTAGGATTGCGTCGTTTTCATTTGTTTCCAAGATGTATGATTGCTGGGAATGAACCAAAATGGAACTTCCTGCTTTTAATTTCACAGCTCATTTCAATTTCCCAGTATCGTTAGTGGTTTAAACAAACAGCTTAACCACTTAATAATATTGGGAAATTGGGAAATTAAAAACTTCATTCTTTGATCCTCCACGGAGATTTTTTTAAAAAACTAATTAAGGCAATTTTGAGAAAATTAAAAACCAAATTGAAAGCTTCCTCCCAGAAGCAGGAGGGGGGCAAGAAGGGCTGTACTTCTTCTTTACAGCTTTTCTTTACAGCTTTACAGAGGACCAAATAAAGTCATTTGAAGTGTGTATGCCATGTGGATGGAAAGATCATACCTCATGACATACTAGACTGCTGTCTGAACGTAAGCCATCCTACTTATCCCACACCAGCCAAGAGCAAAGTAGCCAAGCCCTCTATCTAATGCCTGCATCTCCACCTCCATGTTTACTCCTCTCCTGCTCTACACACTACCTAGAAAAAAAATTCTGAGTGCTGAGTGCCAGTGTATTCATAGTTGCTACTGCAGCAGTAATGACTGAAATGGAGAGATGCCAACTGGGCTAAATTGTCTCCATTTGATTTAATTCAGACCTTCATATTAGCCATGTGTCTGGTCCAATCCAAATGGGTAGGTGGTTCAGATTGATGTGAGTTGCAACCATGGTCTCTTTCCTGCCTACACCCTGAAACACTCACTCCAAGCTTCTATATTTCTTAATTTTTCCTTGAATGTGTCCAAGACCCACTCGGGGAATGTTATCTGGTTTCTTCAATGTTAAGTTAGCACACAATATGTCCCCTCCTTTCCCCCTCCCCATGCTCTGCTCTGTCTCTGTGAGGCTGGGAGTACCTCCAAAGGCACTCCGCAGAGTGTACTGTCCATCTCTCCCAGCAGAAAGACTGAGAAAGAATTGACAAACATTGTGGGAGAGTTACAGGAGTTGCGTTTAGGATCACAAACACCAGAGGGCACTATTTTGGTGGGAAAGGGGGAGGATATAAAAGAAGGAGAGAAGAGTAGAAAGGATAGTGCAAAGGTAGAAGAGGAGAAATTTTGTTGGGTGCAGGAGGAGAGAGTAGAAAAGAGGGAGGATTTGGTTGAAATAATACAAGAAGACCCCTGGACAGGAGAATGGGTAGAATTCGAAGTTCCAAGGGAATGTGCATAAAAGGAGTGGAAAAGACAAGTACTGTATATAGAAAGCCACCTTACTGGGGAGAGGTGAAGGAAATACAGAAACACAAAGAGTATAAAGCGTGGCAGCAAAAAGAAGCTCAGAGGCGAGAACAACAGAGATGTACGGAGAACCCTGGGAGACCCCGTGGGGTCAGTCCCTTTCGACCGAGATTGAGGCAGAACCCAAGCAAAAGGTTTGGGAGCCAGAGGTGGGGTGGGTTTTCCATCCTCAGCAATACTGTTAACTGACCAGGCGCCTGATTGATCAGGCAATGCTTCCAAGTGGAGTCCAGGAGTTTTGAGTTCTTCACCCCTTCCATTAAAAGGGGAATTGATGCATTTTGAAAGGGTTAGAAGTTATGACTTGTTGTTGAAACCAGAGGTGGAAAGTGTGGACATAAATGAAGCTGAAGAATTGTTGACAAATGAACCTGTTTTATTAGAAGACTTTGGTGTGCAACATTCTTCTCTAAGGTGACCACTGTCAGAGGAGGTAAGGGAAGCCGGGCGAGATCACAGCATCCGCCCATTGTCTCTTGATGTTGCCCTTTGTTTTAGTATGTTAATTCTTAAGGTGCTATAATATATCTCCTTTTCTTAATTTTTGCTTTAGTTTTATGTATTATGTTATATATGCCGATGCATCATTACACCAGAGAATGTGATCAAGAACGTTCCACTGAAATTAAAGAGAAAGTTTGCAAAATAAAGCTAATGGGAAGAAATTTGCCTTGCTTTCTGGCTCTCAAAACACATCACTTCTATATTCATTTTCCCAATGGATTAAAAAAAATACCCTCACAACTGACTTGAGAGCCAAGGGCTAAGAGACTTGAAGTCAACATGCATCCGAATGTTTTGACTGGGCTCACAACAGCATGATGGAAAACACAGTAAAATACTGATTCTCAAAGCTCAGCCCTCCATGACCCAGCTAACACTGCATTCACCTAACAGCTTCCATCAATTCCTGCTATTTTCAAATTAACCTCTGTGACCTTTCTCTTTCTTGTACACTGCAGGAACTGTAAGGTAACATTCCACAAATCTGTTCTCTACAAATCCCCTGGAAACTATGTTTACTGAAGTCCAGTGGATTGGGTTTTGTGGTGGGTTTTAATCTAGGTGACTGAGCTGAATGGTAGAACGCTTTTAAAATAAAGGATAGCAGTGTGGCTGAAACAAAATAAAATACAAATGCAAAAACAGGTGATAGCTTTATAGACCACTAAAAAAATCATCAAACAATAAACAAGTTTTTGTCGATTAAAAAGCCACTTCATCAGGTTTGTACCAGTGTGAAGAGCTTAAAGTCCAAAAGTTCTTGGCAAGATGGATTTTTCCAAGAAAGTTACTCCTAGATGGAAAGTCCAAAAGTCCTTGGCAAGATAGAATTCATCAAACAACAATCATACTACTTCCTGACTTACATCTAAGAGAGGCATGCCTGGTGAATTCCATCTGGCCATGAACTTTTGGATGTTAAGTTCTCCATACTGTTAAAAACCTGATAAAGTGGTGTTTTAATCCATGAAAGCTCATGGATTGTATGATTATTGTTTTCCGTGGTCTATAAAGCTATTGCCTATTTTTGCATTTCTATTTTAGAATGTTTTTAGTTTGCCCCAACCTAGTCCCAATCTTTAATTAAAGGATTGCTGCTCTGATTCTTTATATTGTTGGTGCTTTCATTGTTGTTAGAAGCTATTAGGTGAAAGGAATGTTGAAATCTTACATTTATAGAACTTGCTATTCTTGAAATCTGCATGATATCCAGGCATCATGAGCAGCAAAAGACTTCAGTTTAATAATTAAAATGTTAAGAAGAGTTAATCCCCTGCCTGGATAGCTCAATCAGTCAGGTATCTGGCTGTGGAGCCAGAGGTTGGGAATTCAATTCCCCACTGTGCCTCCTGTGAGAAGAGCCAGCTTGTGTGGCCTTGGGCAAGCTGCACAGTCCTAGGGCACCTCCAGAAGAAGGGAGTGGTAAACCACATCTGAGTAATCTCTATCTGGGAAACCCTGAAAAGGGTCATCATAAGTCAGAATTGATTTGACAGCATATGATTATTGCTATTATTAAGCAAAGATTAATTACAAAATACGTTGCAGGACACTGGCCTTTGAGATTTTTTTAAAAATTATAATGATTTGGAACTCATTTTTAAATCGTTTTATTGGAAATACAAATAGTGTTTTTCAGCCCATGTCTGGAATTAGCTCACTTCATGTGCCAAATGTTCATGCATACTGATGCATAAGGAGTATCACAGCCCAAGAAATCCTCATCATAAATCTGAATTTTAGAGAACTGAAACTGAATTCTGCTCTTCTACTTTACGGACATAAGAAAAGCATAACACAAAATCTTTGGTTTTATGTATTGTTAGATACTATCAGGTTGCATCTGACTTACAATGACACTATGAATTTGTGACTTCCAAAAGGTCCTACCATTAAGAGTGCTCCCCGAGTCTTGCAAACTAAAGACCATAGCTTTGATTACTGAGTCAACCTGTCTCATACTGGGTCTTCCTCTTTTCCTGTTACCTTCAACATTGTCTAGCATTAGGGTCCTTCCTCAATAACTCTCTTCTTCTATTTTACGTTCAAAGCACAATAGCCTCAATCCAGTCATTTTAACTTTAAGTGAGACTTGAATCTTGGCTGGGCCTAGAACTGATTTAGCTGTCTCTCTGGAAATCTGTGGTATGCATAAAGTTGTCCTATTTTAAATCTATTTTTTCCCTGTCCAATTTCTTCATTGTCCAGCTTTCAGAGCCTCTGCTGACTCTTAAGAAAAAAAAACCTCAGATTCTGTGGTAACATAATACTTTTATTGGAAGCAACCAAATATGTACAATATTCTGGGCAGAACCTCAAGATCTGCAGATCTACACCACTTGTTTTGGTGACACTCTGCCTCTTGGAAGTCTGGAGATTCTGAAAATGTGTCCACAGCTCCTGCACCTGGCTGCACAACCCAGATCTGCCCTGGCACCTCTTCAATGAGCACAGGCAGCTGCCGCATGTTATGCACAACCTCCGTGAATGCCCATAAGATTTAAGATATTTTGTTGGTAATAGTACAGTAAAGGCAAAGGAGGAAGAAGAGGAAGAGAAAGATGGCATCTAATCTCTAACAAAGGAGTGCCTGGTGTTCATTCTTTATCTAGAAATCATGACTTTTAATTTGAAAACTTGGCTCCCTAACCCCAGCTATTCAAGGTCCATCTGTGTATTCTAAGTTATAAGAAAAATACACTTGCACATGTGCAGTGACACTCCTGTGATTCCTGGTACAGTATATATAACAGACCCGGGGACTTAGCCTTTGGGAGTCCTGGCTCAAAAGGCCTGAAAAAAAAATTCACTTGTACTTCATAGGACATGACATTTACAGTAGAGCAAACAACATGGGAGTCATTGTTTTAGCTTTAGTTGGGACTGATCAGGTTGCACCTTTTCTCCCGCTGTGTTGTGTGTGACGGAATGTGCAGGAGCATGAAGAGTGAGTTACTTGAGGAAAACTATTGTGCCTATTGACCTGAGACAGTCTCTTGGAAATAATCTAACAGCAGGGAGCAGAGAATCTTTTTGAAAATCAATGGAGCAAGAAAACGCTGTTGACCAAGCTTTTGTGTGCATTAAAAAAGAAGAAAAGAAGAGAAAGGGGGGGGGAAGCAGAGGGGGGAAAAGGCAGAGTGTTCCTTTAATATTAATATTAATAATTCCTCTGATTATTCCACAATATAATCTTTTTAAATACTGGATTTGCAGTTAAAAATTATAAAACTGGAAAAAGATATTTATTTTCCCTAAAATGTCAGTGGAAAAGAATTCCTAGGTTAATAATTTTTGCTAAGAGCAGAAGACTTCATTTCCCCTTCAGACCTGATTTTGTTCAGAGGAATGGTAGCAGTTTTGGTTGGTTTCAGCCACTTAGCAATCCCAAATAGGCTTGACCTGGATTCTTCACTAGGAACGGTACCTTTGGAATTCCTTTAGGGTCTTTGGATCCTCCCCACCACCTCTCCCACTTACCTTCTAGTACCAGCTTCCAGGATCTGTTGGCAGCCCTACAGTTCACCAGATACCACACTAATGGGGCACAGAAATAGTGGAGGTGAGAGAGAGTTTTCATAACATAAAATTGCAATATTAATATTATTATAGTGGCTGTTCATTTTAGCCATAGCAGTAAAATGTTGCAGAGTTGTAAAATTTCATAAAATTCTCTTTTTTGCTATACAGCAGAAGTACAGTGCTTCACAGAGGAGAATAGCTACAAGTTCCCCAGAGTCCATCTCTTTCTCATTGGCACTTTAAGTCTCAGTAACTTACTCTGAGACATTTATAAAAGAAAAAATATAAAATCTTTCTTTACTTACAGTTGCTCGAAATTACAGATGTTTATATACTACTTTTATTTACTGCATACCTATTAGTAACCAAACAGATCAACAACAAAAACAACAACCAACTGAAAAAAGAGAGGAACAGAACACTCAGTAGAGAGGCAGGTCTGTCTTTGAATTTCAAAAGCTAGAAGGAACAATTGGTTAGTGCAGGATAGATAGTCACTGCAGCTCAGAAAAATCCCTCCCAGTCAATCAAACTATAGACAGCATGTGAGGCTGTAAATAAAATTTCAACATAAAATATACTATCAGTAATACTACTGCACTTTTCATTTATTTTCTCTATATTTGCCTAATCTTGTGGCAACAGTATACTCAATGGTGTTATTGCAATTTTAAAACTACTAAAAGAATATTGTTTTGTGGTTGCTCCCAACAATACTACTGATGGCCCTGAAATTCTTATATCTTCAAATCAACTTAAATTATGGATTCTATAAACTATAAAGTAAATACAACTATTTTTTCTGTTATGGGAGGAAGATGCAGGTCCTTTGGTTAAGTGGTTGCTGGGTTGTAAGATATAAAAGACTGAGAACCACTGCTGGAAGGTTTGCCAAACCACAGCACAAGAGAGACATCCCTCTTACCCCTGAGCCGCCCACATTGCTCCTCTGTCTTAGCCCCTGCGGCCCCTGCCCACAGCCTGCCTCCTTGCCTCATTATCTCTCTCTGCCCTCAGGTCTTGGGGGAAAGTTGCACTCATAGCTCAGTTGTTAGACTTCTTTCTATCTGAATTGCAATTGGGACCCTCCTTCATTTCTTCAGGATGGAGCACTTTAAGATATGTCTGCCCCCTCCCTTATTTCTGTTGTGGTTTCCTCCTGATGTGCAGCTAAGATAGATCTGTGCTGCAAATTTAGACTGCTTGGGTAACAAAGGTCTCTCAGGGTTCTTCTTTCTCTGAGGGAAGCAACATTTAACCTAATTTAAATCTGTAGTGTAACTACACCTGGGTTTCAGTCCACAATGCTCCTTGTGCAGTTGCTTTATTAATACTGTACAGAACTCAGGACATTCATGAAGAAATACAGTTTTGGGTGGTTTTTACGTAGTACTACTGTGTAAAATTCGTTGGGAGACAGAATCCAAAACCCAAAGGCTTTTATTAGGTTCAATTATAGTTCTCCAGAATTCTTCATTAGGCAAGCTGGTCAAAACAACAGGGAGAGGAAAGTCCACAATTTGGCTAGATGTTTTAGCCTGAAAACTTGCACTTAAATTCAGTCTCAGGATGGGAAGTGCAGGCTTGATAAATCATCAGTAGGTACCCCAATTTCAGATTACATCCAGCAGAGCCTTCTGAAATGGGGGGAAAATGGTGGCTCCCAATTAGCAGTCAGGACTGGATTACATTTCTCCCTTGGGAGGAGATTCTATCTGCCAAATCATGGGTAAAGAGATGTAGGGTATATGTGCTACATGCCTTTAAAGGTTTCGCTGTTAAAAAAAACAGGGCCAAGAAGAACTGTTCCCCTATTTCTTGCCACAATGGACAACATTTATAGCCATAGTTGTATTTCTGAGAGAATCAAGACCGACAAGTTTCAGAGTAAAAGATGATCTTTGTAAATATGAGTAAATATGGTCTTTGCAGAATATCATATTTTCCATCGGAAAAGACTGGCTTCTGTTCCTAGATACCTTGTAGACCACTAGTTTGAAAATAAGAGACAGCTTAGAAATGGACTTAACATAGTGATCAGAGCAAGGCAGTACCTTCTAAAATGTGAAGATGAGATACAGCCACACCACATCCCAATCCAGGAGCCACTCAAGGCCTTAAGGAACAACCCTGCAAAGTACCATAAGTGCAGCAGTTTATGTAGTAGGAGAGTCCTCAATTGGTATGGGTATTTGCTTCCCCTTCTTCCCAACATAGCTTTCCGAACAATTGGAGAGAAACTAACACACATTATAAAAGTGTCCCCTGGTAAGAAATCTTCAAAATTTCAAAAGTGAAAGCATAGAAGCTAGGGCAGGGGTCTCAAACTCAATTTATCTGAGGGCCATTGGAGGCAGAGTCTGGGTGAAGCTGGGCCACCAGAAAAACTTCGTTAAAAAAAATTCCAATCTTCTCAAATCTCTTTATTTTTTAACACAAAATAAGATGAAAAATAAACAATTAATAATTAATAAGAAAATAAACAAAACTATTATTATTATTATCATCATCATCATCATTATCATTATTATTATTATCATTATTATCAAGTGAGCGGCTATATGTGGTATCTTCAGTATTCTACATCTGCTGTATTCAGATTCAAATGTCTGCATTAACAGTTCTTTAACCTTTAATCTTCTAAACATGAATTGTCCTGAACATGAATGGAACATTGAAGAACATGAGCTGTTCTTCTGAACATGGCTTCACTTGCCTACTCCTTGCTGCTAGAGACCTGGCAGCGCTTCCTCTTGCATAGCCAAGCCACATTTTTCTTGAGAGAGGAAGCAGTTGAGACCCTCAGTATGGCTTGAAGATGATCATCAGTCAGTCTGGACCTGTGTAGCGTTCCCCTTTATTAGGTCAATGGTTCATGTTTTGTTATGTAATTGTTCATGCATATTCATGTTGCTGAGAGGCGGAGCCTGAGAGAGATGGTCAGAGAGAGAGAGAGAGAGATGAGTAGAGTGAGAGGGTGGAGAAGGGAAGAGTGTGGAGTTTGGGGAAATCTGAGAGGTGATTAGAGTTAGAAGTGTATTATCAAATAAAAGATTGTTGTTAATAATAAATTTACCTAAAGAAGATATTAATGAATCACTATCAATTTCTGTAATCAATAAACAAAAGTTATATTTCAAAGATTTTTAATTGTGGACCTGAATCTTCATCTTCCTGAAGTAATGGTGATTTAGAGATCACCTGGTGGCAGCAGTGTAAAAGAGGGGATTGTTTGTCTTTGAGTGCTCTGAGGCTTGACGGTCAAGCAAGAGGCACGAGGGTGAACGCCACAACCTGTACTTGGACTTATTGAAGTTCAAGGTGGAGAAGAGGTTTTTGCACAAGTATGTGCTCCCAAAAAGGCACATGGTCCGCTTGAACATTCGGGAAAGCTCAGGGAAGCTGGGGGTCAGTTCTCTCAAAAATTGTCCAAGCTTGTCTACTTTTCCACTCACCTCCCTGAACTTCGCTTTGAGTTCAGAGTTACACTGCAGGTCAGTGAGCTCCATTTGAAGCACAGGAGGGGCATGTTGCACATCAAAGGAGAAAGGGTCCGTAAACATTTGAAATGTGGCTCTGTGCATCCAGAAGGTGGGCCCTCTATTTGCCCGGCAGTCTTGTCCCTCAGGGGTTTGGCGCCACCGGGGCTTCTGCTTTTTTGTCTCTCTCTTCCCCCCCCCCCAGCTCTTCATGGGTCACCTGGTGAGGCAGCTGCTGCCATGGTCTTGCCTAGTGTGGCTCAGGGAGATGGGGGAGGGGAGGGCGCACGAGAAGGCTGTTCTCTCAGCAGCAGCCCCTCCTGCAGCACTGATGTTATTTTAATTGTTTATTTTGTATGATGCACGCTACCCAGAGTAGTCAAATGACTAGATGGGTGGGATACAAATCAACCAACCAACCAACCAACCAATCAATCAATCTGGGCAGGGAGCAGAGGAGTGCCAGGCGGGGGGAAGGAGAAGCGCAGAGAAGATGAGGCAACAGCAGCAGCAGCCTTCGCAGGTGACCCACGAAGAGCGGGAGGGGGAGAGAGAGAGAGAGACCTAAAAGCAGAAACGCCGGTGGTGCCAAACCCCAGAGGGAGAAGACTGCCGGGCAGAGAGAGGGCTCCCCTTCTGGACGCGTGGGTGCTTCAGGGGGCAGGCGGGACCCAGCCCCTACGAGGTGGGGAGCCAGCCCCACACTCACCAAGTAGGTGCTGCCACTGCTCCCGCTCCTTAAACTTTCATATTAAGGTGGGGGCCACAATCATCCCACGTGCCGCAATTGACCCCCGGGCCACGTGTTTGAGACCCCTGGGCTAGGGAGTACAATATTTGGAAATAGTTTGGATCTTTTAAAACAATGAAGCATTGTGGTATTAGAACAGCCGTCTCATTATCCCATCTTTGCCCCATGGCATAGCACGCTGCTTAGAAAGTAAGTCATAATTTTTTTAAAAAAATTGAACCACTAGGTTAGAAAGTGGACTGTCAGTCACTCTATATCACTCCTTTCCTCCCTGTTCTCTCTGCCCCTATCCATGTTCTCAGAAATTAATCTGGGAGGGGTACCTTTTTGGTTTCAAAGGCCTCTCTTTTGTTTTATGCTTCCTGCTCCAAAGCCTGAAGCCCTTTCCTGTGACTTGGCATAGGCCCCGCTTCAGTTTTGTTAGTTTTGAAGGGAGGCCTGCTTTTCCTTGAGAAGGAAACCACTGAGGCCATGCTTTATCTGTATACATTTCACAGCTCTTCTTATACCTGTTAAGGGATGGGCATACACACACACACACACACACACACACACACACACACTTCTAAATAGTGTTTCATTTTATAATCGTATATGCATTTTTCAAGAATAAATTTTATTGAACTCAAAATGACTAACTCCTGAGCAGAGACGTAGGAAATGTTATAGTATGTGTAGTATCTTTAATATTAAAAAACAACAACCGAGAGCTACTCTATAGAGGAAACAAGTGCAAACATGAACCAGAAGGTTAATGTATTCAGATACTCTAAAGTGCATGGAAATAGAAACCTTGACTATAAGTGCCTCTTCATACATAATTCCAGTGTCACTAACATAAAGCTATAATCCCCTCCTCTCCCCCCCTCCCAACCTTGTGTACTGTTTGTTATTCAAGTGCTAAGTGTCAGGTGGGAAGGTGTAAGCACAGGAATGTTCACTGGAGTGGAACTCATTCAGAGTCTCATATGTAACAAACAATGGAAGTTTTTGTCATGGATTTTAACTGACCCACCATTTATTGCTGTTTTGACAGCCTTTTAGGGAGATGGACTGTGAAATGAAATCTCACTTCAACACTTTCACTAATAGACTAGGAGAGGTGCCTTTTGCCATCAAAAATGGCAGTTTCTGTGATAGTATGAAGGAAAGTTAGACAGAGGTTTTCAGAGAAAGATTAGTGAGAAAGTACTGGCATGTTATATGTCAGCTTCTTCTCTTCTGCACTTGGCTGCCTCAAGCTATGTTGATGTGACCCATTAAAGGCCAACTAGTTACCAGTGAGAGCTGGACCATAAAGAAGGCTGACCGCTGAAGAATTGATGTCGAAGAATTGAGGTGCTGGAGGAGACTCTTGAGAGTCCCCTGGACTGCAAGGAGAACAAACCTATCCATTCTGAAGGAAATCAACTCTGAGTGCTCACTGGAAGCACCCGAAGCTCACCTGAAGCTGAAGCTCCAATACTTTGGCCATCTCATGAGAAGAGAAGACTCCCTGGAAAAGACCCTCATGTTGGGAAAGAGTGAAGGCAAGAGGAGTAGGGGACATGTCATCGAAGCTACCAACATGAATTTGACCCAACTCGGGGAGGCAGTGAAAGACAGGAGGGCCTGGCGTGCTGTAGTCCATGAGCTCACAAAGAATCAGACACGACTTAACGACTAAACAACAACGAAGTTACCTGCATTTTTTCCAAATGGACAATAGGGTTGGTGATGCTGGTCTGAGGTCTGCTAAAGCATTTTGGCTCTGTAACAGAATACTGGGCTCTCTTCCCCAAATGAATTTGTGGGTCTAGTAGCCCCTAATTGCATATTCAGTCTCGCCCTGTAATTTGTCAAGACCTAATATGGTCTCTTCTGCTCATCCGTCTATTCAGACCATCTCTATGCTCCATTTCCCTGTCTTATATGCTGTCTCTGAGAGAACATTTACTTCTTATGGGATGTTGTCTACCTACTCAAGCAAATTGGCTTGGCACATATAGAAAGTAAAGAAATTACTTCTTTGGGCTACAATTTCCCACATTCCCCAGCCAGCATATCCACTGAGTATGCTGGCTGAAGATTCTGGAAGCAGTAGTTCTGAAAAGGAACTTTCCTAAGCTTTGCTAGTATTGGTGAGTGTTAGCAGGTATATTTCTATAGGGTATGTTTTATTTATGAATTTTCTTGTGCTAAAAGTTTTCACAGCAGAATGTGTGTTTATAAATGTATGCACTTGCTTCATCCATGAAAGTACAGTATGTTGTGGTATGTTTCAGGTATTCCCTAGAGAAGTCTTGATCAAGCTTGCAGAAAAATTAACGGGCATGTTGTGATCATGTGTTGCTTTTGCTTAACTACTGAAACCTGAAGTCCACTGCACACAGACCTCATCCCGGGCAATAGAAATAATTCTTGCCCACTTTCTCTTAAGCTTCAGGTCTTCCATTGTTTCTGCCCTACCTCCCATTCCCTGTTATGACTTTGAGGCTTCTGAAGCACATGGACCATGGTGCCACTGGCAAGGGCAATGGAAAGTCAGACCCACATTATCAGATCCACTAAATGTTTTCTTCTCACTCCTTATCTGGCTTCAGGCAAATCAAAGGATATGTTTCAAGAACCTTGTAGATGATTCATGAAGCTATACCATTCCTTGAAAATACTGTTGATTGGTAGAAAAGAGCTGACAACAAGAGTTCACATAACCAGTTTTGTTATATTGCCTTGATTAATAAAGAAGAGAATGAGGCAATTATTATTATTATTATTATTATTTATTTAATTTATATCCCGCCTATCTAGTCCGATGGACTACTCTAGGCGGCCAACAACAAAGATAAAATACAATAAAATAAAACAACAGATTACAGAAGAATTAGAATAAAGAAACAATAAAGGGGAAAAGAAAATCAAAAATAATCTGGTGAGAAGGCCTGCCGAAACATCCAGGTCTTTAATAGATTCTTAAAGGTGCCCAGCGAGGGAGCTCCGCGAATACCAGGAGGTAAGTTATTCCACAAGCGAGGAGCCACTGCCGAGAAGGCCCTATTTCTTGTTTTCTCTTTTCGGGCCTCCCTCGGCGTTAAGCTCCTCAGCCTCACCTCCTGGCTCGCCCGTGTGATCTGGGTAGAACTTGGTGGGAATAGGCGTTCCGCCAGGTATCGAGGCCCTAAACCGTTTAGGGCTTTATATGTAAGTGTTAACACTTTGAAGTCGATGCGGAACCTGATGGGCAGCCAATGCAATGCAGCCAGAGTGGGCGAAATATGTTGGAATTTTTTCACTCCACTGAGTAATCTGGCCGCCGCATTCTGCACCACCTGTAATTTCCGCAGCAACCTCAAAGGAAGCCCCACGTAGAGCGCATTACAGTGGTCTAATCTTGAGATTACGAGCGCATGTACTAAGGTGGTGAGCGCCCCCACTTCCAGGTAGGGCCGCAGCTGGGCTATCCACCTGAGATGAAAAAAGGCGGTGCGGACCACCGATGCCACCTGTGATTCCATGGAAAGCACCGGGTCCAGATGAATCCCCAAGCTGCGTACCCCATCCCTTGCAGGGAGAGTCACCCCCCCGAAAGAGAGGGAGTTTCCCAAATCCCCGACTGTGGGAGGGCGAGGGCCCACCCTCAGTACTTCCGTCTTGTCCGGGTTCAGCCTAAGCCCGTTCTCCTGCATCCATCCCAGTATAGTCCCCAGGCAGCGCTGAAGGCACAGGACGGCTTCTCCTGCAGTTGGCAAAAAGGAGATGTAGAGCTGCGTGTCATCCGCATACTGGTGACACGAAGCACCACACCCCCTGATGACCCCACCCAGCGGCCTCATATAGATGTTAAATAGCATTGGGGAGATAATCGACCCCTGTGGAACCCCACAATTGAGGCTCCACGGGGCCGAGACTCTCTCCCCAAGCTGGACTCTCTGGGGGCGGTCCTCCAAGAAGGAACGGAGCCAGGACAATGCCAGGCCACCTATTCCCAACTCGGAGAGCCTCCCCAGGAGGATACCGTGGTCAATGGTATCAAAGGCCGCTGAGATGTCGAGGAGGACCAACAGGGACACTTTGCCCCTATCGGCCTCCCTCAATAGGTCATCACACAGGGCGACCAAAGCCGTTTCTGTGCCGTGGCGCGGCCTGAAGCCCGACTGGAATGGATCCAGGGCATCTGTTTCATCCAGGAGCGCCTGAAGCTGGTCGGCCACCACCCTCTCGACTACCTTGCTAAGGAAAGAAACAAGATTAGCATGCTGCATTCTGTTTATACATAAGCATAGAACTTGGAAGAGCCAGAGAGAAATGTGCACCGCTTCCACAGTTATCCTATTTGACAGATCCTTCATCCACTCTGGAACTATGAAATTAAAATTAATCATGTCACTATAGGTTTCTTTGGCAATGCCATAGTGTTTCTATGTTTGAATAGGTTTTGCTCCTTCAGAACCTCACCTTCTGCACCAGTACAAAATAAGTCCATTTAATACTGACAGTTTCCCCCTTCCCATCTTCATTAAACACCTGACTTTCAGATATAAGATAAAATGATTTCACAGGCTTCTTTTACCAGCTGAGTTTTTATTGTTACCTTGTAGTTTGGTCCTCATAACATTTTCCCATGCCAGTCTAAATCCTTTCATTGATCCTATGTCTAGTTTGATGAGGATCTGTGCTAGTTTACTACAAGCATCGAAAAATATTTGAGCCCTTGGTGCCAGATTTCCTTCTCAGTTCTTCCTTTCTGGGCGTTGGACAATATTAAGAAGTGACACCCTTATTTCTGAAACACTTATTTTCTGGAAGCCCCATTCCTTGATGTAATGAGGATCACCTGCTCTGGGTAAAGACAGAAACGGGCTAGTGTTCCTCCTTGTGCAAAAGGTGGGTGAAAATGTAGGTGGAAAGGAAAGCATGATCACTCCATGTCGCTCTTCACACAAAGAAAAGGCCTTTTGTTTCTCTCACTCACCCTCTTTTTGTATAGAGAAAGGAACAGCCACTTTCTACACTAGAGAAAACCAGCTTTCCTCCATCATGGAAAAGGAAACTTGATTCTGATCTTCAATCATTCATCAAAAACAAGATTGGAGACCTTTCCCTATCGAAGAGACAAATGCCCTTCTTAAATGCTGAAAGGGCCCTGAAATAATTCTGAGGACAATGAGCTGATATTTCTCTCAACATTCATTCACAATGTTTTCTACATTTCTAAGCATTATATGGAAGATCTCTACGTGAAGGTGATAACAGAATTATTGGCTTCATATAAAGCTGGTGTTTTGGGCACTGCAAAGGTCTCTTTGTAGATGAGATCCCATGTTTTAGGGCAGATTAGTTTTCACACATGTGGCATCCCAGCATCTCCAGTTAAATGTCATTTGTAGTTTCTTCAGAAGATAGTGCCAGATTGGGGGAGACAATCCCATTGTTTATTTCATAACTGTCAATTTATGAAATGAATCAAGAAGCTAATTCAATGAGTAATACTTATTCATTTAAAATGTTAACAGGAACAACATAAACCTTGCATTTATAACATTATGAATTTATTTTTGAACTTCTTGTTCTAAATTCTACCTGTCCCTGATTTAGAGAGAGAGAGAGGGAGGGAGGGAGAGAGGGAGGGAGACAAAATGGCAAAATTGCTGTTTATTGATTTGAGGGCAGGGGGAGTGTCCAGCACTTTTTGTGAATTCTCTCTCAGCTGAAAAAAATCTTGTTTTTTACGGCACTCAGTGTGTAAAACATTCAAGCTGGAGCAAAGAGATAGCTGAGACAAACACAGTCCTGTGTACTTTTTTCAGCAATGACCTGTCAATACTACAGCAGGAGCTAACTGGTAAGGACTGCACCCTTAAAACCTCTTATTAGTGATTGGAACGTGGAGAGTTGCAAACTGGAAGGAGACACACAGAGACACAATTTACTGTACACTGACACAAGCGTTCACAAATGTCAAAACAATGTTTTTAAAAAGCGAGATAACAATCAATACAAAATAAACAATCTTCTCACCTTTGTTTAAAATAACACATTTTCTGACAAAAAAGCTCTAGGCACAGCACCCCAAAATGCGCTGCTTAGCTGTACATTGTGTGGACCATGAACTGCAAATTGATTTCAAGTGTATTAAAACCAACACAAATACAAGGTTAAAAGAGCATTTAACCATGCCTCAAAAAAACTTTCTCCATTTCACCAAGAGGGGTTGCAACTGCTGGGCAGAAGATGATGAACTCTTTACCTTCCTTACCCAAAGAACGTCAACCATCTCCTTCCCTTTTGCAGATCTCTAACACATAGACAGACAGACAGACAGACAGACACACACACACACACACACACACACACCCCTTAAGACAAAGAAAAACAAAGAATATTTTTCTAAACCAATAAAGTTCCCTCCATGTTTGCTATAATTAATCCTGCTGAGAAACTCAGATCCCCCCCCTTCTTTTTCTCTGAGACTGGAGCACAGATTAATTCCTTGGCAACAAAATTCTAATTAATTGAAAAAGTAGCCCTATAGTTTGCTTCTTTTGCTGTTGAAATTATATTGCTGACGCCTTGTAGAAAATCAGGTGGTTCTTCCTCTTTAATTATAGAAGTAAGAATTAGGTTATTATTGACTTTGTATAAGTGTTTATCTTGCTCCATGGCTCACTGATTACTATAGTAAATGATTTGGAAAGAGCAGGAGGATTCTCTGTAAACACTGCACACACTGTGTGATTATCTCCGAAGTGATAGGCTGCCAATCATCTAGTAAAGCAGCAGCCTTTTAATTTACTATTAGACAGTTTTTCCCTAGCTTTGTTCCTCTGCAGAAAGAAAGCAATTGGGGGGAAAGCTCTTTCAAAGATATCTGATCTTCATTGAAAACATTTCCAGTCCCCATCTCTACTTTTAACTGAAATCAGTGCCAACTTATTATCTAAAAAAGTATATGCCCTCATTCTTATGCACCTTTAATTCACATAAATTTACATATCCCCAGACTGCATGTCCAGTCTTAACTCTATTGACTGTTTAATATTGATTTCAGAATTCCAGTGGGTCCTGTTTAAAATATATTTGCTCCATCTCAGTAAGTGCAGCATGATCCTCAATTGCTTGTCCCATGAAAGGCAAACAAAATTCATTTTATATGCCATACTTTGAACCTCTAGGATTACATGGAAGTCCTGTAGCCACTTTTTCAGAAAACAATCTTAGAAGCTCCAAATACTAGATACACAAAGTATCTAGTATATGTACTATCAGATAGGGAAAGTCTTACATAATTTAAGCTGTTTTAAGTAAGGGTGGGTTTGGAACACAGCTTTTCAGAATAATAACTACAATAATAGGGTGAAATTGTCTGTAACTAGAAAGTGGTAGGATGTTTCTCTGGACCTTGGAGCAGTAGAGGAGAGAAGCTGTTGGAATCTAGTTATCTGAAGAGGGAATGTGCAAAGCTTTAAAAAAAAAATACCAAAAAAACACACCCCTTATTCTGGCCAAGCTATGAACTGAAGTCACTCAACACATAGTCTTGTTCCAGCTAACAACTCCAGTGTACAAGACAATAGGAGGGACACAGTAACTATGGGACCTTGGAGAGCTCCTAAAGAAAGTAGATATTACTCTACCAGTCCAGGGGATCATTAAGCCTTTATATTAAGCATGGGGAGTGGGGAATTAAACCTCCTGATGTTGTCGTGCTGCAAATCACATGAGTCCCAACCAGCATAAGGAATGCTGGGAGTTATAATCCAACAGTAATTGAAGTGCCACATTTTTTTCTAGCCTGGCCTCATTTATACAGTTGATGACAAGTTTCCATGTTATCTCTCCAACAGGAACAAATGATGGAGACTTTGTGGTCCCCACCCTGCCCCTCTCTTTTTGGCAACTTCTTATTTATGACTGTTATGATTAATTGATGGTCCAGTTCAGGCTGTCAGTCCTGCCACCTTCTGAAAGACGTGCAGGGGGACAATGTACAATGGCAGCCGAAAAGTGAAAACTGTGGCTTTGTAACCTCCTTGGGTAGCACTAGCCTGTGGTGCAGCACATCTGTTTTTGGAAAGCATTCCCCAAGGGAAAACTTTGAGCCACCTACCAGCACTCTATGGGGTGGCAAATTTGCGAGTAACTTCTTGTAGTGTGTTGGATATATCCCTTAAGACTTCAATGGCAACTCCCTTACCATTGGTAAGTGTAGTTTTCTTAGGGATCCAATTAAAACTGGTTGGAAGAAACTAATCTGCTTTGTCCAGTGACTCAAAGGTCTTGTGTTATTATCCCTTTATTTATACCATAGCTTCAAAAAAAATTTCCTTAAGTTGTTCAGTAAAGACAGATTTTCTTTTCCTGATATTGATGTCTATCTTCTTCTGGATTTCAAACAGCAGGGAAATTCTGCAAAGAGAAAATCTTATGATATAACATAAAAATACATAGTTGAAGCAGTACTCTCTAAGTCTAAACCAAGGAAATTCAGACCACAAACCAACACCCCCCCTACTCGAAACATGGACACATGGATGCACTCTTTTTGTATCTCAATTTCCATCCCAAATGGAAAAGATGAGCTCCACTGTTTGATTCCCTAAAGAGAGGGGGGAAATCTGTTTCCCTAGAACTAAGCTTATTAAACACAAACCCTTCCCTCAAATATGGATCAATTGGACTGCAGCAGTAAAAAATACGTAATTGTGGATAGAACTACACTTCAAATCTGCTATTTGTAGATGTTGACACTATCAAAATCTATGTTTCATTTCTCTTCCATATTACCAGTGATAGGAAGTGGTGTGGCTAATAGGACTGTGCTATAGCGTTTTGTTGTTGTTGTTATGTGCCGTCAAGTTGCCTCTGACTTAAGGTGACTCTATGAATGAGCAATCTCCAAAATGGCCTCTCCTGAACAGCCCTGCTCAGCTCTTGCAGACTCAAAAGACACTACATAAGTGAATGAGGATGGACAAACGAGTGATCCATAGCATGAATGTCCTTCCTTTGAGCAGTATAGCTTCAACCACTGTAAATTTCTGCTTTAAGCAGAAGTATTTTCCCCCTCTTTCAATAATATTTCAAGGACTGAATGATCCTTAAGACCCATTTGTCTAGCAAAGTTATGGGTCACTTGAAGGTAGCCTTTTGACTTAAACTCCTATGCTGCTGAATGGTTTCAAATTGCGCTTTCTGGCCTATCAAAGCTTCAAGGACCCCATGCTTTGGTGGGCTGCTAGACTCATTCCCCAAATATAATAGGAAACTTTCTGAATTCAGAAACTTTTTCAGGTGACTTTTCGATTTTATATAGACATTTCTCAGGACTGACTCTATACTCTGTCAAAGTGAAGTAGATCTCAACCAGAAGAGTATGAGACATGTGTACAGGTAGCATGTGGAAGATAAAGCTGTGGGGGCCACACCATCTGCCCTCTGCCCCCAATACTGTCTGGGAGGCCTTACATCTAGAAGAAGATTTCTTGAAATAAGGTTCAAATGTTAAGTGGTTTCTCTCTCAGAACTGTGGAGAATTACCTTGCCTTTTACCTCAGAATTGTATCTGTAAAGGAACTGGCAATCACTGAAGACACTTTAGAATACTTCTAATATGGTCTCATGGGCAGGTGGCCACTAATATTTTATCTATCTATCTATCTATCTATCTATCTATCTATCTATCTATCTATCTATCTATCTATCTATCTATCTATCTATCTATCTATCTATCTATCTATCTATCTATCTATCTATCTATCTATCTAGTTAGTTAGTTAGTTAGTTAGTTAGTTAGTCAGTGATTGATTGATTGATTGATTGATTGATTGATTGATTGATTGATTGATTGATTGATTTTTATCCCGCCCTTCTAGACAGGAGTCTACTCAGGGCGGCTCACAATATATTATACACACGAACAAATTCAAAAACAACATCCTTTCTACTATATTCTGGACAAATGGTAGCTTCTGAAGTATTTTCAAAAGTTACTGTAACTTGATTGCGGGGATCTCGTCTTGATGTAACTAAGGCATGATCTGCTCTGGCCAGTTCTGATAGCAGAGGTAGGCTATTAAGGAGACCTTTTGGTTATGAGGGTAATCACTCAAGACTCTCATGGTAAAGTAAAAGAAAACATTTTATTGTTCCTGTAGTGCCTGGGAAAGAGTGGGTATAGGCGCACATGCACAGTAAGTGGTCCCTCAGAGAAAACCAAGAGCAGCCAATATGTCCAGTCCCACCTGACTCTATATCGGTCAGGCATCCCACCTGCAACACATTTTGATTACTTTAAACACAATGAGCTTCAATGTGGAGTGGAAGGGAATTGTCATAAATGTCCCTTCCCCCATTCTAGCAGGCTCCCCATTGTGTGCCCAGTTGTGCAACCAATCTCATAATTAGCACAAGAATGGGCACGCAACAGGGAGCCTGTCAGAGTTGAGGAAGATGCTTATGTTATTGCCCTTGCATTCCACATTTAAACAATAGTTGCTGTACTCATTCTAACAACACCATCCCAATTCCAGTTCGAATAGATTTTGGAGATTTGAAGCCCTGTGCAACTAGCCATGGCCCAGGGCTGGGGTCCAAGAAATTGCTAAAATAGTGTCCAGGGTCATAACAGAATGGCCTTCATTTAAAATGCAAATTTAAACACCCTTTCAAGTCTGAACATCTAAAAAGATGGTGTTTTCCATACTACCATACCTTGAGTTCAGAGACAAAAGGAGGTAAATCCCAGATCTGCCTGAGGTTTGATTAGCAAGACAAAAACCACCACGGCTTTTCCTTCTCACAAGTTCATGATAATAATTTGAGCAGACTTAGGCAACTGACAGTCATGACAAGTAAGCACATTAGTGGGACATGCTCTCAAATTTCCCAGGGGTGGTTGGGGCAGTGAGAAGCTCAGTGATTAACATATTGTTTGATGTAATTTCATGCTCACACAAGATATGTTGGGCAGGCTTGTAAAACAAATGAGTTATTTATAGGAATAAGATTCAGCCAAATGCATGTATGCAAGCAGAAATTGCTACATTCCAGATCTCGTTTTGAGGGATGTGTTATATCTGGCTCCCTCTTGAAAGAGTTCAAGCCAGAACATGGGAGCACAAATGGATCTAATCCAGATTTCGAGAAGCTTTTATCTGTACCCAAGGCCATAAAGTTTAACATTTCCATCTGGCATTTAGTGCTTTCCCCAAGATGGCCTGTTCTTTGGATTTAAACCTGTGAAGTACTTTTATCTTCTTTTGAGTTTGACAGTAGGATTAGCCTTAGCAAGAATGATATTCTTCTGTCATATTCACTGGACAGTGTTTTGCCCTGCTAGCTCTCACAGTTTTTTTTATCTTATATCTTACCAATAAAAAAACTGGGATCTCACAATGATACAAACAAAAAGCTTGATAAGTTTATAGTTATCTATGGGTTTACAGCTATGTTGTTATTATACCATAATTATATGTATAATTTACAGTAAGTTTTAAGGATATTAAAAATTGCATGGTGTTGTTGGGAGTAAATGCAAATAATCATTCCATTAGTAGCTGAAACTTTCAACAGTACTACTGAGTACAAATTTTGCTTCTACAGTAAATGTGACACAAAAAATTATAAAGCTGTGCATTGCGCTTGCAAGAGTGAGGGACAGCACCTTGTTAATAATGGTTGTGAAAACTCTGTGTCCCACCTAGTCTAATTCTGCATACCACCAGTGGTGTATGCACCACTAAAACCACTGGCTTAAGAAACAGATGTAGAAACTGATGTAGGAATGTGAACCTCTTTGACTAAAGGTAGCCTGTAAATCTAATAGCTTCTCTTCTCCTTTCGTACAACAGCTACGCAGTGGTTTTCTGAAGTCAGATAGTTCAGGGAGGGTCTATACTTTGTAAGAAGCACAGGGCTGCTGCCAAATGTGGTGGGTGGTATCATGGTCTGGGCCAGCCTTGTTGGATGGAGGTTCTGTTACTGATCCGGCAGCTTTTGTTCACCCAACCAGTGAGGTCAGGGGCTGAACTGTGCTTTCCTTTTCCTCTGTAGACTGATCTTGCATACTGGTGGTGATGGTGGTGGTGGTTTCCTTCTGCATTGGAGGTTTCTTATTGGTTGGGAACTGGCTATGCCTTTATTTGTTTTTATCTTACTTTTACTTTTATCTTAACCCCCCCCCCCTTACTTAGGGGAGATGTGGTGGCTCTGCGGGTTAAATCGCAGAAGCCTCTGTGCTGCAAGGTCAGAAGACCAGCCGTCATAAGATCGAATTCATGCAACAGAGTGAGCTCCCGTCGCTTGTCCCAGCTCCTGACAACCTAGCAGTTCGAAAGCATGTAAAAATGCAAGTAGATAAGTAGGTACCACCTCAGTGGGAAGGTAACGGCATTCTGTGTCTAGTCGCGCTGGCCACGTGACCATGGAAACAGTCTTCGGACAAACACTGGCTCTATGGCTTGGAAAAGGGGATGAGCACCGCACCCTAGAGTCAGACACGACTGGACTAAATGTCAAGAGGAACATTTACCTTTATCTTACTTCTAAGTCAAGATATATTTTTAATCTGTATTTTATTACTGTTATGTCTATTTTGGCTGAAAGGTGTAATACGAATGAAGTAAATAAATCACATGAAACCATTAAACCACGTACCAAATGACAGCTCTCTCCATGTTCGCACTGGAACACCAATGTCAAACTGGACTCTTCTTGGTTCTGATAGCAGTCAACATTTCCCTCTTTTCTTTAGTTACAGGGAGGTAATGTATTCCCTTTTTTAAAGCTTCACAATGAAAAGCTGATTTTTTACTTGAAAGGACACGGTGAGCTGTTCCCAGAACAAATGGCCCTTGAAAAGGTGCCAACATGATTGTTAGCACTATCTATTATACCTCATATTATGAGACTAGTATGCTGAGTGTCTCCCCACCCCCTGTCATTTTAATGGACAACTCTCTATTGTAGCTAAACAAATGTCAGTGCCTTTAGGGGGAACTGTAGCAATCTTTTCAGAATGCTGTGCACCTGACTGACAGGCTGGGGCTTGAGGAAAAGCCAGATGCAAATTCATCTTTGAAAACTAGACACAACCATCATTTACACAAGATGCAAATTTTTACACTGCAAAGACACCATTAGAAAGAGAGAGATAGAAAGAAGGAAAATGGGATTTTTGGTTGCGCGGAAGTGAATATCACAAAAACATTTGCCTCCCATTCATATAGTATTCTTCATGACAATATCTTTAAGAAATCTATTGTTCACAACAAAAGCTACTGTAGTGACTAACGCAGAGCAATTCATCTTGATGGGCTCATGTGTCACTATTCTCAGTAGCATCATCATTGTTGTCTTTCAAAGCACAGAAATCAATGCAAGCATTCTGTAGAAAGCAGAGCACAGTGCAGGAGGTACCACTACCACAAGGATGAGGTTATTAATAAAGTCTTCTAGTGAAGCTCTGGATAGCTCAGTGAGTTAGGTGTATGGTTGCAAAGCCAGAGGCTGGGGGTTCAATTCCCCACTGTGCATCCCAGAAGAGCCAGCTTATGTGATCTTGGGCAAGCTGCACAGTCCCAGGTGTGCCTCCAGAAAAAGGGAATGGTAAAACACTTCTGTGTACTTGCTATCTTGGAAACCCTGAAAATTGTCACTATACATCAGGATTGATTTGACGGCACATGTTGATGAGGAATGACATTCTCCTTAAACAATCATTCTGTGTGAAGCAAAGACTTGAAGAATCTTCAGAAATTTTAATTAGTACAAAATGGGACAGAAAAGTTCTTGACAGAAATCTGGTCATAAGATCAAACTGGGTAGGTGGGAATTATTTGTCAGAACTAAATGGCCAGTGGCCATGCTGGCTTAAGAATTCTGGGTTTTGTAGTAGAAAAAAAGCACTTTTCCTAAGCTTTGCTTTATTATCACATTCTTGGCTGACCAAGGCCCAAACTATCTGATGCAACTAGAACAACATTAGAAGTCAAACTCTCTTAAGGAATTGTTCAAGCATGAGCTTGACTCAGTTTTCATTTTGCAAATCATCTTTCATTTTATGATTGGCCATCAAGAGATAAACATGGGCTTCATTTGCAAGTCTGAGTATGCTTTGAAAAAATTACATGCCAGATGGTAAAATGTTACAATTACAGGAATCCTTAATGTGTAATTTAACTTCTAACCACTCCCAATATCTTTTAGATGTTTTTCCCCCCGCAGGGCACATTCAATATGTTTACAGTGGTGCCTCGCATTACGACGTTAATTCGTTTCAGCGAAATAAAAAAGCCTGTAGAAACGCATAAAAACCCGATTAATGTGTTCCTATGGGCTTGAAACTCACCGTCCAGCGAAGATCCTCCATAGCGCGTCCATTTTCACTGCCCGTGAAGCGAGGAATCCATCCCAGAAAAGACCGGGGAGCCATTTTTTTAAACCCGGTGGCCATTTTGAAACTGCCGATCAGCTGGCCGAAAATCGTCGTTTTGCGAGAATCGGTTCCCGAAGCAGGGAACCGATCATCACAAAGCAAGAAAAACCCATTTAAAACATCGTAAAGCGATCGCTTTTGCGATCGCAAAAAGTTCGTCGTGATGTGATTTCGTCGTTAAACGGGGCGCTCATCTTGCAAGGCACCACTGTATTTATTTTATTGTAAGCCACTTGTAACGTAGACTTACTTATGCCCTATTAATGTGTTACTTGACAGAGAGCCTTATTGTATTAAGAGGGGAGTTTTAGAAAAGCCCTGACACAGTCCATCTACTCATGTGCTGAGTAGTTTGTAAAGGAGCTTCATCACACAAGTGGCTCCTTGCATTTAGGGGCTTTCTGTGATCAGGATAGCTGGTTGTGGGTAAAACCCACCACACGAGTAATATATGAGTAACTCTAATAAATAAACAGTGGCCAGTTAGATGCCTGTGGAAGGATTTGGTAACTTCTCTAGAAGTCTGAAAAAATCAGGAGAATGCCACATGGACCCAGAGCTAAGCCTGGCCCCATCAACAGCCATGAGATTTTGGGACCTTAATAGAAGCATATAAATTTGGAACCACCCACAAGAACTTGGTGCACAGCCTGAGGAAGATTAATTATCATTGAAAGCTCTCTGTTTGTTTTGTGGTTTTTTGTTTTGTTTCAATCCTGGGTGGCTTCACAGCACTCCTGCTGCCAAACCTCAGTGGTGTGGGGGGGGGAGCTGTTTTGGCACATCTCCATTTTAAATTAAGGCAGTAGATTATTGCCTAAACACAGTGGACTTCTTTCAGCATGTTAGAAGCCACTGTTGTGGTGACTCTCCATCTCAGAGTGACAGAATACAATATTGAACTGATGTACATAATGTGTACACGGTGTGTGTGTGTGTGTGTGTGTGCATACCTTACTTTAAAGCAGATTTGCACTTCCAGGAAACTTCTAGGATATGTATTGCTCTTAAAAGCGGGGGGGGGGGGGGATGTTCACCATGCATCTTAATTTAAAATGGAAGTATACTAAAAAGTGTTGCTGCTGCTGTTCTTTTACCTGCCATCATGCTACTGAATTGCAAGTGGGGATGGCTACAAAAATTAGCAGGGATTGCATGGAATTTGTGAGCCATGTGTTGCCCATCTGCCTCCCATGGGGAGACCTCGAGCAGGAAATGGGCACACCAGTATTGTCCCACTGGTGCACCCCAGTCATTGCTATTCAGAGACATATCGCCTCTGATACTAGACCTATCTGGTTATACGTAGTCATTATGAGTAGTACACATTGATGGTTCAATTTTTATTAGCATGCTGAGGCCCAAAAGAAAAAGAGGCAGCAATAGTATCATAAAATCTCATTTACCAAGTATGACTTTGTAGGCATCCTTCAGTCTCGAAAGACTATGGTAGCGTGCTCTGTATGGAGGACTTGGAACAGCGTCTAGTGTGGCTGAGGAGGCCAATTCGAGAGTTACAATCTCTTCCACACTGAATACAAATCCAATCTGTCCCCTGTCCAGCTCCCTGGTTTTGCTTCCTTTGTGACTTGCTCTTTGCCTCGGCCTGCTGGACAAGGGTCTCTTCAAATTGGGAGAGGCCGTGATGTACCGCCTGCCTCCAGGCTGAACGATCAGATGTCAGAGTTTCCCATCTGTTGAGGTCTACTCCTAAGGCCTTCAGATCCCGCTTGCAGATATCCTTGTATCCCTCTGGGGCGATTTCCCTGCACTAATTCTCCATATAGGAGATCCTTTGGAATCCGACCATCAGCCATTCTCAGAACGTGCCCAAGCCAGCGTAGACGTCGCTGTTTCAGTAATGTATGCATGCTGAAAATTCCAGCTCGTTCCAGGACTACTCTATTTGGAACTCTGTCCTGCCAGGTGATACCAAAAATCCGTCGGAGGCTACGCATATGGAAGGTGTTCAGCTTCCTCTCCTGCCGGGCACAAAGTGTCCAGGACTCACTGCAGTACAGGAGTGTGCTCAGGACACAGGCTCTATAGACCTGGATCTTGGTATGTGTTGTCAGTTTCTTATTGAGCCATACTCTCTTTGTGAGTCTAGAGAACATGGTAGCTGCTTTCCCAATGCGTTTATCCAGCTCGACATCTAGAGAGAGGGTGTCAGAGATGGTTGAGCCAAGGTACACAAAGTCATGAACAACCTCCAATTCTTGTGTGGAGGTGGTAATAGAGGGAGGTGAGTCCACACCCTGGCCCATGACTTGTGTTTTCTTCAGGCTGATTGTTAGTCCAAAGTCTTGGCAGGCCTTGCTGAAACGATTCATGACTTGTTGGAGGTCTTCAGCAGAGTGGGCAACAATGGCTGCATCGTCTGCAAAGAGGAAGTCCTGCATGCATTTCAGTTGGACTTTGGTCTTCGCTCTCAATCTAGAGAGATTAAAGAGCTTTCCATCTGATCTAGTCCGGAGATAGAAACCTTCTGTTGCAGTTCCAAAGCATGCTTCAGCATGACAGCAAAAAAGATCCCAAAAAGTGTTGGTGCGAGGACACAGCCCTGTTTCACTCCGCTTCGGATGTCAAAGGGATCTGATGTTGAGCCGTCAAAAACTACAGTGCCTTTCATTCCATCGTGGAAGGACCTGATGATGTTAAGGAGTCGAGGTGGACATCCAATCTTGGGAAGTATTTTGAAAAGGCCATCCCTGCTAATCAAGTCAAATGCTTTTGTAAGGTCTATGAAGGCCACTAAGAGTGGCTGTTGTTGTTCCCTGCATTTCTCCTGCAACTGTCGGAGGGAGAATACCATGTCAGTGGTGGATCTATTAGCTCGAAATCCACACTGTGATTCTGGATAGACTCTGTCTGCAAGCACCTGGCGCCTCTTCAGCACAACACGGGCAAGCAGCTTCCCTACAACGCTAAGAAGAGAGATACCATGGTAGTTATTGCAGTCACCCCTGTCACCTTTGTTCTTGTACAATGTGACAATGTTTGCATCCTTCATGTCCTGTGGTACTCCACCTTCCCTCCAGCAGAGACAAAAGATTTCATACAGTTCGGTGATGATGATCTCCTTACCGCATATGACTACAGTAAAGTGAATTCCACTGAAACAAATGAAAATTCACTATTAAGCAATGGATATTTGGAATGTGTCATAGAGAAGAAAATGTTGTTATGCACGTTGAAGTTGGTTCTGTCTTATGGTGACCCTGTGAATTAGTAACTTCCCCAAAGTCCTGTTATTAACAGCCCTGTTCAAATCTTGCAAATTGAAGGCTTGAGTAAAAAATATCCTACATTTGAATAAAACTTGAGTAAAACTTTCTGACATTTATCCTGTTTCTCCAAAAATAAGACCTACCCTGAAAATAAGCCCTAGTATGATTTTTCAGGATGCTTGTAATATAAGCTCTACCCCCAAAATAAGCCCCAGTTAAGTGAAACTCCACCCTCCACCATTGTGCCGTATTGTGCAGCAACCAGAAGAAGACAACATGATTGTATTTGAATAAAAGTAGATGGTTGTACATAAAAAAAATAAAACATCCCCTGAAAATAAGCCCTAATGCATTTTTGGAGCAAAAGTTAATATACGACCCTGTCTTATTTTCAGGGAAACACTGTACGTATCTGTGTTATTATCTGATCTACATGACTATGCCAAGGACTATTTAACCTTATGGAATGTGCACAATCATTCCTGAAGTGTGGGGCCCTTTCTGCTATTAAGCTGAGTAAGGGCCACAGGAAATAACAGATATTGAGGAATGGAAGACCCTAAAATTCTGTGTGTCACAGCCTGTTCTGTACCCACTAACCTAGGTGTAGTAATTAGAGATGGGGGTATTCGTATTCGATATGGATTAGCCACTCTGCGACCTGGCAGAGAGGCTCGTCATCCCGCCTTCTGCCAGGACTGGCTAATCCATCGCAGACAACAGAGTGATAGGAAGGATTGGCAGAACTGACCGAATCGTGAGTGGTTGGTCTAGCCCCAGTGGGCAGGACCCTCATGACCTGCACCTGTGGGGAGATACTCATATTCATATATGATACGAATATCCCCATCTCTAGTAGTATTTAATCATGTCTCACTGGCATTGCTGAAGCAAGATTCAGGAAGCAATCTGAATGGCTTATATATATATATATATATATTTTTCTCTGCCTCAGGCAGTAGAATGGCTTGGGCAAGCCAAACAAGTTACCAGTATGTATTTCACTATGCAAGTGCTGTGAAGTCACAGGCAATAGGAAAGCATATTCTGTAGATTTCTTTTTAAAAGTGAGCTTGATGCTTCAGGAATGCTTTTTTTTTAATGTGACAGCTCTTCAAGTATTTGAACAGTGCTACCATTTACTCCCTTTTGTCTTCACCAGGTTTAAATATATGCATTTCTTTCACCCACTCATCAGCTGTAGCTGCCATATTGCTCCTTATTAACACTGATTCCACATGCTAACAGCAGGTAGGCTATGAGGCACAATTTCAGGCTCGGACCATTCCTGACATTAATGATTGCTTGACCTAAGGCTAGGTTGTACTGTACTATTGGCAGAACAATCTCTATGGCTATAGATTTGAAACTGGCAATACTGTAGGTAGCAGCATTGACATGTGGGTAACAGAGAGGAAAGAACAGAGGAATGTGCCTGGGAAACATTTAATAGTGTCATAAAATTGCCAAGCTTGTTCAAATGAATACAAATCAAAACAAAGCTGGTTTATGGGTCGACTAGCAGCTACTTAGGACTTCAAGAGAAGTGGAATGGCTTCAGACTTATTTATCCAATAGTATCTGTAAAAGGAACATTGATTGTGCTTTTGAAATAATAAACAAAATCAACTTTTCTTCTACAGATAATAAAAGCTGATTCTGCTGTTTGAAATACTCACAAAATATTATGGAATAATTGGTTGTAATCCTAGGGCATGGTCCTCAGGAGTAGCAGTGAAGTTTATCCCCTTCCCAGGAACAAATAAACAGCTCTAGGGTGTAATAACTGGTCTGCAGAATCGTGTGTCTTTTTTCATGTTTGCAAAGCATTTAAACTGTGGCAGAGCAATCATGATTGGATCACCAGTGCATTGCTTGAGCAGACGTGGTTCCTTCATGCTCCCAACTTGGTAGGAAGACTGTGCGGTGCTTGGATGTTCCAACAGATACAGACAATTTCAGCTTGTATAACAATCCATAATTGTGAACAGTCTCTGGGCAGTTCACAACACAGTTACATGCAGTCAGATACAGTTACCGGTATATAAATTCCATTATACACTTATTTATTTACTTATTTAACTTATATGCCTCCCACTCTACCCAAAGGTCTCTCTACTTTCAAATCCTGGTAAATTTTAATAAGAAACTGAATATGTATATACAGTGAAAAGGAACACACCAATCTCAGTTAGCCCTACTTGCTAAGTGGGCCATGGACCTGAAACTATTACTGAGTGTCCTGTTTCGGATCCATGCACAGTATATATTATACACACCAACACCTTTAAGGAAAAGGAAAAGAAGTCAAGCTTGTGCTGAGAAGGAGCTTAAAAGGAATGTGTGTGAAACAAATGAATTGTCAGCCATGGGGGGGGGAGGGAGAGAACTTGCGAAAGAGGAAACAGAGCAGATCCAAAAGATGAAAGGACAGTTGAAGATAAAAGAGATATCTGGCCAAAATGTATAAAGCATGAGATGATAAGAATAAAGTTGAAAAAAGGAAAAGGAATAGCATTTTCAAAAATAAGAAGTGGTTAAGACAGAGCAAGAAGAAAAGTACTAAATAATTTTTAACCCTGTTGTAATTGTATAAAAAATAATCCTTTCTAGAATTCTGCAGCCTAGATTCAGAAACATTTCCAGGGCTACGTAATTTCACAAAAGCCAGATCCATTACAAAGAGGATAATGTGGTCATTTTGTAAGTAGAAAAAAGTGTCAGTCTTTACTGTAAATCAAATGAGGGATTAATTCAACCTGGTGTTTAGCCAGTAGTGTTAAGAATAAATGTATTTTGAGTTCAGAGAGTGATTTTAAAAAGCTGTTCATGTTCACCTCAGTTCTTAGGCACTTTTTTTTCTTAATCCCCTTTCATAAGGAAGGTGTCATAATCACGCTTTTTAATACCAGCAGTGAATTTTTCAGAATTATTAGACTCAGGTAGCTTGTATTAGAAGTGCTTATTCAAATGTGGAGGAGTGCATTAGAAATGCTAGGAAGAGGATCACATGTACTTGAAGCTTTCTTTATTGGCCTGAGTGATAAACTGCAACAAAGACTCCAGATTATATTCTGCTAAAAGATTCCAAGCCAAAGCTGTACATTTTTCCTCTCAAATAGCTTTAACCTGGGTATGTCCACAGAGCAGTTTGGGAGGACAAATTGTGCACATCCCCTTTGTGTGAACTTCTTGTATGAGCCTCCCATTCCTATAGACCCTCAGCATACAGTGTAATAAGTACCAGATAATTAGGAATTAGACATTTCAAAAAGGTGTAGTAGCCATGTAAAACTATTTAAAATGGAAAATAATATTACCGGCAGTAATTTCTTGTGTTTCTAATGAAGAAGACATAACAGAATATGGACTCTTGGACTTCACCTTAGATTTATACAGTAGGACCCCCTTATCCGGGGGATCAATATCTACTTATTCGCCTATCCATAGTCTGAATATATTAAAAAATATTAAAAGAAAAAAATCCAGGAAAAAACCCTATTTTCATGTATTACCAGAACCGTCCACTAGATGTAGACAAAGACTGTGCTTTGAATACTTGTTAATAAAGAATATATAGCATGGTCTCTTGGTAGTGGCCAGTTCTGGTAATGCATGTGAACAGCATTTATTTTCTGTTTTCCCCCTTTTACCATGCTCTCTCTCTCTCTCTCTCTCTCTCTCTATCTATCTATCTATCTATCTATCTATCTATCTATCTATTGAGAGAGAATATAATAAATATTTTATAATATTATAATATATAAAATTATGTAGCTAATTAGAATTATATATATCAGGAGTCCCCAATCCCCGGTCCATGGCCCAGTGCCAGTCTGTGGGCTTGCCGGAACCGGGTTGTGGAGATGGATCTCCGCCTCACCACATAGTGGGCATGTCACGCTCACACAGGGGGCATGTCATGCTCACAGGGGATGTCATGCTCTTGCAGGGGGTGTGTCACACTCGCAGGGGGGTGTTATGCTAACGCTAGCGTGCCCCTCCAACCAGTCCACAATCCCAAAATGGTTGGGGACCAGATATATATATATATAACACACATTAGCTGAAATCCTGCTGTCTTGTGTAGTACATTGGAACTAGAATAGACCCACAGTACCATTGGGCTTGCAGTATCACTGGGCCTGTTCAGAATTACTGAAGCTCTAATGACTCAGCTCATAGAGGAGCTGACTCACCAGATCTCCACTAATTGTGAATAGGCCCAGTGATATCAATTCCACTGGGCCTACTCTAGTTGCAAGTCACTGCAGCAAACAACAGAGTTTCAGCCACTGATTTCAATTTTTCTATGCCTTATACTGACATTTTGCCTCAGGTATCTCCTGAAAACATTGCATTTTCTCAGCCTACAAAGCATATTATTTTCATCTTTACGAAAATGATCCATAACCTTCATCCAAGATACCTGGGGGCTGTAAGAGCTCTGCTAATTCTTTTTGAAATGAGGTGTATATATGATGGTGCATTAGGATTAGCACCGCCTATGGACCTATTTTTAACCAGCTTTGTCTGTAAATAAATAGTACAGAAATGGCACTATTCTCTACCATTCTTTCTTGATAAGGAAACTGACCTCCCTCCCAATTCAGGAAATGAGTAGCTCAAAACAATTCAGAATACCTCTAACCTATGAGAGGAGGTCTTCACTCAAATATTCAGAGACAGAAAGGATTACATTGTCTGGCACCCTAATGGCAAAAGAATTATTACAATTCCCTTCTATTATTATCTGGTTCAAGTCAGACGAATTCTGCTACTTTCATTCTCTTGTCTCTTCAAATTATGTGGAAACATACACAATATGCAGACTGCAATTCTGAAATCAGTTGTCTGTACAGGTTTCCTTGCTTTGTTGTTTCTATCACCTCCTTAGCATTCTCTCAACATCCTTCCAGCTGTATGCATTAACGTCTAATTAGCATTCCCCCCAAACAAAGCAAGAATCCTATTATTAACCACTGGAGGTGTTAATTTGTTTAGGAATCTAGATTGCCAAGATCCATATCCACTCTCCTCTATTCCTTTCCTTCTTACATAAGCAGTGCTCTGAGCTACTGTAAATTGATTTGACTCTTTCTGTTTTCCTCCCCTCTCTTGCAGGATCATGTAACGATTAAAGGCAAATAATTGAAATTAAAAGAAAATTGAAACCCTCCCTTTTGACATTATGATTTCTGATTTAATTTTATTCTCATTCATGAATAAAAGATGAACGGCTTCTTCCCCAAACCTTGGCTGAATGAAATGCGTCCTCCTGGGTACAGCGCCATCTGCTGGCGACTAATCTCTCCCATGTTTTCTGCTGGTGTCTTCCGCCTTTTGTGCGATCTATTGCCAATGCCATTAATCATAATTTACTTACCGTTATTGAAATACTGTGATATTAGAGTGTGTTTCCTTGGGAGAAAGGGATAGCTTAAAACTATATAAAATGCAAATTTTACAGTTTGAGTTAAGATGAAATACAGTGGCGAGACATGAAGAGTGAATTGAAGGGACTGAGACACATCGCAAGATCACTAAGAAGAGCTGGAAAACCTATATCTGGAAATGTTGTCCCAATTATATTTTAAAATTATACACACACATATAGTGGGTGAATAGCGAGGAGCAGTCACTAGACTTTTGGGAATGCTCCGGTTTGGCTCAGATCAGTACAGAAGCGATTCTCATTCAACTCAGCACCCAAATCCAAAGCAGGAGGCAGAAATCTGAAGATTTGCACCTCTCTGTGATGATTCTTTGAAGTTCACTGAGAGATCTAGCTTTCTGACTGTGTAACAGAATAAGATGAATTGTGTACACTGAGTCATCTCTAGTGTAGGGCTGAAGCCTGACAAATTTCTTAAGAGTAATGCAGAAAGTTTCATGCTACAAGCCTTTAAAGTTTGATTTAAAAAATAATACTGGAACTGCCGCATCATTTTTGGAAGAACTGGAACAAAGCTGCAGATCAGATTGCCTCTTCAGAGTGAATGAAGGCTATCATATTTCTGATCAATAGACACAAGAATTTTTGTGCAAGAGCAGCCTTCATATTTAGAGATCATCCAGAAAGTACATACTGTACTTTAGCCACCTCTGTAGTCCCTATGTACCAGTTCAGCTCAGGATTCAACCAAATATGATCCACATCTCTGATCTATAAAATTATTCAGAGCAAATTTGTGTATTGTATTATGTGTCATCAAGTTGGAACTGACTTATAACCACCGTAAAACGGTGTTCATGGTAGGTGAGATATTTAAGGAGTGGTTTTGTCAGTTCTACTGTATTGGGTAGCGCTACCAAATGTTTTACAGGGTTTGGATGCCAATAATATAGGGTTGTCTAACAAGATTATTACTCATAAATCTACATTACAGCATTGTCTTTCCAGAAGGACTTGAGGGGATCAACAAAAGATTAAAACCAAGTATATTCTCCATTAGAATATATTTTAATATATATTAAAATGTAAACACATTTGGAAATTGCTATTCATTTACAAGGTCAAATAAACCCAAATGGAAAAGTCTTAATGCTACAGCAGAATGTTCAGTCTCAGGGTGCAACTACACTGCAATTTGTCCTACATTCTTGTGACAGTTGACATGGTTAAATGCAATGTATTTTCCCTCAACTACATGACATTGAGCTAATCATGAATACACTCGGTCTTTTTAAATGAGAATTCATTGCTTTTTGCCCAGTCAGCAGGGGCTAAGTTGTTTTTTTCAAAACAATTTCACTCACATTGTGTGTATGTGTATGTGCGCGCGCACACACACATTTTCAATTTCTGGCATCTGTGACTGGCTACATCAGTCCCAAGAGGCAGTTATGGGTGTCCCAGGAAAATATTTACAGTGGAGTTTCTTTTTAAAAAGAATTGTAAGTGGCATAACACTCAATTGATATAACAGCTGAGTGAAACGTCAGTGCTTATCTGACTTACCACTAAATTTGACAATTATAAAAAATGTTCAGAGGGTAGGCTGGTATGCCAGCATAGCAGGAACATCACCCTCAGGTGAGCACCTCTTGTCTCTCTTCTGAACATTTTTTATTCTGCTTGTCAGATTTAGTACGGTGTCAGATAAGCACTGCAGTTTTACAAGCTATTATATCAATTCAGTGCTGTAACATGCATGAATTCCCCCCTCCCCCCAAAAAGTGCCAGGGAGAAGGGCAGTATTAATAATAGAATCATAGAATAATTGAGTTGGAAGGGACCCATGGGGACATCGGGTCCAACCCTCTGCTCAGTGCAGGAATGCAAATCAAAGTACATCTGATAGATGATTGTCCAATTTTCTCTTGAATGCATCCAGGGTTAAAGTGCTCGCCACCTCCTGAAGTTCAATTCTCCTACTGCTCTAACAGCTAGGAGGTTTTTCCTGATATTCAGTTGAAATCTGGCTTCCTGTAACTTGAGCCCATGATTACATGTTAATGCCAGATTAGGGTGCACAACTTGTGATTCTGGTGCAGATTGTATCAATTTAAAGTGCAGTGTAAATAATTAAACATTCCTTATGAACAACATCAGTGGCTCAACTAGCATAGGAAATTTCGATTTGGTATGAATCAACATACAGCAGCCTCCCTGTCTAGATGCACCTTCTGTCTCTGGTGAGTTTATAACAGTAGTTTGGTTTGGGAAAATTATACTAGTCCTATAGTACTCCACGGTAAAGGATAACAAGAATTATATTAATGGGAAGCTACCACTCAAACAGAGAGATCACAGATAGGGACCCTGTGGCTCTCTAGATCAGGGGTTTCAAACATGTGGCCCGGGGGCTAATTGCAGCCCGCAGGATGATAGTTTGTGGCCCCCGCCTTAATATGAAAGTTTAAGGAGCGGGAGCAGTGGCGGCGGCACCTACTTGGTGAATGTGAGGCTTGCTTCCTGCCTCGTAGGGGCTGGGTCCCACCTGCCCCCTGAAGCACCTACGCATCCAGAAGGGGAGCCCTCTCTCTGCCCAGCAGTCTTCTCCCTCAGGGGTTTGGCGCCACTGGGGTTTCTGCTTTTAGGTCTCTCTCTCCCCCTCCCGCTCTTCGCGGGTCACCTGCGAAGGCTGCTGCTGCTGTTGCCTCCTCCTCTCTGTGCTTCGCCTTCCCTCTGCCTGGCGCTCCTCCGCTCCCTGCCCAGATTTATTTACTTATTTACTTATTTACTTATTTATTTATATCCTGCCCATCTAGTCATTCGACTACTCTGGGTGGCGTACATCATACCAAATAAAGAATTAAAATAACATCAGTGCCGCGGGAGAGGCTGCTGCTGAGAGAACAGCCTTCTCTCGCGCGCGCCCCTCCCCCCATTTCCCTGAGCCACACTGGGCAAGACCATGGCATCTTGCCAGATTGGGAGTCAAGAAGCCCCAGGAAGCTCCATTAGCCCTTGGATAGGGGGGAGAGATTACTCTGCTGATGGGGCCAGCCTTGCAGAAGGGGTGCATGCAGCTGCTAGGGGTGTGTGTGTATGTGTGCACAGGCAGTGGAGGAGTGCCAGGCGGGGGGAAGGAGAAGCGCAGAGAGGAGGAGGCGACAGCAGCAGCTGCCTCACCAGGTGACCTGCGAAGAGCGGGGGGGGGAAGAGAGAGACCTAAAAGCAGAAGTCCCGGTGGCGCCAAACCCCTGAGGGACAAGACTGCCGGGCAAATAGAGGGCCCACCTTCTGGATGCACAGAGCCACATTTCAAATGTTTGCGGACCCTTTCTCCTTTGATGTGCAACATGCCCCTCCTGTGCTTCAAATGGAGCTCACTGACCTGCAGTATAACTCTGAACTCAAAGCGAAGTTCAGGGAGGTGAGTGGAAAAGTAGACAAGCTTGGACAATTTTTGAGAGAACTGACCCCCAGCTTCCCTGAGCTTTCCCGAATGTTCAAGCGGACCATGTGCCTTTTTGGGAGCACATACTTGTGCAAAAACCTCTTCTCCACCTTGAACTTCAATAAGTCCAAGTACAGGTTGTGGCGTTAACCCTCGTGCCTCCTGCTTGACCCTCAAGCCTCAGAGCACTCAAAGACAAACAATCCCCTCTTTTACACTGCTGCCACCAGGTGATCTCTAAATCACCATTACTTCAGGAAGATGAAGATTCAGGTCCACACTTAAAAGTCTTTGAAATATAACTTTTGTTTACTGATTACAGAAATTGATAGTGATTCATTAATATCTTCTTTAGGTAAATTTATTCGGGGTATATATCAAATAAATAAATAAATAAACAACAATCTTTTATTTGATAATACACTCCTAACTCTAATCACCTCTCAGATTTCCCAAAACTCCACACTCTGTTCCCTTCTCCACCCTCTCACTCTACTCATCTCTCTCTCTCTCTCTCTCTGACCATCTCTCTCAGGCTCCGCCTCTCAGCAACATGAATATGCATGAACAATTACATAACAAAACATGAACCATTGACCTAATAAAGGGGAAGCTACACAGGTCCAGACTGACTGATGATCATCTTCAAGCCATACTGAGGGTCTCAAGTGCTTCCTCCCTCAAGAAAAATGTGGCTCGGCTATGCAAGAGGAAGCGCTGCCAGGTCTCTAGCAGCAAGGAGTAGGCAAGAGAAGCCATGTTCAGAAGAACAGTTCATGTCCTTCAATGTTCCATTCATGTTCAGGACAATTCATGTTTAGAAGATTAAAGGTTAAAGAACTGTTAATGCAGACATTTCAATCTGAATACAGCAGATATAGAATACTGATGAAACCACATATAGTCGCTCACTTGATAATTATCATTATTATTATTGTTGTTGTTGTTGTTGTTGTTGTGTTGTGTTCTGTTGTGTTGTGTTTTCTTATTAATTATTAATTATTTTTTCATCTTATTTTGTGTTAAAGAGATTTGAGAAGATTGGAATTTTTTTAACAAAGCTTTTCTAGTGGAAAAACTGATGCGGCCCAGCCTCACCCAGACTCTGCCTCCAATGGCCCCCAGGTAAATTGATTTTGAGACCCCATCTGTTGAGGTCCATTCCTAAGGCCTTCAGATCCCGCTTGCAGATGTCCTTGTATCGCAGCTGTGGTCTCCCTCTGGGGCGGCTTCCCTGCACTAATTCTCCATACAGGAGATCTTTTGGAATCCGACCATTAGTCATTCTCATGACGTGCCCAAGCCAACGTAGACGGCACTGCTTCAATAATGTATACAAGATCTACCCGTGTCACTCGCGCGAGCCAGAAGGTGAGGCTGAGGAGCCTAACGCCAAGGGAGGCCCGGAAGGAAAAGACAAGAAATCGGGCCTTCTCGGCGGTGGCTCCTCGCCTCTGGAACAACTTACCTCCTGATATTCGCGCGGCCCCCTCACTGGGTATTTTCAAAAAGCAACTAAAAACACTGATGTTTCGGCAGGCCTTCCCCCCCTAGCTAATTCTTGATTCCCCTTCTTTTCTCTCTCCTAGTGTTTAGCCCTATTGTTGTAAGTTTCTTTTATGTAATACTGCTTTTATTCATTGTTGTACCCCTTGTTGTAAGCCGCCTAGAGTGGTCTTAATCGACTAGATAGGCGGGATATAAATAGAATAAATAAATAAATAAATAAAATAAATGTTGAAAATTCCAGCTCGTTCTAGGACTACTCTATTTGGAACTTTGTCCTGCCAGGTGATACCAAAAATGTGTTGGAGACAACACATATGGAAGATGTTCAGCTTCCTCTCCTGCCGTGCACAAAGGGTCCAGGACTCGCTGCAGTACAGGAGTGTGCTCAGGACACAGGCTCTATAGACCTGGATTTTGGTGTATGCCATCAACTTCTTATTAAGCCATACTCTCTTTGTGAGTCTAGAGAACATGGTAGCTTTCCCAAAGTGTTTATCCAGCTCGACATCTAGGGAAAGAGTGTCAGAGATTGTTGAGCCAAGGTACACAAATTCATGAACAACCTCCAATTCTTGCGTGGAGATAGTAATAGAGGGAGGTGAGTCCACACCCTGGCCCATGACTTATGTTTTCTTCAGGCTGATAGTTAGTCCAAAGTCTTGGCAGGCCTTGCTAAAACAATTAACGCCTTGATAAAAGTAATTAAACAAGTCAAACATTTTTAGTTTTAATATTTAACATTCAGTAACCGATTTTTGAATCTGATGTTCCAAGCTGTGCATATTATAATGCAAGCTACAAAAAAACTGAGTGGTATTTACAAGGAAGCTAGGATGTGTAACTTAAAAGGGAAAAACCAAATCTTGTTCTAAACATGTAGGACAGGTCTATCCTGTAATGCAACATGTCAGCTGCAATCCAAGTCTGCTTATTACCAAATATAAGGTATGTTCATTTGCAACAAACCAGAAAGTTCTGTGATACCATGAAGCTTTGCAAAATATAGTGAAGTGAAGTGAGTCATCCCCAAAAGCATTCTGCTTTCTCTTTAAATGTGCTCCTAATGCTGCCTTTGCTCAGCAGTGGTTGCTTCCTGAGGAGCAGTGCTGGCCCAAGGGGCTGTTTTGGCATGTATTCCTAGGGCAGCTCAGACCCAGGGACAATCTATGGGAAGCATAACATCTCAACAGATACGTTCTTGTTTAATATCCTGTTTGTTTCTCCTAGCCCACTGGACAATAAGATCAGACCTTATATTACTTTCCTCCCTCCTCACCAAAGATGCTATATATATGCAAATGAGACAATCATTTCCAGTTTATATTTTCTTCTTCACATTAATCACCACCACTGTGATTAAGACACTTTCGATAAGATCAAGCAGTAGGAATGCTGTTCTACTGACTAGTTGTATATTCTGCATGACTAACCAAAGTGACTATGATTATTTGGCCATAATCATATTCCATGCAATGAAGAATGTGCAGAAGTGAGTTTTGCCTTTCATTACAATGTCATTTGCTAACAACAGCGGTAGGAAGGCTGCTTCCTCTTCCCTTTACAGCAGAAAGAGCCAGTCTACCAGCATGGCAAAATTACTTCTTTCAGCCAGTTGCAGCTCTAAAGAGCAACAGGAACATAGCCAAGCTGCTGGTTTTGTTTGTTGTTAGTTGGTTTGTTTTTTGTTTGCTTTATTTCTGCATATATTTTTTGAAAACTGAGATCCAGCGTAAAAGTCGGTAAGAACATCTGTTGTTTAATGTAATTCAGTGTTTACATTTATATGTCTAGTGCTGTTTACTAACCTCAACACTGTCCTTTTTGACTCTGGCCAAAGATGCTTATTGCTTTAACATCCAAGGTGGAGTAGCAGATAGTACCCTCCTCCACCACCCAGAGTACATTGTACCCAAATCCATCCAAGCTATTTTGGCACATAAGGCTGACAATTCTGTAAGTACCTTTCCATATACCTGGATATCATACTCATTATCCTCCTCCTCATAACAACAACCGCAGCGGCAACACATTGTATGCCTTTACATGATGATACCTAAAACCTGCTACCTGCGGTAGTTGTCTTTCTTTACCTAATGGCAGGTATGGCCCTCATCTTTTCCTATTAAATGCACAATGGTTTCAGAGACATTCCTGGGCATTGTTCAGTTATATGTCCCTGATCCATCCCCATTCTCTCTCTTTTTCAGACTAGAATACTATCCACCCTTTCTTGGAAACAGGATTTTGTTAATTTTACAGATCTTCTGAATAAATATGCACAGATCAGACTGCATACCACATTGCCATAAAGTGAATTCAAGCTTTATGCAATAAAGCACAGGCTATGCTACATTTTTATACTAAAATGTTCAGCAGTACTATTTATTAAACTTTAATCATCACAGGGATATCTGTAATCCTTAGCCTGCATGACCAATGTCTGTAACAGCACATATAATGACCATATGAAACAATACTAACTTATCTCCAAAAGTACTTACAAACATGACTTATCTTCTCAGTAAATCATTATTGCCTCATCTCAGCAATAAAAGCAACTAATTGGTGAAATATTAAAACATTCCTATGGACAATGAGAGTCTGGGGGGGATGTATCTGTCTTACCAAAGGACACCGCAAAAATTAGCTCTGCTTATTCTAGAGGTCTGGATTTTCATGGTGAAAAAGTTAAGGAATCTTTTTTAGCAGTAGGTAAATTAAACTCTTTTAAGAAGGTACCTTTTTGACATAGTTCTTTCCCAGCTGAACCTGAGCTTAGAAACAACGTTTAATTAAGATTTGTGCTAAGATTTGTTTGCCCACTTGCCTCTCCCAAGATAGTCAATTTTCTATTAACAAACCAATTACTAATTGAAAATGCCAGAGCTTGGGAAAGTTGCTTTTGAAACACATGATCCAGAATCTTTTCAGCTGTGCTGGCTAGAGGATTCTAGGCCAGGCAAGTAACTTTTACAAGGTTTGAAAAATTCCCAGTCAGCGGGATTACTTAAGAAACAAAATTACCTGAAGATTGCAGCTATACTGTTTTCTGGATAAATCATCCTTTTTTATTACTACAAAAGCTTGTGCATACTATTTCTGCAATAAACTCTATTGAACACAGTAAAGCTTGTTGCTGAATAAACATACACTGACTGCTCTGTTTAGGAAACTTCAGCAGGTCCAAAATACAGCAGCCAGATTGTTGGCTGGGGCTGGTTACAAGGATCATATAAACCCAATTTACGGCAGCTCCACTGACTGCCAATCTGTTTCTCGGCACAATTCAGAGTGCTGGTTCTCTCGTATGAAGCCCTAAACAGCCTGGGTCCAAGGTATATCAAGGACTGTGTCTCCCATTATGAGCTTGTTGGGGGTTAAGATCATCATCAGAAGCTTTTGTTCCTGTCCCACCGCCTTCACAGGTGTGTTTGCTGAGGACATAGATGAGGACCTCCTTGCCACAGGATGTGGTGATGGCCTCTGGCCTAGATGACTTTAAAAGAGGATTGGACAGATTCCTGGAGGAAAAGCCCATCACAGGTTACAAGCCATGATGGGGATGTATCATCTCCAGACTTAAAAGGAAGGTACTTCAAAATGCTAGATGCAGGGGAGGAGTATCAGGCGACAGGGGGTCTAGTGGTCTTGTGTACTTCCAGAGGCATCTGGTGGGGCCACTGTGAGATACAGGAACCTGGACTAGATGGGCCCTTAGTCTGATCCAGCAGGGCTCTTCTTATGTTTCTGCTCCCAACTTTGGAACTCCCTCCCACAGGAAGCCAGACCTTCCTGGTCCTCCTTTCTGTCTTTCCACAACCAGGCAAAGACCTTTCTCTTTCAGGCAAACGTTCCCTCAGTGACTGGCTGCCTGAGTGGGTTTTTTTAAAAATGAATTGGTGTGCCTTACTGCTTTAGATGTGCTTTTAGTATTGCTTTTGTTTATGATTTCTCAGAGTGATATTTGTTTATTCCTTTTAATATTTGTATACTTATTGTTTCTAGCTTTAAATATTGTCTTTTAATAATGTAAGCCACCTTTGTATACTCATTGTTTTTAGCTTCAAACATTGTCTTTTAATGATATAAGCCACCTTTGGTCCTTTCTAAGGAGATAGGAGGGAATATTTTAACTAACTAAAGAAACAAAATAGGCAGATTGCAATTCTATGCACACTCACAGCGGAGTAAATCCCATTGAGTTCTGTGGCATTTACTTTTAAGAAAACATTCAGAACTAGTAGGATAGAGGTTTATTGGATAGTAACATGCAAGCCAGGTAGGGATATATTGGGTTCTCTAGATATTTTAGACTCAACCTCCCTGAATCACTTGCTTTTGGTCATGTAGGCTAAGGCTTCTGAACTGGTTAACTGAGTCCTAGCACTAATAAACAGGCATTATGTAACTATTCCTTATTTTCCGTTTTAACAGATGGAAGACAGAAGGAAAGTGGAAAGATATGGGACAATAACAAGTGTAGATGCCATTATCTGCACAGTCCTTAAAATTTCAAAACTCAATTGGACATTTATATCCTTGCAAGCTTAAGACTGCTATCTAAAAACCATAGCAATTATATCCTGTAGCCTATTGCAAAATTGCTGCAGATAATTTGTAGTATATCATAACAAATATTTCTATAACATTATTTCTTTTTGTAAATATATTTAATACATGTTTAAAAAGAGAGGGGAGAGAGAGGGAGAAATTTTGAAATTTCAAGTAGCAAGTTAAATTTGTCCAGATAGCACAATCCAGGTACAACTCAAACGAGGCAATCGTGACCAAACAAAGGAAAATACTTAACTAAAACTAATTATGTGGCTAATTATAATCTATATCCTATATTTTGTCAGAATCTTTGAAAAATTCATGTTAATCCTACAGTACAATGCCCTAAGTTCTGAGAACTGGCCTTTCTGTTGCCTCTTTATGAACCATACTGCAGTACTGCTTTAAAATCAGATATTTTGTGTGGAATTTAGGGCCACTGATAATTTGTTCCTCGAGGAATACCCCTGGGGGACTGGTGATCCTGACCAGGCCATTATCTTTAAAAAAAAAAAAAACAGAAAGTAAAGCTGCTCTTTAGGCTGGTAACCACAGAAGGGCCCACAGAGGCCCAGCCACCTCGAATGTCCTCTGGTTTCCCCTTTCAAACCAGGGACAAATTGGGATTGATTTAATATAGTCACAATTGCTGACAGTTTACTTTTCATTTAATTGTGTTGGCACCTTTATATTTGGGCCACACATTATATATGAAGTCAAGTGACGGATCTCTATTGCTCACTATGTTTTGATTGGCAGTGGTTCCTCTTGTGCAGAGATGGGCCTCATTCACTCCTCAGGTGCTTTTTTGGTTCTTGCAACCAGGGATGGACCAAGCAGTCCTGCTGTCTGAGACAGGGAGCGAAGTGCTCCCAACTCATATCATATGGATGCTTGTGCTTGGTCAAGCCATATCATACACTGGGCTGCATGGCTGAGCCAGACCTGCCTGTTCCATTGGACCCTGTCCATCACCACCCATCATGCTCAGATAATCGGAAAAGAGGCTATTTCCTTTTTTGAAAGGCTCCAGGAGCAACGATTTTAGTCATTGTTGCTTTAAAACATTGACTACTCCTCTCCCCACAAACCTTGTTAGGTTTCACTAGATGTTCCACTGGGATGTTACAAAACCTGACATGGCACTCATTCTAGTTTTGTTCTTTTGCAGCTGGTGTGACTCTTCATGGGTTCTAGGAGCTGAAAACACTTTTCCTGACCTCCAAAGACTATCCATTCTTTATTTATTTATTTATTTATTTTATTATATTTCTATCCCGCCTATCTGGTCATACTAGACCACTCTAGGCGGCTTACAATCGGAGCAACAATAAAATTATTAAAAACATTACAAATAGACAAAAATGGAAATCAAAGAATATAAAAGAAAAATCGTCAGGGATTATCTGTTGGGAAAGCCTGCCTATAAATCAGTGTTTTCAATTGTTTCTTAAAAATGCCCAGCGAGGGAGCCGCGCGAATCTCAGGAGGTAAGTTGTTCCAGAGGCGAGGAGCCACCGCCGAGAAGGCCCGATTTCTGGTCTTTTCCTTCCGGGCCTCTCTCGGCGTCAGGCTCCTCAGCCTCACCTTCTGGCTCGCACAGGTGACACGGGTAGATCTAGGTGGGAGAAGGCGTTCCACCAAATATTGAGGTCCTAAACCGTTTAGGGCTTTGTAAGTAAGCATCAACACTTTGAAGTCGATGCGGAATCGGATGGGCAGCCAATGCAATGCGGCCAGAGTGGGCGAGATATGTTGGTATCTTCTCACTTAACAGCTATGCGATTAAAAACCGTCGGGTCCTTTCTCCATTTGCGCTCTAGCCGTCTCCTGATCCGCTTCGACGTCCGGAGATTCTGGTTAAACCAGGGTGCCGGGCGATCTCTGCGGCTGAGAGGGCGTTTAGGCGCGATCGTGTCTACAGCACTAGCCGTGGCTGTGAACCAGGCGTCGACCAGAGCCTCGACAGGAGCGCCAGCCAGGTCAGCCGTAACCCCTCTCATGGCATCCTGGAATCCAATCGGATCCAGTAACCTTCGAGGGCGGACCATAACAATAGGTCCCTGCTCCCTGCGAGGGGGGAGAGCCATCTTGATGGTACACTTTATTAGGTGGTGATCCGACCATGACAAGGGGACCGACTCGAGGTCAGTCACCATCGGACCACTCTCACTCCCATTGGTGGAAAAGACCAGGTCTAATGTGTGGCCGCCCACGTGTGTAGGGCCGTTGACATGCTGGGACATGTTCAAGAAGGCCATGGTCTCCAAGAACTCAAGAGCTGGTCCGGACGTTTCTGCCCCCGCATGCACGTTGAAGTCCCCCAGGACTAGTAGCCTCATGTTTGTGTACCCTGAGTTACACAAACATTCTTCCTTCAATGTTTCAAACAGCAGTCTCTTACAGTATGTAGAGATGCAGAAACTGCACATTCTGCTTACAGAGCTGTAGTCCTTCCCCTAAAGAACTGACAAACTGTCCCAATATCATGTACAATTTTTCCCCACAACTTACATGGATATAATGGTAGACTGTTTATAGAAACGATGCAAAGTATTTTCTCAGTTATCAGTAAGAATGTGGGAAAGTATATCTGCACTGTCATTTATTTATTTATTTATTTATTTATTTATTTATTTATACATACCATGCCTTACTGTAATCCCTGCAGAGTGGGATCGGCAATGTCCACAGGATTTTAAAACTACTTTACAATATTTTAAACCCACACAAATAAACTGAAATGTATAGTACTAAGGATCCACAATGCCAATTGTGGATCCTTCTATTCTCCAATAAAGTTTTGCTTTGAACTTTATTTCTGATAATCCACAACCAAAAATCGAAAGCAAATGGATTAAACAAATGAAAGTGCTCTATTTTAACCTCTTGCATAAATACATAAAAATCAGGAAGCTGTGATTATTGTCAGTGTCGCTTCTCGGATTTCTGAAGAAAAACTTCAGAATTCAGATGCATTTTCCACTCAAGACATGTATAAGAAGTGAAGTCATCGCAATACAAATGCTTCTCTTAGTATTAAAGTTTGCTTTTATTTATTTGTATGGATGCACATTTGTCTGTTTCCATTTGCATATAAGTAACGTTAATATTGTTGTTTCAGATTTTAGATTTAAATCTAAGTTTGCACAACAAACAAATATGTTGAATAAACAAACTCCATTGAGCAAATGTTTCAAAACAATGGTTCCCCGTCTAAGAGCTGTTCCTGGTGTTGGTGGCTGACCAGTTTTCTCTTTCTCTCTTCCCTCTTCCATTTCTTCAGAGGTCAGTGCAGAGTTCATAAAGGTTAACTCATTAAACATCATAACAATGAATTAGCTTTAAGTAGGCATGATTAGTTCAAGTTTACAGATTTAAAACCAACCTCCCTTGTCTGTTAGAATAGACAAGGAGGGTTGGTTTTAAATCTAAAAAATCTAATCCGGCGGGGAGGGAGGGAAATGAAACCTCACCCCAATCTGTTTTCCCTTACATACAAACAGATATAAGAGTAGTTTTGGAAGAGGTAGCTGTGTTAGTCAGTGCTAATGTGTCAGGCAGGAACAAAATTTTAAAAATTAGGAAAACGAAAACGTTGCGGCACCTTAAAGCCTGCTATATTTTAATGGGAGCTTTCGTAGACAAGTCCACTAAAAGAGTTAGACGGTACAGCTTAATCGCAGCAATTTCACACAGTTAGCATTGCCATAATTTTTTCTCTTCCCCTTGGGTAGCTCCTTTGCAGTCAAGCACCCAAATGATTTCCTCATTTTGGAAATGCAGTGGGGGGGGGGAAGGAGGGCAGAAAGCTTCGCTTCGCGGAGCTTCTGCTTGAAACGCAACCCAGGGTTTCAATGCACGGAGGTACTTTTTTTTTCATTTTCCGGAAAGCAATGGCAACCCTACCGACATTTTTAAAAAAGCAGATTGTGCTGGGGATATCTTGCCGAATGTCATGGATGAGAGGAGACACTCTGCCCATGCTCAGGGGCAAAAATACGAATTCGCAAGGGACGACAATTTGGAAAAGTGACTTTCTAATGTTCAGGATACCTCAGCCAAGACGGGCTGAGTCCTGACAGGAACGAGTACCTGAATCCGGGACTCGCCCCTTTCCTTCCCCGCCGCGCCCACTTTCTTCCCAACCAGGTTATTAACTACCCCTCGCCGCTCTTCAAATTGCCCCTCCCAGCCTAAACCGGGAGGAGGAGGGGGAGAAAAAGAGACCAGCGATTGGCTAGAACGAGAAGGTCTCTGGCCCCTGATTGGTGTGAGGCTTCCTTTCCCTCCCTTCTTCCCCGCCCGTTCTGTTTTCCCACTACTATTCCGCCCTCCGCCTGCCAAATTCAAATCGCTGACGCGGAGGAGGAAGAGGAGGCAGCGAGTGAGCGGCTCTCAGCGGCGGGGAAGGAGGTAGGGAGGATTAAGCAGGTGTCCCGTCTGAAAGGCGATCCCTTTTCCTGTGGTTAAGCGACGCCGTGCCCGTTTCGGTCTCGGAAGGGGGTGGGGGTCCAGCGCTCGCGCGCGCGCGGCCACTCAGGAGAGCGCGGCGAAAAGTTCAGCTGGCGGGTCTGGTGGCGCCAAACGTTTAAACCGGCTTTCGGAACGTCGCCGCCCCCTTCCCTAACAGGAGCCAATCAGAAGTGCCGCGTGCGGAGCGTGCCAAGGTCGGGGGCGGAGCCTGCCATTTCCCAACGAAGGGGCGTGAGTAGAACCTCGGGGTTGGGCGAGGTCGGAGGCTCGGTGGGTGTGAGAAGGGGAGCAGGCGAGCGGTGAGTTTTTAGGGAGTGAGTGGCGGGGTGGGGTCGGGACAGGCTGAGAAAGACTCCCGGGAGAAGGGGACGGTGGGGCCGGGGCCGGGGCGCTGAGGTTGGCAAAGGGCAGGGATCGGGGCTGCCTCTCGCGATCCTGAGCATCCGTCGCCCTCATTGTGCCAGTCGCGAACTGCGTTTATTGGTTTTCCTTCATTTACGTCCGTAGCTAACTTTGTGGTCTGGGTCTGTAGAGACTGACTTCACTTCTGAAGTATTTGTGTAAAGTGTGTGTGTAGGTTATGAAATAAAAGTAAAACAACTTGGTGATTCATTGTTGTTAACCTTGCAGGTAAACAGCCTCCTTTGTCAAGAAGATGCATTTTATCTGTTGTTTCTGATTAGCAAGCATTTGTGAATGCCCTGTGCCAAAATTCACTGTTAAGGTGCTGTGGAACTCCTCCTTGTTTTTACTCAACAGACCTAATGCGAATCCTCTTTTGCAACTTTACATATCAATGATGTGGATGGCATTAGAGATAGTACAGGGCATGGTGACCATATTGATTTCCCTACAAAACACTTGTACTGAATAACTTCTGTATTGCTAGAAGGTTGGTTGAAAACACACAATCTTCCAGGGAAAGTGGAATGATGCCATGTTCCTTTAATTGCCAAACACCATTTCTTAAGATACTGGCACTTCATCTGAGACTATAAGGTCTCATCAAGGAACAAGATTCTTTGAAACCTATAGGGAAATAGGTGGGGCACACAATCAAAACCACCAAAGCCTTGGTCCCTGAGCTATTCCGCAAACAAATATGCCAGTCATGCTGTAGTTCAACCCTTGCGAAATAGGTGGAGATAGCACTTAGTGAAAGCTGCAGACTCATTACTGGATGCCTGAAACCAAGCCTTATAAACAAAAATCAGTTAACCAGCAGGCATTGTGCCAAGAGACAATATGGTGAGGGATAACAACTGATAATGTCCCTCTGATATAAAAATCAAGGAAAAGATTAAAAAAAAAGAACATCTGTGACTTTTGAAGAAACAGCAGAGAATGCCAGGATTATAATGTGGGGGAAAAAAAGAACTAAGAAGCTTTTAAAATGAATGGATGCCAAGGGAAATATAGCCCCCAGTCTGGGTGACTTGGAAGTCTCAGACTGGCTGAACCTATGAAATTGGGGTTTTCACATTGACACAATCCTTTGTGAGTGAAGGGAAGAACAGGCAAATTTATCTGATATATTTACTTAAGTGTTACAATTTTAGTGGTAGTTAATTTTGCAGACCTGTTTGTCTTTTGTATGTGTTTGTATGCAGGCTATGGCCTAATTTTATATTACATCCTATAAATTGTATGGTGGTGCTTCTGACGCAAAGATCTGACAGCATCATAGTAAACAAATTGCTCCACAAATGCCCTCATTTGTTTCATAGCACAAATTCTATAGATTGTACACCACTGTAATTTGCTCTACTGTAATTTCACCCCAATTAAGTGTACCTTTGCCAATTACATAAAACTATTCAGGGAACTTTATCATCCAAGAGGGGATGATCACCTGTGCACTGGGTTACTCAAAGGGTGATTTTTCAGGGCAACATAGACCTCCATTCTCAGAATTCTTTAGGATTACCTACAGACAGGCAGATTTTGGTTCAGTCTGCTGCAGCTAACTGTAGGAAGCTGACACACTGCACTACAACTGTCACTCTTCTCCATAGGGCGTGGAGTCACAAATATGTATTGTTAAATAAAAACAAATCCTCTGTTTAGAGAAAAGTCTCATGCTACCCGTTCTAGGGCATTCTTCTCATTCTTCTTTTGTTTTACTGTTTACTGTTTTTCTTTCCAGTGCTTATATGACAGCATCACAGTCTTAGTAACAGGAAGTGAAAGAAGTAGGTTTAAATGAGACTAATGCTCATCTGTTAAGGTGCTACACTCAATATGCAAGCAAGTTTGGAAAACTCAGCAGTGGCCAGAGGATTGGAAAAGATCAGTCTACATCCCAATCCCAAAGAAGGGCAGAGTCAAAGAATGCTCCAACTACCATACAATTGCATTCATTTCACACACTAGCAAGGTTATGCTCAAAATCCTACAAGGTAGGCTTCAGCAGTATGTGAACTGAGAACTCCCAGAAGTACAAGCTGGATTCCGAAGGGGCAGAGGAACTAAAGACCAAATTGCTAACATGTGCTGGATTACGGAGAAAGCTAGAGAGTTCCAGAAAAAGATCTACTTCTGCTTCATTGACTACACAAAAGCCTTTGACTGTGTGGACCACAGCAAACTGGCAAGATCTTAAAGAAATGGGAGTGCCTGACCATCTTATCTATCTCCTGAGAAATCTATACGTGGGACAGGAAACAACAGTTAGAACTGGATATGGAACAACTGGTTCAAAATTGGGAAAGAAGTATGACAAGGCTGTATATTGTCTCCCTGCTTATTTAACTTATATGCAGAATACATCATGCGAAAGACTGGAGGAATCCCAAGCCAGAATTAAGATTGATGGAAGAAATATCAACAACCTCAGATGATACCACTCTGATGGCAGAAAGTGAGGAGGAATTAAAGAACCTCTTAATGAGGGTGAAAGAGGAGAGCACAAAAAATGGTCTGAAGCTCACCATCAAAAAAAGATTATGGCGACTGGTCCCATCATCTCCTGGGAAATAGATGGAGAAGATATGGAGGCAGTGACAGATTTTACTTTCTTGGGCTCCATGATCACTGCAGATGGTGACAGCAGCCACGGAATTAAAAGACGCCTGCTTCTTGGGAGGGAAGCAACGACAAACCCAGACAGCATCTTAAAAAGCAGAGACATCACCTTGCCAACAAAAGTCCGCATAATCAAAGCTATGGTTTTTCCCGTAGCGATGTATGGAAGTGTGAGCTGGACCATAAAGCAGGCTGACCGCCGAAGAATTGATGCTTTTGAATTGTGGTGCTGGAGGAGACTCTTGAGAATTGCCTGGACTACAAGGAGAACAAACCTATCGATTCTGAAGGAAATCAACCCTGACTGTTCACTGCAAGGACAGATCCTGAAGCTGAGGCTCCAATACTTTGGCCACTCATGAGACTCCCTGGAAAAACCCCTGATGTTGGGAAAGTGCGAAGGCAAGAGGAGAAAGGGATGACAGAGGACGAGATGGTTGGACAGTGTCATCAAAGCATGAATTTGACCCAACTTCGTGAGGCAGTGGAGGATAGGAGGGCCTAGCATGCTCTGGTCCATGGCCTCATGAAGAGTCGCACACGACTTAATGACTAAACAACAACAACAATGCTCATCTAGACTGACTCTGTATCAGTACCCTTCATTAAAGGATATGTGGCCTCAGAAGTAGATGTTGAATAATATTATAAAATGAGAATACCTTAGCCATCACTTCCATGAGGAAGTGTGCTTATGTAGTCTTGTGTAAATTAGTGTTGGCAGCATGAAAGAACAGTGAGGCAGCAGCTCCATTGAAATTTAAAGTAAATGTTCCATAGAACATTTAATTAAAATGTAATACTCATAGGGACACATTCTTAATAATGGATTTTTTTTCCTTTTGTGACATGGAGTTCCACAAACTCTTTAATCCTAAGTGTATTTATAGAGAGTAAGTTCTTGTAAACTCAGTTTTGCTTTTGAGTAAACCTGCTTACAATTGGCCTCCATGCTTGTCCACAAAACAATTAAGGAGAAGCTTTCCTTTCCAGGGATCTTGCACCTTCAGTTCAACATGATGTGCTGTAATTGAATTAATTTATGCCCCTGTAGTAAGAGTATGTCAGCATCTCTCCCTCTACTTGTAGCCTCATGGCACCGTGGTTGAACTGCTGTACTGCAGCTAAAACTGTGCTCACGACCTGGGGTTCAATCCCATGTAGCCGGCTCAAGGTTAACTCAGCTTTCTATCCTTCCGAGGTCGGTAAAATGAGTACCCAGCTCGCTGGGGGGGGGCAGTGTGTAGCCTGCATAACTAACTTGTAAACCGCCCAGAGAGTGCTTGAAGTGCTATGGGGCGGTATATAAGCAGCACACTTTGCTTTGCTTTTGCTTTACTTTGTCGTAACGTATTAATTTTGTTTCATACAACCTGAGAAGGGTTGTTGATGATAAGAGCATTTGGAGATTAGTAATTCATAAGGTTGTCATAAATCAGGGGCAGTTTGATGGCAAATAACAACATCCTTTATGTTGAAAATACTGACATCAGCCAATTTCACATACCATTTCTCTTTTTCTCTCAGAATGGTAAAAATGCTGTCTGACCAACCGAACCCTTGAAGTGCTTAAAATAAACACATGAATGAGTGAAAATCTAATAGCTGCAAGATGAGTACTGAAGATAAGGTAACTTATTTGAGACTGTTCAGACTTGTTCTTCTCTTGATTTTCCAAACATAGGCCAGACATGTTTGCCCATGAAGTTGCAGTTGTCCATGGCTGAAACAATTTCAAAGTAACTGAGCAAGAATGACACATTAGGTTTAAACTGTCATACAGTGGTGCCTCGCTTAACAACGACAATCCATTCCAGGAAAATTGCTGTTAAGCAAAAACGTCGTAATGCGAAATTAAAAAACCCATTGAAACGCATTGAAAACAGTTGCGTTCCAATGGGATAAAAACTCACCATCCAGCAAAGATCCTCCATACGGTGGCCATTTTCAGTGCCTGTATAGCAAGGAATCCATCCCTAAGCACAGCGGGAAGCATTTTAAGCACCTGGCAGCTATTTTGAAAACCCGACGATCAGCTGTTTTTGATTGTCGTAAAGCGAAAATCGGTTCCCGAAAAAGGGAACTGATCATCGTTAAGTGAAATTCCCCCATTTAGACCATTGTTTTGCAATTGCAATAGCGATAGCAAAAACATCGTAAAGCAGCTTCGTCGTAATGCGGGGCAATCGTTAAGCAGGGCACGACTGTATTTTATGTTTGTATTTGCTCCTCAGTTGGTTGAAGTCTGGCTTTACTTATGACACGAAACCGACCAGCTGAAGGAGGGCTACCTTATTAGCAGTCAGACATCATACTAGCCTTATCCAGTTGGTGACAAGATATTTTTTAAATGGTGGCAAAAGAAGCCAGATTTCCTCTGTTTTACTGCAACTATAACTGTCTTCAGTAGGCATGGTTTAAGTATTATGCAGCATGGGGAGTTTATCATACAAAGGTACTCTTGCCCCTTTAATACACATAGTAAATTATTACAAGAAAGGCAAACTCAGTTTAGAAGATTACTATATAAAAAATTACCCAATAAACAAACAAGTTAAAGGAAGTATGATACGTGGGAACATAAAATTGTAAAAAGATGTATTCCAATAATAATGGATAACAATGAAGGACAGGTTGTAGCTAAATGTAGATACTTTCCAAGATTTGAAAGAGGCATCTAAGGTGAAGAGAGGTATAATTCAGGAGGAGCAGTAACATGAGGCTTTTCATCTACACTGTGGCTCCATTTTGGAGTGGACTGCATATCTCTTTTCTGGATTTGAAAGACAAATACTTACCGGTAAATCAAACAGTAGTTGAGCTGTCTTGTCTCTTCAAATGGACCTTTAGCCACAGCAGACTAAGTTACACATCTAACAATATTTTCTTGGGTTTTTTTTTAGTTTACATCTTCCCATTTTGTAATTGATATAGAGCCCAATTTATGCATATTAATCCATCAATTAGATGAATGTATGCTGTCAGTAAGAGGGAGGTGGGGCTAATTTCTAGTTATTTGGTATGCATCTGAGATGGCACCATGTCTCTGTTGTGCTTCCTCTATTATATTTCATTCTTCCTCAGCTTAATTAATGACAGACATTTTAAAATTACAGTGGCCAAAATTCTGTTTCCTGAAAGTTATGTAGCAGAAGTTGATGACATCTGGCACTAGCAACATTTATTTTAAATTAATTAAAAACTTCCTCCACTGCCACTCCCCTTCCTCTTAGGTTTTGAAACCTAATAGGGTTCCCATTTGCCCTGGTGAAGCCTTGGGACAGTGTGGGGTGGGGAGAGCCTTTAAAAGTAAAAAAAAAAATGCCTCCAATTTTGGAAGGGGAAAGGCCTGATATGGTTTCACTTTCTGTTGCTGAGATACAGTTTCAGAACTTTCAGCTTCACTCACTCTCAGAACTACTTTCCAGTTCCATTTTAAGTTGAAAAAAAATCTGGTTCAATACAATTAGTTAAATCTATTTCTCTGAAAAATGCATGGGCATGTTTAAGGGCAAGCAGCTATTCACATGTTGTCTTGATTATCTGTACTTGTGACTGAGAAACAAGAGCTTTTGTGAAACAGAAATAAGTGAAATCATGTTCATTTGTCAATCGACTGAGGACAAATACACCATGTATAAGTCTGGTCCAGATCCAGTCAAAAGCCAACTGCATTGTGCACAGAATGAGGTTGTCATATGTCATTTTTCAGTTCTGTTACAGGCAGCTGAGCACTAGAGTTTCTCAGTGCTTGCCTTCTTGGAAGAATAACTTATAGGGGTTCATCTCCTATATTTAGCCCATCCAACATGATTGATTATAATATAGCAGCCCAGACAATTATGAACAGATATGTATGATGTAGAAAATTTTCTATGGAAAAAATAGTGCATGGGAAACATTTCCACAGAAAGTTGACCACCCTGCATCTCTGGTAAGTTTCCATTTTTGTCAGCAGACTGTTGGTTACTGCAACATGTAGCTCTCCTCTAAAGCAATGTAAGTACAGTATAGCTCTCTTAAATATGTATTACGTTCCATAAAATATGGTAGGAATTAAATGTATGTATGAAACAAAATTATGGTTTGTTGATATTTACTTCAACATTCATAGTGTTTCTTTTCCTTTCTTTTTTGGCTCAGGAAAATCAGCCTTTTGAAGCAGATGAAAACACAGTGAAAACACCTTTAAAACAGAAAACTGCCTCCCATTGGCTGTTGACAGAGATCCAGCCAGCTGCTTCTGACCACCGGACTACACCACCAAAACCTACTGAATTATCTCCTGGAGATCCATGGACACCAACAGCCAACCTTAAAATCCTGATCAGTGCAGCTAGTCCTGAAATTAGAAATCGAGAACAGGAAAAAAAGTTGCCAGACAGTAGAAATGAAAGACTTGAGGTAAAACTTTTTTCCTTTTTCCTCCTTGTAATATTACAAACGAGGAATTATACTGAAGCTTTAACTGTATACTTGAAAAGTAACTAGGCAAGCAGTTTCTTGGTTTGTTTAAATCTCCCATGAAATCTGGAGTGCTAGTTATTTTGGGGATTTATAACTGACACGTAGCAGATGTGTCATGGCAGCTAAATTATTTTGGGGCTTACCAGCTGTCACAGAATTAGACACTTTGTATTAGTCATTCTTTGCAGATGCTGATATTAAATCTGTCACGTCTTTAATTTTTTTTCACAGAAGGCCATTATTTTCTCTTTCTACAGGACTGTTTATCAGCAGATGATTATGAAAAATCCCAACCAAGTCGTAAAGATAAAAGTCTAGGACTACTTTGTCACAAATTTTTGGCTCGATATCCTAGTTATCCAAACACTTCTAAAAACAATGAAATTTGCCTTGATGAAGTAGCAGAAGAGCTTAGTAAGTCTGGGGCCGTATTTTAATGCTAGAGAAAACAATCAGTTTATGCTGTTAAAAATGTACTTCCTGTTCTAACAGCAACAATACAGGGAAATGCTATATGTAACTGCAACGGCATTAACTTAGCTCTGAAGAGTTTTGATTAGAGATCAGCGATTCGTGCTAGTTTGTTTAGTGGCCAAACAGGTGTTTGGCTCTTCAAAGCTGCACCTCATCTGGCAAGCGCCCACTCAGAGGCAATACCAGAGGAGATGAGGCAAGGAAGCCTAGCCACTACCTCCAAGTGGGCGGCTGCTGGAGGAGGCAGGACTTTGAAGCACCAGACTCCTGTTGGGCTGCCAAACACACCACTGAATCAATGGTTTGTGGCTATCTCTAGTTTTGATTCCTTAATGTATGAATTGTAAACTTTTGTCCCATAAGATATTTCGGGACTTGGAAGTGCCATCAACCATGGCTAGCAGCAAATAACATGATGTATATGGCCATAGATTCCCCTGACCTGGAGTCAGGAGCAGTACATGGTGTGAGCAAGGGGAAGTGTCTTATGCCACTGAATGCCTGTTCTGGCAATGATACGTTTACCATATTTATCAGCTTTGTTATGTGACAAGTAACTAGTCATATATTTGCAACCATCAAAGATTTGGAGCAGGGTTTTGTTTTGCAGCAGAACCATTTGATGAGACATCCAGTTCAGTAAGTGCCTCTGAACATTAGAGGTAGGTGATGAGGAGATTCTCATCACACATCATCTACAGAGTTTCTTATTCTAGTATCAATATTCCAGATAGCGGAGTAAAGATTGCATCCGCCTTTGGGAACTGGACATACAGTGGATCCTTGACTTACAGACTTTTTGAGTTACAGACTTCTCTGGCCGCAAAATTTAGGTTTGACTTGCAGCCTGAGAATTGACTTACAGACCAGAAAAAAAACAAAATGGAACAAAAACGGCCTGTTACGGGATTAATCGGTTTTCAATGCACTGTAGGTCAATGGAGACTTGACCTACAGACTTTTTGACTTGAGAACCGCCTTCCAATACGGATTAAGTTCTCAAGTCAAGACCCCACTGTACTTGAAAAGTTCCATTCTAGCATTCACCAGTTATAGTGTTATGAGAGTCTATCTAGGCTGTTTAAACCCAGTTGGGTGGAATTTACTCTCCCTGTTTCCTTAGGACCATTGGGAAAGAAGGGATGTTTCTCCCTCCCCCATTTTCATTTCCATTATCTTCTTTGTTAATCCACATGAAATGGACCCAAGAGGCATACATGGTGCTGAAAAAGTGGCACACATCTAATTGTATGGATTATCTTCTTCCATAAAGTGGGCATATTCATGTCTGTGATAACACTGATATCTCTTCTTCTCTTTTGCATAAATGGCATTGGCCCAAATCCATTTGGAAGTCCCTAACTAGAGGGGAAATCATCTCTATATTGCCTCATCATTCAACATCTGATTCAGCAGGTCTCCCAACTGAATTTAGACATTGCATTCAGTTAGTTTTTGTTACTTAAAAAAATCAATTTACAAGTATGATGACTGTTCAGAATACCTTCTGCTATTTTGGGGTGTATACTTGTGTTTCACAAATATGCTAATGAGATTATCTTTTTTTCTCTTTTAAGTACTTCAGCTTGAAGAGAATATGCAAATAATTTAATTATTACTTGAATGGAGAAGTGGGGGAAAGTGTAATAGACCTGTAAAAACTAACCGTGGTAACATTTTGCATAGTTGAAGAAATCCTATCTTTTATTTGTGTTGTTAAAAATATTTTACCTTTTTTTTTTTTGAGAGGACTTAAACATGTTTGAAAACCAAGCTGAAAGGAACCCAGATATATAAATTTTGCCCTTTACAGATGTTGAGCGTAGACGCATCTATGACATAATGAATGTATTGGAAAGCCTTCACATGGTGAGCCGACTTGCCAAAAACAAATATTCTTGGCATGGGCGTCATAATCTTAAAAAAACCTTGTGGATTTTGAAAAAAGTAGCTGAAGAGAACAAATACGCACACCAAGTTGAGTTGATTAAGAAAAGAGAATCTGAACAAGATTCTGAAGAAGGCATCCAGAAGATCAATTTAGTGGCGAAGCATATTAGGCCCAACGATCACACAGATGTTTGCTTTGTAGAACTTCCTGGAATGGAGTTTCGAGGCGGTAAGACTTCGTACTATTTCTAGGATTGCCATGTCAATATCTGTCTGTCACAGCTGGGATCTGCTTTGGTCAAAATGCTTAAAATACAGGCTGCAATGTTTAATCAAAGAATTAGCTAGAAAAATCCATATGCATTGCATCACTAACACACTTACAATGTTTGCAGGTGCTAATCACAATCTTAAAAGCCATTCTATGTTTTGCTAGAAGTAACTGCCTGTCTTAAGAACATATGTGGGCTTCCTCTTATAAACAGAGTATATCTTTTGTGTTTACTGAGCAAATTGATTAATTCATTGAGAAACTAAGATACACACTGCTAATCACCCCTAGCAATGACTGGCAGTTGTATAATGACTGTTGTCAGTGGCTTGTACCCTTCTTCAATTTGGAACTATAGTTCTAACTTTACATTTGTTAATTAGCTTCTGCTTAGTGTATCTTTTATTTCTTTGCACAGCTTCAGTAAACAGTCATAAAGACAAGTCTTTAAGAGTGATGAGTCAGAAATTTGTGATGTTGTTTCTTGTATCAACTCCTGAGGCTGTCAGTCTAGAGATTGCCGCTAAAATGTTGATTGGTGAAGACCCTGTTGACTACTTGGATAAAAGCAAGTTTAAAAGTAAGTTGAAGAAAGTGCTGTTTCTAGACTTGTTTTATTTTCCTCCCAATATAAATCCATGTTGTTATATTCTGTAAACTACTAGTAAAAAAATGAAAACTGAAAGTCTAATGTTAATTAAGCAATTCTTGGTTCAGAAGGGCTAAGACTCTAACTCTGAAAATACAGTATAGTTTATCATGGTGGAACTAATCTACTGCAAGCCTTGAGCTCACAAACACTCACGTTTCTGGTTCAACAGCAAGGAGGAGTTCAAAAACTAATTTATGTTATCTGCTAAGATATACAGAAGTAGACAACCTCTTTAGCCCCCTGCCAGGGCAAAACAGGAGTAGTGAAACTTGTGAGTCCATTATGATAAAAGATAGCTTGTTATGACATCTGAGCAGAGCCAGTAGCTCTAAATGGCCTGGTTCAGGTGCTGCAGCATCAACAACAAACCAGTGGTTCTTAAACTCAGGTCCCCAGATGTTCTTGGACTACTACTCCCAGAAATCCTGGCCAGCACAGCAAGTAGTGAAGGCTTCTGGAAATTGCAGTCCAAGAACATCTGGGGACCCTAGTTTGAGAACCACTGCAATAAACTTATGCTTTTCTGAATTGGGAAGAAGCAAGATATCCAGATGCTCACTCCTTCCATCTCCTGCAGAGGCAGGTTCCTGACAATCTAAAGACTAAGCTAACATGGTCCAAACAGAGAGTAGGGTAATCCAAAGATGGTGTTAAGGCTCTCAGAGATTAAGTCCAAGTCAAAAGTGCTTCAGCCGCAAAGGAGACCTGTCAAAACAGTAATCATGGAAGGATCTGACAAACTGGAGCCAGAAGCAGACAGTTTCCAACAACCTTCCTTCCCTAAACATGAGACATATAAAGCTGAGGTTCAGGAACCCTGCCATTGCTTCCCTGCAAGCAGTTTACCAGAGATCCTTCTTCAAGATGAGACTGTAGGAATGGCATTGAACAACTACCAGCCTTGTGCACTGCTGGCTACTCTTAGGGACTGTGTGGTAGCCTTACCTCGTGGCCTGACTTGAGAACTGAGTTTCCACCTCTTGGGGAGGGGATTCTGCCACCTTTTTCCTGGGAGTCCAGGATCTTCCAAAGGTGATCTGTTCCTTAGCACCATCTTAGCACACAATTCAAAGTGCTGGTTTTAACCTATAAAACCCTTAACGGCCTGGGTCCAAGCTGTCTCAAAGAGCGTATCTCCCATTATGAGCCAACTTGGGTGTTCAGATCATCAGGAGAGGCCTTTGTCTCGGTCTCGCCACTTTCATAGGTGTGTTCTGTTGCTGCTCCCAGATTTTGGAACTCCTCCCACTGGCCCCATCTTTACTGTCCTTCTGTTTGTATACTTACTGTTCTTAGCTTTAATATTGCCTTTTAATGATGTAAGCTGCCTGTTTATACTCATCATTTTCATCTTTAAGTATTGTTTTTCAATATTGTAAGCTGCCTTGTGTCCTTTTCAAGGGGAAATGTGAGGTAAAATATTTTAATATATTTTAATATATAAATATTTTAATATATAAATAAATAGCTAAATAAATCTAGCTCAGGAAACACTCAGTCCACCTCTGAAAAGGATCCAGCCAATGGAGATGTAATGGATATCTTGACTCCTAAGTCAGTTTCCTATAATGTGCAAAATGGGAAACTGGCTAAGAGACCAAGATGTTTTCCCAAAATCCAACCACAACGTTGTAGAGTGAATTTGCAGCCATATGGCTTATTCTTGATCCTATAAACCAAACGTTATCCAGCCAAATTGTGTTTCAGAGCTGAGACAGCAAATGATAATCATCTTTCTAAATGTTAATAGACATTTGTCTATTTTTTAGTATGTCTGGTCTATAGCAAAAACTGTGGTGCCGCATAAAGGTCTTTATTTGGGCAAATATTTCTTATGTATTTAATCTGTGAAAAAATATGGTCTACATGTAACATTTGTTCAGCAGAAAAGATGGTACCCTAATCAAAACAGTGACAGTGACCAGCACCTTATTGTCATTCCCTGGTTGTTGTTCAGTCTGTTGAAGCTACTTGCTTCTATCTTTTTTTCTTTTCCACTGGCCGCCTTCTCAAGCAGAACATATGGTGCCAAGCTATCTTATCTTCTGGCTGTTGTGGGATTTTCGGGCTCTTTGGCGATGTTCTGAAGGTTGTTCTTCCTAACGTTTTGCCAGTCTCTGTGGCCGGCATCTTCAGAGGACAGCACTCTGTACTCTGTATCTTATCTTCCTCCATGGCAGACTGCTAGGATAGCTGCCCCACAACACACTTTCCCTGCCATTAACTCTGGGGAATAACTGTTCTGGTTTGTCACAGCTGACTATCAAATTCACCCTGGAAACCCCCACCCCATCCCCATTTCTGTTCTTTCTAAGCAAGAAAATGTATGTTATACAACTGTGGAGGTACCTGTTGGAAAGGAAGCAGGCTCTAAATAACTGACACCTGAACTGGAAGTCACCTTCAGAAAGGGCATTTGTGGGAAGCTTTTTCTGAAGGCTTGAACATAATGGTTGCCATGGCCTCTGGAAGGATACGAGGCCCAAATACTTGGAAAATGTTCTTGCGGAAAATACCGTATTTTTTGCTCCATAAGACACACTTTTTCCCCTCCAAAATGTGGGGAGGAATGTCCGTGCGTCTTATGGACCGAAGGCAGCAATTTCGTCGCTGCTGGCCCCATGGGGGGGGGGAGCGTCACAAGGGTCCGGGTGAGCCTTCCAGGACCCTTGCGAGGCTCCCCCACCTCCCACGGGGCCAGCGCTGGCGAAATCGCCAGCTTCCAGGTGGGGGGAACATCGCAAGGGTCCTGGAAGCTCACTCAGACCCTTGCGACGCTCCTCCCACCCCTGCACGGGCCAGCACCGGCAAAATCGCCAGTTTCTGGGAGTGTTTTGAGGCTTCCCAAGCCTCAAAACACTCCCAGAAGCTGCCGATTTTACCCCCCTGGCCCCGTGGGGGGTGGAGGGAGGGTGGCAAGGGTCCAAGGGAGCCTCCCAGGACCCTTGCCACGCTCCCCCCCCCCCCGCACAGGGCCAGCACCGGCAAAATCGCCAGGTTCTGGGGGTGTTTGGAAGCTTGATAAGCCTCCAAACACTCTCAGAAGCTGGTGATTCTACCCCCCCGGCCCTGGGGGGAGCGTGGCAAGGGTCCGAGGGAGCCTCCCAGGACCCTTGCCACGGTCCCCCCACCCCCCCACGGGGCCAGCCCTGGCAAAATCGCCAGGTTCTGGGAGTGTTTGGAAGCTTGATAAGCCTCCAAACACTCTCAGAAGCTGGTGATTCTACCCCCCCTGGCCCCGTGGGGGGGTGGGGGAGCGTGGCAAGGGTCTGAGGGAGCCTCCCAGGACCCTTGCCACGCTCCCCCCCCCCCCCCGCACAGGGCCATCACCGGCAAAATCACCAGTTTCTTGGAGTCTTTTGAGGCTTGGGAAGCCTCTGAAGAGTCCCAGAAGGTGGCAATTTTGCCCCCTCTGACCCCCGAGGGGGGCAGGGTGAGTCTCTAAAGCGTCCTGGAGCACACCCTAGGACCCTTTGGAGGCTCACCCTGCCCCCCCCCCCCCCGCTGGGCCAGAGGGGGGGAATCGCCAGCTTCTGGGACTCTTCTGCAGCTTCCCAAGCCTCAAGTTGCAGAAGCTGGCGATTTTGCCCCCTCTGACCCCCGGGGGGGCAGGGCGAGCCTCCAAAGGGTCCTAGGATGAGTTCCATAAGATGGACCTCTCCATAAGGCTCACCAATTTTTAGGAGAAGAAAACAAATTATTTTTTTCCTGTTTTCTTCTCCTAAAAATTTGGTGCGTCTTTTGGAAAGGTGCGTCTTATGGAGCGAAAAATACGGTACCTTTTGAGACCCAGCCCCATCACAATTTCTCTCTCAGCAGTTCTTTCCACAATCACTCTCTCCCCTGCTACATCGTTCGTAGTCCAAAAAACAGGTTTGTGGGTGGAATTATTGTAATAGTACTAGAGGGACCAACAGTTGTGAATCTGAACACTGGCCCGTTCAGATACTCCTTTCTTGTGCATCCTTCAGTAAAAATGCTTTGGCTGCATTTGGTTTAAAGCAGCATTTGGAAGAAAAAGATTGATGTAGGCTGTCTGACTTTTAATAATATTGGACCACTATTTAATAATGCTATCATGATACCACTTTTTTTTCTTTGAAACTCATTTCAGCAAAAATCCGGAGGCTGTATGATATTGCTAATGTCCTCAGTAGCCTTGAGCTTATCAAGAAGGTTCATCTTACGGAAGAGAAGGGTCGCAAGCCAGCTTTTAAATGGACGGGACCAAATGTTTTTTCAGATACTCAGGGTAGGTAGACTATTACCTCTGCCCCCTGGTTGACAGTTTTGATGACAAGGTATTATTGTCCAATCTCCCTGAAATTTGTCTGAGCACCAAAAGAAATACTCTCAGAAAAGCCATGTTAGCTTTGTACTAATGTGATCATTTGCTAATAAATTATTTGTTGATGCTCTTTCAATCTGCTCCATATGGGCTATGTAAAGCTGGCCTATGTAATTACAGATGAAAGGCTCAGAGCAGCAAAAATTAAGCAGTAACATTAAAAAATTTTTTGGAAGCTCAAAAGTCAAATCCCCTTTAAAAAGTACCCTCTGGACTTCTAATGGCCAAAAGTTTTAAAATAAAAAAATTAGAAGAGGGTGCTGATGGGACCATTAATTTGACAGAGAGCAAAATAGTTCCTGAACAAAACAAAACACAACACCGAAAAAGTAGAGGTGCTCCAAGTTCACATTTGGCTCCTGGGGGCTATAGGCAGCCTGCAGTTCATTTGTTGTTTACCCCAAACCACCCCCTGCAATCGAGAATTTCCCCAGCAGCTTTCTGTTTGGCAAAAAAACAGAAATGGATGTGACAATTATCTTTCACCTCAATTAGCTTATCCGTTACCTCACATTTTGCCTTATTCTCTCAATAACATCTCAGAATACTGTATCATGCTAAAATGAAGTTGAAGTGATAGTTTTTTAAACGTATGTTACAATTTAAATATAATTGGCCAATAGGTACCAAGCCTGAACCTATGCTTGCTGTGACTGTATCATCTCATACTGTGGAAGCGAATCTTTCCAGGGAGCATTGTTCCAAGAATCTTTTCCCTACTGGAAACAAGAAAGGCTTTACACGACACTCGTCCTTAATTAAAGTGGCAAAGGCTACACAAAGTGGTTGGAGAAAGATTCATTCGGCACCAAGCAGTCCTATCAAGAAAAATACAAGTACGTTGTTAAAATATGAACCCTCCCAAAATCATTCTGGACATGCTATTGACATATTGAACAGGAGTGTTTGCACTTCATCTCTTAGCACGTGTGTGTGGGGGGGGCAGTGGGAGTATATGTGTTCGCCAATCTTATTGCTTCTGATTCTTCTTACTATGGTTTGCTGAACAACTGCAGAGGTACATGAACCTCAGTAGACTTGAAATGATAAATTGCAGTCTTACTTTTAATCCTTCTGGTTCCTTATGTCCCAAAAGCATAAAAATGAAGCACAGCAGGTTCACTTACTAACTTCTCCATGTTGATTTGCAGCGAAAAACCTTGAGTCTTCTAAGATTCAGTATCAACTAAATGAACCATTGGTCTTAATATTGGGGCAGTAACCTATTGATGTAGTTACACCAGTGTAAATTCTATCCAGGCACTGGAAATAATAAATTGGAAGCTTCCACCGCCACTTCTGTTTCAGATTCTGAGGCTCCCTAAGGCTCTCTTGCCTTGAGAGAGTCTCAGGACAGGGATAGGGAGTCTTTAATAGTCAAAATGTTGCAAGAATCAGGACCACCATTGCCGATCTGGCAACAATTTTTTACTATTAAAGGCTGCTTTCCCCCAGCTGTCCTGAGGCTCCCAAAGGCTTCTCCAGGGCAAAAGAGAACCCTAGTGAACCTGAAATGGGGATAGGAAGCTTTCAATTAATTTCAGTTAATTATTTCCAGTGTCTGGATCTGGTTTACACCAGCATAGCTACACTAACAGAAGTGTTACCTTTGTTTCTTTCAAGCAAAGGGTGTGTAGATGACCTAATCTAGGCCTTGAGTGCAGTCTCTGGGTGCTACCTTCCTGTTGTCTTTTCATGCTGAGAGCCTATCTCTTAATTCCTAATTCAACTGGCCATGAGTTGCTCAGTCCTAAGCTATGAAAAACAGTGTGGACTCAGTAAAATCTCTTTGTGTTTGTCTTCTCTCCGAAAGGTCAGATTCCCCCAATGATTCCAAGCAAGATGGCTCAACTTGCAGCAGTATGCAAACAACAGTTAGATGAACATTCAAGGTGTGTTTGTAAGTGGAATGTGGTAATGCTTGACTGGTGCGTATTAAGCTGACTATTGAAAGTAGAAGTTCACACTGGCCATAACTAGAATAAATATAAACAGTTTATCAGTTAATGTTGTATTTACTTAAAGTGTGTTCATCCACAGTTGGACTCTTGTGAATGTGTTTGGTCTAACAGCACTCTAATGCTTTGCTCACACTATCTTTCTAAATAAGCAAAACACGTTCTTTTGTGTTCTGCTTTTATTGAGGAAGAGCAGTTTTCAATGGAGGTATTTTTAACCCTTTCTTTCTTTCTTTCTTTCTTTCTTTCTTTCTTTCTTTCTTTCTTTCTTTCTTTCTTTCTTTCTTTCTTTCTTTCTTTCTTTCTTTCTTTCTTTCTTTCTTTCTAGGGATTTCAAAAAACTTGAAATGCAATTAGAAGAATCCACATTGCGATGCTGTCCAACATCCCCTCCTGAATCTAATTTGAAGCCGAAACCACTCCTGTTGTCTTCTCAGTCGAAGAGCCGACCTCTTATTCCCAGTTCAGTGTCTCCAGGAGTGTTACCTCCTGTTCATTCCGAGGTATCATATGCACTGTTTGTGCAGCCTTCCCAAACAGGGATAGTGACTACATACAATCCACAATGCTCGGTACAGCCTGTTCCCTGTGCTAACGTAATTGGAATGAAATGTCCTTTGGGACCCAGTTTACAGTCATCCCCTGGAGAAATGCTTACTGGAGACAGTGACTACAGCTTTGGAGAAGGCAGTCTCTGTGCTAGAAACCAGAATCTGCTAACAGATACAGAACAAGAAGGTACAAAAGATGACCTGGCATCCAAGAAATGTTTCAAAAGATGCAAATCCTTATTGAAGGATACTCCATTTAAAAAATGCAAGAGTGCAGAAATGGAGCTTCAAGATGTGCTGCTGGTAAGCTGGGTTTTAAGTGGGCACCCTTTCCAGAAAAGTGGCATTCTTTATGTTGCACACTCCTATGTGCCTTCCTTTTAAAAGCATGATGCAGACAGCTGCATGGTGCAGATTTCACTAGACAAGTAATGATTTATTCACAAAAGCATCACTTTCTGTTGGACCAGCAGGGCTTGACAAATAGAGGGCTGCTCTCTGGTCAGCTTTATGGTGCTGCAGGTGGCAGCAGTAACAGCAGAGGTCTCTTTCCAGCAGCTCAACCACCACCACCTTTCCCTGCAAACCCCCAGAAGTAGCATTATTTGTGGCATTGTTGGGAAAGGAAATGGGCCCAAATGATTTCTAAAAAATTAATTTTGAAAAATGAAAGTGCTGCCAGTCCTTCCAAGGGTAAGCTCCCCTCATGAACAGGTTTGAAAATTTCTCCCTTAAGAAGAAGTTTGTTGCATGTGGAGGCCCCAGGTACTCCCTGGAGAATTACCACAATTCTAACCTCAGTCATTTTCCTCTTCTCTGTGTGCCCACACATAGATAAGGCTGCCCTGCTATGCCTGGACAAGGCTCTGCATGTTCTGGCCTCAACCTTTTGCAGCTAGTCTTCACTAGAAGCATATAGTAACTGCTGTGTGTTTGTATCAGGAGGCACTGGGATATTCAGTTAAGGTCTTCTCAACAGAGGCTGCTGGATGTATTTTAGGGTTAATTTTGCTTTGGTGCATGCCTCGTTCCACTCACCAGGCACATCCAGAATAATGATACCCTCACTTAAACGGAATCAGCTGATTGGGATATCCTTACAGTTGGAAAACAGGTTGTTAGGGGTATAGGAGAGAAGTATGGTTTCAGGTGACCATTAGAGTTGTGGGAAAGGCTGCACTAGATGCAACAGAAGTATGAAGTTTATGGTGGAGCACACTTGCTTTTGGACCAAGCCTGTTGGTCTCTGAGTATAGTCAGTACAAGCTCAAATGTTTGTAGTAATCTGTGTTTTTTGGAAGAAAGGATTTAAAAATTATTCTATGGGAATAAGAGAACCAGTGTGGTGTACTGGATAAAGTGATGGTCTAGGACTCTGGAGACCTAAATTCAAATTGTCCTTTGACTATGGAAACTCATTGCAGGGTAACACTAGTGAAACAGCTCCTCACATGTCTGCTAGGGTCTCTATGTGTTGCATATGACTTGACAGCACATAGTGAACAATTGGGAGGTTATTTCATTGTTCAAGTACAAGCATAGGGTTTTAGATGGAGAGCACTGTATATATTGCCATATTTGAGTATGTGCAAAATTGCTTTGGATATGGCAAACAAGCATATTAAATGAGAACATACGTGAACTGTTATTTATTTATTTAAAATATTTTTACCCTGCCTTTCTCCTTAAAAAGAACTCAGGGCAGCTTACATAATTAAGAAACAATACAGTGGTGCCCCGCATAGCGATGATAATCTGTTCCGGATAAATCGTCACTATCCAGAATTGTCGCTATCTGAAACAAAAAACACCATAGGAACGCATTGAAACCCCTTCAATGCGTTCCTATGGGGGATAAACTCACCGCTATGCGGAAATCCTCCATACGGCCGCCATTTTCTCCGCCCGGTATGCGAAGGAAAGGACGTGAAAACACTGCAGGCGGCCATTTTTTTCTTCCGGCGGTCATTTTGGAACCGCCGATCAGCTGTTTTTAAAACATTGCAATGTGAAGATCGGTAAGTGAAATGCTTACCGATCATCGCAATGCGATTTTCACCCATTCAAAACATTGCAATGCGATTGCTTTTGCGATCGCAAAATCTGCATCACTATGCAGATTCGCCGTTAAACGGGGCGCTCGTTATGCGATGCACCCCTGTATTTAAGCTAAAAGCAATAAGTATACAAATAATAAAAATACCACTGATCAAATACTGATAAAACAAATACCACACTAAAAATGGTAAACAAAAGCAACACTAAAAATACAGTGGTGCCTCGCATAGCGACGATAATCGGTGCAGCAAAAATCGCTGCAAAGCGATTTTGTCGCTATGCGATATTAAAAAGCCCATAGGAATGCATTGAAACCCCTTCAATGCATTACTATGGGCTTCAGACTCACCTTTAAGCAAAAATCCTCCATGCGGTGGCCATTTTCGCTGCCCGGTAAGCGAGGAATCCGTCCAAGAAAACAGCGGGCGGCCATTTTTTTTTACTCAGCGGCCATTTTGGAACTGCCGATCAGCTGCTAAAAAATCATCGCTTTGCGATGATCAGTAAGCGAAACAGGGTACCAATCATCACAAAGCGATTTTTCCCCATTTAAAACATCGCAAAAGCGATCGCAAAAAGTTAATTGCTATGCGATTTCGTCGTTAAACGGGGCGCCCATTAAGCGAGGCACCACTGTACATTCAAAGCAGTTGAGATACAACGATCTGTTTAACAACCGCACTCATGCAACCAGGTATTGAGGGAAAGCTTGCCTGAAGAGAAAAGTCTTTGCCTGCTTGCGGAAGGACAGCAAAGATGGGGCCAGCCTGGCCTCCTGTGGGAGGGAGTTTCAAAGCCTGGGAGCAGCAGCAGAGAAGGCCTTCTCCCATGTTCCCACCAAACAAACTGGTGAAGGTGGTGGGACCAAGAGAAAGGCCTCTCCTGGTGATCTTAGCACCTGAGCAGGCTCACAAAGGGAGATGTGGTCTTTTAGATAGCTTGGACCCAAGCTTTTTAGGGTCTTATAGGTTAGAATCAGCACTTTGAATTGTGCCCAGAAACAGACTGGCAGCGAGCAAAGCTGCTGAAAACAAGTGTTATGTGATCCCTGTGACCAGCCTCAGTAATCTGGCTGCTGCATTTTTGACCCACTGAAGTTTCCAGACACTTTCCAGAGGCAGCCCCATGTAGAGTGCACTACAATGATCCAGCTGGGATGTAACTGGCATATGCCACCGTGGCCAGGTCAGACTTCTCAAGGAATGGGCGCAGTTGGTGCACCAGTGTTAATTGTACAAATGCACTCCTGGCTCAGATGTGAAGATTCACCTTCCTTTTTATCTAATCTACTATTATTTTGTACCTAATCTAAAGACGTTCTAATTTAAGCCCTCTGTTCTTTCATTTTTCAGGGGGAATCTGTTAGGAATAAAAACCACCAGTCTTCTGTAGCACTGCATCTAGATCAGGAGGTCTTAACTTCATCAGTGATGAAACAAAGTCAGTCTGAAAATGCCAACCAGCACTTGGAATGTCAACATAAGCAGAAGGAGCAAAGAAGTATTCTGCAGGGTGATAAAGTCACCACATCTCAGGAGATATCTGTAGCATTTCCAGATACTACACAGAAGGTAAAATTCCCAACAAGGATTTTGCTCTGGTACCTTTTCTCTGGCTTAAAAACAATAAAACATTACATACATGAATAAATAAATACAACCTGTTTAATGGCTTGCCATCTCCTATTATTTAGTGTCTGCCTTTAGTTTCATATACATGAAGTCCTTGCCATTTAATGTATCTATGGAAGAAGAGGAGGAAGAAAAATACACAAGTGTGACATGTCTTAAATATAGAAAAAACATCAACAATAATTCAGTTAATTTTTTTGCAGCACCAATGTCAGCAGGCACCAAAGCTGAGCCAATATGGTCAGAAATTGTATGTTAGCTTTCCATAGATTTCTAACACAAGCATGGCAATTCTTATTTGAATCTAGCTTTGTTCTTGGCTCTTTGCCTGGGTATCAATGAAATAAACATTTGATTGGTTGTTCTGGGTTTTTCGGGCCCTTTGGCCGTGTTCTGAAGGGTGTTCTTCTCTGTGACTGGCATCTTCAGAGGACAGCAACCTGTGCTCTGGTGTAGTTGGCTTCCCAAGCCAACTACTGTACACCAGAGCACAGGTTGCTGTCCTCTGAAGATGCCGGCCACAGAGACTGGCGAAACGTCAGGAAGAACAACCTTCAGAACACGGCCAGTGAGCCCAAAAAACCCAGAACAACCATTAGATGCCGGCCGTGAAAGCCTTCGCGAAAATATTTGATTTCTCAATCAACGGCTAAAAGTAGACTGCAGGAAATGTTTATGTTTAGAAACATATGGCTCTGTTGCCAAACTAGGTGTGACATGTGATACAAACTACATGTGCCTTGGGCTTTCTGTTTCTTCCTATTTGTCAAGGCAACTGGACCTGGACATCTTTCCCACCCAGTCCTCAGTGGCAGCTCGCAAATCTAGGAAGTACTATGGGGAGCAGTTAAATCCCACCTGCTCCAATACTGCTCCATTGTCTCAGCACCAGTGGGTACCTCTAAGCATTAAATTAGTTTAGGGGAGTCCCAGTCATGAATATTTATTGACATCCATGATTTGCTTATTTTTTTCCTGTGCGGGGGTGGTGGATTGAACTACCAGCACAGTTTCTCAGCTAAATCCATAATATGCCAGATGATGATTGCTGAGCATGTAAGTATCACACTTTCTTTTTCAGACTTGGTTTCCTTCAGGTTATCTTATCCCCCTTCCTCCGTGTGCACATCTTTTAAGTGAATCCACTCTCTCCAATAATGGGAAAGCTGAGATAAATGCAGACAAGAAATCCTCTGGTTCTCCTATTGCTGGTATGTATTCATTGATACTGGAGTACTCTGGAGTTTGTTGATACGTGACATTACATTATTGATGCAGCTCTTTAGATGAAAAAGCTATACATATTAATTACATACTTTAGACTTTACCAATCCCTAAGGTGACATGAACATATGAGATTATTTCTTGCTGCCTGTGCTTTTGGCTTTGTTGCTGTCAAGTCAGAACCAGTTCCACACCACCAGTGAGAATCCATGGCTGAGTGGGGATTTGAACCCAGGTCTCCTGAGTCCTAGTTTGTCACTCTGTCAATTACACCACATGGAATATTCTTGGCTAGCTCTTGCAAAGTGCCTTCCCCAGCTTAGCTTCAGCTTCAGCGGAGGGAAGAGCTTATTGTAGCCTCAGTTACTTCCTTAATTAAAATTTGATCCTTCCCTTTTTTATCATAAGAGTTTCTTATTTAGTCTGATTTTTAAATTTATTATACCTCAGGGTTGAAGACATTTCAAGAAATTGTTTTGTATCTCATGTGAGAATAGGTCCACAAGAACATTAACTCTTACACATTTTTTTGTTGTTTTGCCAACGGGGTGTTAGATTGACCACCCCAAATCTGTATCCACAGTCTTCAACCCAACTGTTTCATGAAACATATTTGTTGCCATCTCTTAAATCAGAAAAGGTCTTCCTCCAGGATATTTTGGAGCACACACTGGCATTTGTGCTCTTATCTGGAAGTGGCCAGAAAGTCACTTCTGCTTTTGGGAAGAATACCCTCAATTTTCCACTAGAACAAGGGGAGACAACTTGCTATAGATGATAACTGTTGCTTCTGCTGCTCCCGTCCTAAAAAACATCCAAGACCAAGCTTCTGATAACTGATCAGACTGCATAAGTGTCTTCCAGCTCAGGAAGATCATATCTTGGTGTCTGTTCCATGACCCTCAAGTTTTGTAATTTTTAATAGTTTGGGGTTTTTCTCTCTCCATTGTTGCAGGTGGCATTCCGGTGACATCTGATTTCACAGCAGTTAATCTCCCTGCTCTTCATGTGACACCTTTGAGTGTCTTATTACCATCATCCTCAGTAGGTGCTGTATCTGTGGTGAATGGCACTGCTGTTGCTTTGGCACACACTAATCCTGTTCAAGCTCCAAGCCATTCAGTTATGAACTTTACATTGCAACACATAAGACTGATACCAACTAGCATACAGACACCTATAGAGCAAGTGCTTGGATCTGCCCCAGTTTGTCAAAGAACAGAACGTGTTAATTCTACCCCACTACATATATGCCTGAAACAAAGGGGATCTTTGCAGAATATCTCACCAAACTATAACCAGGAATTAAATGGAAATTCGGTTCTAGCTACTCCTTCACAGCCGGTAAGAACACTTTGTAGAGAATAATGTTTTAGTGTTCATACATTTGCATTACAAATGCTTGTGATTTTGAGCCACTGTATGTTACCAATAATCGCACATTACTTGATTGCTGGATTGTTTTATTTCAGAATACAGTTTGGGGATCATGGGCTAAATCCATTTGTTAATCCCAACTAGAGCTGACTCATTGAATGAATGAGATTTGTTAAATCAACACTGATGTGAGCCCCATTGATTCAACAAGTCTACAGTTGGTTTTTGCCCCAAATGTTCAGCAGTTCTGCAACTTGAGACATATGGCACTGTACACTCAATGAGTTTCTTTTGAACTGTTGGGATAATGTTCAGGCGCCTATAATTCAATAATCAGTGATCCAGGTTTATTGATTGTACGTTTTTGCCTTTTAAAATGTGACTAACATAACTTATGCCTAACACCTGGAGCACAAGAAAAGAGGGGCAGGAGGACTGCAAGCTGTATAAAAGATTTCTGTTACTTTCATGTACCATTTGCTTGCAAGTTCTGGAGTGGACCAAGGCAGTGGTCTGGGAGTATTCAGTTAATGCCTTGGCACGGGAAAGCTAACATGCAAAATGGGTAGCTGACTGGCCAGAATGCCAGCTGAAATTGCTCCTTAATGTCATAGCCAGGGACTGAATGGCATCCTCGGGCACTGCTCCACCTTTAGAAGACAACTAGACAACAAAAAGCAGTGATGGTGACAAGCGATTTCCCACTCATGTCCTAGAGCCTTAAAAAATATATTTTGCACAAGTGCATGGAGCCAGCTAGTTATCCTTCAAAAGCTCTGCTTGGTTGGGCTTGTTTGATTGCAGTGCATCTGTCAAAAAAGGGATTTTCAATGGTATTTAAAATCAAACTGCATTTTGTTGTGGTGATGTTATTGAAGTATGCTTAAGAATTCCTCAGACTAAATCTTCAGCCATGAGGGAAGAAGGAGGACAGACTGGATCTTTTTTATGTCAAAGTTCACAAAGGCTATTGAAAGCAAGGGTCCAGGTATCTGAGATTCCCCGGATAGCCATGCTCCTTTCTCCACGTTCACTTGGTGGTCTTCCAGTGCTTTTTGTATGGCTCTTTTCTTCCATTCCACATGTTTGAAATGCCTCGCCTAAGGTTCAGCTCTTGGCAGCAGAAGCTTTATGCTAAAATATGCAGGCATTTTTAGTCCCACACTTTTCCCTTTGGTCCCACCTGGAGCAACTCTCTGGAACTCAGTTCAGCATTTTGGCTGAAAGAGGTCCCCTTCCATGGGCCACAGTATTATTTGTGTAGCATTCCTAGGCATTAAAATATTTTAATGATTTCTAGACTACTTTTCAAACAAAGCCCTATTAAGGCAGTAAAAAGGATAAAACATAATTCCACTAAAGTACAATAAATATTATAATTTTTAAAGCATTTTACAAACCAGCACTGCACTTGCATTATTTTAAGACAACTTAAAATAATTTTAAACCAACAGTTTTAATTCAGCAAGAATGCAAAGTATATAACAAGTATGTGTTTGTAAATAAAAACGAGTAAATAAGTAAAATAAATACGAAGTATCAAAAGGTTTAGTACCTTAATTGAACAGAGGCTGGAGTAAAAGGGTTTTAGGCCCCATTTGAAGCCAGCGTTGTAGAAGTCCATATATAGTTTGGAATGGTATTTTACAGATATGAAAGAACACCTAAGTCATTTTGTCTCTGTTGCCCTGAAATGTGGGCCTCCTTGCCCTGGCAGGGCAGTACTGTATAGATTTAGCTCTTCTTTCAGGCAGTTGCGGCTTCATAACAAAGCACCTAAAGTTTCTGCACTGACTATAAAGGTAGCCCCACGTAGCCAACATTACTCTAGCCTGGCCTATTTGGTACTATGTAATTAGCAGAGCTCGTGTCCATCTCCTAAAGATAACAACCAAAGCTTCCATCTACCAATACTACTTGTGCTTCTAGAGGTAAAGAAAAAGTCTCTCTAGGCTTCTAACTTAGTACTTAAAGGGAAGTATGAAGTGCTTGCAGCCTTCCATCTGCCTGGGATAGTTTTATTTCTCTCTTACCACTATTATGCTTCAACTTGTTTAGCCTTGTCATCTATCCCAGAACTGCTTCCAGACACATGCCCAACAGTTCCACATGCTGTGTAAGATTAGTAGATAGAAAACAGAAGATAGAATCATATGTTGTCCATATACTGATGTGTCGAAATAATAATAGTTTTGCATTATCAAGTCAGTTCGGACCAGGATTTTCTAGGTATAGAATTCTCAGGTATGGTTTACCATCCCCTTTTCTGGGAGCATTTTCAGGCAGTTCAGCTTGCCCAAGACTACACAGGCTGGCTTTTCTTCCAAGGAAGCACTGTATAGAATCAAACTCCTAACCTCAGGCATTACAACCACATGCCTAACTCACCGAGTTATCCTTCTACCCATTGAGTTATTTAAACTATTCTAGTTGCAATAATTTGGGTTTTCCCTTCTATCCAGACCACTGTTCCTGTGGCTTCCAGTGATTCTGCAAAAGGAGACAAAAACCTATTCCAGTCGCCGTGTGAATCAGCCATAATGTGTGGCTTTTGCTCATCTTCTTGTAAATCAGATAAACTTTAAGCATTGGTAGTTCAACAACATCAACAACAAAATCCTTGATGTTTCAATGGAAGATGGTGAATATTAATTTGGTAGAATATGCTTCCAAATTGCAACCTGTTGTTTCTGATTTTGTGTATTCTGTAAATGATCTTTGATCATAAAGCTGGCTTTGTCATACTGGAACAAATTTCTACCTTACAGTTCTACTTGATCAACGTTCACTTTTTGAAAAAACAAGGACATACATAAACATCTGTTGGAGAAAACAATTCCATTTACATTAAGAAGCAATTTGCAGTGAGTCTGTGAAATGTCTGTCCTCAGAGGTACATGAAATAAGAAAACTCTAGTGTATTGCATAAAAATGTACTAAATATATAAAGTACACTTTGTATGTAACATGCCATATTTTTTAAACTTGAAGGGCCCTAGTTAACAGGTTCAGATAATATTTAATTCTGTTTTTTTCATTAGTGTTGTAAAGTTATGTATTTTAATCACGTCTGTGTAAATGTGAAATTTATTTAAGGCATTAATCAGTTTCTTCAAATTAAATTTAAGCCTATATTTTTTAAAATTTCATCCGTGTATTCTTGGCATTGAAACAGTATTCTGGCTGGAGCATCTTCAGGAGCAACATGTAAAAAACATGCCACATGAAAAGAGAAAAGGTATAGATGGAACAAAACGTGAAGATGGAGAGCTGGAGATCTGCTTCTTAAGTATCAAAACAGAAAAATATTAAGAGTTGTGTTACTGATTGGCTTATCAATTCTCATATGATTGTCAAAAACAATCTAAACCAATTTCCGCCATTAGGAAAACTCACAAGCATATTTACATTTCTTGTCCGAATGAAAGTTTGTAATTCACAACCCTAGACTACCCTGGCGTTGTGCTTCGTTTTGCCAGTCCTGCAAACAGATAATCAGAGTTTTTCCATTTCTTTTCCCCCACGCAATCTCTTAACTTTTTCTCCTGATCTAGTACCTTTTTAATGCCTGCCAATTCTGTTTCAGCATGTTTTTAATGAATGCCTAGCAGAACAAACTACAAGAATGTTTAGTATAGGAAAAATCAATTATTTCCAGCTTGGCCATTACCCTGTTACAAGATCAAGTGTTTTCTGTATGCGTCAAACAGTTGGTACTCTGAATATTGCTCTTTTGGTTCCGTCATTTCTTGACTATATGGTTTCTGTTCACGTTGCAGACATTCCTCTCCTTTCTTTCCTGTTCGTATCTCCAGTACCTTTAGTGATACGCATTTCAGACTTGCTGTGTTTTCTGCCTGCTGTAAACATGACCTGATTCCCTGATTCACTCACCTGCCTTGTGAAGTTGTCTTTGATCTCAAGTCTGGCTTCATGTTTTTGATGTGCAGCCTTCAAGCACTCCGGTGGCATTCATAGTCTCGGCACGTTCAGTTAGTTAAAATAACTGCATCTTGTATGTCCAGTGTTATTTTAATAATAAATGCTGTGGTTTATTTGATGCAGAAATGTAAGCCTGTGCTAAACTACTTGTGACATTGCTTGATTTAAAGAAGTGTAACCTGCCTCCATTCATTATGGAACAAAACAAGTGATACAACCCGAGTTTTCAAATTATCCTCAATACATATTGCAGCCTCATGCCAATTTTCTGCTGAAAATGATGGTTTTCAGTAAGGGGGTTCTGATAGAAAAAGAACTTGAGGTATGATAAAGATGGGTATCCCTCTCATTGGCCACTTAATGCTGGGCATAATTTCTAGGAGACGTTTATTGCCTCTGTCTTCCAGTTGTGAACGAATTGGTGCTCTGTGTTTGACAAAGGTTCAGAAAGTTTAAATAGGTCTACCCATGGACAGCAATGTGTAGAAGTGATTTCTTTTAGCCATGAAGCTATCGGATTTGGCTGGTCAGAAGGAAAGATTAAATGGCAAGTGTCACTCCCATCTGTGACTGCTTCCCTTTGGATTCCTCTAACAGACCTGGTTCCTGCAATAAATATTGTATTTGGGCATTGCAGGTGGCGTCGGTTGTCTGCACCGCCTTTTTCCACCTTTGGTTGCGTCCTTACCTAGACATGAGGGCGCTCACTACCTTAGTACATGTGCTCGTAATCTCTAGATTAGACCACTGTAACGCACTCTACGTGGGGCTCCCTGTGAAGCTGATGCGGAAACTTCAGGTGGTGCAGAACGCGGCAGCCAGACTCCTCACTGGAGTGAGAAAACACCATCACATCTCTCCTATTCTGGCCAAGCTGCATTGGCTGCCCATCCATTTCCGCATCGACTTCAAAATGTTAAAGCTCACATACAAGGCCCTAAACGGTTTAGGACCTCGATATTTGGCGGAACGCCTGCTCCCACCTAGATCGACCCGGATCACCCACACGAACCAGGAGATGATGCTGGGGAGCCTAACGCCGAGGGAGGCCCAGAAGGAAAGAACACGAAATCGAGCCTTCTCGGCGGTGGCTCCTTGTCTCTGGAATAACCTTCCTCCAGCGATTCGTACGGCCCCTACGCTGGGCATATTTAAGAATCAACGAAAACATGGCTATATGTTCAGGCCTTCCCTCTTGTCAATACTTGATTTCCTTTCTCTTTCCATTTATTATTTGTTTTATTATATGGGGTGTTGTTTATTTGAAATATTTTTTATGCTTCACTGTATACTTTTTATGGAAGCCGCTCAGAGTGGTCGATTTGACCAGATGAGCGGGGTATAAATCAAATAAATAAATAAATAAATTATTTCAAACAATTTGCCAAAAAATTGCTTCTCCCCTTCTCCGTTTTCTTTTGCTGTCTCTTAGACTCTTAGAAGGTGTTTATTTGGCAGCATCCACATGTGTTGTACTGAAATTTCTTCTATCCCTAACCAACAGTTTATCACAGCTGTAAGGCCTGTTGCTGTTGACTCATGCATAGCTGAGCAGTGGGTCCATAATTCTCTTTAATTTTATTTGTAAGGATTCAGTCATAATGGACTTTTACCCCATCACATGCCCTATGACATATTGATTTATTTATTTAATTTCTTTATATCTAAGCAACTGGATTTGGAAAGGGCACCTAGATGTAATCTGAGGACCCTGCATTGTTCTGCCACTTGCTCATAACATGTTCAATCCAACACTTTGTCACAAGTTATTTTAAGCCACCTGATAGCAGTAGCATTGCTCACATACTCTTTCCTCCTGTTCAGCACACACATGCGCACAAACATGTACCGTTCTTCCTTCAGCCTTTCTTAGCCAATGCTGGTAACTACTTGGAAGTATTTAAAGACTGCTGGCTCCTGGCTCAGGCTCTCCAAAAAGAATACAAGAGACCAGGCAAGGCAACTGACTCTGGTAGGTACTTGATGAGCCAAGAGGTTCTACCTACTTATGTTTGATGATTAGCACCTTGAGTTTTTTTCTTTGACACAGGGAAAGTGTATTCCTCATTTATTTATAGTCCAAGGTGGTACAGACTGTATTTTATTGTCATGAGAATGCACTATTTGCAAGAAACAATTTTGTATTACCTAAACGTTGCCTAATGTTTTCTTTATATTTTCTTTCTATTAGGAGAAAAACTACAGTAATTTCTGAGTGACTCAAAGTATAATATTGATGGAAATTATATTAGGTGTCATGGTTGGTACTTTGATTTTCACAAAGTCTAAGTTTTTATGTGTATGTTTTTCCCAAATAGCTCGTCTCTGAAGAAAAATACTTTATGTTCCTTATAGTATTAATACCTGATGTTAAATACAGCGTTAATAGAATAAGAGGTTTTCAGAAGCAAGAATAAATTTTGATTTCTTTAGTATCAAATACTATTAATTTTGAACTTTACAATAAAATATAGCCTATTTATTAGTGCATGAAGCATTTAATTTACTTTCACATGTTGGCCGTAAATGGAACAAGACTTGTGACTTAACTTTCGTCACAAGGAGTAATAATTCAGTGGCAAATACCTTTAAATTTTTGTTATTATTTTCTTAATTTATATAAATAATAAATGTAGAGATAGAAGTCCACTAGTACTAGAGAGAGAAAAGGGGCTTTATATTAATGTTTGTAAAAATTCCTGCCAGCATTTCCTTAATGACCGGAATCACAGAGTTGCAAGTTCATCATCTACCTAATGTTTATGTGAGGGATCAGAAGCTATAACACTGCTACCATTAACATAGCCAAGTCTAAAAGACGTACACTACAGAACAACCTTGTCTTTTTCAAGTGGATTTACTGCACAATCTTACCCATATTTCAGTGTGACAGAACACCTATTTAACTGTTTAGGATTGCCAAGGTTCAAATTGGGCATCTTCATTTAAGAAGACCAAGAAAGAAAGGATAGGAAAGATTTGTCTCCAAGCCCTTTGGAAACTGCTGTCATCAGTCAAAGTAGGGAGTAGAGGAAATGAATAATTTGCCCTGTCAGAGAGCTTGGCCAGCTTTGAATTTCAGTATAAACAAACTGTGTTAAGTTTCCCATCATCATGAATTTTAGAAAAATCAGTTAGATTGCCTAATATGAATTGTCACAACATAAATTTCTCCTGAAAAGAATGAGCAGAGCAAGAAGCAATACTGGTGTAAGAGGTGAGTAGGAAGAAAATACCTGAAGATCCCATCCCCCCACAATGCATTCTATCTCTTTTGTGAGCTAGGAGATTTTTGTTTTCTCAGTGATGAAACACCTCACTACCTTTCCATTTAGTGCTGATGAAAAACATGGGAAAATGTATGACAGTGTTACTGTAAACTTCATTATATTAGAAGGAAGGCTTTTCAAAGCTCTGCTGGGGAAAAATAGGTTTGATATATGACAATCCTCACTAGCTCTTTGGTTTTGCTTTAATGTTTTTTGCCCAAATATATCTAGTTTTTACAGTTTGTGCTGATATAGCTACAGAAGGGTCCAAAGCTTGATTACAGTAAGAGTCCTGGGGCAATATCTGACATCTCTTTGACAGTAAAAACAAACAATAATCAAAACCGTGGCACCTTTAGGACTCACAAAATTATTTCAATGGAATTTGTGGATTACAGTCAACTTCCCATGCCTAAAGGCTCACACTAAAATAAATTTGTTAGGCACAAAGGTACTACAGAACTTTTGTTTTTGTTGTTGCTGAAACAGACTTAACAAAGCTACCTTTCTGGAAAATCCTCTTTGAGTTAAGAATATCTCAGTGGTGGTCTAGTTTAGTGTGCTGGGATAAAGTTAATCCAGAGCTACCTTTGACGCTGGCTGGCAGGTGGGGTGGGCACTATAATGATTTGACCGGCCTGCCAAGGAGGATAATCAAGTGCGAAGCCAAGAGTTCAGAACAACTAGACAGATCATAACACATAATGCTAAGGTCAAGCTAGCAGTTGATCATTCTAGAAAATATGACTCAGAGTCACCAAAGAAGCACTATGAGCATCTCCACCATGCCATGTCCCTTTGGAATGAAGAAGAGACTGCTAAGTTGCTATGCCCTGGGGCCTATCTCTGCCTTTTGCCACCTGTCAGCCAACTAATGATAACCGTGCTCTGTCTATTTTTGTCTCTCTATCCTCTATCTGCACAAATCACCAAATGGGAAGGTAATCTGGCTTCTGCCAGTCTTCTCTGTGCTGCTTAAGAAACCTGTGTGTTCCTTTTATGGCAAGAGGTAGGGGTCTGAGTTGGCATTGCACTTAATGGCTTAAGTTAAACGTTTGGATTTCCATATTCCTCCTTCCTCCCCTCTTTATTTTGCCACTTCATCTCTTGAAGAGCTGCAGAGAATTAAAAAATGTGCACACTGGAACTATAGTTGGCAGCTCACTTACAAATAGCATCTTCTCTGAGGAAGCAAGCTAATGAAGGAAAGACTGGGCCTAAGAAGGAAAGGAATTCAGCTTAAAAGATGGAGTAAAGAACATGGCCAAATTCTGCCCAGCTGTGTTTTTTTTTGGGGGGGGGTGTTGTTTTTGTAAAGAACAGAAAACCTTTCCAAGCCACAACAATGATCCTTCCATTGGCAAATTACTACAGTCCGTTGTTTAGTCATTAAGTCGTGTTCAACTCTTCATGACCCCATGGACCAGAGCACCCCAGGCCCTCCTGTCTTCCATTTCCTCCTGGAGTTTGGTCAAATTCTTGTTGGTAGCTTCGATGACACTGTCCAATCATCTCTTCTTCTGTCATACCCTTCTCCTCTTGCTGTCACACTTTACCACACTTTGACTATGTGGACCTTTGTTGACAAGGTGATGTCTCTGCTATTTAAGGTGCTGTCTAGCTTTGTCATCGCTTTCCTCCCAAGAAGCAGGAGTCTTTTAATTTCGTTGCTGCTGTCACTATCTGCAGTGATCATGGATCCAGTGGCCAAGATCTTAGTTTTTTCGATGTTGAGCTTCAGATCATTTTTGCGCTCTCCTCTTTCACTCTCATTAAGAGGTTATTTGATTCCTTCTCACTTTCTGCCATCAGAGTGGTATCATCTGCATATTAGAGGTTCATAGATAAGGTGGTCACGCATTCCCATTTCTTTAAGAACTTGCCATAGTTTGCTGTGGTCCACACAGTCAAAGGCTTTTGCATAGTGAGTGAAACAGAAGTAGATGTTTTTCTGGAACTCTCTGGCTTTCTCCATAATCCAGCGCATGTTAGCAATTTGGTCTCTAGTTCCTCTGCCCCTTCAAAATCCAGCTTGTACTTTTGGGAGTTCTCGGTCCACATACTGCTGAAGCCTACCTTGGAGGATTTTGAGTATAACCTTGCTAGTGTGTGAAATGAGTGCAATTGTACGGTAGTTGGAGCATTCTTTGGCACTGCCCTTCTTCGGGATTGGGATGTAAACTGATCTTTTCCAATCCTCTGGCCACTGCTGAGTTTTCCAAACTTACTGGCATATTGAATGTAGCACCCTAACAGCGTCATCTTTTAAGATTTTAAATAGTTCAACTGGAATGCCATCACCTCCGCTGGCCTTGTTGTTAGTCATTCTTTCTAAGGCCCACTTGACTTCACTCTCCAGGATGTTTGGCTCAAGGTCAGCAACCACACTGTCTGGGTTGTCCGGAACATCCAGATCTTTCTGGTATAATTCCTTTGTGTATACTTGCCACCTCTTCTTTTTTATTTTTTTTTATTTTTTTAATTTTATTTTCAAAACTATTGGGTAATGGGGAAGGAATACAAAAGGCAAAGGGCAGTGGGGGGGGAATGGAAAAAGGGTTTTGAGAATAAGAAAACATCAAATGCATAATCATTCAATCTTACATATCAAGTATATAAACATCTAATCTATTCATGTTCCAATAAAGGTTCATCTTTCTTCTTCTTTTTCTTCTTCTTTTGACTATTTTGTCTATGTATTAACCTCTTTAGCTATCAACTTATACGTGTAATGCAGCTTAAATCTATGTTATTCCCACAGCATCAGAACACCAAGGCCAATTGTGAAATATATCCTCTCTTTCACCCTCCTTTTTTCTTGAGAATACACTCAGCAGACCCAAAATAATATAAATCCTGCTCTCCCCTCCCCTTTCCTCCCTGTGCTTGTTTTGTTTCTGCGACTCTTTTTTCTTCCATATTTTAAAAGGGGAAACAATATCATTCAAAGTTTGCTTTTCAACCTCAATTTCCTTATCTGCTATCGCTACATCTCTTACTGGGTGGTCCTCCATCCCTTGTATATTATCTGATATCTTCATCAATACAACTGGTTCTGAGATCTCTTTTTGGTGTAATTTAACCTCTGCTACCTTCCCTCCCCTAGAGCCTCCAATCACGTCTTCCATCTGGTTAATATAATAATTTACCTGCATGAATTTTTGCAACAGTGACATCTGAAAAGAGGTTTTCCAGTCTAGCCACCGATCTGTAATTTTCTCAGGGGGAGGTTCCATTTTCTGTTTCCACTATTTTCACTTAAAATTCCCTCTCCCCTTTACCCCAGTACACATCCAATATTTCTAATATTTCACCTTGCAACTATACCATATTAACAATAAGATAGCAGGTACATTCAAGTAAGAGATGGAATCTAAAACATAAATCTCTCAAGTGTCTTTGTAGTCCAGTCTTTTTACACGTCGCTAATATCTTCAGACCGGTTGCTTCTTTTCCCTTCTTTTCTCTTCTCCAAGTTTGTTTTAACCTTCACCCGGCAAAACTCTATTATTAGAATGTCATTTGTCAAGATCCCAGTTCAGTTCAAACCACATAGCCCCCAGTTCACAGCTCACAGTCCGTTTCTTCCTTTTACTTCCAAAGACTTCCTTCTCCTCCCCCGAACAGGGAGATCCAGCAATCAGAGTCCCGGCAATATATTATCCACGGAAAGCAGAGTCCCACACAGTCTAAAAATATATAACCACAGAGGAAAAGGGGTCCAAAGTGAACAGCTTGCAACAGAATTTATTTCTTCAAGGCCCGTCAGTTGATTCTTCAAGAGTTATTTTTCCTCCTTTAATGGAGACACGAGCTATTTCTGCCTGGCTGTTCCTTTCGAAATAACTCGACCTTCAGCTTGGGTAAAGCTGGAATGCTAGGAATGCCGCTCCTTATCTCATTTGGTCATAAATTTGCACACAATCACTTGTTCTTCATTTAATGAGGTTTTTCATAGAACAGGGCTTCCACTTACTTTGATGTATACTTTCGCCGTGCTTCTGTTTTCTTATTCTCGGCGAACGGAGCTGTCTTTGGCTAGTTGCCAAAAATGGCGCCCATCTTCGTCTGTGCTGATGTGAATTTCCAGAAGAAAGACAAATCGAGTTGCTGCCCAATCTTCTAACTTCTGTGGCTCACCAGCTGCTGCAGAAGGGTCTCTCCTGACTCTTCCTTGCCCCCCCCATTTCTGGAAGGGTCCCAGACCGAAGTGGTTCTAGCTTTCCCCGGGAGCTATTCCCGAGAGCTGCTAGCTTCACCAAGACGAAGCTCCTCCTCCACTTGCCACCTCTTCTTGATGTCTTCTGCTTCTGTTACGTCCCTACCATTTTTGTCCTTTTGTCCATCTTTGCACAAAATGTTCCTTTAATATCTCCAATTTTTATTCTGAACAGATCTCTGGTTTCTTCTTCATAGCCTCTGTGAATGCACACAAATGGGTTTTATTGCGCCTGCACAAAACTCCTCGGAATATTCTAGAGCTTAAAAAGACATAATTAAAATGACATTGCCCCATGAACCCGAAATACCTCAGTTCCTTTTAGCCACTTCTGAGTTCGGACTCCTTTAGCGATTATTAGAGCTTCTTCCATTTTGATTCCATGGTTTTTGATCTTTGGCTTGTTTAACAGTTTCCCTATCTTGTCACAGGCTTGGCTTTGTTGATTGTTTGATTACGGGTTTCTGATCTTTGGGCTGTTTATCATTAAGTGTTTTGGATCACGGACTTAGACATTCTCTCAGTGAGGTACCCTTTTCTTTCCCCCACTTCCCTCCCCCCCGTTTCCCGCCTCTCTTTTATGGCCTCTTCAGGTCCTTTCAAGAGGTGCATATTGTGTGCCAACAAAATTCCATTCACTGACAGACACGATTGCTGCTTGTTTTGCCTGGGAGAGAGACATCTGACCAACTCCTGTGCGGAGTGTAGGAAATTAACCAAGCTAGCCCTCAAGCTTCACTTGCAATAACTTCGGTCGTATCTTTGGGCAAAGTCCCAACGACCTTCCAGCCTTGTAGCTAGTCTTGCTGCTAGCCCCGCAATGGAACCTACCATTGTCCCTGCTTCTCAGTCCAAACCTTTGGTTCCATTGGCACCGATGACTCCCTCTCCTAAGACGTCCTCCAAAGCTTCCAGGCCTAAGACCATCTCGACACTGATGTCAAAGTCACCTTCGGTCTCTACCAAGAAAAAGAAGGACGCAGTTAAACAAAAGAAAGCTAAGCAGGTGTCTAAGTCTCATTGACCCTGTGAACCTCAAATGGTTCACACCTCCCTCCCCTCTCCTATCTTGGAGGAGTTACCGAGGGATATTCTGGACCCAGATTCCTTTTCTGAAGCTGGAGAGATGGGACTGCTTCCTCAGGCTCAAGCCTCGGCATCAGTACCGAGCTTGTCACCATCTCATGGCCATTCATACTGGAACACATTTCTACCTTACAGTTCTACTTAATCAACATTCACATTTTGAAAAAACAAGGACATACATAAGCATCTGTTGGAGAAAACCCCAGCCCAGTCTCACTCCATTCTATTTCTATCGGGTGGGCAACGGTGATCCAACTTCCCAACTTGGAGGCATTGCTTTCTCAAACTCCTCTGCAGAAGTGATCTGCTAAAAGAGCGTCACATCTCTCCATCCCAACAGTATTCTCAATATCGGGATGTGATTATTGTATCCCACTTGTCTTGACATCACATGACTTCAGAATATGGTGAACCTCTTTATTCTGACATGGATCTTCGATCTCGATGGCTTCTGAGCAGGATCAGGATCTCCCTTCGGAAGCTTCTAGAGAATCCCCATCGAATTTACCGACACCTGACTCAGATGTCTCAGATATCCACCTACCATCTCCATCTGAGGACTTTACATCTTATTCCCAGCTCATTCTCCATATGGCCAAATCTTTGGAACTCGACATTGAACAGCCTCCCCAAACAGGACCTCATCTTCAATGACATAAATCAAGAGAAATCCCCTCCATTGAGTCTGGCATTCATACCAGCCATGTTGAACCTTATCAAGGAGTCATAGGACAAGCCGCATACGTCTATCCAAATCTCTCAACGCATTGAGAATCACTATAGAACGCATGGATTCAGCACAGCTTTTCTCATGAAACATCCTGCTCCAAACTCTATTATAGTGCAGTCAAATCAGTCCCGTGCCGGTAATGGATCTTCAGTCACTCCTACCAATAGGGAAGGCAAAAAGTTGGGTGTCTTAGGCCATCGCCTATATTTTCTGGTCTCCTTTCTTATGAGAGTCTTGAATTACCAAACCGTATCAGAGACCACTGTAGAGCAAGATCCTCCTGGTCCTTCAGGCTGCTCCCGAGGAGACCAGAACCTCTGCCCTCAACACTCATCTTGAGGCCACAACTCTAGCTAGACAGCAGCATCTTGCATCTCGCCACACAGCTGATGCTGCCTTGAAGTCTTTAGCCTCAGGTATTGTCCTCAGAAGGCATGCTTGGTTGTCCTCAGAAGGCATGCTTGGTTGTGCTCCGCAGGGATCAATGATAATGCTAGATCCTGCATTGAGGATCTTCCATTTGATGGTGTTGGTCTTTTTAATGAGAAGATGGATAAGGTGATGGACAATTTGCACAAGATGCATAAGACCGCCCGTTCCTACTCTACACAGCAGCCCAGATACCAACAGCGTAACCAATGGCGCAAGCCCTTTACCTTTCAACAACAATACCAGCAACCCTATCGGCCCTACAAACCTCCAGCTCTGGTTCCTGAAAAATCCAACCCTCCTCAATCTTCCGTGGTTTCTCCCTTCCATTCCCAGGCCCCTGCTCAGCGCAGACAAGGTTTCTGTCACCCTGCAAGAAAAAAACAAGGTATATCCTTGACTCTCCTCTTCTGGACTGTCCTCATCATCCCTGTCTGGCTTCCTTTTTCGACAAGTGGGCCAGCATCACCAAGGACACTTGGGTGCTTGCCATCATACGTTGCGGTTACCTATTGGAATTCAAGGAGCTTCCTCCTCTCGGTTATGTCAGACCCACAACTTACTCACCTGCTTTAGAGGACAAGATTACACTCCTTCTTCAAAAACGTGCTATCCAGAGGGTGTCTACTTAAGATATTTTGGACAGTTTTTACTCACGTTACTTCACGGTTCCCAAAAAGAATAAAGGCCTCCATCCCATTTTGGATCTGCTAAACACCTACATTCATCCAAGGTGTTTTCTCATGGTCACCCTTGAATCAGTCATCCCTCTGCTTCAGTCAGTTGATTGGTTTGTGGTTATAGATTTACAGGACACATATTTTCATATTTCAATTCACAAGCACCATTTCAGATATCTCAAGTTTTCTTTTCATGGGTGTTGCTTACTAATTTTGTGCCCTTCCCTTCAGTCTGTCCACCGCTCCAAGGACCTTTACAAAGTGTCTGGCTCCAGTCGCTGCCTACCTTTGTCTGCACCACATCACGGTATTTCCATACATAGATGACTGGTTGATAGTAGCAAGATCATACAGCACAGCCTGAAGGGATTCTACCTTTGTTCTTCAGACTCTGGCAGATCTCGGCCTGCAAGTCAACTATAAAAATATCATCTTTTAATTTTTTTTATTTTTTAACTAAGAGTGGGATAAGGAATACAAAAGGTCAAAGGAAGTGGGAGAAAAGGGAAAGGGTTATGGCGATAGCAGAACACAAAATATGCAATCATCCAATCTATTCATATTTCAATAACAAATCAACTTTCTGCTTTTTTAAACTATTTGATTACCCTCCAGCTATCAACTTAAAGTTATTTTTTTAGTTTAAGTCTAAGTTACTCCAACACTATCAGGGAACCAGAGCCTTTTGTAAAATAAATCCCATCGTTTAGTTTCCTTTTGCTTTGGACAGTCATTCAGCACGTCTGAAAGAGTATCCCATATTTTCTCAGTAAGCTCCTCTTGTTTCCATAACTCTGCTTTCTTCTAATTTTTGGAAGAGAAGGCTGGATCCAGGACAGCAGTCCAATTTTTAATATAACATTTTCTGATTGTAGTAACTAAATAGCTCACTGGGTAACTCTTTATCCCATCTATGTTACCTGGTATCGTACACAATAAAAGCAGTTCTAGAGTTAGTACAGCTTCATTCAACTCTTGTTTAACATCTGATAACTTCTCTTTAATCAGATCTTCTATCAGGCTAAGACATTCATTTACTTGCTGAAATCCTGCTGTTATTATCCTTTGCATGGTAGCCTGCCATTCTTTGTCTGATTTTTGTGCCACTATTCCCAAATTTTGAGATTGGGCAAAGTCCCCAATATTTGATATTTTAATTTTTCAGAGGTCATTTTGATTTTTCCAATGAGTAGGGTCTGTATAAATAAAACTATATCCTTCACCAAAAATCATAAACCTCCCCAAGGTTCTTCCTCCCATCCTTCCACAGGTATTATGATATATAAATCAACTTTTATCCCAACAATTTAAAATACAAGTGTGGCAAAAATATCCCTTTTTCTCCAGAAATCTAACACAATTCTATTATCAGAGTCCCACACAGTCCAGCCAAAGAAAATCTAGACTAGACAGCAGTCACAGGGAATCAGTCTCACCAATAGATACCAGTCCGACTAATGTTCTTTTCATTAATCCAAAGATTCAGTTACAAAGAAACTCCAGTCCTGGTTTTCCTAGCTGCTCAGTCCAGTTGCCTGTGTCGTCTCGATGATTATTCTACGTCTGTTTTCTTACTTCTAAAAGCTTCTCCCAAAAACCAAACAAGATTCTATTATCAGAGTACCACACAGTCTAGGGAAAAAGTCCAGGCTAAACAGCAGTCACAAAATTTCAGTCTCTTAAATCCTGTCCAGTGGCATTTCACTCTGGGACTTTTTCCAGAATTTTTTTTCCATCTTGAACCAGCCTGCTGTTTAAGAGTCAGTTTCGTTTTTGAAGAAGCAGGCTAGTAAGCAAAACTCGCCACTCCTTATCTTCTTTCAGCCAAATATTTTCACTGTGATTTCTTTTTCAGTTTAATCGGGTTGTTCATAAATCAAACACTTCCTTTGTTATTATATATTTTCAATGCCGTATTGCTTGTTCTCCTCTCCTCGGGGGCGGGGGAGTTAATCACAGCTCACTGCCAAAATGGCTCCCGCATCCGATCTGTGCTCAAGTGAATTTTCAGAGGGAAGAAATACCAGGTTGCTGCCCAATCTTCCTCCTTCTGTTGCTCACCAACTGCTTCAGAGAGACCTCTCCTGGTTTCCTCTTCGATCCCCCATTTCTAGAGGGACCCCAGACTGGTTTCAGCTTTTCCAGGGAGTTGTTCCCCAGAGCTGCTGGCTGCACTGCGATGAAGCCCTGCCCCTACTACAAAAAAAAATCTCATCTTGAGCCACCTCAGACCACAGATTATATTGGGGCTTATCTTGATTCCATCGCGGCCAGGGTATTTCCCCCTTCAGAAAGAATACTGAAGTTAAGGTGAGCCATTCACCCCTTTTGGCATTGCACCACAGTCACACTTACCATACGCAGCACCTGCTAGGTCTGATGGCTTCAACTACATCTGTACTCCAACATGCATGACTGAAGATGCGGTCCTTACAGGCTTGGTACCTGTCCCAGTTTGACCTTTTGCTAGACCAACCTTCCAAGCGTCTACTGGTGACCCCGGAATTAGCTCACCAATTTACATGGTGGACCTTTGTGCCTCACCTCCTGGTAGGCCACCCATTCAGGCCTCTCCAGCTTATGGTACAGGTCACAACAGATGCCAGTCAGATAGGATGGGGTGCACACTGCGGTCATTGGTTACTTCTGCTGCTGCTCAATTATTTTGTTATTGCTACTGTTACTCAACTGGGAGCTGAATGGCTGGCTTTTGCCTACAGAGAACAGAGAAATGGAAAACTGATACCTTGGTACTTTTGTTTTTCATCAGATCTGCAACTTCTTTCTTGCAAGTTGGGGTGCTTACAGGAGCATTACAAATGGACAAATCTGGGGCTTCTTTCCCTAACCTGCCAAATTTTACATGATCTAAGCTTGAAGAAAATTTCTTAGGAACTAGAAGGCTTGCCTTATGTGTAAAACATTTATGATCCAATGAAGCTTTTACTCAACCCAGTATTTTGTTTCTGTTTGATGGTTAGTTTTGTTCTTCTGTTTACAATTAGGAATCACAAATTTTTGCCAGTCACCCAGAGGTGTACTACTAGATCACAATCTATAATTTACCTTTCCCTGCTCTGTTGAAATGATAATGAGACATAATCTGAGATCTCCAGGCCAAACTAGATGTTTTGTCCACTTTTGTGGGGCCCACGTTCTCTTGCAAATCCATCACTATTATTTCCTAGCAGGGCCCAGGCAGCTGTAAAACATCACTTGAAAATGTGTCAGCATAGCAAGCCAAGTGACTAGTTTCTGCTGAGGGCATTTTCCTTGTTTTTTATTATCAAGGTGGCACCAAAAGACAACGGAAAGCTGCCAGGATGCCAAACTGGGGAGGTGGAGCCAAATGTGGCGCCTGTGGCAAGACTGTCTATCATGCTGAGGAAATCCAGTGTAATGGCAGGAGTTTTCACAAGACCTGTTTCCACTGCAGTAAGTGGATCTCTGCTATTTTGTTGTGCCATACAAGTAACAGCATACTTGTTGTGATAGCTGCATGCAGTAATTGTTTATTTCTGCTTAAAGCAAAAAGTTGACTAAATAGCGATATATTTAAACACTGAGGTTGTGCTAAATGCCCAGCCTAAATCCTCTGACTGGTAGACTCAGTTGTAAAGAAAAAACTGGCCTTTGTAAGTAACTTGTGGCCAGAGTTTGGAAATAACACGTTATAAGAAATTATAGTTGTAATACAAATTTACTCATTATCTAAATAATTAAGTCGTTTCCAGGCCATTATTCTATTTTTATGTATGCTTTTGTTTTAATTTAATTAAATAAGAATTAGTGAATTACTAATGTGCTACAAATGAATTGCTTTGAAAATAATGAATAAGATGTTACTTCTATCAATCTAATGGCTAATGTAGATTGAGTTGTAAAAAAGGTGTGTTCTGAGCTCTGGTTGTGAGAAGCATTTTCAGACAAATTTAAGCAGCATCATTTCAACATCCATTAATGCAAACATGTAGTAGGAATGAACAGAATTCTAGAATCCAGACACACCCATCGTGGGTCACAGAAAAGTTCAGTGACAGCAAGTGGATGCATATTGCAAGATATTGCTTTACCCTGTAAAATAGATCCAAGAGCTGAGGGTTTCATCTGTACATTTCTTGGTTAGAAGTCCTGTATACACAGTGCAATACCACGCAGGTTCATGCAGCCCTGCTGCATATTAGGATAACATGGGATGTGGGATATATTTATATATTTACATATGATAAATATGTAATTCTTTCTCTGCAATCTATTCCATGAGATACACAGGGGCATGCTATATAACCAGCAGCTGAATTTTGGGGAATAAGCTCTATATAGTGGACCCTCGACTTACAGACGGCTCAACTTACAGACTTTTCGAGTTACAGACTTCTCTGGCCGCAAAATTTAGGCTCGACTTGCAGCTGGAGAATCGACCTACAGACCAGAAAAAAACCCAAAATGGAACAAAACCATTCGGTTATGGATTAATTGGTTTTCAATGCATTGTAGGTCAGTGGAGACTTGACCTACAGACTTTTCAACCTGCAGCCACCGTTCCAATACGGATTAATTCCAAAAGTAGAGGGTCCATTGTATTTCACTTTAATGTTTGGTCTCATATGGTACAATACTGTGTTATGTCTAACTAACCACTGGCATGCAGTGAACATCAGTCACAAAACGCAAGCGAGACCTGCAGCCAAATGTGGCAGGGCGGAGTGCTGCTGTTTCAGAAAGCCCGGCAGCCAGCTGTGCTTTCCCCCAAACAAATGTCACGGCTATTATGTTTCAATAAGGAGAATGAATAATTAACACAGCGACAAGTTATGGCCTAGGAGACAGCACAATGTAAAGGATCAGCACATAAAACCATTGAGCGCAAAAGAATTCGGTGCTCGGCGTTGCTCAGAATCCAGATGTTGCAATTTTTTTTTAAAAATGCACGTCAAATGAAATTAAGGGGAACAAGGCATGATTTGGTAAAGGAACAGCTTAGGAAGGCAGAGAAAGGTTGACAGCTAGGAGACTGCCGTTTGTTTTCTTACTGATGGTCAGTGATAGATGGGGCACTTCTGCTGGAATGTTCAACCCTACATCTACTTTCCAGTAATTTGAACTGACATCTGCTGGAACAAGGGCAAGGAGGGATGCTTTTAAAGTACAGGAGAGTTGATTTATGGTTAAACATTAGGAAGACCTTTCTGCCTCCAGGACTCTGGTAGGTAATTATTTTTCTTACCCTGCCACCGTGAATGGCAGAATGACAGTGAAGGGTGATGCGCCACTCACACACTCAGTAGGTGGCTGCAGTTTAATTTCTTTCCACACTTCTTCTGAGCCGGCAACTTAATTGGGGAGCAAGTCAACACCTGCTCTGGAGGCTGGATGTCAGGCAGGGGATTTCAGTTGCTTCAAAGGATGCATGCAATGAAGGGAGCTACGTCTGGAAGCTCCCTCTCCTTGCAAGTGTAAAAGAAAACAGTCAAAAAGTGTCTTCAGCCACAGTTACCTGCAATGGCCCTCCAAATTAATATTTATTCTTTGAAAGTAATTTTTAAATAATATCAAAATATCAACACAAACCATTACTACTTAAAAGTGCTGCTATATTAATGAAAACCCATCCTTTTCCAAATTGTAATCAGGGAAAAATATTTTAGAACAGCGGTGATTCTTGACAAAATGGCAGAAAATAGCAGGACTATAATGCGGAAAGAAAGAACTACCCACCTCTTAAATCAGATGGCGCCCAGGAAAGTGTAAAACCCCGCCACCATCACTATATGGAAGAATTGGGTTACTTTGAAGTCACATAATAGGTTACCGACTGGAGTTGGCAGAACCAAAGTGAATGAATGAAAATGGGATTTTTACACCGACACTGTCCTTTGCGAGTGTGGAGAAGACACAACTTCACACCTATGTCAATGTACCATATATTTCCCCTCAACAAATACTATGGAGTGCTTGATGTTAGCTGCCCCAAATACTCTCGGTGTTGCCTGTTATTGGGCAAAAACAACCTGATACATTTATTGGCCAAGATCCTATTGGCACACTTCTGCCAGCATAAATCAGGTTGGAAATAATTAATTGAAATTAATTTAAAGCTTTTGGGCTTTTGCCCACAAATTGTACTGTGGTGCTTTAAGTAAGTAAGTAAGTAAATAAGTAAGTAAGTAAGTAAGTAAGTAAGTAAGTAAGTAAGTAAGTAAGTAAGTAAGTAAGTAAGTAAGAAAGAAAGAAAGAAAGAAAGAAAGAAAGAAAGAAAGAAAGAAAGAAAGAAAGAAAGAAAGAAAGCCATCTAATTACATTGCTACCAGTGTTAGAGATCAAACCTAAATCCCACTGGAGTGGAACTTAATTCTGGGTAGATAAGCATGGAATTTCACTGTGATTGTAGCCTTCTTGCTATTATTTGGTGTATTATAGATTCCTTGTTATTTGCTTTTAGAAATCATCATCTTAATCTTAGAACTGCAGAGCTGGAAGGGACCCTATGATCCAGCTACTGTCACAGAGGCACAGTAGGAAATTGAACTCCCAGCCTCAGACTCCACAGCCAGACACCTAACTATTTTCTCAGTTTTTAAAATTATTGTAAAATAAATTCAGGAACAGGTGCTACCTTGATGGGACCACTAAAAAACAAAATAAATGAAACAAAAAAAAACAGACAGAATTTCCAATGATAATTCATCTTCCTCATGCTGAGCAACCTGTTCCTGCATTTGTATTGTTTTGAGAATCCTGTGGCCTTTTCCTGATTTTTACTAAAATCATTGTAGAATTTTATCTTGTAATATTAATTGTATGATTTTTGTCATCCAACGTAACATTCTGTTCACTTAGCGGAAGAGAGGGATACAAATAATAATAACCATTGTTGTTATGGTTAGAGGATCATTACATGGTTCTGAGAGGAAAGTTAACATCCCCAGTCACTCCTTGCAAATCATCTGTTGTTATCTGCTCAGTGTTTGACCTGATGTGTACATGCATGTGCTTGTGTGCACGCACACCCGCACACAAACAGATGCTGCTCTTTAACTACTGCAGTTCCCTGTTGACTTTTACTTAAAACACATCTGTGGTGGGACATGTGGCACAACCGCAGCTGCTACAACCCTAGTCTGTGACAGCTGAGTCTCCTCTACCAGCAGGTTGACGCAGCTCAAAAACTATTTCTACAATAGCACTTCAAGGGCTTTTGTACCATCTGTTGTGACCATCAGATACTCTTCCCCAAAGGAGCCAGAAATAGAAGCACTCTGTGTGCTGCTGGAGTTTCCATCATCCCTTAACACCTGCAGTAAACATAATTACTGTATCATTTCCTCATAGGCGAGAATGCAGAACATAGAAGGACTGGCTTTACAAATTTACACAAGCTTCCTGTTTGAATGGTGTTACTTTTAAACATGGAATTAAGTTTATTCTCCTCCCTTCTCATTCAATAATCAGTGATATTTATTCCAATTTGACAGTGATGCAAAATCCACTGATGACAAATAAAATGTTTGTATACCAGGTTTCTCCCCATTCTTACTCTTGTTTTAAAATGCCTTTTCCAGAACCACAGCTAAATATAAAGAAGCGAAATAACAAACATTTGCAATGGTCATTTTTAATTACATATGATGCATTCCCTCCACCACTCTCAATTTTACAGTTCACAACTTTACAAAATCCATATTTTCTGATTCCTCAGTTACCTTTATGTAACTAGTCACTCTAATGATGCTTCCATACAGGACTTGCCCAAAGCATATTGTTGTCTAAATCCTGAAGAAGAAGAAGAAGAAGAAGAGTACAGTATAGTACAATTCAGGTGGCTGCTTTTAGATGAAAAGTTCATGGTAAAATCAGTCAGCAGGTCTTGTGCAGCCCTCTCAATGGGTGCTATGAAAGAACAGAATATTGGAGACTCAGAAAATACATATCTTGCAAAGGAGTGGCCCTAATGTACCCTCTTAAGACACATTTCAGAGGTTGGGCTGCCACTCCTGGACACTGCTATCATATTGAAGGGGTACATTTATAGCATGCAACCTGTGCTCATGGAAGCTCAGTTCAGTGCTCCAAGAAAGTAGCCAGATTCATATGTCCAACATCAGCTTCCCGGTGCTTTTAGGTCTCATTAATTGCTCTCTTTCTCTATCTGGTATACTCAACAGCTTCTCTTCTTGTATTATTGCTGCACAGGCATGCAGCAATAGATATTGTTTGATAGCCCAATTCAGCATTCCATAAGCCAACTAAAAAAATAGGGTTGCCACAAACTAAAAATTATAACTTTGAAATGACCTTGGATTGGCACCAAATTTAGCACAGATATAGCAGGCAATCTGCTTTTGCACTGTGTCAAATTTAAGGATGCTTAAGCAAATGGTTTTTCAGTTAATTCAATTCCTTTATTACAATCAACAGAGTTGTCATGTTTTAAGTAAACTGTTTTACCACCCACTGTGCAGAGATCGGCAACCTTTTCTGTCTGCAGATTTAAAACAGATCAAATACATCAAAAAGACCAAACCCACTTACTTTGGAAAAGAATGGTTAGTCACAGCTTCCCCCACCACACACACTTGTTGAAAAATTGCTTTGTGTTTGAGTGAGAAATGATTAACAGATAAAAAAAGAGATTCAGCTTTTCTATTGTGTGGTATTACTTTGTGAATGGCAGTGAGGAGACGAGGATATGCTGGAGACCATCTTGACTGCTGCCATTGGTGTTGCCATCCTTCAGGCTGCCCTTTGCTATGTACCTAAAGCTTGGCATCCTTTTTCCTACTGGTAATGTGGACATGATGTTGTGCAGCAATACTGAGCGATTCCCTGGCTTTTTGAATCATACGGAAGCACAGTATTCCACATTTATAAACCAGAGGGTTTTTTTAAAAAAAGAATTGAATTTGTTTGTACATATACAGTACCTAGCTTGCCTCCTCATTCTGACTTGCAGAGAGCAGTGAAAAAAGGAAGCTTTTTTTTCTTCATCCATCTTTTCACTTTTCTGAGCCAGGCACCTGTAATTTCCCTAATAACAGAGGTGGCTGCCTGTTTAGAAGCTTTCAGCAATCCAACTGAGCCTACCAACCCTCTCCTGTTCAAACCAAACACACACACACACACACACACACACACACACACACACACACCAGTGTGCAGCTTTCAGTAAGCAGGCGTGTTATAATGAGATGCTTATTTGTGCATTTTCTTCCCTTCCAGTGGCCTGCCGAAAAGCTCTGGACAGTACAACAGTAGCAGCCCATGAATCGGAAATCTATTGCAAGACATGCTATGGGAGAAAATACGGCCCCAAAGGGATTGGTTATGGTCAAGGCGCTGGCTGCCTCAGCACAGACACCGGAGAGCATCTTGGGCTGGATCTGCAGCAGCAGTGAGTGAACCCCTGGGTGATTTGCTAGCAACCCTTTCCATTGCATCCAATTCCCTTTTTCAGTTTCCATAACAACACGCCAGGGAAGTCGCAGCAAAGACTTCCTGGACACTGTCTTCAATAGAGCTCATCATTTTTTAAAAAAAAAAAAAAACACCTCATGTTAATGAGACTCAGTTCTTGGAGAGCATTACTTTAAAATTATTCTCTGTTCCAGTGGGCAATTATGGTACAGAAAGAGCCATTGCGTTGGGAGTCATTGTGGACTTCCATATTCACAGCAATTGTAGCTCAGTAAGTGTGGTACTATTAAAGACATAGGTTGTCTCAGTACAAATCATTACACTGTATTATACGAAGACATTATTACTGCTGGAGTACTAGTCACAATGCATTCTGCTGTTAAGAGAGTTTTCCCTCCTCCTCTCTATCTGCTGGGAGGCAGAAAATTTGCTTAAGGTTAGGGGTTACAGTTTCTGCTGTAGAGTTTTGTGCTCTTACAAATCTAATAAAGAAGGGAGGGAATGGAAGTAAAGAAGAAGAAGTGGAGCCTGATTAGACTAGTGGTGCTAATATTCCATCAGTTCCAAAGAGCTTTTTGGCACATGAAGAATTACAACCTTGTGACCTTTGGCAAACTTTGTTGGAACTCAGTAGGTCTTAATTCCAAGCATGTCCTCCCAAATGGTCAAACCTGTGTGAATAGGAGAGTGCCAAATGAGCTTCCATGTAGGTAAAGGAGTACCCTTGCTATTTCAAAAGAAATAGCAGGTGTATGCCTGCATAGTCCTTTGTGCATTGATACTTTCCGTCTACTGAACGAATAGGCCCCCTGCAGAAACAGGAGTTCCATCAAGGTGACTGGGGAGAACTCCAGACAGAGGGTTTCCTATAGAATCTTTTTAATATGAGGAGGAGCACTACATACTGGCTTCATCAACGAACATGAAATCCCTCTTGGAACACAGTGCAACATCTGACTTGAAAGAAATATGGAGCTTAATTGAGTAGGTTTGGGGTTTTCTGGACCCCTGAGGAGGTGATGCAGGCCCAACAGCTTGAACCAGCTTCTGTCCAAAATACACACTATTCCTTCCTTTCCTCCTTCAAGATCTGCAAGTGCTTAAGCTTCCTAAGCTTGCCTGCTAAAAAGGAAACAGCCGGAGGAATCTCGGCAGCTGCTATATCTTTCTTTCCGTAATAGATTTTCTGTGGCAACAAAAGATGGAGAAAGCAACAGGGAAATATGGGGAGATTACAACAAGCAACAGTGGCTGAATCAATGCCACGAGTTGTAGCACTTGATTCCATAGGGCTGGGATAAGATTTTCCTAAACTGAGGTCCCTCCTGTCTGTAACTAGAACTATCTGAGATGGCTTGAACTTGAGCTAGAGTAAGGTCAAATTCTGGTTTGCAGTGCATGAGGTGGCAGCTTCACTAGATCTGTGGACCGAGATCAAGTACTTGTACCAAGTGCTGAACTGTGTCCCCTGTTTGGAGGGCCCAGCGTTGTTTACCCCTTCTGATTTAGCTCTTTGATTCTAGTTTTGTATTGTAGGTTTTATATTGCAGACCAGTTGCAGAAGCAGTGTTCAGTCTAGTCAAAAGAAACAAAACTCTCAAAACAAATTACTTTTAGTACATGAAAGGAACTTTGAGATTTGAGTCCACAATCCGTGGGTAAAGCACCGGGCTCATTATCATTAGGTTTTCATCATCGTTTAGTCATTTAGTCATGTCCAACTCTTCGTGACCCCATGGACCAGAGCACGCCAGGCCCTCCTGTCTTCCACTGCCTCCCGGAGTTGGGTGAAATTCATGTTGGTAGCTTCGATGACACTGTCCAACCATCTCATCCTCTGTCATCCCCTTCTCCTCTTGCCCTCACACTTTCGCAACATCAGGGTCTTTTCCAGGGAGTATTTTCTTCTCATGAGATGGCCAAAGTATTTGAGCCTCAGCTTCAGGATTTGTCCTTCCAGTGAGCACTCAGGGTTGATTTTCTTTAGAATTGATAGGTTTGTTCTCCTTGCAGTCCAGGGGACTCTCCCTTGTCTGGAACCAACATCTTTTATAAAGAAACAAACAAAAAATTGATCAGAGGAGTTTGTTAATTTGTTTTTGCAAGTAACAGTTTGTGTTGGTATGAAAACTTCAACATATGTCTGAATTACAGTGACAGGCTAGGACTCAGGAAGCTTGGGTTCAAATCCTATGGAAACTCACTTGCGAGGGCAGGGGGTGTGGCAGCACTGGTAAAATTACTCCTTAAATATGTCACAGAACTTGAAAACCCAGTTAGGGTCAGATGTGTCTTAATGGCAAATAACATCCACTCACCAATAATTATATGGACCTCAATATCTGGCCAAGCGCCTCCTTCCAGTTAGATCTACGGGCACTTCAATGCATTCCAATGGGGGAGAAAAAAATTCACCAAAAATTAACGAAGAGTCAGAAACTGTTTGAAATGCTTGGATTTGTTAGAGCACCTTGTAAAATGCGTGCAAACTTAATTTGGCTTTGTTCTGAGTCTTCGTTAATTTTTGGTGAATTTCCCCCCCCCCCATTGGAATGCATTGAACCCGATTTTGACAGCTGGGAACGGATTATCCGGTTTTCAATGCATCTCTATGGGAAAATGTGTTTTGCTTAGCGATGTTTTCCCATAGCAATGTTTTTTTTGGACCAATTAAAATCGTTAAGCGAGGCACCACTGTATTTGTTTTCACTGCACTTTATGATACGTATTTGATTTATGCCCCAATTATATTGATAATGTATTGTTTTGATATTCTGTTGTTTATCTGTTGTAAACCGCCCAGAGTGGCCTTGGCTGCCAGATGGGCAGTATATAAATCAAATAGTAATAATGACAATAGCATATGAAACATTATTTAGCATAAGTTGCAACTATAATAAGCCCACTGAATCAATGGAACTTATAGAGGAATCAAGTCATGAAATCCCTACAGATTCAAAGGGCCTACTTTAATTGGGACTGACTATGCTAAGCAACAGGATTTTAGCTAATGGCCAAAATCTTCTTGTGTAAAGTTATGTCTTCCCAAGCTGACAATGTCATCATCCACAGGTTTTTTATCACTCTTAAAAGTTTCCTGTTCCATACATGCGTGCACACTCATGCATGCACGCACACACACACTGCAGGTTCAGATTTCTTTGAGCAGGGAAAGCTTTTGAGAGTCTTGGGACGAGGTGTGTGGGAGAGCCTTTAATGCTCAAAAATAACTTCCAACACTCCTATACTGGCAGTGGGATTGTTGATGGCAATGTTCAGGCATTAAAGGTTGCCCCACATCTTGAAGATCCCAAAGGCTTTCCCAGGTCAAAAGATCTCCTAAGAGAACCTCAGAACCTGGGAGGTACTGTATGTGGAAACTTATTATGAGCAATAAAAGCCCATGGTTGATGACATCATCACCTTGTGCAGCCATAAATTTACACAAGAGGATTGTGTCTGATAAGAGTCTTCTGCACATAATGTATATTATAATTGTATTGATTCTGTTTATACTTGTGCGGTTATTCTGTGTTACTCACATCTGATCTGTTGATCGTAATAAAGTATTCTTCTTTTATATATATAAAGTTATATATATATATATATATATATATATATATATATATATATATATAACTTTATATATATAAAAGAAGAATACTTTATTACGATCAACAGATCAGATGTGAGTATATATATATATATATAAGTTAAAGAGAGAGATCACAGTTACCCATGTAGCTAAAATGGCATGATGGCCTCAGTAGTCTTGGGGGAGCCCCAAGGTTCACAAAATACTATACAGTATATCTTCTGGGCAGGAAGCCTAAGAGGGAAGAGAAACGGAGGAAAGAGGACTGAGCACGCTCGGTGGCCATGGAATTCTGGTTGGCTTCTGAGGAGAAAAAAGATTGCTGAGAAGGAGAAAAGAGCAGTAACGAGGAGAGGAAAATGAAATGGACTGGCTCAAACCCTGAACAACTGCAACATCTTGTCACAAGTCCCGCTTGTCCCATTTTGTACAACAGATATGGGCCTAAAGGAGGCATTTATCTCCCATCATGTGCTTCTGGAACATTCATGCCAGGGAATTCTGTCTGGTTCACATCTAAGAGGGGCTGACAATTGAGGAACACAAAGGTCACGTCAGGAGAGATTTCAAACCATCACTGGCAAGCTTTAGGACGCTACCTGGAAGAAAAAAAAAAGAGGGATTAAATGAAAAGATTTCCAGCTGAAGCAACATATTGCTTCCCCCTCCATTATTCTATCTGACATAGACAATGCTTCTTGAAGGACATTGTGAATCGTTGCAGAATCCTGGAGGCTGGATGATAAACGAAAATGCTGACTTTTTCTTTTATTTGTAATTACTACAATTTGCAGCAACCTCAAGAAGAACAGAGGAAAGGAGCTCTGTAATTAGTTTTCCTACCCTTGTTTTTGGTGCCCTGGCTTCTGTATAGTGCTATGAATGGAAATCCTACCACCTAATGATAATGAAGGTCATCAAGATGATGATGATGATAGTGACATTTATTATCTGGCCTTTTCTCCAATGAGCTCAAAGCCATGTACATGGCAGTGCTCTTCCCCATTTTGCACTCACAGCGACAACCTTGAAAGGCTGAGAACAGAAAAAGATGTTATAGAGAGTCGGAGAAATCAGACTTTAGACTAATCCTCACCTTAAATCATACAGATCGCAAAACAAAGCAAGCTAAAGTCTGGGATATGAGGCAGGCTCTTGTTGTGGTATACATTATTAGTCCCTAAGGATTTTTCTCTTCTGAACATGAGCTTGCTATCTGTAATGTCCATTTCTGCCATGGGAAAGTGTTACTGGCCCAAGGTCATCAAATGTGTTTCATGGTTCACTGCAAATCTGGATTTCACAAGTACTTTAACCATTGTATCCCACTGCGTCTCTGTAAGCCAGGGTGAGCAAACTGTGATCCCCTGCTAATTAAAGGCTTCTGCACACCACAGACTCGCCATATCCCTATCAGGAGAAAGGCCTATAAATAAGACAAGCAAGTAAGGAAATGTACTAGAAGTTGCTGGATAGCTCAGTGGTAGGTATCTGGCTGAGGAGCCAGGATTGGGGAATTTGATTCCCTACTGTGACTCCTTCACAGGGGCTAGACGTGATGATTCATGGGGTCTCTTCCAGCTCTGCAGTTATAAGATCCATGATGATGATGATGAATCTCCAGGACCAATATAGAACAAATCCGCCCACCTCTAAGCATCCCCAAAGAAATGGAAATAAAGCTATAGAAATCATAAGCATTAAAAAAAAACCACACAATTTGTTCTGGTTGGACAAAAAAATGGCCCTTATTCTTTTGCTTTGCTTACTCCTACTCTGTTGCATTTTTCATGGTTGAATAGTTTCATGCTGTATTTTCACCCATTTTCTATGCTTGACTATTCTCTCTTGATGTCTCTCAGCCTTTTAAGACTGAGTGTATCTTTACTAAATGTCCTGAACTGCTTTTTAAAATACAGTAATACTTCACTGTTGAGGCTTTGGGGCTGTTTTTTGAGCAAAGTTATTCCCACATACCTGTAAAGGTCGCTTAGTTACATATTCTTTCCTATCATTTTTAGGAAGATATTTATTTCCAAAGAGTAGGTTTCCCTCCTTTTCTACTTTGTACATGTACAAAGAAAATTACCTTTAACAAATCCACCTTGGTGGATAGTAGTAGTTGCTATGGAATCCAGGCAGCTGTTTCTTTGCATTAATTACTTTGGTTTTGATTTGCTTGTTTGTTTTTTTTTCAAACCACGGGTATGATCTCTACTTTCTTTTAATGACCTAGCCTTAGGGCAATTTCTGTGGAACTTGTAGCAGTTGTATCATAAAGTGAACTGTGGCGCTAGGAACAGCATTATTTGAAGGCATCTTTATGTTATGCATTTACTACAGATAGGGAGGCATAGATTACAACTTTCAGAGCAATTTAATTAGGAACAGCTGCATTAGTCATTCACTTGAAAGAAACAAGCTAATGCCAGCTCTAGCATGAGCTAAACCCTGCAGTTTTGAGGATATCCTCTGTTCCGTTGAATATTTTTGCATTCTTCCACCAAATGTGAGATTTCATCTTGCATAGCTTGATACAGACACATACATTATGCCTATAATAGTGATTAGGTCAGACATCGTTTAATTTATCAGATCTGGAATTTATCTTTTCTTGCCATCAGCTCGCCAAAGCCAGCTCGTCCTTCAACACCAACCAACCCTTCAAAGTTTGCGAAAAAGTTTGGAGATGTAGAAAAATGCCCTCGTTGTGGGAAGTCAGTGTATGCAGCCGAAAAGATAATGGGAGGAGGAAAGGTAAGAAAAAGGGTTAGCCATGTGAAGCACCATTGAATTATAGCAGAAGGACAGCTACCAAAACAAATGCTTTAACTATCCACTTTGTTTCAAAAGGCAACGTTGACTTCTTAACATTTTAAAACTGGACACAACTGATCCAATATTGCTTCAATGCAATAGGCACACTTACTTAATTTGGGAAACATATCTTATTGAAGTAAGTGGACTGTACTTTAAGTAGACATGCCTAGAGCTATCCTATAAAACAAAATGACCCCAAAATATTCTGCTGTCTGTGGTAAAAGACAAGTTGGTGCCCTTCCTCTTTCTGGGCACAGAAACTACCTAGACTAGCAGCTCAGTCAGACATTTTAGTCCTGTATACCTGAGGGATGAGGCTAATTGAAAGAGCTCATAATAAGTTGTGTGGCTGAGTACAATCAGAGACTGGAAGTTAACTTGACCGTATTGGTTGGGTGATTCCAGAAGTTGCAGTCTGAAAAAGTAGCTTTTCCGGGCACTGTGAACAGTGGCAGAATTCATAAGTAATAGCCAGTGGGCTAATACTGCATTGTGATGCTGTGTGTGACTTTACCTAATCATTTTACATATGCTGTAAAAAGCGTGCTGCTTTTTACATTTCATTCCCATTTATTTTACATACACACAGCCTTCCTACTAAAAAAAAAAACCTTTGGTCACATTTTGCCCTACATGGGCCAGCATTAGGAAGTGTTTTTACGATTTCCATCTCCAAAATATGTAGGATTTGGAGTGCAAATGTACAGTTGTGCTGTGATTTCCTTATACTGTTTTGCTTTTTGTTTCAGCCTTGGCACAAAACATGCTTCCGATGTGCTATCTGTGGAAAGAGTCTAGAGTCCACAAATGTTACAGACAAAGATGGAGAAATTTACTGTAAAGGCAAGTATAACAGAGTGTACATAATACAACGGAGAGAAATTTTAGTAAGATGCAACCTGTACATACTTGTGTTGCATTGATCATGGTGGCATATTTATAGGGTTATGAACCCAGTGGGATTTTATCTTCTAAGGCACTGGTTCTTAACCTTGGGTTACTCAGGAGTTTTGGACTGCAACTCCCAGAAGCCTTCACCACCAGCTGCCCTGACTGGGGTTTCTGGGAGTTGCAGTTCAAAAGCATCTGAGTAACAAAGGTTAAGAACCACTGTTCTAAGGTCCCAGGCAAGGGTATATGCTGATCTTCCATTTACCTTATATAAGGCCTGTTTAGACCTTAATGCCACAGGGTTTCTGCATGTAACAAATGTTGTCCATCATTTGCAGGAAAACACTGAATTCAATAAAGTCTTAAAACAAAGGGAAAACTTCTTCTGGGTCATTTCATTTCAGGTTCCCCATGTGTGGTTTCTAATACTCAGAAGCCCTACAGTACCCTTAAAATCTCTTAAACTACTAAAAAAGAGCAGATGGAGGCAGGCAGCAAAATCTAAGCTGGAAAGCACTAGGAGCTAACATATCCACAAGCAAATGACTGAAGCAAAGAAAGAGCATTCTTCATTGGGTTCCAAAGGTTAAACAAAAGAGGAAATTAAAAAACCACAAAACTTTTGTGCACCCCTTTTCCATTAATACAAACCCTTCATGTTCTCGTAGGGGCTCTGTTTTGGAAATCCAGAAAAGTTCATGCAAACAAGAAAGGTAGCTTCCGTTGTGTTTTGTTCTTTTGTTAAAACAGAACGTTGTAGTTTTAAAAGTGCTACCAATATGCATGTTAGAATGGACTTACCTTTTCAGAGGGTATGGCTGTGGCAGGGAAGTTAAGAGATGGTGTTAATGGGATAGTGGTGCAACTACAATAAATACTTCATATCTCTTTCCCAGCTGTGCCAGCCATGTTACTGGCAGAGCTAGTGAACTGGTAAGAGCTCAAACCACAACTAGGTAGCAGCCATTATCTATACTGTACATAACCTCATTCCTAAATAGACTTACTGAATAATTACCAAAATATTGGTGATGACGACTAGCAGTGTACAAAAAAGTTTTTAAGGGTTCCTTAGAAAGAGACAAAATGATGCAGCAGGGAAATAGAGTTATGACAATTGTACACACTTTGACCTATAATAGACATCTGTACAAAGATATTCTGGAAGTGGTGAGTTTTGGGGAGGAAATTTCACCTGGGCTAGGGAATTTCAGAAGCTTTGCCCTTAACTCCTAGCAACATGAACCAGATCCATGATAAGATTAAACTCTAACTTGACTTCAGCAAAACCTTGGACAAAGTGCCCCATTATACTGTATTCTGATTAGCAAACTAACTAGCTGTGGGCTGGATAGAACAACTGTCATGTGGATACACAGTAGGTTACAAAATTGTACTCAGAGAGTGCTTATTAATGACTCCTCAAACTGGGAGGAGATAACAAGTGTGGCACCATGAGGCTCAATCCTGAGCCTGGTATTCTTCAACTTTTTTTAATGACTTGCATGAGGGGATTTGGGAATACTTGCAGATGACAGAAAATTGGGTGGAATAGGTAATACCTTGGAAGACAGCAACAAAATTAAAAAAGATCTTGATAGGCTTGAGCACTAGGCTAAAAACAACAGAATGAAATTTAACAGGTATAAGTGCATAGTTCTACACTGGTTGAGGAGGGGGGAGAAAATGCACAGTTACAAGATGGGGATTGCTTGGCTCAGTGAGAAATACAAGTGAGAAATATCTTGGAATTGTTGTAGATCAAAAACTTAGTATGAGGTGTGACGTGGCTGCAAAAAAGGCAAATGCTATTTTAGGCTGCATTAACAGAAATATAGTCTCCAAAGCCCGTGAGGTACTAGTCCACCTCTGTTCAGCACTGATTAGACCTCATATTGAGTACTATGTCCCATTCTGGACACCACACTTGAAGAAGGGTGTCAGCAAACTGGAACAAATTCAGAGAAGGGCAACAAGAATGATAAAGGGACTGGAAACCAAGCCCTATGAAGAAAGACAAAAAAAAAACTAGGTATATGTAGCCATGAGAAAAGAAGACTGGGGAGATAAGATAGCAGTTTTCAAGTATTTGAAAGACAGCCACAGGGAGGAGGGGCAGGATCTGTGCAGGACATGTAACAATGGGCTTAAGTTTCAGGAAGCCAAATTTTGGTTGAACATCAGGGAAACTGTCTTAATGTGTAGAACAGTATGTCAGTGGAACCAATTACCTGAGGAGGAAGTGAGCACTCCAATGCTGGGGCCATTAAAGAGAAAATTACAACCTTATCTCAGATATACTTTGATTTGGATTCCTGCACTGAACAGGGGGTTGGACTCAATGGCCTTATAGGACCCTTCCAACACCATTATTCTATGATTCTATGTTTCTAGAAGGCCAAAAATGATCCAGCCTCCAGTTAAAGAAAGTAAGAAAGGTGCTTGATTATGAGTGCCTTACGAAAACAGCTAAATATATTTCTTTCTCTTACAGTTTGCTATGCGAAGAATTTTGGTCCTAAAGGAATTGGCTTTGGTGGCCTCACACAAGTTGAAAAGGTGGAGTAAGCTGTCCCCCACCTAGAACTTTCTAAATAGTAACACAGGATAAAAAAAGAAGATCTTAAGATCATTTTTTCAACTTACTGAATAAATAAGCTACTTCCTTATGCAACACTTGTGTATTTTGGTGCAGAAAACATTTCATTTCTGAACAAGAACAACAAAACAGACTTAACACCTTAAGATGACAATGTCATTCTAGAATTCTTGATTTCAAAGGAAATGAAAGCAGAGTGTAGACACACACGTCTGCTGGATTTTTAAAAAGTCAATTTTAATCTCAGAACAAGGATAAGTAAGGTCCTATGGCAGGAGATCCTAACAAGAAAATGAGTCCAAGAAGGGTGGGAGCTTCTAAAAAAAGAAATTCTAAAGGAACAACTACAAACAATTCCAAAAAAAGGGGGAGGTGGCAAAAAAGGCCAGTGTGGCTTCACAAAAAGCTCAGGGGGGAACCTAAAAACCAAAAAAGACATGTACGGGAAGTGGAAAGCCAGGCCACCAAGGAAGAGTACAGACAAGTAGCAAGGAAATTTGTTCTCAATCATCCCAGACTGCAGGACACAGAACAATGGGCTCAAATTAAAGGAAGTCAGATTTCGGTTGAATCTCAGGAAAAACTTCCTAACTGTTAGAATAGTATGACAGTGGAGCCAGTTACCTTGGGAGTTGGTGAGTGCTCCAACACTGGAGGCATTCAAGAAAAACAGATAATCACCTGACAGATATGCTTTTGATTATATTCCTGCATTGAGTAGGGGAGTTGGACTTGATGGCCTTGTAGGCCCCCTCCAAGTATGGGTATTGACAAAAATATATTTACTTCTGAATTAGAAGCAAATATTTTTCAAGGTCTTCTGAGTTTAATGGAAGATTGCTAAAATGACTTTCTCAATCATGACTCTGATATCCACCCTTTGCTGTTTAAATCACTTGTAAAAAATCCTAAATGAACATAACTTCTAATTTCAGCAAAATACACTAAGTTTTATTTCATCATATTCTTTAATAAAATAATTTCTAACAGAGAAGACTTGCTGGGAATAAGAGTGAATGTAGAGGTGCATCAATTCAGCATGCTCTCTGCTTCTATAAAGACAATAAATATGTATGTTGTTTATCCTGTGTGATTTGAAAGAGAACGCATTGCATATTAAATTAAGTGAACTGCTCAGCAAACATTAGGTTGTTTTCACTTATTGTTTCCACTTATACTGTAATAATTAGACCCATCTGTCCCAGTAAGTTGTTCCCACAGTAGCCAGACAGCCAGATGGCTTTAGAAAGCCCACAGGCGGGACCTGGCTGTGACTACACTCCATGCGCTCTCTTGCAACTGCTCTGCAGAGGCCCCGAATACAGGAGGTAATGCATAGCTATCATGATTGGTAGCTATTGACAGGCTTACCCTCCATGAGTTTGTCATTCCTGTTTTAAAGCCATCTATTGTCAGTGGCCATCACGAGGAAGTAAACTGCATTGTTTTAACAATGAGTTATATAAAGTATTTCCTTTTATGTGTCCTAAAACTCAACATTACTTGGGTTTATGGATGACTTGGTTTTATCAATCCTCCAGAGGTTTCAGGGGAACACAAATGGTGCCTTCCTAGAACATTTTATTTTCACCACAACCCTACAAGTTTATAAGCCAGAGACAAGCGCAAGACTACGTGGCAAGCTTCATGACAAAGAGAAGATTTTTGTGCTGGCTCATTATTCTTAATATATGTGGATCTGTAGCTAACAGCCCTGCCCTCACCTGTCCGTCACAGCTGAGCAGTGGAGAAGGAGCCAATGAGTGGATGGAAGGCGGTGCCAAGGGAGGAGTGGGCTGGATATAAAGGCTGGTGTATGGAGTAAGGCGAGAGATTCTGTGAGTGAGACAGTGTGAAACTTAAAAGTGAACTTAGAGTGAGTTAGAGGCCTGTAAGAATGCTGAATAGAACTGAGAGTTAATAAGAGTTCTAAAGTTAAAGTGGAATTGACTTAAATACAAGTGATTAGCAACCCGTGATTTACTTATTGATTAATAATACTATATGAACTTCCCTGAGATAATAAATAAGTTTTTAAAACACACTTGTCTCCTTGATTAAATGGTATTGAAGCAGCAATACCTGGTGGCAGTGAAGAAACAAGAGCGAGAACCTTGTGAAGACCTGAGGGGATTACCACAGGATCCTTCCCCCATAGAAGTGTTGATTTATTGAGAAACTGAACTGAGGATCTTTTAAAACAAAAGCAAGAATCTAGTTGACAGGTGGACAAAGTGCAGCCCACAGCCTCCAATTGCACTAAACCCTTGGTTTATGTGTGAAGCTCAATGAGAAACAAGCCCACTGGGATACATTAGACTTACAGTTGCACAGAGTCCCCAAAAATCAGACCAGTCTCCAAAAATCTGTCTCTCCTTTTTAATTCACTTCAGATCCAAAGTAAAGGCTGGGAAATGCACTTGGGCTGTCTCCTTCTCTTCCCTTTTCCGAAACGTTCAGAGAAATCCCAAATAGGGCTGAAATTCCTTCCCCAGAGACCTCTTGGAGGATTTCTAGCCATGTTCAGTGGATGGCTTGTCTAAAGACACTAAATATCAGTTAAATTAAGAAGAACTTGGCAAATACATCATTGGACTTTTGATAATATATCCTCCATTGCTTGGTTGGCTCACTAACACGCTGTCCCTCGCTCTCTCTCTTTCCCCTCTACCCCCTCATTTAAAAAATTTTCTGAATCTTTCTACAGCTGAAGAATGCAACTCTTCTGACCTTCTGATTGTCATCCCTATCATTGTGGGTGTGCTCGTTGGCCTGCTTATCATTGTCCTTTTTGTCAGAGCGGCTATCAGTCTGTTTAATCCTTTTGCTGCTGCTCCTTCTTTTCCTTTTGTTTTCTTTCCCTCTTTGCCTCTTAACAGACTTTTTTTGAGAATGATTTTTCTAACATTAAAAAAAGAAAAAGGGAAGTACTGTAGGGTCAATGTCTCTGTGCACGTGGTGTGGGGAGCAAACACTGATCAAGCCGGGCCGCCTCCTTCTGACTCTTCAGCGGCTCTTCAGAATTATTGACATATCTTTTTTCCTGACAGAAGAACCACTGGAAATACCTCTCCTGCCCCTCATACGCATTCCTGGAGGAACCCCCCCAGTTATCACATCAGCATCAAAGGCTGGTTCCTATGGCAGTGACTGAGGAAGTGGCAGGAAAATCCAGTGGGTCTTCATTGGGGGTAGTTTTTAACTTGCTTTATTTTTACTGCCCTGCCACAATCCAAAGCATGGTGCACCAGTTGTACATACCGGTACTTGAGGGAGCATTTGACTCTGTGGAGAGAGAGTCCCTCTGTGTAGCAAACTTTTTTTTAACCAGTGTCATTTTGATATGGCATCTAGAAAGAGCAGGTGTGGTATTTCTCCTCCAGTATCCCTGCTTTTGGATGGGACGTGGTGGCGTTGCAGGTTAAACTGCAGAAGCCTCTGGGCTGCAGGGTCGGAAGACCAGCCATCATAAGATCGAATTCATGCAACGGAGCGAGCTCCCGTCGCTTGTCCCAGCTCCTGCCAACCTAGCCATTCGAAAGCATGTAAAAATGCGAGTTGATAAATAGGTACCACCTCGGTGGAAAGGTAACAGCGTTCCATGTCTAGTCGTGTTGGCCACGTGACCACGGAAACAGTCTTCAGACAAACGCTGGCTCTATGACTTGGAAACAGGGACAAGCACCGTGCCCTAGAGTCAGACACGACTGGACTAAATGTCAAGGGGACCTTTACCTTTACCTGCACACAGTTACCTTTTCAATCCTAAGAAAGGCAGCAGGGTTGTTGTAACTGTCTTTACAGTTTGATGTGCATCTTGCAAATGGCACTATCTTTTGCCAGCTGTTTCTAAACATATCAGTACAGCTGAGAGAAATATTCCACTCAGCAGTGGCGTATTTAGGGTAACAGCCAGTTTTTACTTTTGAGTTATAAATAAGATTCCTGTAGAGCATTTGAAAAGCCAACAATTACAATATACTATAATATGTAACACTCTAATTTAATAATATAAGTATAAATATACACAAATAGTGTTTATATACAGATCTACATGCAGAGAGATATCATTTGCTAAAAGTTACAAATCAGATTTCATATACTAAAACTTTGACATTTCAAAATAATTATCTTATTTAATCAAGTGCAAATTTCAATAGGCAGACAGGTAAATGATGCATAAGGTTTCCAGACTGCATTATTAAAAATACATCATTCAATTTTTTAAAAAAATGACATTTCACAGTTATATTTCCTTCCAAGTAAAATTATTAAAAAATGTCATATGAATCACAGAAGTCACTGCATTATCCAGTTTGCTGCAGTTTGTGCATGTAAACATTTTTCTTTCCAAAATAGCAGAGGAAATTACATAATAATTTGTCATATACTTTACAATATACCAAATTAAAAAAAATTCTATAAGCTTCCAGCATACCCCAAGAACTGGTACAGGTTTATTTTATACAGGGTGAACATCTTGGTCCATTAGTGAATGGAATTTTTGTGTGTACTGTTTAGTCCAGTCTACTACATTGGGCTTGAACATCCCAAAGCATCTGCACTGAAAGAAGTCTGCTAGGTTCTGGAGGCATCCATGACTAGGAAAGAGAAGAAAACATACAGTGAGAGAAGAGAGGTTTTACTTCATTGAGTGGTAAAATAAAGAATATGAAATGTTTATGGTGGCTCCCTTGGGAATGTGTTGTAGACACAGACAACACTGACAGAATTACCTTGTCATAATCAAGTCAACAGTTACCTGGGATAATTCAACATCAAGCAATACCTGTACAGACCTCATATGGACAAGTTGGTTCTTACATATAATATTTTCATACAAGTGCTCAGTCTCATTGAAATCTTGAATTTCTGCCATGTTATCTTTTCCCTTATGCTGGCATAATTTACACAACAGAATTCAGGCCATTACCTCTTACTTTTCCAATCTACATCCTGAAGAGTGTGCGTGATATAGCATTCTTCTGAATACTTATAAAATTTTTTATTCTATGCAGCTATAACTCCCACCACCACCACCACCATTATCCTAATATGATGGAATCCTTGTTGCAGTCAAAGTAGATTTCAAAACAGCATTGTTAGTTTATCTTGCTTTATGTTTATTTTTACAATAATGGATACAGCACTGGCACCAGCAGAGGCAGAGATATTTGTTACATTCTACTACTGAAGTTCCGTGAGCTGGTAAAAACAGAGATCACTCTCAAAATATTACATACTTATATGGAGTTTTCCTCAGTGAGATGGGATGCTTTGAGCGTTTACTTTGTCTCCAGAGAGTAATCTTTTCATGGGAGGTCAATCCAAAAAATGCAATCTTGAAGAAAAGGAATTAAAAAAGCAAAATGTTTATGAAAAAGCAATTAAATGAGTTGCTTAAACAAATGAGACATCACCTGAAGTGTCAGGGATACCCAGAACATAATAAATATTTTCATATACTATTGTTGAACCATAAGAAAAATACATACCTAAGTGTAAACACTGAAAGAGAGCAAGCAACTAATACTGATATTAATAATCACTGTCTCCAATTTGTGATAGAAGTCTTATGGTAGTCTATCAGAAGTTGTCTTTGGAACTAATTCATGATAGAAATGGAAAATATCAGTCTGTCAGAATGTTTGCTGAAACTGACTTTCTTTGTCATATATTGAGTAAGATGTGCCAACACTACGTCTATCCACTCTCTGGAATTTGCTGCCAGAGTGACACTGAGATTTGGTGCTGTGGCAGTGACACCCCACCCATCCCCACTCCTGAAAACTATTCTTTAATTTTGCTGAATTCTTCCAAGCACTTTTTTCTAAATAAAGTGCATGATCAAGTTTTATTCCTTTTCCCCCTAAGGATTCTTCGCCTTTGCTGTTGCACTATCACTATAAATGCAGAGACCAAAGTGAGTTGTGAGGATGACATTGCAGCACCCCAACCCCAGAATCTGCTGCCAAAGAATTTTCCCAAATTTTTTTCTATAGCTATACTGCTAGAAATATCATATAATTTAATAACAATTAATCTTATTTATAAAGCAAATGATGCAACTAGAATAACATCATTTTTATTCTGTCTACCTAGCACTGACAGTCTCAAAAGAGAACATCTCAGTACCCAAAAGAGATTTTGATTGTGTGAAATAAAATAAAACTTGTAACTCAGCACAAACAGTTTGTTTTGCTACGATGGCAGAATAGAAACATTTTTCATTTTCCCACTTCATATCCCCCGGAAGCAGATTAGCTATATAAACAATGAGTGGAAAAAAGAGAGAGTGCTAAAATCTGCTATCCTTTGAACAAAATCAAGTCACTGTTCACTTCCGAATTGCAAAAACACTCCATGTTTTCAGTAGCTAAGCTAAGCTGCTTGTTCTTTTAATAAAGAAAAAAGTAGCAAGCAATTTGGAATGATTTTCATTAACAAAAGCTTATACTTTGACATCCGAAATGACCTAAAGCACTGAACCAGAATTCCTTTTCCTGCTAAAGTTCAGGGATGAGTGTGGATTGTAGCCAACATAGTGTTGTCTACACACAATAATGTGGCATTAGCCACCATGGGCGAAACCATTTGTTTGCAAATGCATAAACAAAAAACCCTTAATGGGATACCCCAAATATACAGGAATAAGAAAAGAACATTTTTAGCAACCATAAAATGTAGACTGTTGGGTGTAAAAACGCACAAAAAGAAGAAAGGGGAAAGGAATGCAGTACCCTAGAGGAGACTTTCTGTATCACTTACTCAGAGAACTGCACGTTGCTGCATTACAACCCCCACTTACAAATTCAAAGTAGCACACATCACTTCTAAAGTCTATTGATTTACAGGAACACTCTTGATTGATATGAATGGATCTGAACTGTAGTTAGGACATGAACCCAAGGACCAGTTTCAGTTACATACATTGTAAGTATAGGGTGCTAAGAAAATAACATGAAACACAATGGTTTTAAGGAACACATATTAAATAAAATCATACAGTACCTGATAAAACTGAAGTATTAGCAGCAACGCACTCCATAAAGCATGGAAAGATGTGAGTGCAAAAACATACAACACCCAAGGAGAACAAGACACAATCTGTGTGAAAGATGTCCATGCTCCATCTTGATGATACGTTGTTGTGCAGTGTTCAGACCAGTCTAAGAGAATGAATTTTTAATTTTAATTTAATAATAGGTTTCTTGGAAACTAGCTGACAGTGAACTATCCAGAAGACCCATCATGTAAGCCTCCTATGACCATACTGTCCACGTATTTAATTATCAAGAATACTAGCTTAATCTAAATATGGTCTGTGGTTTCTCACTGTGACAAGGATTAAAGATCAATTTGTGGCAGAATTCTATGAAACTAGAATAAAGAGGTATCCCTAGGTATTGTTTTAAGATACTGCTAAAAAAAAGTGATAGTCGTTAACTTCACTGTCTCATATCTAACTATGTGTATGAGCAAAGGTCTGCAGTTTGCAAGCAGAAATACACATACAGAAAATCTTCAGATCAAGTGCCTATTGTGGAATTGCTCTACAACGTTCACAGAATTTTACAGGGTCTTGCCATCATTACCTTAAATTGATAACCCACTGTAGTTCTTATTGCCTTTTCTATCTTTTTTTCTTATCAGAAAAAAATATCTGTTATGGAGAGAATGACAGTACCTTTGAACCAGCAGCATTAGAAACAGCTCATCTGAAAGTCCCCATGGCTGTTTCTCCAGTTATCATAGGCAACCTTCAGTCTCGAGAACCTCTTACATTCTAGGGTAGGGCTCTAGTTTTCTAACCTCAGCATTTTGAACTACTGTAAGTGCTACATGTACAGTAAATGGGATGAACATAGAGCAGTTTTTAGCAAACTAGTGAAATGAAAGTAAGGATACATACACAGAATTGCTCCGTATATAGCCCAAATATTCATCATTGTCAGGAAGAAGAGAAACAGCACAAAATAACAGTGATTTCCAACACCTAAATTATAAAAGTTGATAAGGATTCATTTCTTTCACAGTTAAAAAAAACAATAGCTTCCCCACATGTCACCCCATGGCATGAAAAGCTTTCCACAAAAATTTAAATATATGAAAAGCTGAGTACAGTTTAGTCATTTTAGACCTCATCCAAATGACAGCAGCATTAACAAACAGAAGTTTGCAGTGCTACAGTATGCATTGTTACATTCAAGAAGTCCTATTGAGTTTACTAAGGCTTGTTTCAATGCGTATGTACAGATCTGCAGCTAAATACTGCAGTTAGAATTCATAATGAAATAGGAATTAGCACAATTTATTCTTAAATATTTCAAGGTGAGCTCTTTAAACAATACCTAACAGAGCAATCTCCATCTGAGACTATTGTACTCCTACACTCTACAATTCAGAGCTGAACTAGCTGCCGTCCCCTGTGGAGCCTGTCAACACTGCTTCACCCAACACTCAACTACTAGATATTCTGTGCATGATCTGTTAAGAGCTCTCCTTTCAAGTCTACAGAAATGTTTCCTGGCACCGACAAACGAGTCCTAAGTTTCCTAAAATAAACTCACCTACGCAACGTCCAATCCAAATGCAATGCTGATCATACCGAGCTACACATGAATTGCAAGAATGGCAGTGCATGGACCTCAGAGGTTTTTTCACCTAGTAAAGAACACAGGGGAAAATAATCAATCTTTGCTCTAAAGGACACATTCAAGTATGTCCTTCTTAATGTCTATACCAGGTCCATATAATAAACTGAACACGCTATATAATTTGTTTACTTATAAACCACATAAAAACACAAACAGGAACCACAATTACATATTTTGTTGATCAAGATCATGGCTTGGCTCCAACAAACCAACCAACCGAAACACCTGGATGCATATGCAAAATACTTCCACATATGAATGGGAGGGAAGATGGCTTCTTACTGACCTCACATATAGCACTATTCCAAGGGATTGTCAGTGTTTTGGTGGAGCTGAGTTAAAGAGTTATGGCCAGGAGACAAGGCTGAAAAGAACCCATGTGAAAAAGTAAGCAGCCTTATTTCCCCCTGGATATAAGCCCAGATGATTATTTAAAATGGTTCTACAGACATGGTACCCCTTAATAAACCTCTCTGCTTTATTTAAAATAACTAACTGTACTTCAATGCTTGAGAATATCTTTTTCAGTTTATTATTTGCAATTAAAAATGCTGCTTTCATTCTTGAATTCTAATCTGCTTTATTTATTAAAGATACTCACAAACCGTTTTTCAAGCTCAGGGCAGTAAAGAAGCATAAAAAGTCACAGTAACAGCATATGACTGTTTGCCAGCAGAAGCTGAGTTCAGGTGGTGCCTGTTTTACCCACCCCTCTCATCTCATAGACACCCTTTGAAAGATGTTGCTGAAATGTTCAGACACAAATTCCTGGCTTCCCTTCCCCTCTGCATCCAATTTATGCACTTAGGTGCCAGCCAAAGAATTGGGGGGAAAACATCTCTACTTCTCTTCTAGAGTACTCCTACCTGTGCAGACCCATGAACATACAAACAAGTGAACAATCATATGAAAGAGAATTCTGTGTGCACCGTTTGGTATATAGAAGACTCGGTGTAAATAAAATCAACCAGGTAAGAAACATGGACTTACAAGACACGATGTGCAGAATGTTCTGAAATCCAAGGAGCCAGATTCTGCAAGATTAATGATATTCTGAAAGGCAGATGTTTTACAATCATTTTCATGCCTCAACATTTCAAAAACGTATTTTTTTATGGTTATGAATTCTTAGCATTGTGATTATGAAATCTTTTGCTCAGCTTTGTATCTTTCTGTAATGCAATATTGGGAAAATGGAACTGGGACTTTCTTCCATTTTAAGATATAACGGGCTCATGCAGAAGATAAGAGACTAGGTGCAAAGTGGCCTCAATGAATTAGGGTAGGCATCACCTGAAACATATTATTAAGCATTCTTTTGTTAGCAAGTACAGTATACGTAACTCAATGGTGTATGATGCCTAGTTTGATGATAGGGAAATGCTTCTCACCGGTACAGTAAACATATCTCTGAATTCTGAAGCTACAAGAGTGACTACCTTACCTTGAACCCCAGAGGTCTAGCACAAAAGTTTCACCACAACACTCCGAACACACAAATCTAATCTAATTCTTATTCATAAACTGGATTAGGCCTGGTTAGTTACCGGATGGGAAACTACCACGGAATAACAAGGATCCCATGGGAAAGCTGTAATTCCTGGAGAGTTGCTGCCAGTCTGTGTTGACTATCCTGGGCTACAAAAAAAGCCATGGTTGACATAAAGCAGTTTGTTATGTTCCTTACAAGAGCTGTATAGTGATGATATCTGAGATTTAAGGTTAGACCACTGGAAAGATGCTCCTGTTGTCTTAAATCTAAGTGGGTCAGGCGGGGGGACTATTTACCCCTCCACCCACAAGCAGCTGAAGCAGGAAGTGTATCATTTAAATCCTCCTTCTACAATACTTCAAGATTTTAAGGCTCTGCATGAGTCACTGGAGGTATCATTAATTAGGATCCAACTAAAGTCTTCTCCTCTAGATTCCATTTCTTTTTCCGCCTACCCTTCCTGAACTCTTTTCACTTCAAAGTAGTTAAAAGCTGTGAAGATTTATAGTATATTGAACTCAAAGGAGGGATTATATTTGAGAGATGCAGGTCATGGTACACATGACAGAATACGAATCGCTTCCCCACAAGGATACAGGTGAAAAGCAGCTCAGCCGCATCAAATTCTCCAACCTATTTTCTTTTCCTCCATTCTTTCTGTCACTCCTACCATTCCATGCCCCCTGGAGAACAAATGGCACACTCAGTTGTCATCAAGATGTGGGAAGGAGAGATCTAATTATTGCATTATTTTTCTGCATACCCGAGTATTCTCCAAATCTGCAGAAACCACAGTTGCCCTGTTAGCAGCTTTGTTTCACTGATAAATCAACTTATTAGAACGTAACAAATGTTATACATCCCCAATAACTTATAACAGAAGTGTACGTATTCAGGTTCTTACTGAACTGTAACAGAAGCCTTGTATTGTAGACAATTCCAGTGACAGAACTGATCCATAACTGCAGCAGGAACAAGACCCTTCATGGCTCTCCCTTCTCTCTTTATGAAGTGTTTAAAATTATTTTAATCAAGTTGTTTTGCTTGCGTTTGTTTTAATATGAAAAAATTACTTGTTTTTATATCTTATTTGTTAAGAGTTATGTGAAGGAGGTGAGGTTCTGAGTAAGTGGTTCATTTTATCTCTTTTTATACTCAGGCAATCAGCTTTCCTCATGACCTTGTGCTGACAGGAAGGATGGAGGAGGATGGGGGTGGGAAAGGTGACTGGAGGAACACTCTAGATACGCAAAAAAAAATTCTGTTGGGTAATTTGAAAACATAAGCTTAACAGGAATGTACGCTGCAATTTTGTAGCCACTTACCTAGGAACAAACCTCATTTAACTCAGTGGGATTTATTGTAAGCTGATATGGAACAGTTGATAGTACAGACACACTTAGGGGGGAGAAAATGCAAATCATCCAGGCTTCATTTTGCACACTAGCTAAATTTCAGAGATTCTGCTGTCTTCTAGTTTTGTTTCAAATGACATTTTTCATACAGTGCACATTATTCAAGCCAGTTCTCTTCTCCCCCACCCCCAAGACTATTCTGTTGAAATGGTGGCATTGAGGGTGGGATAGGGATTGGTTGGTGTGATTTTAATAGCTGTTTGCGAAGGGAAATGGGAGAGAGAAGCAATGACTCAAAAAAAGACTATACTTTCTGTCAATGTTTTTTTTTTCTTTTTTGTAGTCAAAGCTTCTAGGAGGTTTCTGTTAATGAAATGTACTTGGAAGTGATCAATTGGCTCTTTATACAGCAATTGTTCACAATTTTAGAGCTCCTTATGTTCTTGTACTGTAACTCCATGAAAGCTTGAAAAATACCGTAGACTATGTTAACTAAACTTTTTACATGTTATAGTCCAAATACATCTACAATACTGTACTAAGGCTGGGGCTATTAACATAAATCTAATTTTCAAAGGAATGTATAAATGCTTTTCCCTTTGTGAATTATGGAGTGACATACAAGAGGGCACATCAAAACTATTTAATTTATGTATTAATGGTGCTAATTAAATGAATTAAACATTTTTCTATCTTGAATATTAATAACAACGAAATAATTTTCATCTTTTAACTTTAAAAGATTGATTTTCAAACCTAACATTTCAAGGTCTGAGTCTTCTGATTAGCATCCAAAATCAAGTCAATTCACCCTTTTCTCTAACTGCCTTTCTATTCATATCACTACAATTTAAATTAATCTTGATTATGAAGATGAAGATGGAGACCACAGAAGAAGCTAACCCCTATTCAGACCATGGAAGAACTAACTCATGTATGGTTGTTTATTTACAGAAGCCACCTTCAAACCTGTTGAATGCAGGGAGGGTGGGAGGAAAACTTCTAGTTCAAATGATGAGGGAATCATTTGTAATTAATTTTAATTTAATTATAACACATTAACTGCTGAAATTTATTATCCGTGACTAGAATAAAATAATGGCAAATATTCTTTATGAATCTAAATACCTTTCTCGTCTCTTCTTCTGTAGTTTTAATGTATCCAGGATCTGTTCTAACAGTTTTGTAGAAATAATAGAGAACACCCACTATACTAAGAAAGAAGGGAAGCTGAGCAAGTGTACCCGAAAGATGTTACCTCCAGTTAAGGAAGACATTTTCATTATTCATATATTTTGAATAAACATGCCCTTCCCAAGCTATGTTTCCAAGTTAAATGTCAATAAAGCTACTGCAAATTAAAAACAGGAAGGAATTCCTAACACATACACATTTTACCATTGGCACATTTAACAGACATTACACAACAGACATTACACAACTGTACAGGACTTTGAATCCAGAAAATCTACAATAGCAACTTTCACCCTCCTCATCACCCACTAGATCACAAGACAGAAGTCCTCTTTTCTTCCCATGTACCCAGAACCAGTATTACATGTTACTATGTACCAAATTCATTAAGCAAGCAAGCAAAGCATGCTGCTTATATACCGCCCCATAGTGCTTCAAGCACAATTTCATTATGGAGGCTACACATTGCCCCCCCCCCAGCGAGCTGGGTACTCATTTTACCGACCTCGGAAGGATAGAAGGCTGAGTCAACCCTGAACCGGCTACCTGGGATTTGAACCCCAGGTCGTGAGCACAGTTTTAGCTGCAGTACAGCGATTTAACCACTGCGCCACAAGGCTCCTGTACCCAAATATACTATGTGTGACAATTTATCTAGCATAGGCTTCCTTTCTGTTTATTCTATTAATGACATAGAAGCTGGTATAGTTTTGGATGACCTGACTGATGATACAAGGGAACTGATAACTCAGTAAATTTGCGACTTACTCACTGAATCTACTCAGTCTCAGTTAGTCACATGACTTCTTTATTGTTTGATGAAATGGCCTCTGAACCAACTGGTGCAAGTTAATTTGGATTTATGACTTTTGATATTTTCAATTGAAACAAAAAAGTGAACTAGATCAATCTCGGATAATATTTGCTCATCTCTTTTTTTATATTTCTAGGGATATGCAGGAATATCAACTTAGATAGAGGAATTGTAACAGAAACTTTGAGCAGAAGACTTTTTGTTCATGGAAGTTGGGGCCTTGGATACCTGAAGGACCGCCTCCTTCCATATGAGCCTACCTGGCAGTTAAGATCTAGCCAGGGGGCCCTTTTGAAAGAGCCATCCCCTAAGGAGATAAGAGGGACGGCTTGTCGGCGTCAGGTCAAAACCTTCCTGTTCCAGAAGGCTTTTAATTGAAATAATATTAGCTGTGGGTCAGATGGCAATTTTTATATATATTTTAATTGTATTTTAATTGTTTTGAATTTTTATTGCATTTTAAATTTTGTAAGCCGCCCAGAGACCTTTGGGTAGTGTGGGCGGCATATAAATTAAATTAAATTAAATTAAATTAAATAAATAAATAAGTTAGATCTGAAATTACATCTTATGTATCAGCTGCAATACAGTTCTGTAAGTTAGGGCATATAAGGGTGCTGATGTTGTTAGCTACAGTAATTTTTGAGAAATGAAACATTTCTGATTCCCTGAAAGGTCTTGAGGTTCCTTTTGGAATCCCTTTCATCACCAGGAAGCCATTGGGGCTATGAGGAATTTCCAATTACTAAAAATTGCCACCACTAGGATGACTTTACTGGCAGAAGCAATTTTGGTAAATAAAGACGTCCCCACCCTTTCCTATGGCCCCCCCAATGGTTTCACAACAGCAAAATGGATTCCACAAGAGCTTTGGGACCTGGGGCGGGAAGGATTAGAATTTTGTTTCCAGAAAAATCACTGAGGCTGATTATGTCATCAGCCTTATGAGGTGTAGCTTATAGAACAGGATTTCAGCCATCAAATGACAAGAATTGAGTTCATTTATCCATTTGTCTTAAACATCCACGTAATAAATAAAAAAGAACTATATACCTAAAAACTAAGCACATAACTTATTTCCATTCAGAATTTTTTGTTCTTGTATATAGCAAGAAGAAACTACATTAACATTTTCAAATGATGAAGAAAATATGCCATGATATATGATTTAGTACTGCTCAATATACAGAGCTACAACATCATTAGCAATACTACTACAAAATAAAGACTTCAGTCACAGTATAGCAGTAGCAGCAGCACTAAGTATTCTCAGCAGCGAAGCAAATTTATACAAGTCCTTAGCTGGCATATGCCCAAACCATTCGCAGGAATTAATCCATATAATTGTATTAATGAGATCTCATTAGAAAGCATAAAAAGAGAAAATGCAACTTCAGAGATGAAGTAATTAAGAGAGATACCATTTCATACTAGAACAGATTACTGCAGGCTTAATACACTAATTATTCTTTTACACACAAATCTCTCTGTACTCTTATCAATTTAAAATTTTGTTTAACATTCTCATAAACCCAGTGTATAGAAAGAAGGCAACAGAAGGCCGTAAATTCAATACACGCATGTCAAATTGATGCTGTTCACACAACTGAGTCATTTATTTCTGTGCCAAATACCAAAGCCATGAGAGACAGTACCTTAGGAGGATACATTTAAAGGGCTAAGAGTATGTCCTCTTGGAAAAAAACTAGGTTTATAAATTAGAATTTTGGTTGTATGTTGAAATGTAGGCATTTTTCTTGAACAGAATACTAATATACATGTGGATATACATCTTCTCATTCACTGTAGTATGCACCACAATTAACTGTAAATCTTTACTGGTAATGGCGTGGCTAAAAAAATCTTGTAAAATAAATAAATATCTTCCCTATAACCTGTAAGTGCTCTGAACAAGATGATGAGTATATCCCCCAATACTGCAGTTTAAAAAGCATATGCTGTGAACGAGACAGAAGTGTCTGCTTTACCTTGCTATGACTGTCTAACAAATCATTAAGAGGCAAACAACCCTGATAATTATGGGAAATCAGTTTTGTGAGGGAGAGAAGAGGTGCACAATGTCAGGCTGTGTTCTAGGACCTGAGATTATTGTGTTTCAAATAGAAATGAAGACAAGACAGACCTTGATAGCTCAGCGGTTTTGCTATCTGGCTGCAGAGCCAGAGGTTTGGACTTTGATTCCCCACTGTACTTTCTTGACAGGGGGTGGATTCAATGAGCCATAGAATCCCTTCCAACTCTGCAGTTCCAAGATGATGATGGTGATCTGGATAATGATACATCTACAGTATGTGGTCTCTGGAAGATCAGCAGGAATTTCTGCAGTAAAACAATTGTCCTGTCAAATTATGCCACTGAAATTCTAACAAGGTTACTAGGAGTGTACTTTTGCATTAAAGACACCTTTTGTCCAGTGTGAGTACAAATTCCTGGGCTTGTAATACTTAAGTTCTAAGTGTGTATCTTTTCCACCAGGATCCAGTTGGTGGATTTTGGGAATATGGTAAAAAATAAAATAGATCCTTCTAAACTGAAATCTGCCTGATGCTAATATAAATTAACATTAGATCTGTAGATACACTGTCACTTCAAATGTGACCTTTCTTTGTCAGACAAGCCCTATCTTCCCAAGTTCCCAATAAGATCAAATTGTATCTTATGTTGCTAATTCAGCATACATATGATATTAAAGTCCCAAAACAGCTTGCTACAAAATTTTATGTCCAGATATTTCTAAGTTTCCTTCTAAGAACCAAGAATCAACATGTACATAAGCCTTCTGAGGAAATCGGGTGGATCTGTATCTTCAATAATACTCTGTTTATTCTGTTATTGCCAGAGATAAAAGGATATTAGGAAGGAAATAAATGAAAAAGGTCCATGATATCCAGAAGATGGAACTAAGCATAAATGCTATCGGGAAATATTGTAGTTTATTAAATCCTACAAATAACCTGAAAAAGAAATTAAAAAAAAGTTTTAAAAATTGGAATCTTATCCACAAACATTTAAAACAACATCATCTTAAAATATTACATGTATCAATTTTTAAAGTTAATGTAGGATTGTATTCTTGAAGGCTTTCATGGCTGGGATCCAATGTAGGTTTTTCAGGCTGTTTGGCCGGGTTCTGGATGCTTTATCGTAATATACTTTTGGCCCTTAAATAATCGGTGGTATCATAATGTTTAATTCTGGTGTTTTACCAACTAGTTGGAACAAGCCACAATTCTTTACTCGTTTGTAATATGAAATAAGGAACTGTGGATTATTTTTCAATAAAAGTAGAGGTTGTCACCCTCTTCTTGCATACAAGATCAAGGCTTATCTTGTGGAAATTGTTTTTCTGTTATTTTCCAGCCAGGCATTATAAACTACTACAGAAACCCAAAAGACTTAAACTGCACAGTTCAAGTCTACAGAGATGTTTTTAGGCCCTAAACATTAGGTGCTACTTAGCACAGTAGATTAATTACTATTGCTCTACATGGAAAACATGGAAAAATGAATGGAATATAAATTGTCATAAGTATAGCCATAACCTATACCTATATTATTTTGCAGACATACTTTGGAATGTCACAACCAGTGCCCCTTTCTATTGCATGTACACCCTGAATTACATTGAGTGCCACACAAATGCCATATTTGGAGTTTTCAAGAGTTTCTAAGTTGTAAGTAAGATAATGAAATAATATGTGAAGCAAATCATTTTCTTTATTTTTGTTCTTCACAGTATGCAGTGGAATATCTCCAGTCTAAGAAACACATTTTTCTAATGAAGCCTAAATCTTGCATGTGAAGGAGAATTAGAAATAGTACACAATATCAAGGCTCACTACAACTCACTGGTGATTACCTGAAGCAAGTTTAAACCACAGTTCTGGTATGTATCTAAACCGGGTTATGTTTTGATCATACATTTTCACTCAAAATCTAAAACATTTTAACTTCTTGAGCTTCCAGCAACAAAGACTACAAAACAAAACAAGAATGCTACACATACCTACCTTGCAAAGAAAGAGAGAGCAACAAATATGAAGACTAGCAAGCTTCCTTTCAACAGCCAAGAATCAGAATTTAGGTCTGCTACACATCCTATTGCCCATATCAAGATCAAGGATGAGATAAGCAAAAGCAAGAACTACAACAAAAGAAAAGAAAATGTGCTTCATTACAACATGGTATGGGGGAACAAAATGAAAAACCTGACACAGCCATGCTGATGTAAAAAGATAACTTTTCCAAGCTCTTCTCCTGAATCAGTCTTGTGTACTAGCCTGAAAGCAAAACCATCACCTCAGCTGGAATGTTTCTTCTGATCTGAATTACTTCACTGTTGTGTTAAGATTTTTTATTGCACTACCTGGAAGTTACTGTTGCTCTCCTTCCATAACCAGATTAGCAACAGCAACAGAACAAACAAACAAACAAACAAACAAACAAACACACACACACACACACACACACACACACACACACACACACACAATGATTAGTAGTCCCCATGGGCCAGTAGACCCACTGAATAAATGGGATCTACTACATAAATGTTGATGCATCATTCAGCAACTGATTCAATGTGTACAGTCTAGTTGGGACTACCAGTTGGATTTATGTCACATTTCTTTATTTTTAAATGACAAGCACATTCACACACACACACAAACACACACCCCCTTGTAGGCAAACATTTGAAAGATTTTTTAAAAATAAGTATGTGAAATTTTGTCATCTCCCTCAGTCATCTCTTGATTTTTCTACCTTTCATTACCAGGTTAAAACTCTCAAGGGGCTCTTGTTAACTCTCAAATGTAACATGGAGGACTTTGTTAGATATATTTATTTATTTTAAGTTTTTAACTTCACTCTTCAGCACAAGACAGACACACCCCCGGGCAGCTTACATACAGACAAGAAATGAGATAGTCTCTTCCTGTAGGTTTACAGTCTAAGAAACAAGATGAAACCGGGATGAGGAGAGGAAGGGAAAATAAGCACATACAGGCACCAAAGTTTAAACTGTAGGTTTTATGAAGGCCAGACAAAATGGAAGCTGTTCAGGGAGGAGCCAAAAGAAAGTAATCTTTCAGAACAACTAATGGAATGGCCCTACTTCCCATCTGCATCTGCTGCAGCTTGACAGAATGGCTGCTATCAGGTCCTGCTGTGATGGAAAATGTGTACCAGATAGAACCTGAAGTGAACCAGGGAGTTGCCATTAAAACCACTGTGAGAGGGGGGGAAAGGGTGCAAAACCAACATGTCCCCCATTTCAAACAGTTTGGACAATCTTGGCAGCATGGCCCCCGGGCAAAAACTGCTATTAAATACTAGGTTGATGAGGGAAAAACTAACAGTCACTCAAGACCAGATCAGAACAATCTTATATTGCAAAAATATGGCTGGATGATGCTTGTGAGGTTAATCTCAGCCAGTTCTGCTCACCTGAGTTATTGGTATACTAATAGGGAAGACCAGGGACGTGGGGAGACAGAGTTGTTGTAGTGACTCCATTCCTCTTACCAGGTGCTCTATCCTGCTGTCTGTGAGGCTTAAGTGTATATATTGAATGTGAGCACCTGTGGCAGATTAGGGATACTACTGGTGTACAGCCCATCCCACTGCTCAGTCTTCCTGAGCCAGCCTAGTTAGCCTTGGTGGCATAATACTGGAGTCCTTTCAATTTCTGATGCCGGAGGACTTCACTATCCATACTGAGGCTATTTTGTCAGGAGCAAGGTCTGTCCAAAATAGTATCAGATCCCACTCACACTGCAGGAAACGCTCTGATTTTCTATACCGGGAAGGTATAATAGTGATCTGTGTGTGGAAAAACTCTCTGTAGTTCCATTGTCATTACCTGGTGGGGTTTAGTCACTGCAACTTGCAACCTCAAGCTGGGGGGCTGACCAAGATGGTGCACCGCAGGAGGCTTATGAATGGTTTTTGGGAAATTTCCTGTTGTTTTGGCCAGCAGTTCTGTCAAAATCCTGGCTGATCTCTGGAATGGGGAAACTGCAAGAGCAGTAGACACAATTACTCCTAAGTTTCCCCTTGTATAAACTAGAGTCAAACTAGAGAGCTGGTGCTGATGAAATTAATGAGATGGAATTTAGAGTGACGATGACAGAAAACATGGAGAAAATCTTACTGGACATGAGCTAGAGCTCATTGCAAGGCCTATTCCTTATTGAGTTGATGGCAAAGAAATAATTTTTCTGTGTCCACATTGCATCTGCTAAGAGTTGCCCAGCAGAGATGCTTTGAGTGGCTGAGCACTTATTACACCACAGGAGGAAAATGTAGATGACTCGACTGTTATGAACAATTTGCACAGCACTTTGCAATGCATTTTGACTTGGATGCTGTAATTGCAACAGATCAAGTGGATGCAAATTAAGCTCCTGCTTGCCCATTAATAACAGATATGTTTCAACATTTGCAGCCTGAGGCTGCAGACAGGATCTTTGGAGAAGGGAAGGCCAGCACTTCCATCTTGGATCCTTGCCTGTCTTAGCTCATAAACGTAGCCACAGGTGCTTTCATAGGCATCCTTCAGTCTCATCATAGGCATCCTTCGGTCTCAAGAGACTATGGTAACATGCTCTGAATCGAGGAGTGTCCTCTCCAGAACATGAAGCCCGGGTAAGGTACTGTGGAGGATAGGCTGTTACCCAAGCAGCAGATCCCCCCTCTCCACATTGCTGAAATGATCCAATGGAAAGGCAAGAGCCAATACAACTGGTTCCAGCAATGTCGCAGGAGTTGGCAGAACGACACATGCTGCCTCCGGGACTCCAGCTCCGGATTTTGCCTCGAGGTTAACTCCTGAAGTCTTTTCCATGAGTGGATATAGCCACAAGGCATTGGAGGTTTGAAATCGGAGTTTTCCTTCTCCTAGATGGGCTGCCTTCCATGGCTGACGAGCCCCACCTACCCGGCTTTAGCTGAATGATTAACAGCAGTTGTGAATACTTCTGTTTAGAGATGGGGGTATTTGTATAAGAATACCCCCCCAGGTGGAAATAACAAGGGTGGAAATAACGAGGGACTGTCCACTTACAATTTCGCCGCTGCCACCAGCTCCACAGTGCCTTCCTATCGCTACTGCCATTGTCCACAATCGATTACCCAGTCCTGGTAGGAGGCCAGATAACAAGCCTCTCTGCTAGGTCAGAGAGTGGCTAATCCATTGCGGAGAACTGCACGATAGGAAACTGCCATTGTGAGTGGACAGTCTGGCCCCATGGCTAAATTTATTGCCTAAAACAATGGTCCCCAACCTTGGGCCTCCAGATGTTCTTTGACTGCAATTCCCAGAAGCCTTCACTACCACCTCTGCTGGCCAGGATTTCTGGGAGTTGAAGTCCAAGAACATCTGGAGGCCCAAGGTTGGGGACCACTGGCCTAAAAGATGCAGTTGTAAGACTATTGTTGAAAAAGCCCTCCTTGAACCCCATTGTGCTGAGCAATTAATGGCCAGTCTCCAATATTCTGTTCTTGGGCAAGATGCTTAAGCAAATGGTGGCCTGTTAGCTCCAGATACTCCTGGATAAAACAGATTATCCATTTTAATCTGACTTGAGGCCTGAGTATGTGATGGAAAGTTTTGATCAACATAGTTGATGATCTAGGTCAGGAGCTGGACATGGGAACTGTGCCCCTGTTAGTTCCTGGTGCTTTTTGATACCACGTGCCATGCTATCATTTTGGGATGTCTCTCTGGGATGGAACTTGGTGGCACTGCCTTATAGTGGCCCCAGTCTTTCCTGGAAGGCTGACTTCAAAAAACGGTGCTGGGAGACTCTTATTTGTTGGTCTGTGCTGTCCCTCATGGCTCTCTTTTGTCTTCTATGCTATTTAACATATACATGAAACTGCTGAGGAAAGCTGTCTGAAATGCTGGAATTTGGTGGCACCAACATGCTGATGACACTAAAATCTTTCTCTCCTTTCCATTTGAATATGAAAAAGCTGTTTCACTTATAAACTAGGCTCTGGAGTCAGTAATAGATAATGATGAACAAATTGATACTTAATCCAGACAGGGCAGAGGTGCAGCTTGCCAGTCAAAAGTCAGATCCATGAATAGGGATTCAACTTGTGCTAAGTAAGATTATACTTCCTATGAAAAATAAGGTTTGCACTTGGGTGTGCTCCTGGCTAGATATAAGACTTCGTTATTTCTTGAACTTCAACCCTCAGAATTCAGCAGGAATTCCCTCTGCCAGAATTCTGGGACCTTTAGCTAGGAAATTAAGGCCATCACAGGAGTGTTCAGTTCAACACAGCTGGAGAATGAAGGCTCTGGCTGCCATTATCTCCATGGGAGGAAGAGGAAGTGGTTGGGAGGGGCTAAGCTCCATGGAAGCTGCAAGAGATAAAGAGACCAGTAGTCTCTTTACTCATTAATGTCAGTACAAGATGTCTCTCAATAAACTACCAGTCCCCTAATAGCTTGCAGCTCCATCAAAGTTTTGTCTCTCCTACCCACTTCCTCTTTCTTCTACACATAGAGATAATTGTCAGAGCCTTCATTTACCACCTCTGTTTAATTTTTTGGCTAAGCCTCCAGAATTCTGCAGACTGAAGTCCAAGAAATACAGAAGTGCCATGCCTACACCTGGATGCATTCCGGTTGCCAGAAGTAGAGCTGCACAATTAAAGCTGGTGTGCTGGTTGTATTCATTCCCAGAGGTGTCTGACTTGACTACTGTGGTACAAGTCTTAGTTACAACCCAATTGGATTATTATAGTGTGCTCTATATGAGGCTCCCTTTGAAGTGTGTTCAGAAACTTCAGGTGGTCCAAAACAGTGCAGCCAGACTGCTGACATGGGTGAGCTGCAGGGAACACGTAAATCTTCCTACAACAGCTTCATTAGTTACTGGTCTGTTTAAATGCACAATTCAAAGTGCTAGTAATGATCGATATGGGCCTATATCACTTGCGTCCAGGCCATCTGAAATAATGTATTCTTCCATACAAGGCCCCTTGGGCTTTCAGATCTACTTCAGAGGCCTTTCTGATGGTCCCCGTCACTGTCAAGAGACTTGTTTCATAGGGACTTGAGAAAGGGGCTATTTTAATTTTCTATTGTTTTTAAACTGTTTTGTAAGCCTGTTTAAGAAAAATTGTGGCAAGTAGAATACAATAAAATAATTGTTCACTTCTATTAATACTACTGGCTACAGACTCTATAATTGGCTTTTGAAGATAGAAAAGCTATATTCTCCTTACATTCTTTGGCAAAAGAAGATCCTGTTTCACAGGACTTGGCTGTGAAACAGATCATGAACTGTTAATATAAAAAATTACAATAAAGTCAACTGTGCCTAATTGGTGACTTTAGACCAACCTATATTCTGGATAAGAGTCTACATAATATGGTGGAATAGAATACATAGTTTCCATTGCCAAAGGTATCAAACAAGGCTACGTTTTATCACCTTATCTATTCAACTATAGATGTAACATACTGCATGAAAAACAGAGTTAGACTCAAATGAAGGAGGAGTGAAAACTGATGGAAGAAACATAAATAATTTAAGATAACCAGACAACACCATATTAATGGTAGAAGGCAGCAGTGACTTGTAACAGCTGCTGAAGAAGGCAGAAGGCATGTAAAAGCAAGATCACAATTGAACATTAAGACAAAAATCATAACTACACAAGAGTTAAACAACTTCGATAGTGACAATGAAGAAACTGAAATACTTAAAGATTGTATCTTGCTGAATCATCAATCCAAATGAAGACAGTGAATAAATCAGAGACAGATTGAAACGGCAGCTATGAATATACCAGGAAAGATCTTTCAGAGTAAAAATGTGTCACTGGAGAACAAGATCAAGATAAGCCACAACATAGTATTTCTAATTAATATGCATGGATGTGAAAGGTAGACAATGAAGAAAGCTGACGTGAAAATATTGGTTCATTTGAAAAGTGCTGGGTGTTGGAGAATTTTACAGACATCACAGTCTGCCAGAAAGACAAATAAGTGGGTGTTACTTCAAATCAATCCTGAACTCTCTAGAGAAGGAAAAAGAACTAAGCTGAGTGCTATGTTTTAGGAATATAATGAGAAGATAAGACTCACTGGAAAAGACAACAATGTTGGGAAAAGCTGAAGACCACAGGGAAAAAAGGCAGGCATAGCATTAGATTGATTCAATGAAGGAAGCTATGGCCTTGAATTAATTATAGGACTTTTCCAAAATCACTATATCATAGAGTTGCCATATGTTGGAAACATCTTCATTGCATAAAACAACAAAGGTACTCACACCATCACAGGACCTGAACCTAATGAACACTTCACCTCTGTAATCTGCTGGCTGTCCCATTTTTTTCCTTACTAACAACAAGTATGTAACATTTTCTCTACTATCTAACCTTTTCCCTTGCTTTCTTCAAAGTTATGTTTCTGCACTCTGTTTTCTAACTCAAATATAGTTTCAAAACAAGGACAATGTTGTGTGCCAAGATTTGTTTGAGTGTAGGGTACCTCATTTTTTTCAAGAATCTTCATAAACCTTGATGTTTTTCTGTCCCTCACTTTTTCTTCTTCAGAAAGCAAGTGAATAATGACACGATTTTTAGTTTGATGTGCAAGATCAAGTGGTCTTTCTCCCTTAAATAAATAAATAAATAAATAAATAAATAAACAAACAAACAAACAAACAAATGACTTCAATACCAAGACACATTAAGAAAAAACAGTAGTTATGTAGTCATGTACTTAGGATGAGACTATTCTAACGAAATGTTGCAAAACATGTTAGATTTTTGTTGCAAGTTAAGCTTGTAATGTTTCAAACTTGGGGATAGGAAGTAGATGAACAGATATATTATCTGTACGCAAATGAACCCAATTATGACAAACTGGTCGACTAATTATAAATTGATTTGAATAATTGCACCCTCTGTAAGCCATGTAGTCATATCTCCAAGCAAAGTTAGAATGATGTAGCATTACAACCTCAAGGGATGTACTTGGAGTCTCAAACAAGAGAATGTTTGATGTACTGTATCTGCAATATAACATACAACAGGAACAGTAAAAGCCCAGGCTTTTTCATGTGCTCTTTTAATAAGCACATGTATTTAGGTTGAAGGTGTAAGATGTTGCACTTCATTAAATTATTGATGTCATAATCCTACAATCATCCAGCTATCCCATTTTAAATCACAAACTCAGGCATTCATTTAAGGATGACATACAAAGGTCACCTCTGCAAATACAAAGTAATCCATCTATTCTAATAACAGCTTCCCTCCCCCACAACAAAAGATAATCACTATTCAGTACAGAAAATACTTCCCATAATGAAACCCACATTTCTACAACTTTGCATTTTTTTTTCAAAGAGAAAAGGCCATTCAGATGAATGAAGCTCGTTGCAGGGATTACACAGCCCCTCTGTTACAGCAGCTCCACTGGCTGCTGATTAGTTTCTGGGCACAATTCAACGTGCTGGTTTTAACCTATAAAGCCCTAAATGGCCTGGGTCCAAGCTATCTCCTGCTCAAGTGTTAACATCAAGTGAGGTCTTTGTTTTGGTCTGCTACTTTCATAGGTGTGTCTGATGGAGACACAGGACGGAGGCCTTCTCTGTTCCCAGACTCTGGAACTCCCACCCACAGGAGGACAGACCGGTCCTGTCTTTGCTGTCCTTCCGCAAGCAGGCAAAAACCTTTCTCTTCATGCAAGCCTTCCCTGAGTACAGGGATGGGTAATATCTATAGGGGGCCACATGAAAAATCTGAACTGTGTGCGGGGTGGTGGTGGGTAGTAATAGGCCCCCATTGGGTGAGGCCCTGCGGTGAACGAATTACAAGGCTGACATATTTAACTCCCTAAACTTTTTAGGGAGTTAACAATGTGAGCGTTGCAATTCACCGCGGGGGGGGGGGGGGAAGGAAAAAAAACCCTGACACTGAGCTAACTCACCTGTCCTCTGTCCCCCCGCGGCCTTCCTCTCCAACTGTCTTCTATCCCGCGCAGGCGACGTGATGCGTTATCACATCACCTGCGCAAGGATCGCTTCCGGCCTCTTGAGCTGCAGGCTCCACAGCCTGCAGCTCAAGAGTAACAGTCAAAACTCGTGAGATCCCAACGTCAGATCTCACGACTTTTGCTTACTGCTGTGCTGGGTGACCGGAGCCGGAGCTCCGACTCATTCAGCAGTGACGGGCGGGCCAGACAGGAGCGGCTCTCGGGCCATATGTGGCCTCCGGGCCACACTTTGCCCAGGTCTGCCTCAGCAACAAGCTACCTGTTGGTGATTTTTTTTAGATGGATTGCTTTGACAAGGTTTTTGGTGCCACTTCTGTTTTCCATTTTTGTGTTTTTCATTTCTCAGAGTGGCATTTTTAATATATTTGTATTTATTGTTCTCATCTTTAATATTGCCTTTTAACACCATGTTTTCCTGAAAATAAGACAGTGTCTTATATTAATTTTTGCTCAAAAATGCATTAGGGCTTATTTTCAGGGGATGATTTATTTTACAGTCATGTCATCTTCTTCTGGTTGCTGCACAATGTAGCACAGTGGTGGAGGGCGGGGTTTCACTTAACCCGGGCTTATTTTTGGGGTAGAGCTTATATTACCAGCATCCTGAAAACTCATACTAGAACTTATTTTCAGGTTAGGTCTTATTTTCGGGGAAACAGGGTAATGTAAGATGACTCTTTATACTTTGTTCTTAGCTTTAAATATTTAATGTTGTTATCCATCGCTGTCTACTCATTGTTTTCAGCTTTAAATATTGTCTTTCAATGTTGTAAGTTGCCTTGGGTCCTTTTCAAGGAGAAAAGCAGGGTAAAAATATTTTAAATAAATAAATATTTTGCCTCACACTATTTCTTGAAGCAATAATAATATTAATAACTAACAGGCACCAGTCAAAGAGAGGTGCCTAAGGCTTTGGGCATGCTGACATTTTTCTTTGAAATAGTATATCACCATATCATATCACAACTTGAGATTTGAAACTGAGAAGTAGTTTGCAGCATGGAGAGTGTGAGGCCTCCTGGGTACACAGAACTTACCACAGATGGATCCCAGCCAATATTTACATAGCATTTTGAACATTATGTCTGCAACTCTGCAAGGTAGGATCTTTACTATCCACATACTGCACATACAGTGGGGTCTTGACTTAAGAACGGCTCGAGTTAAGAACATTTTGACTTAAGAACCACTCTCATAGGAAAATATTGACTTGACTTACTTAGATTTGAGTTAAGAACTGAAAAAAACCCACGTGGGAGGCAGGGAAAGTGCAAAATGTGAACTTTCCGTTAACTGTTGGCCAGTGAAAAGGGTGCCTGTCTGCTTCCTCACTCCTCCCAGCGTTTAGAGAGTGGACTGGGAGACAGTCTTCAGACTGCCTGGTACTGCCTGGACTGTATTTTCCCTGCCTTCCCTGAACCTTTCTTGACCTAAGGAAAAAAAAGAAACAAAATATCCCCCTCTAGTGGCAGAAGGCGGAATAGCAGCTTCCCATTAGTTTCTATGGACGGAAAAGAGCAGATATGGATCAAATGGTTTTCAGTGCATTCCTATGGGAAATGCAGATTTGACCTGAGAACTTTTTGACTTGAGAATCGCCTTCCAATACGGATTAAGTTCTCAAGTCAAGACCCCACTGTACGTACTAAGGTGAAGAAATTATGCACTATCTAAAGGCATTTGAAAAGTTAACGGTGAACCTGGGACTGCCTGGTTCGGTTTCTTAGCCACTGTATAACATCAACACTCAAATGCATCTGATTTGCCTTTCATCTTTGTAACAGTACTAAAATGTTTTTGTAGATAATCCGGCACCATACAGGGAACAAACTTTTCTGATTTAGGATTCTGAAACAGAAAGCAAAACCTTTTTTTGCTGCAGTTGGAAAGAGAAGTCCTAAACTTAAACTCTAAAAATTTACCTACAATTATAATAGCCAAGGAAGAACTTTAATGATAAAAACCAAATCATACCTTGACATTTTTGATGTCCAGACTAGACCCAGCTTCTAGTAATAAATCTACAGCATTAACATTTCCTGCGAGAATGGCCCAGTGCAATGCAGTATTCTTCTCTACATTGTCAACAGCTCTGATAGAGGGATTAAATTTTAATAGAAAACGAGTAGGTTCCATCCTTGAAGAAAATAAGGACACATAACAAGCTAGTAAAGAGCAAGTATCACACTTTTTAAAAAATCATATTGAAAATCATTGTTAATAGTAATCCTAGCATGGTAGTATCTAGGAAAAATTGCAGAGTGGTAATCATGTTAGCTTTTTATAGCAAATACAAACGTATCCAAAAGGTTCATTAAAGTATAATATATTTTGAAGTCCCACACTCTTTTTTTTATTTGCTCAGAACTAGAACATTTAAATATCTAAAATAAAACACTCAGAACCAATTTTTCTGAATGTTTATTCCAGACACAGGAAATTCATTTCACCTGCTGATACTTCCACACACCCCTTTTCCTTTTTTTAAAGTACAGTGGAGCTATGCTGAAGTAGGGAAGGTGAACTTATTTAGACATAGCACTAAAACCACTGCTAGAATGACAGCTACCTCTTGTTCCTATCTGATTTTATTTTTTTAGAAAAATAGGAAATGTCTTATATCAGGTCAAACTATCTGTTCTTGTAACCCACCATTATCTACTGTGACCTTGCTCCCAAGGTCTCAAGCACAGATTTGTCTTATCACCTATTTCTTGATATTCTTTTAAACTGGAAAGGTCATGGATTGAATCCAGATGGCAGTTTAATAATACCAATGCTCTGCCTCATTATTAGAATTTTACAGAGGGGTCCAAATGATGTCTTCTTTCACTTGTAACCTTCCTATTTTTTCAACTTATTCTGACATCTTTTTTCTTTCTACAAAAAAAATCATATAGGAGGACAAGACAGAATAATTGTTCAGTATCTTTTGATCTGTAGAGCTAGAAATGTGCCACTTGTGGTTTTTTGGATTATGCAATGTACTATTCAGAGGAAGCAATGACCATTCCACTAATTTTCACACTAGCAGGTCATGCACTCCCTAGTTGCCTCTCTGGTAACTTCACCTTAAACCAAGCCACTGATCTTTAGTAACACTAGGAGAGGCTTTAGCCTAAAGGACAATCACCCTCAAAACTTTTAAAATTATTTGGTGTTGTCTTTTTTTACTGTGCCCTAGCCACTTTTCTTGCCTCGTGCTGCTATCTATTTTACATTTAGATGCTGAGTGAGGTTTCTTTTCCTTCTATAATATGTGGTATTGCACACACTTGCATGACAAGGGTGTAGTGTTTCTATTTGTAGATTACTTAATATCTTCCAAGATACTCATAAATTAAATAATAATGAGAGTTTGGTTCTGAACATACAAAAGCGTTTTATTCAAGTAACAAAGCTAAATGCTAGGAAGGAAAAGGTAGATTCTAGGGTATAGCCTATTCATCATATAAACCTACTGCCAATTATATTTATAAATATACCTGTACATTTGTCTAGTATAACGGAATTTCCAGATTCCAATTCCTAGAATTCTCCAGCTCACAAACTTACACCTGCAGACATCTAAATTTGACTCACCTGCACCACTGCCCATCTCCCACGCTGCATGGCTGTCTTGGGCCTTCCTTCCTGTTGGTAATGTATAGAAAGGGAAGTTGCCACAGTGATAGTCTCACTGCCCCTTAGGCTCTTCTACAAAGAACAACTGCTCCCAGGAAGCCCTGTGGCAACTTCCATTTTTTTGTACATTAAGGCCTGAGAAAATCATGCAGACTGGGGGAAAGGCCCTGGTGATAGTGGGTGGAATGTAGGCGTGGGCCTGTTCGAAATCTCAGAATTTTGTCTCAGGAATTCTTGGAATTATGGAAGTTGGAGTCCAAAAAATGGCACATCCCTGGAATGCTACTCCCACACACAATATATTTAGGCATGCAGAGAGATCTAAACACTGTATACAGTGAATCAACACTGAACCAATTACACTGCTCAAAGAAAAGAAATATCTTTTGTAATTGTTTACTGAAGATTCATTATTCATTTAAAAGACCAGGGTGCAATAGTAATTAACACAGCTCCCACTGTACTCATTTGCCCTAATATTCTTACATGATTGTACTTCCATACATCTCTGACAGGTAATTTTGTCTACTGAAACTATTCTTTTCATTATATATTCTTTCTTTATTTGTATCAGAGTGTTGCACAATTTAAATTATGAAGCTATTTGAACTAAACAGCAGTTTTAAGAATAGGGTCTGTCATACAAATACTACAGTTGTTATCTGGAAAAAACCTGAAAGATGATACACAACTTAAAGGAAAAATATTTGTTTAGAAAAATGTGATATAACTAAAAGACTTTTGCTGGAAATATTAAAATTCTCACATAAGATATACCTAATGTTGAAGTTTCTTACACAGCTAGCACTGTAATTTAACTTAGAATTGAACATGTACCCCCATTAAAGAAGACTTTGCATATGACAGGCCAAATAATAAGCCTTGTATAAAAAATAAAATTACTGAAAGGGAAAATCATTACATTACGCTCTTACCAGAAAGATCTCACCTGCAATAGAGAAATAATTGCTGAATATAGGTGTACTGATCTCACAAAAGTTATCCATCTAATGTTCTGTCATATTTTTCATTATAAACACTGCTCTCAGGATTTTAGCAATCAGCTGTGAACAGCTGCTTTGGTAACAAATATGTCACTGGCTATTTCTCCCTGAAACATTTGTTCAGCAGCTTTAAAAAATACAGCAGGCTTAAATTTGCAATTATATGTATACCTGTTCAGGCACATATCTCACTGAAAGGACTGCACTGTTCATTAATTATTATAGCTACTCACCCAATTACTTTGTGGGCTGACAACATTAGAGGGGTTTGTCCATTGCGATCAGTTGTATCAACACTCTAGATATGAGAAGACATTTAACAATTAAGAAAATGAAGGTTCTGTATTTCATTACAGCTACATCTCAATAACATTCTAAGTTTCCTTCGTGCACTACACTTATCATTCATAGGAAGCTGTTCAAGGCCATCTCTATTGTGATTTTATTGCATGTCTATGATCTCACTGTTCATTCAACTACATTTTCAAGAACTTCTATTTTTCAAGACAATCTACAGTATTATTTTGAATCTCTAATTCAATTTCTTGAGCTGCTTGATTTTTACTGATCACTACAAACTTGGCTGCAGGGTCAGAAGACCAAACCGCAGAAGCCTGTGCTGCAGGGTCAGAAGACCAAGCAGTCGTAAGATCGAATCCACGCCACGGAGTGAGCTCCCGTCGCTTGTCCCTGCTCCCGCCAACCTAGCGGTTCGAAAGCATGCAAATGCAAGTAGATAAATAGGGACCACCTCGGTGGGAAGGTAACAGCATTCCGTGTCTAAGTCGCACTGGCCATGTGAACACGGAAGATTGTCTTCAGACAAACGTTGGCTCTATGGCTCGGAAATGGGGATGAGCACCGCCCCCTAGAGTCGAATACAACTGGACAAAAATTGTCAAGGGGAACCTTTACCTTTACCTTACAAACTTGGCTTTCTTAATGCTTGTTTTAATGTTGTGTTCGTTATTTGCTTCACCGTATGTTTTGTATAACCTTTGTTACCTGACTTTTCTGTCTATCAGATGTTATTGAAACCCTCTCTGTCAATAATTATGCTGTCATCTGAAACAGTATGAGAATTTTTAAGATGTTGTGGAACAACAAACTAAAAAAAGAGGTCTTGAGTGTATAAATGCTTGTAGTACACTTCTTCATATGTATCTCTATGTCCTTTGTCATCTGACTTTCAACTTTAACTGCTACCTTTTTTTGTCAGTACAAACTTCTATTTATACAAATATCCATTGAAGATATTTACACATATTTACCGTATTTTTCCATGTTTATGACCCTCCAATGTATACGACCCCCTAATTTTGTCCCTTGACACACGTGGAGGAGCAGTCAATGGGCAGCCGCAAGGGGCGGCTCCGCCTCCGTCTTCTGCTCTTACTGCCTCCGGCGCCCAGTCACATCACCACTTTGTCCCCTGCCTAAAGGGAGCCACGAGTGGTGCTGGAGGCAGCAATCCAGGCGAGGAGGCAGGAGCAGGAGGAAGAGGAGGTGAAGATGGAGGCAAAGGAGCAGCCACACTCAGCCACCTCTCGCTGCTGCCCATTGATTGCTGCTGCTGCCGTCCGGTCATCTTCTCCTCCTCCTGCCAGGGCTCACCTCCAGCTCACGTCGCCACCTTGTCCCCTGCCCAAAGGGAACCTGCAAGTGGTGCTGGAGGAGGCAATCAGGTGGCGGCAGCAGTCAATGGACAACAACGAGAGGCTGCTCCTTTGCTTCCGCCTCCTTCTGTGTACAAAATGACATTCAATTTTTCCCTCTAATGATTTTAAGAAAATGTGTCATTTTATACATGGAAAAATATGGTACCAGTAACTCCATTAGCATGTCCTACTGGACTTTGTCAAAGACTTTCTCACAGTCAGTAAAGTACATATGCATATCAACATTCACAGAATGGCATCCCCTCTCAAGTAATATGAAGGCAGATTAGTGCTTTCTTGGTTCCAAATTCTCCTCTGAATGAATCCAAAGCACTGTCCCTTCTCTGTATTTCCTACAAATTATGTTTTCTTTTATCTTTAACAAAATGTTAGCCAAGTGGCTCATAAAGCTTATCATTCTACAAAAGTGGTCATCAACCTTGGCTCTCCAGATGTTCTTGGGCTTCGACTCCCAGAAATCCTGGCAAGCAGAGGTGGTAGTGAAGGATTCTGGGAGTTATAGTCCAAGAACATTTGGAGGCCCCAGGTTGGGGACCACTGTTCTACATTTTCCTTTTGGGGTGATGTAATAAAGAATGATCTCAGCTGTATTTCAGAACTGATTCCTATTCTGCACATTTAATTGAAAAGATTCACTAAAATACCTAAATAGCTATCTTCTATTATATGGAACATTTATGTGAAAACATAATTGAACCCAAGACGTTTGCTGCTTTTTGCTAGATATATTGCTAAAGTGGCCGTGGCTGCCAAATGGAGGGTAAATAAACAAACAAACAGATACATAGGGAGATAGATAAATAAATAAATGCTTGAAATTTCTGTATTTCCAATCCATTTTCAACATATGTGGCAATGAATTATGTCAATCTGTTATCTTCAACCAGGTCTTTATTTTATTATCTGAATCTTATGATGTTATCGTTGACATCAAGTACGACACAACTATTATCCATAGTAGTGAGTATCAAAGTTTTTGGAAAATGTCTGTAACCCCATATCTTTTATGCACAATCTTTGAGATACAACCAGCACACATACTTCATACATTTCAGATTTTTAATCTAACTTTCAGACAGAAATTGTTAAGAATCTCTGGCCATCTAAAAACTACCTGTGATTGAGGGCCTTAATACCTTTTTGAGGAAGGTATTATTTGATGGTATTCTGCTGTTTAGCCCATTTGAGGGCTATGGCTGATAGCAGTGGTTACCATCCATCCATAGTCTTCCATATCAAAGTATAGAAGACTAAAGTGATCCTTTCCTTTTGGCTCCTAGCTGATGTTGACATTGCTGCTGTTGTTATGAATAGTTAATAGATTACAAGCAAAACTATAAGGTGCTAGGAACTAATAAAAAGGCCAGGAGCTTGATGAATTGTACCAAACTCCTCTAAAGCTGGTATACCAATATAGTTTGTAACTGGATTTCAACAGACAGCTGGAAGATTAAATGGTGTGAACGTGAGAAGGAGTGTGCCGTCCTCCCAGAAGAAAGAGACAGTAGAAGAGAGTGGGTGTGCAGAAGGGGTTCTGATAGAGATAGAGGAGGCAGAAGGAGTTGAGGTGAAACCTGCCGAAGTCTGTCTGGCTGATGAGGAGGGGGAGGAACGTGACCTCATTGTGTGGGAGGAGATAAGTGGGGAAAAAAGCGTGCGTACTTTTAGACTTTGGTCAGATTCGGAGGTGGAAGGGAAGGTACATCGAGGGGTACAGACGGAGCCCATTCTCGGACAAGTACCTTTGCAGGGAATGACTGAGGCATTCCCCAACCTTGCTTCAGGTGGAGGTTTATTGCTGGATCCTATATTATCAGGAGGGAAAGGTAGGGGCTATGACCCTCTGGAATGGACCGTTGTTGTATACCCCAGGAACCACCCTGGAGGGAGGAGGGTAATCCGGCCTGGACCTTCCTTCCAGAAGAAACCACCAGAAGGGGATTGGGCCAGGCATCCGTGCTGCGAGATGGTATGCGCCGTTCGGAGTGCTCCCCTCCGCCCCTTGACAGATCGGGAACGTTTTGGACCGGCTCCCTTTTAGGAGAGCTCGAATATCCTCTAGTTGTTAAATCCAAAAAGTACAAACTGTTATCGGACGAATGTTTGCAGGATCCATTTGATTCTGGCCAGTTGAGAAATGTTACCAATAAAAATGTTAATGTTAGAACTTTCGAAGAGCCTCCGTGCCTTTTTCCCGCCTTTACCACAAGTGCTCCCCCGGCCAAAGATGAACTTTCTGACAAATGGACTCAACCAAAGGCCTGTTTTGACAATAAAATCACTACTTTTACTTATGTAACTATGGAAAACAGTACACATAACAGTGTAACAGTACACATAAGAGAATCTAAATATGATCTCTCATCTATAAGGTAATATAATAGCATACAAGTTGAATTATCATTAGAAAATAACTGATTAAAAACATACCTGACCCTTTGATATGAGGTAAGCTATGACTGGCATGTGTTGAAACAGTACAGCTAAATGCAGGCTGCTATATCCTTCACCATCAATAAGAGCTGGGTCTGCTCCAAATTTTAATAACAATATGACCATAGATAAATGTCCCTGCCTGGAAAAAGACAGAAGATTTTATTTTTTTAAGAACACTATTTATGTAAAATATATAAAATTTTATTTTTGTCTACAGCTTTAAAATTGTAATTTAAGATGGTGTGCTAAAGGTAAACACAAAACTACAAACGAGATGTTCCTATGATGGAAGTGGCACAACCTGGTAGGGGGATACTAATGTATAAAGCTAACAAACAATTACTGTACCAATTTGGAAAATTGTATGCAATTATATCAACATTTTAAAACAGAGCAAGAAATTAAAATTGGATAAATGTCTTGTTTATTCTTCTTTACTGAATAGTTCACTTTTTCTTGAGAACATGAAATAAAAGAATGAAGGAATTAATGTGATGGACATGAGTACAGAGAAAAACAAATATGTATTCGAAGAGAGTTCATGATTAAGAGTTAATTACAGTGGTGCCTCGCTAGACGATGATAATCCGTTCCACTGAAACTGCTGTTTAGCGAAATCATTGTCTAGCGAAAAGCACTTCCCCATTGGAATGCATTGAAACCTGTTTAATACATTCCAATGGAGAAGAATCGCCGTTGTCTAGCGAAGATTGGCCATAGGAAAGCTGCTTTGCGAACCACCGATCGGCTGTTTAAATATCTGTCTTGCGAAATTTAGATCCCGAAAACACCCGTTTTGCGAGTGCGGAGGGAGCTGTCAAAATCGTTTGCGAAAATTGGTTTGCGAAGCAAGGACCAAACATTGTCCAGCGAAATTCCCCCATAGGAATCACTGTTTTGTGAATCGCTATAACGGTCGCAAAAAGTCAATGTCTAGCTAAAAAACTGTCATGCGGGGTAATTGTCTAGCGAGGCACCACTGTACTTTATAAGAATGCAAGAAAGGCCTGTCCTTCATTGTTGCCGACTACTAGTCTATGGGAAACTTACAGCTAGGACATGAGGGCAATGGCACCTTCATTTCTCTAGTTTCTGAGCTCAGAAAACTATTCAAATATCTCATCAACTGGAATCAACTTTTTGTTGATAACACAGTGCAATGACAAATTCTTACACACAGAGAGGCAGATCAGGCTTATTTTAATTCAAACAAGATTTTTACCCTAGCTGGCTGGATAGCTCAGTAGTTTATGTAACTGACTACAGAGCTAGATTTTGAAAGTACAATTCCCCACTGTGCCTCCTGGAAAGAAAGCCAGCCATGGGCATGCTGCACAGTCCCAGGGCACCCCAGAAGAAGGGAAGGGTAAATCATTTCTGTGTATTCTCTACCTTGAAAAGGATCGCTGTGAGTCAGAATGGACTTGACAGCATTCAATTATTATTATTTTTCACCCTGTTTTTTTAAACACTCAGGATATGCTTATAAATTATGTCAATTTCTTTGCCATACATAAAGATGTGGTATGTAGTTGTGGCCTACCAGGAGTTTCTGACCAAATGGTTGCAATGTAAGAGAACTGGAGATTGACTTGGGAGCTATGAGGCCTTTCATAGCTCTAATTTGCCTTTCAACATAATAAGTAAGTATAGTAGACAACATGCAAGTTTCCCATTTTTGTTCACACATCTAAGGACTTAGTCCAGAATCTCAGTTGCTAGAATGTCATCAAATAAGTACTTGGATTTACACATGAAAGCTACACATTTTAGCAAACTTCTTTTCATAATACCAAAATTATGTTCCATATTAACTCATCACAGCAGCACAGAAGAAACCGTGTATGTACACACACAAGCAGTCAAAAGGATGATTTGCAATTGCTAAAATCTGTACCTAATAGCCCAATGAAGTGGAGTTGAATTTAAATCCCCTCCTAGTTGATCCACAATGGCACCTTTGGAAATAAAGAACCTATAGAAAAATTAAGAAAAAGCCATATTATAAATAAATGATGAGTGAATATTGAGAGAAGAGAGTTATTCTAATGCCTGACTGAGGAATTTTAAGGTGGGAGACAAAGTTATCCTCATTTGAGACAAACACTTGTTCTGAAAATAAATTCACGACGAAATGTCTGTCTACTGCAGTATTTTTTAAGTGGTAAGATTATTTATAATAATACACTCAGACAAAAGAGTTATACAGTGGTGCCTCGTTTGAAGATTACCTCGTTAGACGAGGAAATCGCTTGATGATGAAGTTTTTGCGATCGCTTTTGCAATCGCAAAACAATGTTTTAATAGGCAAAAATCACTTAACGACAATCAGTTCCCTGCTTCGGGAACTGATTTTTTGCTTAACGACGATCTTTACAGCTGATCATTGGGTCTTCAAAATGGTCACCCGCTGTTTAAAATGGCTCCCCGCTGTGTTTTAGGATGGATTCCTCACTTTACAGGCACCGAAAATGGCCGCCCTATGGAGGATCTTCGCTGGCCGCTGAGGTATTTCACCCATTGGAACACACTGAAACGGTTTTCAATGCATTTCAATGGGCTTTTTCATTTCGCTTGACGAGGATTTCACTTAACAGCGATTTGAACGGAACGAATTATCCTCGTCAAGCGAGGCACCACTGTATGTCAGCAATTTAGCCCCAAAAGATGGCTAAGGAAGGAGAGCACCAGGCTAGGGAAGGATAATGATTTTGTATAAGACTTTTAGACACTTCTCAAGAGCCTTTGTAAATGGAGAAACATTTCTAAATTTGCAGTAATTCTGCTGATGCAACTGTCCTTCATGAAGTCAAAAACAACCCTTCTGTGGCTACAAGAAGCTTTACATTAATCTCTAGTCACTGTTTCCAAGAGGTAGCAGTGTTGGTCTGTGAAACTTCAACAAAGAGTACAGTGAAACCTCGAAGACTAAATTTCATTTTTTGTAACTTTTCAAACTACAGTGCTACTAGATTTTGTTGCAGCTCTAACAGAAGAGTCCCTTTAGATCCAGCTCACAAGTTCCAAAAAGAATGAGTCTCCTCACTAAATATCATTTCCTCTCAGAGAAATAAGATAAGATTTAGTATCAAGAATAAAATGAGTATCTAAACCTTGTCCTTGTCAAGACTTAATAGGAGCCCATTATTGGCTCTAATATAAATTTCTAAATCAGAGCAAAGATCTAAAACCATTAATTTCCAGAATGAAACAAAGTTGAACCCGGCAACTTAATTTCTCATTTTTTAAAAATTAATAGCCTTTCCTCTCAACTTTTTTAGCAGCAGGTTGCACAGCCTCATCTACCCACTCCAATTGGGGAGCTGTAAAGTGAAAAACATCAAGATTAGGCTGCACCTTAAATGGGTGAAGCTCAAGGAAAAAAAAAACCCTGTTCCTACTTTTGTTGCAAAATGCCTGCCAGTTGGGCATGTAATTTTCATACTAAAAAAATTACACATGCAGTACTGTAATACGTATGTAGCATATTATCAGAACATCATAAACACTGAATATTAATTGTATTAGCACTTCCACCCCACTCTGAGGACATTTAGAGACTAAATACACTGTGAACGCAAAAGAGATTTACTTATGACAAATGTTTTATGTGAAAACTAAATTGTCCTTTGATTATGAAAGGTTCTTCTAGCTATTATATCCACACTCTCACAAAGAGTACCTACTGAACTGCCTTTGTCCCATGCAAGAGGCTTTTAGGCGCCTGCCCTTTTCCTAGCACAAATTTCTGGAATGGTATACGGGAAGTTACTGAAAACTAATGCTTTCAACACTACTTGTAATAAATACATATGGCCTAAGGTCTTAGAAAGGTAATAGTAACAAATATAAGGTGTAATACAATGAAGTTTCACCAGCAGAACCTATGCATAATATGGACAGGGGTATTTCCAAAATGAAATAATGTATTCTGCTAAATTTATTTTGCATAAAATTTACAAAATTAATTATCAACAATAGATGACATATAATAAAATCATTTCATTTCTTTACACTCACAAATGCAAATACTGACAAGACCTTACTTTACAAGATCCAAACGGTTATTGATTGCTGCCCAGTGAAGAAGAGTTACATTTTCTTTGTCTGGTTGTCTTACATCATAACCTGCTTCTATTAACTCCTGACATCGTTCCAACAGGCCGTATCTGAAATAAGGCAAAGATGAGCATGAATAGCAATGGGGTATAACAAAGTATTACAGCCAAACAGTGGAACAATGGAATGATATGATCATCATCAATGTTTTTAACAGCATTTTCTTTGTCTATTAGCATACCCAAGGTTTCCTACCTCTGAAATCCAATTAATTTCCGTATGCCTGCCTTACCAGAGAGCTCAGCTTTTACTTCATAATATCACCTGTTTATTTAATGTGGGCTACACTGCTGTATACTTAGATCACAAACTGCTGAATCTCATTCTGCTTTGGCGCAGCACTCCTCTGCTTATGGACGTGAACACATTTCTGATGCTCATCTATAATTTTAATCATACATGCGTTAATTAAGTTTATGTTAACTGCAATGCTTTTAAAAATAAGTAGTGTGTTTTGAGAATGAATTTTAGATGTTATTGGATAGGCAATAGGATACATACACAACTTCTTTTCTGCTGAGGTTAAGTTTCAGTAACTGTTTATAAGCTGCAAATGCTCAGCAGATATAGTTTTATTAGCTATAATACCAAATAAATATTTAAAATAAAAAGTCACATGTCAAATTTGAGCATATAAAATGAAAACGGATGATCTGCAAATAGATAAGGTAATTTGGCATACTCTAGACTTTCAGCTAAAGGTGTCACTGAGAGGTACAATAACAAATCTGGTGATAAGCTAACACATTTATTATTCTGAGAAGAGTGCTAAAACATGAAATTACTTAACAACAATTAATTATCTTACTCAAGAGACTTACTGGGTAGCTTTGACAATATCAAAATTACTGTAGTCTTCCACAAAAGGCAGCACATCTTGTTCTTTTATTAGATCCTTATCTTCATACATGTTATGCCAACCATGATGGTGAAGGGCACCGTGGCTATGATTTTTACACTGTTGATTAACAATCAAAATTTGTCACAATAAAGATTTCATACAGAAACATTCCACAAAGTACATGTCACTCACATGCGATTTGGGGCATTATTTTAATCATAAAATGTCTATGTCAGAGATGGTGAATCTATGGCATGTGCGCCACAGCTGGCACGCAGAGCCCTCTCTGTGGGCACGTGAGCCGTAAGTTGCTGGATCACTACTTCCCCCCAGCAGCCAAATTTGAGGAGGAGGCTGCACCCACGGTGCTGGCGCTTCAACAGATAGCTGGCCAGGATCCGTAGCAACTCGCCCTGGCAGCCAATATGGAGTGGGGTCCTGAGGCACCTCCGTGCCTGGGATTTCCCCTTCCACTGCCACTTCCGGTTCTGCCACCGCCACTTCCAATGCTGCCGATGCCCACTGGGTTGTTGTGTTTTTTACCCCAGTTTGGGCACTCGGGCTCAAAAAGGTACGCCACATATTAAAAAACAGCAAGTCCCCCAACAAAGAAAGTGGCGCATACAGTTTGGAACCTCCCAACTACAAAAATGCCAGGGTTACAGCAGGACAAGTGTGTAATAAAATTGTCACTTGGAAGCAACTAGTCAATTAACTAGTGTGCTAATTATTTATTGGGAAGCCTGTCTATGACAGTGGAGTTCCTGGCAAGACTCCACATTTCCTTTGGCCCAAGAAGCTCCTGGGTCTCAGCCCAAGGCAAGAGTCAGAAGGGACGAATTCTGGTGTACTCCATCCAAGATATTTGGGTTGGACTGCTTTTGGACCGCAGCTCCTACAGTCCCTCACCACTGAACTTACTGGCTGAGGCCTCTTGAAGTTCAAGTCCAAACCTAGAGTGTCAAAAGCTTTCCTGCACTGTAATATATGAACCAATTTTGCATCACTGTAACAGCTAGACAACTCAGAAACCATTTTCTCCCCTTTCCCTTTTTTCCCCATTTTGGATTTAGGAAACTTCCAGGTCCAAATGAGATCTAGCAATTGACTTAATTTCTCTGGGCTGCACTTCCAGGAAGACTCGAGCTCACAGACTAAAACTCTGCTGCCAATATCAGCACTTCTGCCTCTACCAGCGGAGAGCCCTTTTTGGAAACCCTAAAAGGGACAGTTTTTCTTGAATGTCCCATAGCAATTTGACATGTAAAGAAAGCTCATGTGAAAATTATTTTATTTGGACAGGACATACAGTGCTTGGAAGGGCACCTGGAAGTGCTTGGAAGGCCCAAAAAGGCCATAAAATGTCTGAGGAGAAGAAGGGGGGAATCTCTGTCTTTGTCTTCTTCCCCTCTTCTCTCTCTCTCTTTTTTAAAAAAATCACTGTTAGAAGGAGGGAAGTTTCGAGAATGAGATTCAAAATTTCTTATTTTTATTTTAGAAAAGCGAATGGAGCTGTGTTGCTGAAATGCAGCTGCAGCAGCAGCAAAAAAGGAACTGAGGCAGTCTGTGCCATGGGCAGAACATGGGCATTGGGAGGGAGGTCCTAGCAAACATGTGTAGAAGCTCTAGAAGTTTCCAAGGACCTCTGCGCAGGATAATCCATTTGTGTGCATTCAGAGACCATAAAGAACCAGCTCATGTTTAATCTTAAGAGCAAAGGCCATAGTTTTGGAAAGTCTCAAGGGTAGAAGGAGAAATAAAAATGCTTTCTAAATAAGTAAGAGATGTCACTGACAACATTTTACAGTGGGGACTATGTTGCCCTGGTAAGAGTAAAATTGTTTCAGTCAAAGGCAGGCACATTTTGGTCTTTCAAATGTTGTTGAAATGAAGTCACATCATACTTGACTGTTGGTCAAGCAGGGTCGAGAGGATGGGATTTGAATATTATCAAATATTTGGGATGCCAAATGTTCCCAAACCTTGATTAAGGTATATACAGAGAGTGAGGGAGGGAAAGAGAGAGATGGTTTTCACTCTCAGCTGAGTAGGCATCTTCACTTTTGAAATACTTATCCCGAAAAAGAAAACCACAAGGTCTTTTTCAGTCTGTTTCTGACTCAAAAGTGGAGAGGGAAATCATTTGGTTTTCTTTCATTAGAAAAGCTTTGCTGAGGTTCAGATTAAGGTTGACAAGCTATTCCACACTGGCCTTTGGGAATACTCATAGTTTATATCTCCTGAAAAAAAAACATGCTACCTCTGTTATGCTTTCATAATCCACAGCTAACAAGACACCTCTGCAACATTATCTTTAAAAAGAAGGGAAGCTAGAGTTTATTGCTGACAGCACTTTCTGTCATTTCTTAACCTATCAATCAGTCAGATCCATCAATTAACTGTTTCTTTTTCTCTCTCCTTTATCTCCACATGATTTACTACTGCACCCCTTACAGTCCATTCTGTCATCTTTTTTCTAAAATAAAATTACCATAAAACCTTAGTCTTTCTTTGTACAGATGGCAGTTCCATCCTTTGAGCATTCCAGGTCTTGTCCAAAATGGACCATGGCTTTCCAGTGGTGCAAAAACATTGATCCAAGTCACGGATCCTCATGAATCCACATGATCTTTATGTGGGATTTTTATGAGTTATCCTCCCCAAACCATCATCCAATCATAGTCCCCATCTATGCCCAAATGCTACACAACAAAAAGAATAGATCCATCAGCACATGGTTTTGAAGTAGTGCAAGGCATACATCTCACATTAGGATCTAACCCTTGGATTCATGTTTTCTGTGCTACAAAAATATGTGCTCGAAAGCCATATGCTGAAAGTCACATGATATGTGAGATCTAGTTTGTATGTACATATGGGACCTTTGATTTGATTGTTGTTTGGGGAGGATCCTATATAAAAATCATGTTAATCCATGATAATCTGTGCCTTGGATTGTTGTTTTTGCACTACTACAAAGCCACGTGCCGAAGGACCCACAATTTCTGTGGTGTAATCCGTAGTCACAAATGACACCTGTGACTTGACAGTCGATCCCACATAAAAATCACATGGATCAATGAGGGTCCACGCCATGCCGTTTTTCCACCACAGCAACACCATGTGCTGATGTATCCATTATTTCCGTGGTGCACAGTCTATGGCATAGATGGGATCTATTAATGGGATGATGTCTTGGGGAGGATTCCACATAAAAATTATGAGGATCCAGTTTTTGATTTCATGGATCTGCTTTTTACTCAGAACCCAATAAACAATACATGTGAAAGCTTCATCTCTACAGACATTTCTGCAGTATACTGTACGGTATACTGTACACTAGCGTCAGGGGCTGGGGTCAGCCGGTCCACACAAATTCAGAGCCAGACGAAATCAGCATGATCCCACTAATGCGCTGATTCAACACGTGTTTCTTCTGAATGGAGCCAGACATGGGCGCGACCCAACTATCTAGCTAAGCAGGAATGCAGTTTATTTAATACAGATTGGATATACCATCGCTCACAGCGCCCTATACTTTTTAAAAAAATATTTGTAAGTTTTGTGGGTCGAAGGAGTTTCTCGTTGTATAACGTCTGTTTTTAAAAAAGAACAACAAACGCCAAAGCCAAGGAGAGGGCGTCAGGAAGGCTTGCCCTTTCGTGTCCTGAAACTCTTACCACGGATGCCAAGGACGGTCTTCCTTTCCATGCGAGTTCAGGAAGGCGCTGTAACAACAGTACCCGCACAACCTCCGGCTAGCTTCAACTTGGTTCTTTCGAAATAATTAATTTTATTTTGGCCAAGAGACGCTTGCTTGGGGGAGGGGGAGAGCAGCTCGCCTGACGACGCCATGCCACCCCAGTCCTCTCTTCGTGCCCCCCCCTTCCAGCCCTCGGGTTTGTCGCCACGCTTTTAGGCCTCTGCCGGGCTCCACACGTCGCAACAAACCGTTCCCCCCCCCCCCCGCCGCCCGCCCGGTCGCTCGCTCCCCATCGCTCGCCTGCCGCCTAGGACCCCTTCGGCTCACCTCACGGCCGGCGCCCTCCATGCCTGCCGAGGCTGCCGCGGCCTCTCAGAAACGCCACTCTCCCCACCACTACTTCCTGGTTACCTCCGATACACACAGACACACACACATACTCTCCCTCACTCGCCCCACCCGCCGCCCCACGGGAGAAAGAGGAGGAGCCCGGGACGACAACCGCGCCCGCCTGCCTGCAGGCGGCCGGCAGTCGGCGGGCACGGAAGCCGCCTGCCCGCCTTCTCCAGATGGCCCGCGGGCTGGAACCAGCGAGGTGCCGTTGCTGCAGGCAAGGACCCGGGGTGGGAGCATCGAAACTGCCTCAGAGGTTAAGAGGCGGGGATGGCACTGTTGCTGTCAGGCGCCCAAAAAGGCCCTTCCTCGTTTTGGCAACCTGATAAGTTAATGGCCTCCTAAAGATCCTCTCCTTAGCAGCCCCGCTTAAGTTAAAGGTGGGCATCCAGCAGGGGGCGCGTAGCGTCACCAAAATAATACTGTAATAACAGTCCATTGTGTGAATATTGAAGTGCAGCTTTTTAAAAAGCCTTTTAGAGTCTCTTCATAATTTGTGGCCCTACATTTTAGCTTACCAGAATGTGAAAGGTCTTGACTGGCACAGTCTTCCCTTTCCTTCAGAGAAAAGCTTTTGCCTTACCAGACTTTAAAAGAACTGAACACCACAGCTAAGACATGATCTAAGGATAATTTTGGATATACTGTAATATTATGAAATGAAAGCAGGGAAACAAATGGCATTACTATTCCTTGATGCTCAAAAAGCATTCAGTAATGTTAGCTGCCAATTTATTATATCAGCAGTTGAACATAATGGACCTGGGAGAGAAGTTTATAAATGTAATTAAGACAATAAATATATAAGAATCAAACAGCAAAAATAATTATAAACGGTGAATGGACTGAAGACATTAAGATTTTAAAAAGGCACAAGGATGCCCCCCTCCCCTCTGCTGTTTATTTTGACCTTGGAAGTGCTCAATAGAAATGGAGACAGGATCTGGAAATTAAAGGAGCAAAAATAAAATGTGAAAGCTACAAGCATTTGCAGACAATTTGGTATTTATCTTAGAAGATCCACTGGAATCAACACCAATATTAATAGAAAAAAATCGAATGTTGTGAAGTATGAGGACTGAAAATCAACAAGGAAAAAAATGAAGTTATCACAAAAAATCTAACAGCAAAGCAAAAAACCCTCTACACTACAGTATCAGAAATCTCAAAGTTACAAATAGTCAAAAAGGTTAAATATTTGGGAATATATCTAACTGCAAGATGTGCAACCATCAAAGAAGACAACTATGTAAAATTACTTAAATAAAATTGGACTTCGAAAAATGGAAGAACTTACAATTATCAATGCTAGGAAGGATAGCGACAATTAAAATATGTATCTTACCAAAACTACTTTTTTTGTTCCAGACAGTACCAATCAAAGGAGAAAAGAACTATTCTGAGGATTTAAATAAGATTATTCTAAAGTTTATTTGGCAAGGGAAAAAGGTGAAAATAAAACTGAAAATGCTACAAGAATCTAAAGAAAAAGGAGGATTTGGACTCCCAGACTGGGAGTTATATTAACAAGCATGTACTTTAGTTTGACTTAAAGAATGGATCACTTTGGGGAATAAAAGACTGCTCTAGAAGGACATGATCTACAATTGGGTTGGCATGCCTTTTTATGGTACGAGAAAGCCAAAACCCACAGATATAGTGGACCCTCGACTTACGGACGGCTCGACTTACAGACTTTTCGAGTTACAGACTTCTCTGGCTGCAAAATTTAGATTCGACTTGCAGCCAGAGAATCGACTTACACACCAGAAAAAAACCAAAATGGAATAAAAATAGAATAAAAACCACTGGTTATGGGATTAATCGGTTTTCAGTGCATTGTAGGTCAATGGAGATTCGACTTACAGACTTTTCGACTTGCAGCCACCATTCCAATACGGATTAATTCCTTAAGTAGAGGGTCCACTGTACTGTACTTTCAAATTCATTACTGTATATCAGAAACTCACTACTAATAATATGGGAAAAGATAAAAAAGAAAATGTACATAAAATTACCTTAGTGGCTTTCACCCATGGAAGCATTTGTGCACCAAAATCTCAGGAATTTTGAGGAACATTTATGCTATAAAGATACACTAGATACAGAAGGGAAATTAAAACCAAAACAAGAATTTATTGCTTGGGGATTAGGCTTGTTATGGTGGCCACTAATGCAAATTCAATCTAGATATGACAAAGATGTTAAAGATGGCTTTTATAAAGAACAAATACTACTTGAACAAATATTGTTAACCTCAGACAATAAACTAAGAAACTATACAAACTGCTTTTGAATTGGAAAATGGAAGATGAACAGGTTAAAGAAACAATGGTACAATGAGTTAAAAAATTGGGACACAATATTGAATTGGAGAAATGGCAGTAATAGCTAAAAATTTGGGACACAATATTGAATTGGAGAAATGGCAGTAATTGTGGAATAGAAATTGTAAAATAACAATGGCGACTTTGTATAAAGAAAATAGTTATACAGTAAAATGTTTTATATAGATGGCACTTACCACCTGCCAGGATTGCAAAAATGTTTCCAAATATGTCTAGTAAATGTTGTAAAACAAAAAGTAGGTACCTATAGGCTATTATGTATGGTGGACATGTGAAAAAGCAAAAAAAAAAAAAAAAAAAAAAAAAAAAAAAAAAAAAAGGGGGGGGGTGGACTCAAATACACACATGATTAAAATGCTTAAAAATCTATACATTTTAAACCAGAACTATTTTATTAGGTATTTTACCAGAGGATTTTGATAAACAATCGGTTTACCTAACACTGCATATTGTGACAGCTGCTAGGATTGTGTTTGCACAACATTGGAAAAACAAAGAAAAACCAACAGAAGAAGAGATAATTAAGAAGATTTTAGACTGTGCAGAAATGGATAGACTTACACTGAGGCAGAGAGAAAGAAGATTCAGAATACTTTAATACATGGAATTTGTACTATAAAAGGCTAGATCAGAGAAGGAATTAAATCACAAAGACGCGAAAATAGATGATTATAAGAAAACCCATGGAGCACAATATTTAGCAAGCATGAATTGAATGTAGATATAGTGAAAAACTAATAAAATGTTATAAAAAAAGAAAAGAATTGAACAACAAAAATTGGTGATAAATCATTGAAGGCAAGAATTGCAGCAATACGTCATTGTCCCTTAGCTTGGTATGAATGTTTTCCTGTGTGATATCTATATTGTACCTGAAGAAGTGGGTGAAGGTCCACAAAAGGTTACATTAAAATATAATGGCCTTTAAGGTGCGCCTTTTTGTCTTTTTTTATTATTTTAATTTTGTTTTACTTGCTATTTAGAGATCCATCACCTTCACTTGTAGAATCTGTAACCCAAAAGCTTATCTGGTACTAAGGCTGCATCTTCATACAATTTATATATTTGATCATTGGACTGCTCAGTGGGTTTAGGCATGGTTGGAGGAGTTTCAGTTCCGCACTGTGCTTCCTTGACAGGGGCTGGACTCGATGATCCAAAGGGTCCCTTCCAGCTCTGCAGTTCCAAGATTTATATCCCATCTTCCTTCTGTAAGGTTCAGAGTAGTGTACACTGTTTCTCTCTCTCTCTCTCTTGTTCTTGGATCAAGCATCTGAGGTTTAGTCAGGTTAATAGAAGGTGACTGATTTTGGGTCACCCTGTGAATTTCATAGCTTGGCGGAGGTTTGAACTTAGATCTTCCAAAGGCGACTCCGACTCTTTTAACCATTGCATACTGCTGGCCATTTACCTGGAATATAGCTTGATGAACTCAGTGGGACTTAGTTCTTTGAGTAAATAGGACTGCTCTGGGAAAACCTGCAGTCATACACTGGGAAATAAGGTGCGGTCACCTAAGTGACACACTTATAGTGGAACAAGACTTGCTTTCAGTGTGCTGTGGTTAATAGTGTTGGACTAGCAACCATGAGTCATAGGTTCACAGCCATGCTTGGCTGTGGAAACTCGCAGGGATGTGTATAAATGTCTTACATATATCAGAAAGAAAAACCCTACTAGTGGGCCATAAGTCGGATGTGGCTTAATGAACTTAACATGGAGAAATTTATTGTGGTGCATCATAAGCCCCAGCAGAGCAGTCTCCCAAATGTGTATAGGATGTCAGCCTTAGCAGAACTCGGTCTTGAATCAACAGGCATGAATTGGCCTGAAAACTTGCTGAAAGTCAAGGGGCTTCTATTAGTTTCAACTGTCTGGTTCCTAGTAATGGAGCTAGTTTTCTGTAGCTCAGTGGATTGGGGTACCTGGCTGCAGAACCTGGGGTTGGGAGTTCAAATCCTCAGTGCCTCCCAGCAGAGGGGCCAGTCAAGATCACCAGAAGTGTGTGTGGCTGATTAGGATTGTGTGCCATGTGCCGTACCTGTGTGGCCTCAGGCAAGCTGAAAGTGTTCCAGAGTGCCACCAAGAAGGACTGGTAAATCAGTTCTGCATATTTTATACCTAGGAAACCCTGGGAAGTTCACTGTGCTTTGCAGAACACTACTTTGCTCCCTCTGCCATGTGATAAGCTTTAAAAACTGAAGGGTGGCTCTCATATCACATCTCATTCATCTCCAGGCGAAACATACCAAATTGTCACAAATATTATTTACAAGGCTTAATATCCTGACAATTCTGCACAGGGGTGGTTGATATGGGATGGATCTGGGGCCAACTTTCTTCTCTTGGGACCTCCTGGTATCTGCACAGACTCTAAGAATGGTTAAAAAAACTTTAAATAATTTACAAAATTAAATAAACTGGAAGTAGCTAGAAGTCAACTTCCAGTTATGACAACTGAATATTTTAGAGTGCTAAACAGTGCTGATATTATCCAGTGTGGACAGAATGATGGACTAGGATTCACCTGGGCTCAAATCCCCTCTCAGTCATGGAAACTCACGGAAGGGGGAGGGGATGGCAATAGTAAAACCACTCCTTAAATATATGACTTAACTTTAAAGCCAATTAGCTGGCTATAAGTTGGTCACATCTTGACAGCATGTAATAACAAGCAGTGTAGGGATGACCTGTCGGCTATTTTAAAGGTGAATCTCTATTCCTGGAGATGTATTTCACATTTTTTTTTCTGGAAAGCCCCAGAGCCATAGTTTGCTTCTCCCTGCTTTCCATTTTATTGATGTATGTTATGTGCTGTAGAGTCAAAACTGACTTATAGTGACCCTGACAGGGCATTCAAGGTAAGTATGGTTATTTAAGTAGTGGTTTTACCAGTTCTGCTCCCTCAGTGAGTTTTCGAACCATGTTCTCCAGAGTCCTAGTCCAATATTTTATCCACTACACCATACTGGGTCCTCGTATTTTGTTACCTTTCTCAAACTGTTGTGTCCAGAACTGGACACAGTAGTGCAGATGGTAGCTAACTAGAGCAGAATAGTATAACCTATTACTTTCTTTTAACTAGACACTACATTTCAGTTGATGTGGCCTGGAATTGTATTAGTTTTTGCTACTGCATTTTACTGTTGACACATTTAGCTTGCAACCTATTAAAACTCCTTCATCTTTTTCTACATGTATTTCTTCCAAGCTATATTCCCCAGTCTTATATTTGTGCATCTGATTGTTACGTTTATCTTTGCTGGAACTTGTTTTGTTTTGGCCCAGTTCTCCAAACTGTTGAGGTCAATTATCTTCTGATGCACTGACACCACGGCCCAGTCTGGTGTCAGGTCCAGTTTTGAAAAGCATCCTTTCTACCCCTTTGTCCAAGTCATTTATAAATAGATCAGAATCCTGTAACATTCCACTTATCACTTCTCGTGAAGATGACCAGGAACACAAATGAGCACTCTATGGATATGGATAAAATCCATCTAATAGTTGTAGTGTTTAGCCCACATTTTATCAGCTTGTCCATATAGGGATCTTGCTGAAAGCCTTGCTTACATCTAAATATATTGCATCAATCTCCCTCCTTGATCTACCAAGCTTAGAACTCTTAACTAATGTAATTTGGCCTCACTCTTTCCATTCCTCTCACCCCAGGTGGAGAGCAACACGTTTACTCTCTTTTATTTTCCTCAGTCTTTTAACACTTTGAAGAGTCTGGGGTCCCTGCAGAAGGAAGGATGATTTGGGACAAATAGCCTAATTGTGGTCAGGCCATATCTCTTGATGGAAGGCTTCTCCAGGTATCCCAAGTGGCTTTTATCAGTACTGTTCGTTTTGTCGTTTAGTCGTGCCCGACTCTTCGTGACCCCATGGACCAGAGCACGCCAGGCCCTTCTATCTTCCACTGCCTCCCGGAGTTGTGTCAGATTCATGTTGGTTGCCTCGATGACATTGTCCAACCATCTCGTCCTCGGTCGTCCCCTTCTCCTCTTGCCTTCACATTTTCCCAACATCAAGGTCTTTTCCAGGGAGTCCTCTCTTCTCATGAGATGGCCAAAGTATTGGAGCCTCAGCTTCAGCATCTGTCCTTCCAGTGAGCACTCGGGGTTGATTTCCTTTAGAATTGATAGGTTTGTTCTCCTTGCAGTCCAGGGGACTCTCAAGAGTCTCCTCCAGCACCACAATTCAAAGGCATCAATTCTACGGCGGTCAGCTTTCTTTATGGTCCAGCTCTCACTTCCATACATCACTACAGGAAAAACCATAGCTTTGACTATTCGGACTTTTGTTGGCAAGGTGATATCTCTGCTTTTTAAGATGCTGTCAAGGTTTTTCATCGCTTTCCTCCCAAGAAGCAGGCGTCTTTTAATTTCGTGGCTGCTGTCTCCATCTGCAGTGATTATGGAGCCCAAGGAAGTAAAATCTGTCACTGCCTCCATATCTTCCCCTTCTATTTCCCAGGAGGTGATGGGGCCAGTGGCCATGATCTTAGTTTTTTTGATGTTGAGTTTCAGACCGTTTTTTGCACTCTCCTCTTTCACCCTCATTACAAGGTTCTTTAGTTCCTCCTCACTTTCTGCCATCAGAGTGGTATCATCTGCATATCGGAGGTTGTTGATATTTCTTCCGGCGATCTTAATTCCAGCTTGGGATTCCTCCAGTCCAGCCTTCCGCATGATGTATTCTGCATATAAATTGAATACTGTACTGTAGGTCATGGGAATTATTCCAGTTAACAATCAGAAGAGCCTGGAGTCAAGATCCCTATAATATCTATGCCAATTTACAGCTGTGTAGCCTCATAGTATTGAAGCTAGGGTAGAAATACCCACATGGATACATATAATCTTTCATTGTTGAAGGTAATAGAAATTAATATAGTTTTTGGGAGAGAAAAAAGCAATTTTCCATTTGTTCTTCTGCGGTTTTGGGGGGATGGGGGATGTATGGCTCACTTCCAAAATATCATATTTTACTTTTAAGTTATTCTGAACTAGTCACATTTTGCAACTTCAATTAACAACTGTAGCTTATTGTAATAAATCTTAGGACCTGTTTATTGCCTTATTATATTTTATATTATGCAACTATAATAACTTTCTGACAAATAGCATTAAACACAATTCCAGTGATACTAATAGTGTGATTTGAACCCTGCAGAACAGAATGTATCGGGGGATCTAAATGTCCTCACACATGACATTAAAATTAATATAAGATACTGTGGTTCTGATCTTTCAAGGATACATGAATAATTTTATGTACATTGATATTTTCCTTGAGCAAGGTGTGGAGTCTTCTCTGCAACTGTTCTTTGAAATGCTGTTAATCAAAAAAATTAGACAACTGATGACTATAAGAGGGCTATGCTGGATCAGACCCAAGACCTACCTAGTCCAGCATTTTTTTTTAACAGTTTCTGACCAACTGCCTGTTTGGAAAGCCCACAAGTAATACCCTCCCTTGTGTACCTCCACACAACTAATATGTACAGAAATACTGCTCGCTGTTGCATTGTATGCCACTCACTCATACAACCACATGACTCTGTCTGGATCCACAGTTGGAAGGAAAAAACAACAAAACACCATAGCTGACACTGGTCTGAGTCAGATTTGACTTATGGTAGCTGGTAGCTTTTACTGTGAGGGCTCCATAGTTATAAAACCATCATGGCTGCATTAAGGGGAGGGTGGGTCAGATTCCCCTCCCACCCCAAAAAAGCAGAACACGAGTTTGAAGCATTATTGCAATGGTCTCAAACACATTTCTGGCGGTGTAATAAGACAGTAGTGAAATCCTGTTTCACTATTTCAACATGCTTCTGCATCTCTCTTCCTCCCTCATTTACACAAAGGAGAATTAAGCTCCAAAATTGCTGTGTAAGTTGTTTTTCAAGTTACTTTTTAAAACTCAAAGGAGCCAGATCACTTAGATCAGCACTTTCTTGAATCGTTTCCATCTAAATTAATGAAACTCAGTGCCATTATCTGATTCTAACCTGCCTCCAAGATGTTACAAACCTAAGCTAGTCCTGTAGAATGTTTGGCAATGTCTCCTTTTGGAGAGAATTTTAAATGAATCTATTCTACTAATAGTAGTAATAGTAAATAGTAATAGTAGTCTCAAATCAATTCTGATTTATGGAGACCATCTTCAGAGTTTCCCAGGTAGAGAATACTCAAAAGTGGTTTGCCATTCCCTTCTTCTGGTGTGCCCTGGAACAGGCTGGCAGTCTACTTGCAGGAGGCATAGGGGGGAATCAAAATCCCAGCCTCTGGCTCTGCAGCCAGATATCTAAACCACTGATAGCAATACATTAAGAACCCAAACAATTTTGATGATTTGGACATATTTGCCCAGAAGCAGAGACATATAAATAAAATATTAATATAGAATTTAGCAGTAGGCATCCTTCAGTCTCGAGAGACTATGGTAGTGTGCTCCGTGTGGAGGACTTGGAACAGCATCTAGTGTGGCTGAGAAGGCCAATTCGAGAGTGATGATCCCTTCCACACTGAAGACAAATACAATCTGTCCCCTGTCCAGCTCCCTAATTTTGCTGGTTTTGGGACTGCTTGCCTCGGCCTGCTGGACAAGTGTTTCTTCAAATTGGGAGAGGCCATGATGCACCGCCTGCCTCCAGGCTGAACGCTCAGACGTCAAGGTTTCGCATCTGTTATTTATTTAATTAATTTATATCCCGCCTATCTGGTCGGTTAAGACCATTTCTAAGGCCTTCAGATCCCGCTTACAGATATCCTTGTATCACAGCTGTGGTCTCCCTCTGGGGCACTTTCCCTGCACTAATTCTCCATACAGGAGATCTGTATGGATCTTCTGCCCTTTCCTGAAGAGGAAGCTGAGGCAGGAAGGAGCTGTGCTTGGGGGACATTTTATTTGGTGAGGTCTTTTCTCCTAGGCTGAACTTTGTACTCCCTGACCTCATTGTATGAGGGGGCAGGGTTTTGGCATTAAATTAGTGCCAGCAGAACCACGCACCTAACGGAGCGCAAAATTCTCTGGTTCTATTTTTGACTCTCATCTGCTAAATAGGAAAGCCAAATAGCATTGCATACACCTGGGAGGCAGGGATGTTTTAGGAATAGGATCATATTTCCGCAGGATTAGGGAGCAGGTCGGGTAGGTGGGGCTCGTCAGCTTTGGAAGGCAACCTATCTAGGAGAAGGAAAACTTCAATTTCAAACCTCCATTGCCTTGTGGCTATATCCACTGACGGAAAAGGCTTCAGGAGATAACCTTGAGGCAAAATCCAGAGCCGGAGTCCCGGAGGCAGTTTGTGTCATTCTGGCAACTCCTGTGACATTGCTGGAACCAGCTGAATTGGCCCTTGCCTTTCCATTGGACTATTTCAGTGACATAGAGAGGGTGAATTTGTTGTTGGGTAACAGCCTATCCTCCATATTATTTTACCCAGGCTTCGTGCTTTGGAGAGGACATTCCAGCTTCACATATAGTGTCGAAAATAAAATATAAAGACATAAATTTTATATGAATAAATTTGTGAGGATCTTCTCCATATATCTACATAATTTCCCATTTAGAGTTCATAATTTCATTACCAGAGACCATCACAAATGGCAAGAAAACAAGCTAGATCCAGATGTACTAGCAGATGAAATGGTGGTGTTCTATAAAGAGATGTAGAATTCGCATTAGAAAACATTGCACCATGCTAACATTTCATAAACAACATCGATATAGTAGAATCATGCAATGTCCAATGCTTTACAAGAGCTAAAACAACCGAAGTCCACCGTTGGTTTTCAGTTCGCTTTGCTTTTGCACTAAGAGAAAGTTCTTTTACTCACAGAAGGACCTTTGTGCTCATGGAAGGACAATTTACTTTTGGATTAAGCGCAATACACTGCACTAGTTATAGTTACCTTGGATATGCTTCGGATGGGACACTACAATTCTTCCATTAACTTACTTATGAAGCATGCCTCTAACTGGATCTACAACAACTGGGTGGATAAGACAGAACCTCTGAAGATGTGGGCCATTTTCCATAATTTGCAGCTGATCTACACAACCTGGCAGTAATGCAGTATTTTTCAAGTTTTTCCAGACTTGTATTGTAAATGAACCACTGCACTACTGGTAGAAGGCTATGCTTATTTGTGAAAGTTGGGTATTTTTCTTCAATTTCACAATATTTCTGCCAGCAGAAAGTCTGATAATCAAGTAAAATAAAGTAACTGTAATTCTGTGATGAGGATCAATTAAAAAAGAAAATGCTTACAAAATAACCCCAAAGATAACGTACAAATATAGTTATCTATATTGAACTCAGCCCCCTTAGTCTGTGTTTTAGCACAATACTGTGAAAACTCATTTGCATCATGACTGTTTTTGAAGTAAACATAAAAAATACAAAGTGTTAAAGGCAGCCAAGGTAGAAGAAGGCTAAACAAAAGTGTTTATATTTAATGGGAATAAAAGAGCTTTAGATCACAGAATCTCAGGATTGTATCTTTAATACAATAACTGTAAAAAGTACATTTCAGGGACAAATACAAAACAAAACAGTCAAAATCTAAATAGCTTTCCTCTCTCTTGCCCATAAGTTTAAGCTGTATAGCAATATCCACAAGAGATGTTATAGGAAAAACTGCGTATCACTCAAGTTAGGCAGCTTTCTTATTGACATAGTTCTCTGAATAATACTTGTATTCAATATAAATTGAATTGATCATATTATAGAAAATACTCAAAGACATAATCCTTGTATTTATAAAACCCATTTAAAAATAATTCAAAACCTGCTTCCATCTTAAACAGGCCATGGATTTCCATTTTATAGGAAATACTGTGTCGCTTTGTCATCAACGAGAAACGAACTCTATATTCACATTACATTTTTGCAGAAACAGTACAACAGTCATTTGCAAGAAATGTCCATCTCAGTGTTGAAAAAGGGCAGACACATTACTATTCCCACTTAAAATAAATATTTCCCTGTATTAAAAGGTGGACTTTGTGTATACAAATACTGTGCAGAAACCTTCTAAGACAATTAGCAAGGTCAGTTATTCCAAAAATTTCAGAAAGTGGGAAGAAATTATAATTGAGCATCCCAGACCCTGATTATTTCACAAATATGAGTTGAAACAACAATGAAGTAGTACAAAGCTATCACTCACAGTCACCAAGTTTTAAATGGAATAACAATTCTTATATTATGATTTATGCATTCAGAGTTAATTAGAGGTTAACGAAGGGTCCTAATCTAAAGACCTGATAATCAAATGGAAAGTGGAACTCTTCATTATTAATTCAGAAGTCCCCTTCACCCAGAACAGAATTTGTAAATAAACAATCAGGAATCACTGCTATGCTAATCAGCAGTAAAAAAAAACCCTACTTTTAAGAGGCATTTCCCTCTTAACCCTACTTACAGCAAAGTAACAGTATGAACCCTGATCATAATGAATATTTTTATTAGTAGTATTATTTGAAGCTTCATTGGAAAAAAAAGAATCAGCCCAGGTGTTCCTTTTTAACAAAATCATCCCTAAAATATTTGTATAATGTATGCCTGTAGTGGCATGAGGATTTTAGCTCCTATCCCTTTAGCTTGTCCCACATACCTTGTTGATGCCCTGTTCTTATATACCTTCAAAATTTGTTCCACAGGGAAAAAATACTGTTCATACATGGATTCTAAAACATACACTTTCTGCCCCCAAATTAAGCGTTTAAAAAACCCCTGGAAACAGTCGATATGGTACCACATCAGTATACGATTTCCAGTTCTTGCCATACTTGCTAGAGCATCTGTCTTCATCTCGGATGCAGCGATGAACCAGAAGAATTGTCATGTAAATGATGTAAAAATAAGGCAAGATGTGGTCAAAACCACAAGATAGGCAGTATGCCAGGGAGCCAATCAGGTCTCCTGTATAGTTAAAATGGCGGGCCACCCCCCAGAACCCTGAAGTTAGCAGTTTAGTGTAGTGCTTTGTCCCATCTGCTGATGTATAGGAGCATTCAATGTATTTTGGCTTCTTGCCCCATATTTTGCAATTGCCATCAGTGTGACGAAAGAGATCTTTCTGATGATTTGTCATTCTGAAGATATAGTAGCCCACCAGACCCAAAAGTAGAAGCAGAACTGCATTACCAGTGGGAAGCTGAATGGGGTGGTAGACCAAGTATAGTCCCTAAGGAAAGAAATGAGTGTGGGGGAGAGGAGAAATCCTGTCAGTAAGTATTCACATTTGATCAACACCTTTCATTTTTTTCCCCCTTTAGCAGAGCCCAAACTTAATAGCGGATCTGTCATCTGACAGAGCAGGGGACAATCTTAATGCTGTTGTCTAAAAGCATAAAATAGTTCACTTGACTCAGACATACAAAAAGTCACTCTGCATTGAAAATTTGTATTGGGCATCAGTAGCTTAGTCAGCAGTAGGAAGACCAAGGTTCAGATTCCCACACAACCATGACAATCATAGCATGAATTCTTTCTTGCCAACCTCACAGGAATGTTGTAAGGGTAAAACAGCAGTCAGAAAACTGCCTGTCACATTAGAAGCATTAGATCTCCACTTATTATTCAGCAAAGAACAAAAGTATTCTGAAAATATACATTTGGTTTGGGATGTTAGGCATCACACAACATACCTAAAATAGTCCAGAAAGACTTGAACAAGATCTGTGTGGTAGATCAATATTGCCACTGCTGTGACCATGGCTTCTAGATATTATTGAATGCTGCATCGTAAGAGAATATGTGCTTATGAAAATACCTGCAAAGTGTAGAGGTAAGGAAGCCAAACACAGTCTCCCCATCCAAGGTACCATCCAAAATGATCATGGCAAATGTCAATGGTTTTCAAATACCAGGTTTCATTCCAGAAGAAGTCCAAAACATAGATAGCCTAAAAAGAACACACTGTCAGATATCACTGCACCTAGTCATAGATAGGCCATTTTCTGATAACACAAAAGTTCAACTCTATCCAGATGGACTGTAGTGGCAACCAGCATCCTTTGGATTATTTCCGTTCCCTACAATTACAATAGGTCTGAACCATTATTATCTCTAAACACAAGATGTCCCTGTATCTGATGAACTACAACGCCGACTGGTTAATAAATGAATAACCTTTATTGTCAATGCACAACATGTGTGCAGTGAAATTAAATGAGCCTCCATTGGTACAACCACACAAAGCACAAAAAACACAGAATACATTCAGACACAGAAGCCATCCCCATTCCCACTACAGAAACATTCCCAACTACATTCCCTATCCATTCAGAATTATACATATAGCAAGTGAGGAATGCTTGGCTTTTCAGAGATTCTGACCTATAACTTCTAATAGACCGAGACAGTGTTGATTTAGAGCCAAACACCCAGAAGGCCAAACTTTCTTTCTTGACTGTTGCAAGTGTAGACAAGCATGTGACACACTAGCCACCAATTCTACCAACCATTCTGCCACCATCGCTCTGTAAGATGCATAAAGGATAGCACCCTGAACAAGGGACAAGCCCATAGCAGAGGGTTCCCCAGATCTCAATGGTTCTCATCCCCAATTGAGCAAAGGCCACAGGAGATAAGGTGTAAAACTGTAGGAAGGAATGGCAACAAACATATTGAGCCACAGCCCATTATTGCAAAATTCAATCACACCTACATATACATCTAGATAAAGTCTGCATTTTGTTCTATGAAGCTTTGCCAGCTTTAATGTTAAGAGCATTTAAGATTAACCAAGATACTAAAGGGTGTGCTTACCTGTAGGACATTGACAAGGATCATAGAGTTAGTTACTTGTCCATGTAATTCCTGCTGTTTTGCTGCATAAGAGAGATTAATTAGGGTCCAGGCTACAATGCCTGGACGACCATTGAAAAACAGTTTGAAATCAAACCATTTTCCTAAACGAGGATTAAATTCAATCCCCATCATGAAGTCATAGAAGAAGTTACCGGTGAATTTGCTGAAACAATATACAAGAATGAATGAACAAATGAATGACTGAATCGCAGAATATATGATCAATTTAAAAACATATGTAGTTGAAGGAAATTTCATCCAGGAATTCACACAGTCTGATGCAAAGGCATAATAATAAATCACAAATGCCATACTAGTTTTTCTACACCTGTGGCCTCAAGGAGCTAAAAACAAGTAAAGCAATAATTATTTAATGTTTTAGCTGCCTTTAGCTTCTGTGAAGCATAGAATATAGATTTTTACTAATATTGTTATTGTTTCAATCAGAAAAAGAAATGCAGTACTCATCAAATATGTCAATATCACACATACGATATAATCAAGACCAACGTACCGATCTTTTGCATTAGTGGGGAAAAGGTAGGCTTTTATCATTACAAATATGGATACTGCATAGCCTAGGATATTTGCACACCACAGAAGTGGAATCCAGTTGTCAAAAATTATGGTGGGTGAGAACCAGCGGAAAACATAAGCATTTGTAAACCAGAGTGCGTGTGTGATAAGCCAGGCTTGAAGTCCGTTTATTTCGTATTTGAGCACCAAGCCTGAAATGGAAGAGGGTTACAAGATTCAGTGAGAAAGACAGCATGGCATCTTTGTGACTTGCACATAGTTACGAATGTAAGAATTATTGTTCTTGTTTGCTGACAGCATGACACATATTTTCATGGAGAAGATTAGGAGTGGGAGACTTCCTCCTTTATCCTACCTAGCTTATTTTTTTGGACTTGCTTTAAATGCACCCTGAAGAGGACTGTTTTCATCCACTATGCCATTCTATGTCAACAGCAATGTTAATACAAATTCTTGTGCTTATATATTATTTGTCTTTAAAAACAACAACAACCCAGTAACATACACCATGGTTTAGACAGATTTGATAAAGGGGGAACTCATTTCTCTAGGCTTTAAAACCTTGGGGAAGAAAACAGGAAAGCAGGAGACAAACAAAAGTGACAAGAGATTAACATGACTAAATTAGCTGCTACACAGACATAAACTATACGGCCAAACAAGTTAAGGCAAGGTTCTCGGAGGGTTTAAAAAGGGATCTGAAGAACAGAAAACAGACATAATGTTACATATTTGTTTTGAGAAAGATCCCCAGATATGAGAGCATGGAGAAATGAATCTTCAAGACAGGAAGGAAACTCTAACTGGACAGGGCAAGCGTATCCCTGTTCTAGATCAGTGTCTAGTATCAGTAATGGACTGGATAAGGGTGAATAAACTGAAACAATCTAGAAAAGATAGAGAGGTGCTCCTGGTCAGCTGAAAGGCAGATCAAGGAACAGGGGTGCAGCTTGTACTGAATGGGGTTACATGCCCTCTGAAAACACAGGTAGACAGCTTGGGAGCACTCTTGTATTTGTCTCTGAGCCTGGATGCCCAAGTTTCAGCAGTGGCCAGGAGCACATAATTAAAACTAGTGTGCCAGATGCACGGATTCCTGGAGAGGTCTGATTTGGCCATGGTGACACATACCTTAGTTGCATCCTGGCTGAATTACTATAATGTGCTTTACCTACGGCTGTATCTGGAAAGTGTCTGGAAACATCAGTGGGTCCAAAATGCAGCAGTCAGATTGTAAATGGGGCTGGTCACAGGGATAATGGAATGCCTGTGTTACAGCAGCTCCACTGGTGCTGATCTGTTTCTGGGCACAGTTCAAAATGCTTTTTTTACAACCTATAAAGCCCTATGTGGCTTGGCTCCAAGCTATCTTGAGGATTGCATCCGCCTTTATAAAAGGGCTCGGGTGTTAAGTTCATCTGGAGAGGCCTTTCTCTCAGTCTTCACAGGTTTGTTTGGTGGGGACACAGAAGGGGGCCTTCTCTGTTGCTGCTCCCAGACTTTGGAACCCCCTTTCACAGGAGGCCAGACTGGCCCCATCTTTGCTGTCCTTCCGCAAGCAGGCGATGACCATTCTCTTCAGGTAAGCTTTCCCTCAGTGACCGGCTGCCTAAGTGGGTTGTTAAATGGATTGTTGTGCCTTATTGCTTTAAATGTGTTTTTGGCTCAGAAGACACCTAAAAAATAGTCTCATAAGAAATTCCTTGCCCCTCATCTTTTTTCTCTCAGTAACACCAGAAAGCTTGTCAAGTAAATACAGCCAAGAATAGACTTACCAGAAGGTGTCACAGCACCTTCCTGCAGTCCTCCTCGATAGTAAGGAAGATATTTATGACAAATGTCAGGAAGCATGAACAAAATTATCTGCAAAAAAGAGAGTATGCATCAAATGTAGTTCAAACTCTATCATAAACTAGATCAAATAATTGTGAAGCTTGGGTAATTTTTAATTTGTATCTCCAATTATTTTTAGGAACTTTTAATCAAACCTTTTCTGCAAAATTTCTAGTCTTCACACTTTCAGATCCCATTGTGGACACAAAGGACAACATTCTTTTGTAACTTGGCACCTGATGTGACTTGGATTAGGCACCAGAAACATTTAACACTGATTAAAAATTGTCCCCATTTTAGGTATGTATACTCCCTTGGGTTTCCTTTTCCCCTGGGAAAGTTTTTGGAAGTGTGGGGGGCCTTAAAAGTAAAAAATCAACACTACTGGGATTATGACTGCTGGTACCAATCTGGTGGCTATTTTTGAATTTTAAAGGCTCCTTATTCCCTCATCCCAAGACTCTCAAAGGTTTCCCCAGGACAAAAGGGAGCCCAAAGGAGACTCCAGACCTTAAATGGAGAAATAGAAAGCTTTTAATTAGTGTAAATTAATGTTTACGGCACCCAGTGCAAGTTGCACTGGGCATAAATTTAGACAACAGAATTTTGCCCAATAGTAGCTTCTGCTGCTGAGCAAACTTTTTAAAAACACACAAAAATGATATTAGAAGATGTACAACAATAAACACTTTTCCCTGCTATCAATGGTGCAACTGAGTATTAATATATGACTGGCATAGATATAAAAGACTATAGCTAGCTAAGGACTTTTTATAAGACTTATTCAAAATCACTATGTGGATGTATAAATATGTAAGTAATCTACCCAAGTACTCAGTCATTGTTGCTCAGTGAGGGTGGTGAACATGAAAGTAATGTAGGTGTGCTTTAAGCTCATGGGGGGTATAGGAAGTTGGGGTGTCAGCAGCTCCTAAGAATATTCTGTAAAAAGTGAATTCAGTAGAAAGATCTGGATGGCAAGCAAAAGAGTCACATCAGTTTAAAATCATAGTTAAAATTGATAACATCTAACAACTATTCACTGTAATAATTAAACAGAGCTGGAATACGAGAACAAATGTTAAGGTTGAATTGGGGTTTGAAGACTGTTTACAATGATGGAAGATGAGTAGAGTTAGGAACAGACCTAGAGATGAGCACAAATTGCTAGTTTGGTGCAGGTCGTTTCCTGACAAGCAGCTGATCTGTGGTTGTTGTGGGTTTTTCGGGCTCTTTGGCTGTATTCTGAAGGTTGTTCTTCCTAACGTTTCGCCAGTCTCTGTGGCCGGCATCTTCAGAGGATGCCGACCACAGAGACTGGCGAAATGTTAGGAAGAACAACCTTCAGAACGAAAAGAGCCCGAAAACCCACAACCACCATTAGATCCCAGCCGTGAAAGCCTTTGCGAATACAAGCTGATGTGTGGCTCGGTGCCTCCTTCTCCAACAGGTGCTTGGAGGAGGCGGGGTGCCAGACCTTGGACCATTTGTTTCATTGGGGAACAAACCGTGTTGACCTGCTGAATCAGTCATTTGTGCCCATCTCTAAACACAACCTATATACTCAGGTCTCCAATATGTGAGAGCTTTGAATGTAACTTTAAATACTTGTCCTGCAAACAGCAATGCTTCATTTTTTTCCTCACTGTTAGATTGCTCATACCCTATTAGATTCCAACAGAAAGCATCAGAACACATACCTGGAAAACAACCCAAGAAGTATAAATAGTCGCTGCTTTCCAGGTCAATGATGGTGTTTTGTTCCAGATATCCACGAGAGTGACTTTGCTTGTGAGCAAGTCAATGGCTGGTTTAGTTAGTGAGCAATTGAACTGATCACATGACATTATAAAATAATACACAATGAAGGGAGTAAACAGGAGTAGAAAAATAACACTTGCCAAGGAAAACCAGTCAATTTTCCTAAAACACAGAGAAACAAAGATCATCACATAATGCAAACAGTGAATTGCTATAACAAGGTACTGTGACCATGATCCAGTTCAAACATAACAATAAAAGACAGATTGCAATTACTGTATGTGCATAAACCTTGGGCTTATACACTCCTCTCTCCTCCAGTGTAACCATGATTGAGATAAATCACAAATGTGGAAAGGTAGCCCACAGGCAGGTAAACAAGCAGCTGTCTGTAATATTCAACATCTGACATTCATGTGCCCACTCTCCTCTTTATTAATATCTTAAACATGATAGTGGGTTTAGCACTCATCCTTGGTCTGTGATACTGACAAGTTAACAAATCTACAGCACTGAACTTGGAGACACTTTTGCTTAACTGAATGATGCCAGTTGGCCCTAGATCAAAAGAGCAGTAATATTCAAAGTACATAACATCCACACACCATTAAGTAAGCTTTAATAATATCCAGGTACTGTATGAACAGAGGATTTGTTTGGGTGAGAACATGAGAAAGAGCTTTATTAGTGGCTGCTCCCAGGACTTGGAATGCACAGCCAAGCAAAGACTTTTATTTTCAGACAGACTTTTAAGTGTTAAGTGGGAATCTCAGGAATGCTTATTTATTAAATTTAGAAGTTTTTTAATGTTTTAAAATGTTTTAATATTGATTAGGTCAGACCTAGCCATGTTAAGGTCTGATTTGATGGTGCTTTCCTGTAGGCAAACATTTTCTACCACAGCTAAAGGTAGAACCCTCTTACCAAGCTCTACCCCACTGTCCTTGAGAAGTTCCGGTTCCATTTGTGAGATTTTTACTTCCTCCTCCTTTAGAAAATTGTGTTTCTTTACCAGCCATCATTGTAGCCTGCAGTGGAAGAGATGACACCAAAAAATTAAAGCAATACATTTAATTTATTAAATTAAATCATATAAATATATGTGCATTTTTTTAAATAACCTACTATTCTTCCAATGAACATGGGCAACTGGGGCAGGAGTTGGAATTTACTGACATGGCAGTTCCTGGGCATGGAGAAAGCCTATTATATGTTTTCTACATTGTTACAGTTTTGGAATAATACAAATTAGAGGCTTGTTCTGGACAATGGACATAGTAATAAGCTTATTATATTGAACTATGAAATGACTCTGCTGAACTAACAGATCTCTACTAGACAGTCTACATCACCACTCTCTCAGAAACACAGGAAGCTGCCTTATATCAGATTACTCTACTCATCCACCTGAGCCAACATTATCAGACTCTGGTTGGCAGTGGCTCTCTAGGGTTTCAGGTAGAATTTCTTCCTGGAACTACCTGGAGATCATCGGTGCCCTCTGATGGTCTCCCATCTAACTACCAATCATGCCTGATCTGTTCAGCTTCTGAAACTGGACAAGATCAGGATAGTATAGTGCATTATTGAGAGATCTGGCACCCTTCATGCTACCTGGATGCTGCTGCACATGAGAGCAGCTTCTCTATTGCTTGAGCTATGAAGCCATCAGATGGGGGATGACACTGCAGTCAATCGCCTGTGCTTAGGTGACCATGACATCCTGAACTTGGTAATTTAGTCTAATATCTTCTGTGTCTTTCATACTTCCTGTTTCCACTGTTTTGGGTGCGAGAAGGTGAGAGTGCCTCGAGAGGAGGCTGATTACAGGCGTAGAAGGGCTTTGCCCCCTAAACCGTCTTATTGGGGGGAATCCAAGGCCAGAGAATGGCGGAGACGATTGAGGGAAGAAAAGGAGGCGGTTGAAAGAGAGGAGAGAGAAAGAAGAGCATGACGTCTGGAGGAGGCTCGCCGGAGGAGGTATTTACCGACCCTGGGACCCCTATGCAGAGGGAAACAACCCCTATGACCAGGAGAGGGGACATGGAGAGATACTACCCTTGATTGACGTGGACATTGATACTAAGGACCTGGGTGAGACTAACCCGTTCTCTAAAGGACCCTGGTATGACCCAAGTTACAATCCCTTTTTACAAGATTTATGGACAGCCTCGTTTGACCCGTTGGCGATGAGAGAAAAGAACAATTACAAGTTTAATGTTGACACTTCTTTATTTGATGTTCCAATAAACCCCAGTTCTGTTTTTTCAAAAAACTGAACATCCTGTATTTGTGTCCAACCAGCCTGAGGTTACTTTCGAACCCTCACACCTCCCAGATGCACACACCCCTGTCTACCCACATGGACGCACCTCCCCTGCGGTGAAAGGCACAGGACGGATACAATGGCAAGGTGGGCCAGATGTGGCCCACAGACCATAGTTTGGAGATCCCTAGTTTAGGGGCATCCTGAGACTGTGCAGCTTGCTCATGACAACACATGCTGGGTCTTATTGCCGGAGGCACAGTGGGGAATCAAATTCCCAATCTTTGGGTCTGCAGCCAGATACCAAAAACCATTCAGCTATACATCCATCTCTAAGACACTCTAAAAGGCTTTTTGACTAAAGAGTGAACAGCTTTAAATGAAGGAAATGAAATAGCTTGCAGAATACCCAAATTGCTGATTAAGTGAAGTGGAAAAAATTAGATTTTATGCAGTATACACCTCCTCCAATTCCAGCGAATGGTGAAAATGCACAATGAACCCCCCTGTATCTATTCATGCAGTACCATACTGCCTATCACAGATTTTATCATATTCAAGATGAAGCTACCAATAACTATAGGATCAATTACTGTACTATGTTTATTTTGTTCTGGCTCATTGCTTGCCTTGACCCTCCCCCCCAAAAAACCTAAAGACAATGGACAAAAGGTCCTTATACACTCAAACACACATACTACTAGAAAACAGGTCTAAAGCCTGAACAAACAACCCCAAGCTTGTACTATTATATGATTCTGGTTTCTGATACATTTAATGGTTTATTAAGTTTAGTTGTTTCTGTCTTAACACGGCTAAGCATTGTAGCTGCACAAAGCAATGTTGATGTAACAGTGCTTCTAGTTAACACTACTACTATTGCTGTAAAAGGAATTTGGGAGAATTTTTACATTTCTTGCTTTTAAAAGAAATTAGAATATTTGGATGCAATCTTGAGCATAAGGTTCATGGAAAGAAGTTATCTATTTATCTGAGGGCAGTCCCCTGAGAAAGAACATACCGTATTTTTCGCTCCATAAGATGCACCTCTCCACAAGACGCACCAAATTTTTAGGAGAAGAAAACAGGAAAAAAATAATTTGTTTTCTTCTCCTAAAAATTGGTGAGCCTTATGGAGAGAAGTCCATCTTATGGAACACACCCTAGGACCCTTTGGAGGCTCACCCTGCCCCCCCGGGGGTCAGAGGGGGTGAAATTGCGAGCTTCTGGGACTCTTCTGAAGCTTCCCAAGCCTCAAGAGAGTCCCAGAAGGTGGCAATTTTGCCCCTTATGGCCCAGCGGGGAGGGGGGAAGGGTGAGTCTCTAAAGAGTCCTGGAACACACCCTAGGACCCTTTTGAGACTCACCCTGCCCCCCAGGTGTCAGAGGGGGTGAAATCACCACCTTCTGGGACTTGAGGCTTGGGAAGCTTCAGAAGAGTCCCAGAAGCTGGCGATTTCCCCCCCTCTGACCCAGCGGGGGGGGGCAGGGTGAGCCTCCAAAGGGTCCTAGGGTATGTTCTAGGACCCTTTAGTTTAGAGACTCACCTTGCCCCCCCCCCGGGGGCCAGAGGGGGTGAAATCACCACCTTCTGGGACTTGAGGCTTGGGAAGCTTCAGAAGAGTCCCAGAAGCTGGCGATTTCCCTCCTGGGGCAGGGTGAGCCTCCAAAGGGTCCTAGGGTGTGTTCTAGGACCCTTTAGTTTAGAGACTCACCTTCCCCCCCTTGGGGGTCAGAGGGGGCGAAATCGCCACCTTCTGGAACTCTTCAGAGGCTTCCCAAGCCTCAAGAGACTCCCAGAAACTGGCGATTTCGCTGGTGCTGGCCCCATGCGGGGGTGGGAGGAGCATGGCAAGGGTCCTAGAAGGCTCCCTCGGACCCTTGCGACGCTCCCCCCACCGCCCCACGGGGCCAGGGGGGGTAAAATTCCCACCTTCTGGAACTCTTCAGAGGCTTCCAGCAGAACTCTTCAGAGCCTTCCAGGACCCTTGCGACGCGCTCCCCCCACCCCCACGGGACCAGGGGGGTAAAATAGCCAGCTTCTGGGAGTGTTTGGAGGCTTCCCTAGCCTCCAAACACTCCCAGAAACTGGCAATTTCGCCGGCGCTGGCCCCGTGGGGGGGTGGGAGGAGCATGGCAAGGGTCCTGGGAGGCTCCTTCGGAACCTTGTGATGCTCCCCCACTCCCCCCACACGGGGCCGGGAGGGTAAAATCGCCGGCTTCTGGGAGTGTTTGGAGGCTTCCCAAGCCTCCAAACACTCCCAGAAACTGGCAATTTCACTGGCGCTGGCCCCGTGGGGGGTAGGGGAACGTCGCAAGGGTCCTGGAAGGCTCACCCGGACCCTTGTGACGCTCCCCCCCACGGGGCCAGTGGGGACAAAATTGCTGCCTTAGCTCCATAAGACACACGGACGTCCCCCCCCCCACATTTGGGGGGGGGAATTGCATCTTATGGAGCAAAAAATATGGTACGTAACAGTTAAAACTTTCATATCAGTCTTTACCAACTTGAGTTTCCCAAAAGTTGCTGGGTTACAATTTCCATAATGCCTAAGATAATAGCAAATGGTCAGAAATGCAATAGCAACTCAGATTGAATTTTCTAAGGCTATTGAGGGGACAATTTAAGTGCCACATTTACTGGTACAATTGCCTTTAAATTGTAAAGATCTATACATTTTCCACAAAGGTTTCATCAAAAATGGTGCTGAAAATGAGATAGCATCAGTGTTGAACTGCTGTCATGAAATCTGCCTCAATAAAAAAAATTGCAGTTCAGATGTAATGGGGGGAGGAGTGATTTTCCATCTTATGAACAAACCTGATAAGATCTGCAAATCCCAAACTTCTTCCTTTTCTTTTCTGTAGATTCAAAAAGGTCTTGCTTTTAAACCGACCAGTTTCCTATTATCTCCTGAATTTGGAGAATTGCAATATTTTCAAATAACAGTTCTTTGCTTAGGTGGATTATATTACATTCTAGAAAACACACCTGCTCCTGGTTGTTTTCTGGACCATTTAAAAGTGCAGTAGAGTTTTATACAGTGGTGCCCCGCATAACGGGCACCCAGTTTAACGACAAATCCGCATAGCGGTGTTTTTTTGCAATCGCTTTTGCGATCGCATTGCGATGTTTTAAATGGTAAAACATTGCTTTGCGATGATCGGTAAGCTGTTTCGCTTACCGATTATCGCATAGTGATTTTTCTTAACAGCTGATCGGCGGTTCCAAAATGGCCACCAGGTAAAAAAACGGCCGCCCCCAGTGTTTTTGCGCCCATTCCTCGCTACTGGGCAGCGAAAATGGTGGCCGTATGGAGGATTTTCGCATAACAGTGAGTTTTTTGCCCATAGGAACACATTAAAAGTGTTTTAATGCATTCCTATGGGCTTTTTGGTTCCGCATAGCGATGAATCCGTATAGCGACAATTTTTTCGTAACAGATTATCGTCGCTATGCGGGGCACCACTGTACGTTCGGATTGACACAACCGAAAGACCACATATTCTCTTCTATATGAAAATACTGTATAAGGTGAAACATGTTAGATGAGACCGAAGACTACCTTGTTCAACATTCTGTTCACTTTGCTGTTGCCAGTCCCTTGCTTGTGGGAAACCTGCTACTAGGACATGAGTACAACTCCACCCTTTGTTTTGTATTACCCAGCAAATGATATACAGATCATATATAGCTATCCTGATTAGTAGTCATTAATGGCCTGGTGGCTATGGTCAGAATCCTATTTTATATGAGATCAAATCAGAGAAATCACACCTCCTAATTATTGATCCTAAGTACTGTGGAGGCTGCATGTTAAGCAATCAATCACACAATGGACTAGTTTTATCTATATGCTTCCTTTCTCCCCACAGGACACCCAAGGTGGTGCACAATCAATTAAAACATTACAACACAGTTAAAAACACAATAAGATGCATTTTTTAAAAAAAATCAAACAATTATTAAAGTCCACCATCTAAACACACTTGAAAATATGCCAGTTCAATTCCGTATATGCTGCATCGTGCAGGGGTCTGTACTTGTCCAAGTTAATTAAAAGCCTACTAAAAAAGGAAGGCTTCTGACTGCTGGTGCAAAGATAAAAGGCAGAGGGGCAAGCTTCCTTCCTGGGGAGTGCATTCCCCAGTTTGGGAGCAGTCACTGAAAAGGCCCTCTCTTTCAGCTTCACCAAAAATGCTTGTGAGGCCTATGATCAAGAGAAGGTCATTCTCAGCCAGTCTATCACCAACATCAGAAACTTACGTAGGCCCCATGGATCTCCCTTGGACTCAGATGGTAATGAGTGTGTGTTGGGTAACATAACATGCTGGTGACACCAAACCCCCAAACTCTAGACTACCAATCCCAGCAGTTTCATGTAGATGTTAAATAGTATGGGAAAAAGATCTGAACCCTGGGGGACCCAAACGACCAATAGCCATGGTGTCGAACAGGATATTTTCCCCCAGCACCATTTTCTGCATTGAATAGGGGGCTGGACTTGATGGCCTTATAGGTGCCTTCCAACTTCATTATTCTATGATTCTATATACTTCACTCCATTTAAAAGGTACACTGGAGTGCCCCTTTTTCTTCTGAGAAATGTATTCTATCTAGCTCCTTTTCTTACATTAACCTCTGGAAGTTACAAATCATAGATTAAGGCACAGGTGAGATCAGCCCTCGTAGAAACACTGGAACTACCATAAAGTGCCTCTAAGATCCATTCCAGAGAGAATGCCCAGAGGGATATAAGTTAATGGTACAGAAGGCTTCTAAGAGGTCCAGAAGTACCAACAAGGTCACACCCTCCCTGCCAGTTCCACTTCTGAGAAATATATTCTATCTACACCACATGGACTGACAACTTTCATAGCCTTGAAACATTGCCTGCTCTGTGATACTACTCAGTCTAAAGTCTGCATTCAAGGCTTCTGACTTGAATGATAAAGACCTGTGCCTTAATCTATTTAATCTATTAAATATTTTTGTTGTGACACTAAGAATCTCTATGGAAGAAAGAAGCAATCTTCCTCAAACATAATAACTATTATGTTCCATCAAGTCAATTCTGATTTATGGCAACCCTCCCAGGCTACACAGGCTGGCTCTTTGCTCCTGGAGGCACAGTGAGAAGTCCAACTACTACGTTCTGGCCCTGCAGCCAAATACCCACTAAAACCACCTTAGCAAAAGGTTACACCAAAATGTCTCATTGCACAGTTTCTCCCACTTTGTTCAAGTAGAAGGAGAGGAAACACCTCCAGGGTGGTTCTCTGTAGCTTCTATGCCAAATAAAGCAGAGACAGGGAAGGCAAATCTCTCTCTGTAGCACCGCAAGACTTAGTCACCTGCTTCTGCTCTGCTTTTAGTACTAAGCAGTTAACAGCTAGGAATTAACCTTGATTCTTTACTCAATATTTTTTTACTTTTCATTACACTTGTGTTTGTAATGTGCACACTGTTAATTGCCCTATTCAATTTCCTACCTGTGAAATACCTCAGTATTCTTCCAATTTCACACCATCATTGGTGATGACCAAGTGGTGCCCAAAGTTTGGTTCTGCCAACATAAAAAACAGGGCAGCTTTAATATCACACATACTATGCTGCTATACGATGGCCGGGCCTGAAACAGTCACTGTGTCAAGAGGAAAAAGATATGGGTGACCATCTTTCAGGGTTCAGACCCTGTTTTATGAGTCACATTTGCATGCTTGACCAAATCACCTGTCTCAATTATGCCAGCAATGATTAGCAAAAATACCTCCAGGAAGCAAGGAGAGCATGAGGAAAGCAGCATTTTCCTGTTGTCTGTCTTGCAACACCTGGCATGTAGAAGTCTACTTATGCTGGACACACAGATTTCCATTGAGGGGAATCCAAGAGGAGACCTAGAGAAACTTTCATGAATGAGCAGTGTCATGCAGGGGACCTTAATAATTTAATCTAATCATTTTAGAACTGCATAGCTGGGAGGGACTCTAAAGATCATTAAGTGTAGTCCCTGTCAAGGAGGCACAGTGGGGAATCAAATTCACAGCCTCTTCCTCTGCAGCCAGATGCTCAAGACTAGATGTGACTTGGACAGCCATCACCACCTCTTTTTAGAGGCACTCAGCAGCCTTGCCCTTTAGGATACCTACTGCAGAAAAAAGCAGCAATGCAGATTTACAACCATTGCTGAAGAAAAACTGGAAAAACAATGTATGGTCTTTTAACCAAGACCTTCATTAAAAGATCTTCAGCACTGTACACCACACAATACAAGCAGGAGCACCTGTTCTTCACCTTCTCTCATTTTTTGAGATTCACAAATCAGAAATAGCTTTGGAAGATTTAAGATGAGACACACACCTGCCTGCTTAGTACATAATTACACAAAGAAACAGAAAGCCCAGCATAGTTTTCAAAGCGTAACCTGTGGATCTGTGTACTTCTACTGTGCAGCAAAAAGGAATGTTTTGTTTAATTGTTAAGTCCTGTCCAACTCTTCGTGACCCCAAGGACTAGAGCATGCCAGGTCCTCCTGTCTTCCACTGCCTCCTGGAGTTTGGTTAAAAAAAAAAAGGAATGTTACTAGAATTTTAAAAAACTCTGCAACAGTGCTTTCATACAAAAATCTACTCCAATTCCTTTGGTTAATCCAAGTGTTCTTCGCCTGTACAGTTCAATATAGGCAGACCTTAGAAAAGTTATTTTTTGGGATTATAATTCCTGGAATTACATAGGGAATGCAGCCAAGGGCCATGCTTGCTGAAGGAATTATTGGACCTATAGTTTCTTGGGTAAGAAAGGAGTCATTTCTTTGCTGTTACTGTTTGACAATTGAGAACCATAAATGTTTATAATTTACTGCAAATAGCCTAGAAATCCACCAGTAGATTGAAATCTATCTACTGTCCACCCTGCTTTAGCTCACACGTCTAATTAAATGGCAGACATCTTTATACATACAAGAAAGAACATGATTTATAGTATTGTTTCCATATACTTATGTTTATAATTTTCCCCTACAGAGAAACATGAGAAAAATACATCAATGCCCAAATGAAAGCAATAAAATATACAGACTGAATAACAGGAGTAAAAAGCTTTTTCCATTATAACAGATCATTACTAACTAAAGGTAATGGCTGGATTCACAGGGGTCCCAACTTGCTTTTTTCCATAGCAAAGGTAGGAATCATGAAGCCTCTGGCATAATGTGGTTCTCAAACCAGTTCCTGCACACCCGACATTTCCACACATTTTTTTTAAAAAAGACTACCCAGCTACTTTCCTGGTTTATGTACAGCAATCTTATACATATTCTAACTTGTTTGGTGGCCAAATTGTTCAGGACATTAGAACTTTTATTTTTGTTTCCAATTGTTGTTTTTTTAACTTTTATTGATGTACAAATTTAAGGGGAGAGAGAAAGTCAGCAAGCTGTAACCTGAACCTGTGGAGCCTTTGTTTTACATTAAAACAACAAACATGACATTGCCTTGCTCACCATCTGTCTGTTAGGACAAGAGACAACATGTGATGATGTTCTAAAAACTTTGCCTCTACTATCCCCAGATTTACATCATCTTGTTTGGTGAAGAAGTAAAAAACTACCTTGTAAAACTACCTTGTTTGCAAACTTTTAATGTTGTAATAAAGGCATGATTAGTCAACACAGAACTGTGTTCCCAAGCACGGATCAAACAACTAGTTTTTCTTTATTTTCATATCTAATTGCAATCTTACTTGTACATACTTCTGAATTTTGGATGACTTCCAGCAGTCTGGAAGTCTATCACCATGGGGACACACACAAATATAAGAGGACATAGTATTTGCATTCCCCCACTATGTCTGAAGAAATGGATTTTTCTGACCTCCTTGTTAACCTTTAGAAAGCAACTTAAAATACTACTTTTCAGGGAGATCTTCCACACTGACCCTGCTTGATTTAACGCCTCTAGTCCTACTGTCTTATTGAGAACCTGTCTTTGGTGCCATTTGTTTAATCTGTCTAATGTTTTCAAGTTTTTAACTTTTTATTGTTTATTTGTTGCTTATGAGTATATGTTTCACTTATTGTAAACCAACCAGCATCACACTAATGGGGTAGTTTATATTTTATTTAAACTTACTGTATGTCCCACCCATCCAGTAGACAAGTCACTACTCTAAGTGGTTTCTCTGCTAGCGTTAACACACACACATATACAACATAAACATAAATTAATAAACATAAAAACAAAACCCTCATATAAATCAAATAAACAAATGTTGATACACAAAAGATAACATGGAAATAAATCTAAAATGAGGGGTACTTTATTAGACCACTAGAATACTGGCAAAATGCTAACTTTGAACGTTTGTTTTCTTGTTCCTGAAATATGCCATTCTTTTGCCAATTTGCTGAGCCAGTTCGACACAGCTACTTCTTTGGAAACTATGTTAATTTCACCTTTTCTCTACAGAGTTCAGGATGGTATTCTAACCCCAAATTACCCCTCAGCTTTACAACATCTCCAAGAAAAGTTAGGCGATCATAGCTAAGTGGGCACTTCAAAGTAGCTCTCCTTACCAGAGTCTCGTGCAATATACTGCACAGTACTGTACTCTGTTCACTACCGCACGTTAACTTCTAAAAACCCAGGAAGATTCCTTCCCTCCCTCTTCTCAACAAATGTACAAGCCTGGTGGCTGCGCTGAGCAAGGTTTATCAGCAAACCGCGCGCTTCCTTCCTTCCTTCCTCCTTCACTCAGGAGTTACATGAAGCTTCTACTCATTTTGCAAAATGCCGTCTTGGCCCACTATCACAACTACTGCATATGTCCAGATTCTTCTTTGCATTTCGAAAACGATTTATTCTACATGCGATCAAACCTTTGCACCGTGACGAATATTTTTCTGACGTTCAGTCAGCGAGAAACAGAACCCTTTGAACTCCGTTCAAAAACACATACATAAAGGAGGGAGGAAACACTGAAGAGATTAGACTTTATTGGGTTATATCGACAACCCATTATTTATTCGCAATTGGCAGACAGGATTATAAAAAAAGGCAGGCGCTTTAACCGTCTAAACCCCCCAAAACTGCCGTGCTGGAACGTGAGGCAAATAAAAAAATAAAACGCCGAACCAAGGCGTTTGGCATTTTTCTGAAATTCGAAAAGGTCAGTTTATGAATGCAAGCCACACCCCCGCTTGTAGAGCCTGTCTAAAAACGTGGGTGGGCTGGGAAAGCAAAAAACAATACAATTGCAGACAAGTTTTTTCCCCATCGCTGATGAATTTTATAACAAGAAGTTATGCAACCTGCTGTTTCCTAACCCTAGATGTGCACCTTGTTGTCGTGCAAGCATTGCCCAAACAGCGACCGTGCATTAACAGAGAACCTCCGCTTGCTTGACCGTTCGCGGTCCTACAAATCCCATACGGAATCTGTTTCACAAAATCTAGCAGAACCGGCGCCTTACCTGTATAGGGGACAAAGCAGGGCTTGACCAGATCTTGGAGCAGAAAAAGCACCAGCCTAAAGCGCCCGGTTCACTTTGTTTTAAACTCTCTCGTCTTTGCCACATCCCCCTTAATTGCAGGCTGCAGCCATCGCCCAATCACCTGCCGGATCCCTTCAGCATCATTCCGGGCTGCACCGCTGGATTGGTGCAGCTGCCTCAAGCCATCAGCTGAGCCGATTCAAGTAACCATGGCAACCCCCTATTCCCAGGAGTATTTTGAAGAGGAGGCGGATCAGAGACATAGAATGTCCTCTTTTCAAAAATCGTCTCACTAAATTGGTTTCCGATGGAGAGGAATGGCTTGGTTGCCTTCAAATGATTTAAACACAAGAATTGCAAACCTAATTACAGCTTCCTGTATATATTGTTAATTTCTCCTAGCTTAAGAAAAAAAAACCAACCTGTTTCTTGATTAAAATATTCTACAAAAGTTAAGTCAGCAGCCCTGTATACTGAGGGGGGCTTAGATTTACTCCTGCACAGCTCTATCCAGGAAAAGGCAAATTACTACTGGTTGTTGTGGGTTTTTCGGGCTCTTTGGCCGTGTTCTGAAGGTTGTTCTTCCTAACGTTTCGCCAGTCTCTGGCTGGCATCTTCAGAGGACAGCACTCTACTACTCCTTTGCTTAGTGGAGTGATGAGTGTGTTGACAGAATATTGGCTCACAGAAGAGTGCAGTGCTATTTCTTTAATAATATTTCTATACTACTTTTTATACTATTTTTCTTCTTTAAAAAATCTCAGTGGCTTACAGTAAGAGCATGCAATAAATACAATATACTGTGTAAGAGTAGTAGAACATTAAAACCATTAAAAGCAATGCATTAGAAGCCAAGAGTAACTAGAAGGGGAGGGGGAGGAATCAGGAACATACCTGGGTGATCAAATGGATCTTTGATCAATTGCAGAAACAACCCATGATGGAATTCCATCAGATCTCATGGTAGTCCTTGTATCCTTTGCAAGGATTCCTAAGATAAGACATCTTGTGTTCTGAATTAACATGTTTTTCCATGTAATTCTTTGGCATGTCCTTGGGGGTAGTTGCACTTTTGTCAAGCACTCCTGTTATATAAAATTATTTTTCTGCAGGACATTACTTCCAAGGCCTTTGGCAACAATACATAGCTTAGATGAAAGAGCACGCAGATATGGGATGTGTGTAGAGATATCTTCATTTATAGATTTACAAGATGTATATGTTAGCTGCAGCCCAGAATCCATACGTTCCTGTTTCTGTCCATATCATTTCAAAATCAAAAACTGATTTCTCATGCTGCATCTGCCAAGCAGTCATTTCAGATAACACCCTTGCAGGTGAACCATCCATTCAAGAAACACTCACCACAACTGAAGAAAAATAACTTTGGTTTTGTCAAGGCCTTTCGTCACAAAGCAGATAACACTTGAAAGTAAACAGAAAAGTTAATTTTGGGGGACAATAACTTCAAGAATCCTACAGCCAATACTGTATGATCCTTGTAGTTTGTAACACACTACTCTGCTTTTCCAAGCTCTGATTCAGAATTTGAAAACCATTTTATGAGCCTGTGGAAATGAGTGTTGTGACTCCAAGGCCCTAATTACAGCTCATTATTTACAACTGTTGTAGGAAATGCATAGACTGAACAAGTGACTTGTGCTTCAAATGCAAGAGACAACCAGCAACCCTGGAAATAGCTTCTCTACATTTTCTCTGTAGAAGAGAAAATTAGATAAACTCATGGTAAATTAGGAACTTGAAGCTTAATTTAACTTGAATTTAAGCTAAGTCTTAAAATAGATTGTATATTAGAAGATCCAGGCCAACACCTATGACTCCAATACATCTAGAATGATAGAAAATGGTTTCAGGCCAAGACTGAATGCTTACACTTCTTTTTTTAGAAAGTACAAGTGGAAAGAGAGAAAGAAAGAGAGAGAGAGAGAGATGAATTTGGATACAGGTTTTGAAATTCCAACATTTCCTGTTTGGCTGACTGGCTGCAATTGAGTCTTCTGAGACATGAACTACAGATTATCCTAGGTGAAAAGTTGGACATGGCACATAATATGTACGTATACCAAACTTCTGTATTCCTAATGGAATTATCTGTTTTCTACTAGTGGCCTGGGAATGGAAACTGAAGGCACTCTGACACACAAATTAATCCCTTTAGAGATGGTTATCATGGCTGCAATCTTGAACTCTGTAGTAGTAGTAAGCAGTTATGTGTCATCAGGTCACCCTCGATTCATGGCAATGCCATGAATGAGTTATCTCCAAAAATGTCCTGTCCTCAATAGCCCTGCTCAGGTCTTGTAAACTCAAGCCTGGGGATTTTTGTAGGAAGTCAGTCTATCTCACATTTGATCTTCCTCTTTTCTTGCTGCCTTCCACCTTTCTCAGCGTTATTGTCTTTTTCAGAGAATTGTGTCTTCTTATGATGCACCCAAAGTAAGACAGCCTCAGTTTCAACATTTTTGCCTCCAAAGATAGTTCAGGCTTGACTTGATCTAGAACCCACTTGTTTGACTTTCTGGCAGTCCAGGGCGTCTGCACAGTTCTACTCCAGCACCATATTTGAAGGATATCTGCAGGCGGGATCTGAAGGCCTTAGGAATGGACCTCAACAGATGGGAAGCCTTGACATCTGAGCGTTCAGCCTGGAGGCAAGTGGTGCATCACAGCCTCTCCCAATTTGAAGAGACCCTTGTCCAGCAGGCTGAGGCAAAGAGGCAGTCACGAAAGCAGCAAAATCAGGTAGCTGGACAGGGGACAGATTGTATTTGTCTTCAGTGTGGAAGGGATTGTCACTCTCGAATTAGCCTTCTCAGCCACGCTGAGTTCCAAGTCCTCCATACAGAGCATGCTACCATAGTCTCTCAAGACTGAAGGATGCCTAATCTAAATCTGTAATGAAGAGAGCACCATTTATGTATACTACTTCATAATTCAGAACTCAGGCCTAATCCGTTTTCCAAAGGTTGAAGAGATCTGCCGATCCTGCATTAGAGTGTAAAGAAATCTGAACTACCTCCGTACTACATTTCAGTTTTCAGCTAGTTTAGATTGTACATTCGTAGCTCTCTTGTTGAAATTAACAATGCAAACTTGGTTCTGAATTATTTCTCTGCATCCTACTCCTAAGTGGACAGCACCATATTCCCAAAGTAAGAATGTTCATTGTATCTCCAAGACCGTACATAGATTCTTAACATCAAATAACACAAACATTCTTTTGTTGAATCCATGACTCCTTTTGACAGTGATCAACATAGCAAACTCACTACAATATAAAGGCACCTCCTGCAAAATAAGAAATGCTAAAATTTGGGGTGGGTATATCTCTCACAGAGAGAAATGGACACATTTATAACCATGCAGAATCTAAATTGCAATGACAGGATCTGATTGGAACAGAAACCTTCCCAGAATAAACAAAGAAACTTTTGTGGGGTTTTCTTGGTGCATTCTAGGAATAGTTTAGGTTGGTATTGTACAATGCTGTACAGGCTGTTTCAGTTGTCAACTTCTCTTGCATTCTTTCTTCTGCAATATGCTTGAGTCTCTTATTCAAGATACTGTACTGAAAATAATTTTCTGTTCCTTGTGTGTGATGAATATGCCATTACCAGATGGAAGTTCAGTATGCCTACCAAAGGCTTGACGAGGTTGCAGAAGAGGTCAGAGATATGTGATATAATAGGAAAACTGTTGAAGGTTGCTTTGTCATATACTTGTTGCCGTACTAAGACCAAACATATCCAACCACCTCACACATATTCAGAGTATGTATAAGATGAACTTACTATGTTAGAATATACTGGGGGATCTATGCACAATCTAGCAATCAAAGTGATTATGTGATGACTTTATCACAGCAAACTACATGAACACCTGGAAATATGGCATAGTGTTAGAACACTTAGCCTGTTTATTAGATATTGGGAAGGGCATTTCTAGAGAGACAGACATTTTATTTTCAGTTCTATTACAGAAAAGTCAATGTTTTAAGGATACACCCCAAATATCCAACTTTTCAGGATACTGCTTGTGCAGTTACCGTTATTTTTTGTTACATGTGAACTAACAGGTGTATGCTTGCCAATATTTCTCTGTTATAAATTGCATTTTTAAATTGTAATACAATTTATATGTAAAAATGTAAAATAGGTTGAGAGTTTGTCACAACATTCTCCAGGGGCATTTTCACTTACTGTAACATATATAAACCAATATATATGTCCTCAGCAGATGAAGATGAGATTCCTCGCACTATTTTAACAATATTTTATTAGGTGCATGTTACTTTCAACTGTGTGTGTGTGTGTGTGTGTGTGTGTGTGAGAGTGTGTGTGTGTGTGTGAGAGAGAGAGAGAGAGAGAGAGAGAGAGAGAGAGAGAGAGAGAGAGAGAGACCTTGGAGCAAAAGTGAATACGATGAACCGCCTCAGTTATCTGAAGAAGGCCAACAGGTCAGTGACAAAGTACATACTTTGTGTACAGAATGTCTCAAGTTTACTCCTTGGCATTTCATTACACATACATACACCAGGAAAAACTTATAAGCAAATATTTGATACAGGAGGGGCTGATAAAAACTTTGCAATGATACACAGCAAATAGTCTCACACTCTGCTATTGTTTCAACCGCATGCACTGTGATCTCCACATTTCAGGTAAGGCTGTGTTTGATACAACAGTAGCTTCCCAAAACTTTCTAATACAGGCATAGGTAGCTGCAACTTAATTATGTGCCATTAAGTTGGTTCCAGCATATGGCCACCCTTTCCAGGATTTTTACTCAGCAGCGGTTTACCTCTCTCTTTTTCAATGAGTGCTCTGTGACTGTGCAGCTTGCCCAAGGCTACACAGACTACCTTGTCTTTTGGAAGCATATAACTGGTGGATTGAACGCCCAATCTCTGGCTCTGCAGCCAAGAACCCAACTCACTGAGCTATGCAGCCAGCTGGCACTTGCTGAATGCTTTTTGATGACATACGGCATGTGCATTTCCATAGCAGTGTACACAGCTGGAGACAGACACCAAAGCAATTATACAATATATACAAATATTTCAAAAGTATCAGGACAAAGGGAGAGCCATTTCCCAGCAAGAACAATGTCAAGTATTTTGGCACATCAAAAAGACAAATCAATAAAAGTTAATAGAAGCTGAAACAGCTTGACTGTGGAGCTGAAAATTTCACATTTATGTCAATGTAGAGTACTTTTAAGCACTTCAACATGTACTACGATGTTAGCCCCTATAAATGCCCTTGATGTTAATGCCCTTGATGTTGCCTGTTGTTGGGTTAAAATTTTCTGATATATATATATATATACTGTGGTGCCTCTCACACAAGGAAAGTAAGTGAATCAGAATCAACTTGATTGCATGTATTATTAATTTCAGACAAAAAAAGAGACACAAATACATTGTTGTACCTTAAAGATTGTTATATTTTAATATGACCTTCCACAGATCTCTAGGTGTACGTTTTTGAGACCTGTAGAAAGGGTAGCTGTGTTTGTCTGTGCAACTGAAAACAAAATAAAAATTAAGAAAAAAACATGGTGGGACCTTAAAGACTAACATTTGTATTTTTTAATGTGGGCTTTTGTGGACAAGTCCACTTCATCAGATATGAATTGCCTCTTCCATTCCTTTGTGCTGCTGAAGACTTCAACTTCTTCACGGCATCCTTCAGTCTCGAGAGACTATGGTGATGTGCTCTGTATGGAGGACTTTGACGCTGTATGCGAAGCTGGAATGTCCTCTCCAGAGCACGAAGCCTGGGTAAAGTAATATATCTGGCAGCAAATCCCCCCTCTCCACATCACTGAAATAGTCCAATGGAAAGGCAAGAGCCAATACAACTGGTTCCAGCAATGTCGCAGGAGTTGTCAGAACGACACGAACTGCCTCCGGGACTCCGGCTCCGGATTTTGCCTCGAGGTTTATTCCTGAAGCCTTTTCCATCAGTGGATATAGAAACAAGGCAGTGGAGGTTTGAAATCGGAGTTTTCCTTCTCCTAGATGGGCTGCCTTCCAAGGCTAACGTCAGAGTAAAGATGTTTAAAATAAATAAAATAGTGAGGATTGTCCAATGCATCTCTGACAGCCACCCTGCGCTCCATTCCGCCTAGTGGAGTCAGCTCTCACCACAAGCCATGCAGGGAACATACAGTATAAGAATCGGGTGTGTATCAAATCATGTTCCAGAGAGAGAGAGAGAGAGAGAGAGAGAGAGAGAGAGAACACCCTGCACTCAGTAACTCTACTGTGATGGGCAAAGCACAGCTGAATGCTAAGCCTGCCCACATTTGCCTATTAGGAAGAAAGAGCTCCTGCCAAAATGCTTGGCTCTGGGATGGGTTGCTCCTGGAACGCCCTCTGCAGGATTCCCTCCCCCCCCCGCCCCGAAGAGCACCGAAGACCTGGCTCTTCCGCCAGGCTTTCCCAGAACACTAAGATCTCGGCCTCCCTTTTACCATCCTTTTTGCCATCCTCTCTGTCACCCCCTTTTTACCACCTTCATCACCATTTGTTTTAATTTACCCTATCTGGCGATGTATTAATTTATTTCTTATCGTGTTTTAATATTGTTGCTGATATGGTTGTTAGCCACCCAGAGTGGCCTGCTTGTCAGACAGTGCAGGATATAAATTCAATCAATCAATCAATCAGCAGCCGGAGGATGGCGCTTTGCCTATCCTACTTCTTGAACAGGGGCTCCCAACCTTGGGTAACCCAGGTGTTCCTGGGCAGCAACATCACCACTGTGCTGTGCAGGCAAGGCCTTCTGGGAGATGCTGTCCAGGACCCTTGGGGTTCCCCGAGGTTTGGAACCCCTGTTCTAGAAGGTGGTGAGACGGGGCTGTGCTAAGGTGGGGAGCCGACGTATGTGAGGTATGAAAAAGGACTTGCTCACACAAAGGTTCCCATGCACAGATGAAGCAGACCCACACTCACACTCACACCCACACCCACCAGGCAAGGGCACATTCTGCTTCCTTCCCCTCTATAGTAAGGAACCAGAGAAAGTACAGTACAGTATGTCCAAAGAATGGCTCCATGGCTGCAAGCAGAAGCAAGACAAGGGCAGAGATATGGAGCCCACACAAGCTTCAGCCTTCTCTGCCCCTGAAGACAAACTGCACTCATTTACACAGGTAGACATTTCTGCACGCACGTTCTTTATAACATCTACAGAAAGTAGCCTCTGGCAAAAATAAAGGAAAGGAAGAAGGAGGGCAGGAGGCAAAATATTGCCGTAGTTTTAAAAATATGTTTTGAAAGGGTAGATACTATGCCCTCTAATAATTATACATATCCCTGTGCTGAGGCTTCAAGATTACCAGGAAGGGATGTTGATCCATGAAAGGTCTGTTGTTGTTCAGTTGTTTAGTCGTGTCCGACTCTTCGTGACCCCATGGACCAGAGCACGCCAAGCCCTCCTGTCTTCCACTGCCTCCCAGAGTTGGGTCAAATTCATGTTGGTAGCTTCGATGACACTGTCCAACCATCTCATCCTCTGTCGTCCCCTTCTCTTGCCTTCACACTTTCCCAACATCAGGGTCTTTTCCAGGGTGTCTTCTCTTCTCATGAGATGGCCAAAGTACTGGAGCCTCAGCTTCAGGATCTGTCCTTCCAGTGAGCACTCAGGGTTGATTTCCTTTAGAATGGATAGGTTTGTTCTCCTTGCAGTCCAGGGGACTCTGAAGAGTCTCCTCCAGCACCACAATTCAAAAGCATCAATTCTTCGGCGGTTAGCTTTCTTTATGGTCCAGCTCTCACTTCCGTACATCACTAGAGGAAAAATCATAGCTTTGACTATTTTGACTTTTGTTGGCAAGGTGATGTCTCTGCTTTTTAAGATGCTGTCGAGGTTTGTCATTGCTTTCCTCCCAAGAAGAAGGCGTCTTTTAATTTCGGGGCTGCTGTCACCATCTGCAGTAATCATGGAGCCCAAAAAAGTAAAATCTGTCACTACCTCCATATCTTCCCCTTCTATTTGCCAGGACGTGTTGGGACCAGTGGCCATGATCTTAGTTTTTTTGATATTGAGCTTCAGACCATTTTTTGCACTCTCCTCTTTCACCCTCATTACAAGGTTCCTTAATTCCTCCTCACTTTCTGCCATCAGAGTGGTATAATCTGCATTTCTGAGGTTGTTGTTATTTCTTCCCGCAATCTTAATTCCAGTTTGGGATTCCTCCAGTCCGGCCTTTCACATGATGTATTCTGCATATAAGTTAAATAAGCAGGGAGGCAATATACAGCCTTGTCGTACTCCTTTCCCATGAAAGGTCACACTGAAATAAATGTTATTAAAAAGAAGACAGCATGCAGACTTTCCTTCCCCATTCCTTTATGTCTTCCTCACACACATACACACACCACTTTAATTTGTCAACATGCTGAAAAGGACTATTATGACACCCTCGATGAAACAGAACGTCTATTCCCTATGATACATTCATATTTGGCTGATGAATGCTCGTCATATTAGTGATGGGGGGCGATGCAATACGTAAAAGTATCAATCACCCTTACCTCGAATACTGAACGTACAGTATTTGTTTACAGCATGTGTAACATTGAAGTTCCAATTCAAACAGGAGACCAGGGGGCGCGCGTGTCTCTTTCACCCTCCTCTGGTGCAGTGGGATCACTCTAGCGCATTTCATCTCTATGGTGGTAACCCTTTGTGTGGCGGCGAAGCCTACATTTCTACCTCTTGTGTTTACTTCGGGATTCCCCACGAGGACTGTCCTGGGAATGTACCTGCCTTCACCCCACCCCATTCGGGGAGAGTCGGCTCTATAGGAAAGCTCTGGCGGGGTGTGGGTGGCTTGCTGTCCTGTCCTTGGCGGGCGTCTACCCTCGCGTTAGCCGGGAGGCAGCAGGATCTGCGGTTTTCTTCTCGTGGGAAAAGGCGGGGATCAGCCGCCGCCGAGGCTCCCCGGGCGGAGGAGGCATCATGGGCAGGACGGTGACGGTGGCTACTTGCGCTTTGAATCAGTGGGCGCTCGATTTTGAGGGCAACCTGGAGAGGATTTTGAAAAGTAAGCCGAAGCGCCTAGGCTGCAGAAGCAGGTTCCCAGCAAGGCGAGGCTGGATCTTCGTTTTACAGCCCTGTGCTGGGGGAAACATTGCCAAACGAGTAGGATGAAAAGCAACCCCCCCCTTCAAAGCCACCTTAATCAGCCAGGTAGCCGGATTAGAAAAGCGGGGGGGGGGGGGGAGGAGTTGCAGCTCTTTAAAAGACCAACAGATTTCTTTCAGGATGATCTGATCAGATTTGCTTGCCTTCAGGGTGTCACAACACTTTTCATTCTATTTATGTATGTCCTTTATTTACTACCGTGCAGCGCCTTAAAGTTGGTGGTTCCGCTCAACAAAATCCTGCAAGAGCTGCTTGTGGGATCAGCAAGAAAATGTTTCCCTTGCTTTCAAGGATCCGGCCATTCCGCTAGCCTTACTCCCTTCGGGGGACTCTCCTTTCTCTTCCGCGTCCTCGGGACATGTTTTCATCCCTGATGAAGCCTGAACTCCAGAGGCATCAATGTTGAAGCTGAGGTTGTCCTACTTTGGGCACATCGTGGGAAGGTAGGATTCTCTGGAAAAGACAATTAAGCTGGGATATGTGGAAGGCAGGAGGGGAAGAGGAAGACCAAATATGAGATGGACCAATGCCCTAAAGGAAACCACAGGCTTGAGTTTACAAGAGCTGAGCAGGGAGGGCAGTTGAGGACAGGACATTCTGGAGATTGCTCAGTCATAGGGTTGCAATAAGTCCGGGGTGACTTGAGGGCACATAACAATATAGACACCAAGCGGTGTTTTGAGTCCACTGCACATCCGCAGTGCTCTTTTGTATTAGCTCTCCTCACCTTCGTCTTAGGACTTGCATCTTAATTTTCTTTGGTATTTATCTTGAAGTTCCCTTGAGCTTGCTGTTACTTCCTTGTGCATGGACAGTGTCGTTTTGGCTTCATAAGATGCCAGACTGAGTGAATAGTTTCCTATGGTTACGTAGGATTATTTGAAACTGGCTATGCAAAATCCATCTCTTCTGTGTGCTAGTAATGAAGGTGTATTTTTTAGAGCAGTGGGGAGAGGTTCAAAAGTTTGTAACTATTGTTGTTGTTCAGCAGAGCTTCTTAACTTCCCCACCAATCTGAAATAGCCTCAGATGGTACAATTCTGGATATTATATTTTAATTTTGCGTTTTGTGTAAACTTAACTTGTGTCTTCGTAAGTGTATAATGTGTTTATGCATGAGACATGAATTGAGGACAGGGAGCAAATAACCTTTGTGGTGCAATGACAGGAGTGAGGAAAAGTGTGATTGATCTTCCAGTTGTGGTCTAGAACTCCCATGAGCCGTAGCATGGTGGACGTTGTACTGTTAATGGTTTTAATTCTTGCCTGTAACCACTGTGATTCTAACATGGGTTATTTAATGAGGAAAAACAAAGCCTAATGCAGTATAACAAGGATAGGGAACTTTGAGACATCTGGGCCACATATACCCACCCTGGAACTTGAACATCAGCATTTACAGTACTTCCCTACACCTACTCTGAAAATATCTGTTGTTGTTGTTTTAGTTGCAAAGGCCATTTTACATTTGGCGGGATTGTAGTAGATGAGGGTGGTCTGGACCCAAATAGGGCAAAATTTCCCCAGCTGATGTTATGTGCTACCAAGTCACTTCTGACTTATACGAACCCTGTGGAGACCTCCAATATGTGCTGCTGTTAACAACCCTCGTCTGGTTTGGGAAACTAAAGGTCATAAATTTCATTAATGGGTTGATCCATCTCATGTTCAGTCGTCCTAATTTCCTACTTCCTTTCACTTTTCTTAGTACAGTACTGTCATTTCCAGTGAGTCTAATCTTTTCAAGATCTGGCTAAAGTATAATAGCTTTCCTTTTGTCGCTTCTGATTTTGGAGAGTATTCAGGCGTAATTTGATCTGAGAACAGTTATTCATCTTTCTTATGGTCCAAGGTATCCACAAAGCTGTTTTCCACTAGCATGTTTCAAATGAATCAGTCTTTTATCGTGAGCTTTTGTTGCTGTTCAGTTTCTATATACAGTACTAATTGGAGATACTTCTTGTTTGTTTGTTAAACCTCCAAATCACCCATCTGACCTATGGTCACTCTGGACAATGTACAAAATTAACAGAATAAACATAGTTCAAACAAACAACAATTAAAACAAACAACAATTAATATTAATTTAAAATCAGATGGTGACTTTAGATGTTAAATGTATAACTTCAGTGGAGCTATTAGGATGGTATGGTTTGAAAAGTCTGTCAAAAAGAGAAGAGTTTTTAAAGATTAGGGGTTGTCTTGCTCTTTGTCCCCTTTAATACATCCTAAGTCTTGTTTATTTGTTTCCTAGCTCCTTCATAGCTGCCCTCAGTCCTGTGATTTCTTAAGTTCCTGTTTCCATTTGGATTGATGATTAAACCAAACTATAAAAAATGTCAGTGCCACACCACCCAGAGGGATTTTTTTAAAAAACTAGGTCACAATACTCAGTTGTGCTGCTGGCAAAGTCTTCATTTTTGGATGTGTTGTGCTGCATTGGAGCGAGCTCTCAGCCTTTTCATAGCTTGGTTGAGGTTAATAAGTGGACCTGCCATTTGTAAAGCTTGCCTCCTGCCTACAAGAGCTTAGCATTTAATTATGGTTAATCTATGCATACAGTGGGGTCTCTACTTAAGAACGTCTCTACTTAAGAACAATCCAACTTAAGAACAGCTCCATTTGCTAAATTTTGCTTCTACTTGAGAACAGAAATCCAAGATAAGAACAGGAAAAAAAACCTTTCCTGCTCTTTTTTTAACCTTAGGTCATCTTAGGTTAAAAAAAATTCTCCCCCTAGTGGTAGAGTACGTATTAACCAGCTTTGCGTTAGTTCCTATGGGAACTAATGCTTCAATGTACGAACACACCTCTACATAACAAAAAAACAGCCAGAACGGATTAATTGGTTTTCAGTCCATTCCTATGGGAAATTTTGCTTCAACTTAAGAACGTTTCAACTTAAGAACACCATTCCAAAATGGATTAAGTTCTTAAGTAGAGGTTCCACTGTAGTTTCTATGGACGGAAAAGAGCAGATACAGATTAAATGGTTTTCAATGCATTCCTATGGGAAATGCAGATTCAACATAAGAACTTTTCAACTTGAGAACCACCTTCCAATATGGATTAAGTTCGTAAGTCGAGACCCCACTGTATATATTTTATATTGTTACTGTGATTAGATCCCAGGATAATGTGCCTTTGTAATATAAGTGGGTAATATTGTTTCATAAAAATAAATAACAAGAAAATAAATACCAAGAAAAACCAACAAGCTAAGATATGCATATATTATGCAAATATGTTAATTTGTATTATTTGTAATTTGCATAATTATTCTAGTTCTGCTGATGTTGGACTGTGGAGAGGGAACTCTGTAGTGCTGCATCCCAGTCCTTAAACTATTATTCTGCCTGTAATTGGAAACTTAAATGCACGTATACTTTCAGGCATACCTTTGCAACTGTAAATGTTTGGATATTATTTTGAAAAATTTCCTGAGAATTACATTGCATTCTGGTCTTAATTATTTTTATTTATTAATTTTTGCTTTGTAACCTCATAACATTGTCTATACTTCAAACAGTAGGATATTTCTACCAGTAGAATAAAAAAGATGAATAATGATAATTTACCTTTTTTCAAAAAAAGGTATTGAAATTGCTAAATGCAAAGGAGCGAGATATCGGCTCGGACCAGAACTTGAAATTTGGTGAGACCTGCTAAATCTTTTCATATATGTACATGTAATGTTGTACGCTACTTTTTTGTTGCAAAAAATGTTTGTTTTATTTCATTTATAATCGTGGTTCTGAGTTCCATTCAGGGATCCAGGGCAACTTTAGAAATGCTGTAGGAAGTAGATAAACACGTATTAAAATATGCAAGTCAATGTATAATGATCTTAAAAGACCCTTATATTTTAAAGAAGAACAACATATGTAAAAGATGTATGGCCAGAAAAAGAGTAAAGAATAAAATTGCTACATCCTTTCTTAAAAGGTCCTCGCAATATGTACCTGAGAGGTAGTGGGACCAAGAGAAGGGCGTCTTCAAAAGGTCTTTACATCTCAGAACGTTTATATGTAGAGATTCTTGTTGTTGATATGTGCCATGAAGTTGCCTCCAATGTCCTGTCCTCAACAGCCCTGCACAGCTGTTATAAACTCAAGTCTGAGGTTCCTTTAAGGAGTCAATCCGTCTCGTATTTGGACTTCCTCTTTTCCTGCTGCCTCCAACCTTTCCTAGAATTATTTTCTTTTCTAGAGAACCTTGCCTTTCCATGATTTGGCCAAAGCATGACAGCCTCGGTTTCAAATTTTTGTCTTCTGAGATAGTTAAGATTTGATTTGCTTTAGGACCCACTTGTTCATCCTTCTGGCAGTCTAGGGTATCTGCAAATATCTCCTCTAGCACCATGTATCAAACAGATCAAATTATTATTATTATTATTATTATTATTATTATTATTATTATTATTATTATTATTATTATTATTATTATTATTATTATTATTATTATTATTATTATTATTATTATTATTATTATTATTATTATTATTAATATTAATATTAATATTATTAATATTAATATTAATATTAATATTAATATTAATATTATTAATATTATTAATATTATTAGTATTATTAGTATTAGTATTAGTATTAGTAATATTAATATTAATATTAATATTAATATTAATATTAATATTAATATTAATATTAATATTAATATTAATATTATTTATTATTAAATACCAGGCACAGTCAATAAAAACTATAAAAAAATTGAGTGGTATTATATAACAGATACAAGTTTTAACCAAAACCCTATGTATCTGTTAAATATCAGCACAGTATGTATGTGTTCCAAAAACTGCTGTTTTTTGTAGCTCAGATGGTGTGATTTTTGGGACATGCAACTGCTAATAATATTGTGTGAAACTTTTAAATATTGTTCCACTGAAGCGTGTTTCATCCTGTGAGACCTGGGACGAGAGCAAAGAGACTCTTTCCAGAGTATCGTCTGTTCCACGCGTGGAGAGGGAGGAACAGACTGCATTTGCTGACCCGTGAAAAAAGACTATTCAAAGGGGAATGAACGGATACCTGGGATTTGGAAGAACAAATGTGCGGGATAACCGTCGCTGTTCAAACCCCAGTAGAGTTGGAGAGAAGACCCAGGACCAGGAAGATGGAGATTGAGGCGGGGTTGGCTGAAATAAAAAGGAGGGAAGATCAGATACTGAGGTGGGGTGGGAGGGAGATGGTTTGGGTACAAGACTCATGTTTACAAGACTCATGTTCCGGAAAATGGGGGCATGTGCGAGTGCCGAGAGAGGAGGCGGACTATCGTAGAAAGAGGGGGATCCCTCAAAAGCCGTCATATTGGGATGTATCAGAAGCGAGAGAGTGAAGGAGAAAGTTAAGGGAGGAGAAAGAGAAAGTTCAATGGAAAGAGAAGAGAATGGTGAGTGGAGGAAGCGAGGAGGAAGGGTTTTCTACAGGACCCCGGAACCACTTCCGAGAGACCTGGGAGATCCGAGATGTGCAACCAGACAAAGAGGAGACCACCCCACTTCTAGACGAGAGAGACAACGAGTTACTGAGAGAAAATGGGTTTCCTCTCTGGACTGGACCCTGGGGCAATACGGAGGACTCTAAATTGTTTGGAAAAGAAAAATGGACCACCCCGACATGACCCATTGGTGTTGGGAGAGAAGTTATGGGATAACTTAAGACTTTTTTTGTTAAATACTCCAATAAACCTAACCCCTAGTTCAAAATTAAAGACAACTTGTGATTTTGTTGTGGAGACCATTAACCCCCAGACCGAACCCTCACACATCCACAAGTGAGATGTTTCAATTGCCAGATCTTTGTATTTTGTTAATTTTTTTCCAATTCTGTATCTTCGGTTCTGGCATATCCTGGAATTGCAATGTCATTGGTCCAGACGTTTCTTTGTTCTGTTACCACTACGTCTGGTGTGTTATATTCAAGGTGTCAGTTTGAATCTGGAGATATTGTAAGATCTTGACTTCATCATTTTCTGACATCTTCTGTACATAATGTTCCCATGGGTTTTTGGATATTTTTTGCATAATGACCAGTGCACTAATTTTGACAATCTATCATGTCTAATTTTCTGTGCAATCTTTGGACATTAACAGATGAGGTTAGACACAGTTTCATCTTTTTCTTGGCAGAGTCGACATTTAGTGTTAGCACTAACTTCTTGGATCTTAGCTTTCATCACGTTGGTTTGGAGTGCTTGTTCTTGTGCAGCAAAAATCAAGCCTTCAGTTTCTTTCTTAAAGGGTCCCCAGTTTTAGCCATTCCCATTTTGAATTATGATCATGCTTCAGCCCTCATTTGCTTTGCTGAACTGAAGCCAGCCTGCTGTATGTGATATCTCTTGCTTCCAAGTCTCTCATCCCTTTTTTGCGACATTCAAGTTGTCTCCGGTGAAATTCCCATGGAGGAGAGATTGCTAAATTGAAATCTCAACCCCTTAATTAGCACTGGGCAAGAAGCTCTATTTCTTACTCTTTCAAAACATATTCACTGTTTCATGTTATTACAAAGAGAAATCTTTTAATTCTTTATTGAGAACAAGCCCCCCCCCAGTTCAGCTGCTGTTTATCCTTGAAGTGGAAATGGAACTCCTTTATTTTTTAGATTAAATTACATTTTTTTGTTTTCTTTATATCTCAGTTTTCCAACAGGACTGGGACCCAAGGTAGCTTTAAATTTATTTATTATTTATTTATTTTATTTATTTAATTTATATGCCGCCCACTCTACCCAAAGGTCTCTGGGCGGCTTACAACAATTAAATATAATAAAATTATAACAAGAAGTAATTGGAAGTAATTAATAAGGACTACCCTTTTCACGAAAGCTTTCACGGCCAGGATCTAATGGTTGTTGTGGATTTTTAGGGCTCTTTGGCCGTGTTCTGAAGGTTGTTCTTCCTAGCGTTTCACTAGTCTCTGTGGCCGGCATCTTCAGAGGACAGCACTCTGTGCTCTGGTGTCACAGAGTGCTGTCCTCTGAAGATGTTGGCCACAGAGACTGGCGAAACGTTAGGAAGAACAACCTTCAGAACACGGCCAAAGAGCCTGAAAAACCCACAACGACGACTACCCTTTTGTTTGTACACATGCAAGTGTACATAGGGATACAGGTATACATCAATAATATGTGTAAGTGAGGAGTGTTTAGATGTCTTTTTCTTGTGAAAGCGACTCAAGTGTATCTCTCTTTGTGAATGATAACCTTTATCTTGTTTTTCCCCTCATGTTTTCTTTTCTCTGCAGTGGCTATGGCTGTTCAGATCATTACTATGAGTCTGATACACTCCTGCATTCCTTTCAAGTCCTTGCTAAACTTTTGGAATCTCCTATTACTCAGGACATAATATGTGATGTTGGGATGTAAGTATTTATTCGGAACAAAATACAGAGTCATGTTGGTGGCAAGGGAAGAAATACAGTGACCAAAATCTTGTTGCATAGTATAGTTAATTGCACTACAGTATACTATAGAGCAGTGGTGTCGAACTGTGGCCCTCCAGATGTTCTTGGCCTTCAACTCCCAGAAATCCTGGCCAGCAGAGGTGGTGGTGAAGGCTTCTGGGAGTTGAAGTCCAAGAACATCTGGAGGGCCACAGTTCGACACCACTGCTATAGAGGGATGTGGTGTGCTGCGGGTTAAACCGTGTCTAGTCGCGCTGGCCACATGACCATGGAAACTGTCTTTGGACAAATGCTGGCTCTATGGCTTGGAAACGGGGATGAGCACCATGCCCTAGAGTTGGACACGGCTGGACATTTGTCAAGGGGAACCTTTACTTTTACCTAGGCTATAGAGTGAGGATTTATTGAATTAACTCTGTAGGTTCTCCTGATTCAAATCAACCAAGTCTAACTGTGATTTAATTTAGCACGGCAATTTGCAGTTAGAGTAGGCTCATTTAAATCAATTAAACTTATGAATTTGTTGACTCACTAAATTCCCATTGATACAGCAGGCTTACACTAGTATGATTTATCATACTAAGCAACAGGATTTTGGTCATTGTCCTGCTTGGATTAGCCAAAGGGAGTTGCTTGTAGCGTATTTGCCATAATAGGCAGATCCTCGTAAGTTGGATCATATTTGAGTGCTATTGGTGCAGGAGGGGGATACTGGAACAGAGATATTTGAATCCACAGTTTTGTGGAAGCATGAAATATAGAATTAGGTGGGGTATCCTTATCTTTGTACATGTATAAGCTGCCCAGAAGCCACTGGCAATGGTGCGGCTAAAAAATATTGTAAATAAATAAATAAATAAATAAATAAATAAATAAATAAATAAATAAATAAATATCCCAGTTTAAGGAATCTTAACACTTGACAGCATTGATTTCTTTTATTTGTACAGGCCTGTTATGCATCGAAATGTCCGCTACAATTGCAGAGTGATCTTTCTGAACAGGTACATGACTGCTTTTCAGCCCAAACACAATACCTTTTAGTTCCTCTTGCTTCACACAGGGGGCTTAAGCACATCAGTGATTCTGGACTCTGCTGAAATTGTGGCTTCTCAGAAATGCTTAATTTTGGCTGGGTTGTGAGAAAAGAAATACTGTAAAGACTCTTGTTTTCATGTGAATTATGTTTTATATGTTATTATTTTTATTTTTATCCAAGGAAAATTCTTCTGATAAGGCCAAAGATGGCTTTGGCAAATACAGGGAATTACCGAGAAATGCGATGGTTCACTCCTTGGAGCAGACCACGGTAGGCATACACTTCCTTTCTCTTATTAAGTTTATATCCCATCTTTCTTCTGTCATAGAACCCAAGGCTATACACACTGGATTTTTCAGACTGTGACCTCCTCGTTTCTGCTTGAAGATGGTGCTTTGGAACAAGTTTTTTTTTTAAAGTTGCAAGCATAATCGTTGTCGAGTTGAATCTACTGGAGTGAGAAACTTGACAGAATGTTTACACTTTGTATTTCACTCTTTATCCTGTGATAGTTGTGTTAAAGAATTGAGTTGGCTTTTGATTACAGTCGCAACCATTTGTTAAATGATCATTCATAGACTTTCTCATGTGGCTTATTAAGATTGGTTGTAACTTGTTCTGTAATTTACATCCACTGAGCAGTATACGGTCTGTACATTTCAGTACATAATGTTTATGATACTTCATACCGGCTTCCCAAGCCTGGTACTCTGCAGCTATTTTGGATTGTGCTGCCCATCAGCCCCTCTCCGCAGGTACAGTTGGGGATGATGTAGGCCAGCGATGGCGAACCTATGGCACGCGTGCCACAGCTGGGACGCAGATCCCTTTCTGCCGGCGAGCCATAAGTCGCCATATCGCTACTCCCCGCCGTGCAGCCAAACCTGAGAAGGCAGCTGTAGCCATGGTGTGGGCACTTCAGCAGGCAGATCCAGAGCAGCTAGCGCTGGTGGCAGATCCAGAGTGGGGTCCTGAGGCACCTCCGTGCCCGGGATTCCCCCTTTTGCCGCCACTTCCAGTTCCACTACCGCCACACCGCCCGTTGGTTTTTTGGTCTTTTTCTTTTCAATTTGGGCACGTGAGTTCAAAAAGGTTTGCCACCACTGATATAGGCTACAGACCTAGACATCTGGAATGCCACAGGTGGGGCAAAATCTGATTTATACCATGCATAGCTTGTGGCCTATCAGCCAGGTGTGGCAGTCCACAAAGAGTTTTTCTTGCTTCTAGAGCAAGCAACTCTGTTTGGTGTTTTATGAAAAAAAATTATGCTCTTAAAGCTATAAAGTTGCATTTGACTTGGTGAGTCACGTATTGTGCAGATGTACTTTTGTATAAAAAACCTTCTTACGTTTGACTTTTTTTAAAGGAAAATTTGTTATATAAAAGCTACGACATTTAAAGACATAATAGAGAATGTATTCTTGCTGAAGATTTGTTCAGCATATTGTGTATGAATATGATGCAAAATATCTTGAAGTTTATAGTGTAATTTGTTTCTTTTTAGACATGTGGAAGAGTATTTTCCTCCCAGGATGATACAGAACATAACAACTCAGGTAAGGTGCTTCTTTTCTGGATAGTGGCTTATTTCTGTTTTCATATGTTACAGATAAAGGGCTTAGAGGAAATGTTAGGTATTTCTTAGCCTATATTCTGTTTTATGCTACAGTTTCATACCCGTTGATTGTAACTTCTGATGCCTTTGAAAATAGATGAGGTTAAGTTAATTGAAAACTGCAGTATTAATTTTGATAAGGAAATTTGGTCCTACATTGTGCTTCATTTTGAAATTCAAGAAGAATTATGTTCCAGTTGTACCTGTTTTGGAAAAAAAAGATCTGATCTAAAAAGCCAGCTTACAATTTTTTGATAAACTGAAGGAATGATTCTAGTCAATGGGTGCACAGTAAGTATTGATTGATTGATTGATTGATTGATTGATTGTATTTATACCCCGCCTAGTCATTTCGACTACTCTAGGCAGCTTACAACATAAGGATAACAAGTTCTAAAAAAATTTATAACAATTAATTAATTAAATGATTCTATAAGATGGGAAAAATAAAAATAAATCAAATAAAGAGAAAAAAAAGGAAAGAGGACAGGAATTAACTGGAAGGGAAGGCCTGCCTATACATCCATGTTTTTAGTTGGTTCTTAAAAGTACCCAGCGAGGGTGCAGCGCGAATCTCCGGAGGTAGGTTATTCCAGAGACGAGGAGCCACAGCCGAAAAAGCCTGGTTTCTAGTTATTTCTTTCTCGGCCTCCCTCAGAGTCAGGCTCCTCAGCCTCACCTCCTGGCTCGCGCGGGTGACACGGGTAGAACTAGTTGGGAGTAAGCGTTCTGCCAAGTATCGAGGTCCTAAACCGTTTAGGGCCTTATATGTAAGCATTAACACTTTGAAGTCAATGAGGAAACGGATGGGCAGCCAGTGCAGCATGGCCAGAGTAGGAGAGATATGTTGGTATTTTCTCACTCCAGTAAGGAGTCTGGCCGCCGCATTCTGCACCACTTGAAGTTTCCGCATCAGCTTCAAAGGAAGCCCCACGTAGAGCGCGTTACAGTAGTCTAATCTAGAAATTACGAGCGCAAGTACTAAGGTAGTGAGCGCCCCCGTGTCTAGGTAAGGTTGCAGCCGGGCAATCTGCCAAAGGTGGAAAAAGGTGGTGCGGACTGTACTACTGCCTTTTTAAAGCAATACTGTTCAGTAAGATAAGGAGTACTATATTGACATTAGAACAAAAGGCAAAGTTATAAGGACCTTGAAGCTGCCTGGAAAACAAGTCTACAGTAGTTCAAGGTGCCACAATTTTAGTTTTAGTTTAGTTTTGTTTTGTGTTTCTTATAAATAGCTCAAAAGAGAGTCTGTGCAATTAGGGATTTCTAATATGCAGGGCATCTACTTTTTAAAGTATTGGCTACAGCCCTCAGTCATTGATGGTTGGTTGGTGTGTTGGTTGGCTGGCTATTTATTAATCAAATTATTTGCTGTCTTGCTCTCCAGAGGGGAGATATTTATTTATTTATTTATTTATTTATTTATTTATTTATTTATTTATTTATTTATTTATTTATTTATTTATTTATTTATTTATTTATTTATTTATTTATTTATTTATTTATTTATTTATTTATTTATAAATAAAGCATTCCGGAGAGCCCCACTTACTGCTTAAAAGCCTGCCTGAAACAGAAGGCCTTGGTCTGATGATGGAGGGATCGAGCGGTTGATAATGATGGTTTGCTTTCAAGAAGGATTCAGCAGAAATATTTAAATGAATTAAAAACAAATGCTGATTCACATTAAGGTTTAAGATGGTGATTACATAACTGCACTAAAGAATGTTGGAAGGAGTAACGTTGCTGTTCAGAGAAGGGCTGATACAATCTGTGGCCTATTCTTTGCTCTCATTGCCAGAAAAGTATAAGATGCAGAGCTTACGTAATTCTCTGGGATATTTTGTAGCTGAATTTTGTGTCCTTACATTAAATCTTTCTGACATTGATTGATTGATTGATTGATTGATTGATTGATTGATTGATTGATTTAACTTATACGCCCACTCTATCCAAAGGTCTCTGTGCAGCTTACAACAATTAAAATTCAACTAAAATACAATAAAAGATAAAATGATTAAAATACAATTAAAATTGCCATCAGGACCCACAGTTGATGTTATTTCAATTAAAAACCTTCTGGAACAGGAAGGTTTTGACCTGGCACCGAAATGTCATCAATGTCGGCACCAGACGAATTTCAGTCGGGAGGGCATTCCATAGTCTGGGGGCAGCTGCTGAAAAGGCCCTTTGTCTACAAGCCATCCCTCTTACCTCCTTGAGGGATGGTTCTTTTAGTTAGCTATCTTTGTGGTACAATGCTTCTCTTGTAAGTGACTTACACACACTAGTTTTGGGAATCCTTTAGAGTTTCATTAGAACACTGAGAAGTGGTTTGGATTGTGTATTATAAATATTATAAGTTATTATGACTATCCTAATCACATTTAAGCAGATTTTTTTTTATTTACATTGACTGCTAACTGGATTATGGATTGTGGTTTCATAGGAGAGTGTCCCATTTGGTGATGCTGTACTGGCAACTTTAGATACCTGCATAGGGACTGAAATCTGTGAAGAATTGTGGATACCCACCAGGTAAGAGATGAGTTGGCATTGAGAGAAAGCATCCTTGTAAGTAGTGAAATAAATCAAAACTCAAATTAATTATAGGGTAGACATCAAAGGTTTGCATAAAACCGTTCTGGACCTTGTCTTTACCCTTCCCCCTAATCACCCCAGGCGGGGATGGCCACATTTGAACCTCTTCATATATAGAGCATGTTCTCAGGCAGCTGTGAGGAAAAGATCAAACAATGAAAACTGCTTTCTCCCTAGGCGTCCTCTAGTGAGAGCATTCTGTGCGTGGAGTCCTGTTCATAGGAACTGTTGCTCCAGCTGGTTTTCTCTTAAATAGTACTTTAGTAGGAGTGAAATAGCAGGTATTTAAAACAACAAGGTATGGGTGAATTCTTTCCACTCTCACAGTGTTTTTCAGTGTTTGTTGTTAACATTTTGTGCTGCAGTGAATAATGCCGGGCATATTTTCTGTGGCATATTTACAAGCGGCGTTATTTATTTGTGGTTTCTCAATCTTGTAGTCCTCACATTGAAATGGGAATTGATGGAGTGGAGATTTTTGCAAATTCCTCAGCAAGTCACCATGTCTTAGGCAAAGCTCATACTCGAGTGGAATTGGTGAATTCTGCAACAGCAAAGGTAATCTTCTAATGATTCTGCCGGCCTCAAAATCTTGTTGAAAAGAGCATATACATGTAAGGGCAATCATGTGGGCAACTTTACCCTCTAGGTTGCCGTCTGTCACATGGCCAAGTATACAGTTGTTTTCTAGTCCAGCGGATATGGGAGAGAGTGACAGCCAGCCAGATGTACCATGAGAATCACTTACACAATTCCCAATTTCTGCTGTGTGTTTGCAACTGGATTATAACTGCTAGAGTCAATGAATTAGTGTGTATATGATTTAGATTTATCTCCCATCAATACACATGTATCGGTGATATATACATATAAGACTCCTCAGAGGCTTCCTTTTACAACTCTGGCTAGGCTTGGGTTTCCTTGGCTATGGCACAGTTCCTGTTATCTTGTGCCTCCAGAGCATATCCTTCATTTATTGTTTGGATCGTAAGTGAAAATAATAATAATGGTATCTTATTCTTTATAAACTAGGGTCCAATTTTTGTTCCTCTGAAAGCAACAAAAAAAAAAGGTATTATGGTTCTCTTACTGCTTCCTTGTCTCTGACTATTGCATTGGGCCAGTTCACAGGTGAATGATGACCTGCTTAATGTCTCCATAAAGAACAGAGGTGACAAATTGTGGGGATCTGAGGCCCATGTGCACACACACTGTACAGCACACACACACCATCTCTGGAAAAAAGCCCCAAATCCCTCTTCCTATTTTGAAACTTCCAGGCCTGAAAGAGAACTGAGGAGCCAAAATGTGGCAAAATGGCCCTCATATATGACTTCCTTGAAGACCTAGGAGGGAGGAGCTTTTATTTATCTAAAGACTTTGGTAGAGTGTTTGAGTGCCAGAGGTTGTATGTGTGTGTGGATAGTGGTGTAGCACCGTAAGGTGGATGGGCTGTGCTTTGCCCATGTATTTTTGGAACCAAGCAATAAGCAAGCACAGCCTGTAGCAACGAGAGCCTATTTTTTCTGATTGCAGCCATTGTGCAATTGCTGTCTTGCTCATGGACATGAACTGTGACTCTGAAATATATCTTTCTGTAACCTAGTCCACCTTTGTCCACAAAATTCTGTTACTGACAAGAGATTGTATTTGTGGGGGTGGAATTAGTATCTGTTTGGTATGTGTCCGAGCAAGCAAACAACCTGGAATTTTGTTCATACATTTGTCAACCAGTATTCTGAAAATTTTCCTAAAGTTTTCCTTTCTGGATTCTTCCATTGGTGGGTCTCAGCTGTTGGCAGGGACTTGTTCAGAATGGCTTCTTTCTCCTACAAATCAGCAGTGAAACAAGGCGTGAAAATATTATGCATCTGTATCAAGCTGTCTATTGTTTCACTCCCTGACCCATAGTGTGACTTCTTACATCAAGGGTTTCGGGGGTGGGGGTGGAGGTGGGGTGGGCTGCAGATGGCCATTCCTTGAACTTGGAGAGTGGCTCCTGTGACCTCCACCCTCAAAATAGTTTCCCTACAAAATGTGTGTGTGTTTTTTGAATGGAAATGACTTCTAGTGGCTAAATTGTTTTCTTTCTCAATTAGAGCTTGCGTACTGTGGCAAAATATGACAGAAATTGTCCCCTCACCCACATCTGCTTTGAAATTTACTTTTCAAACATATTTAAATTTGGCTTTATTTTTCCACATTTTGGAAGGATAGGGATGCTGGAGGCTGCATCTGAGCCCCTAAGGGGGCTGCTTTCCCATCATCCCCATATCTTGCTTATAGGAGTTCTTACAACAATATTAGATAATATTTGCTGTACTATGTAAAATGTTAATGTTACTGTTAATGGTTAGTATCATGTGGTCTTATAATGTTCCTAATTATGTGTCTCTGTTGTTTTTGTTGTTAGAATGGTGGGATATATCTCTTGGCTAATCAGAAGGGCTGCGATGGTGATCGTCTGTATTACGATGGCTGTGCCATGATATCTGTGAATGGAAGCACTATTGCTCAAGGGCTTCAGTTTTCTCTGGATGATGTGGTAATGCTGGCCTGTTAATTAAAATAACTATGAACCAGATTGAGCAGCATTTCTCATATATCAGTATGCTGATTCAATAGATATAAGAGGATATAAAACCAAATAAAAACCATTTATTGCCATCCTGAAAAGGAGCAGTGAAACATCACTAATTATTGAAAGCCGGATTCAAGTAAAAAACATTTTATGAGTTTTTCTTAGTCACGGGGTCCTCTCTTTCATGGGGGAGCATTCTGTAATTATGGGTCCACAACTGAACTGACTCCTATGAGCCCAGGCCTCTTATCATCATGTCAGATGAGATTTGTACTTGAAAGCACTCCTATGTTTTTGTGTTGGCATGTAGTAGGAATTCTGCTGGAAATTGCTTTGCCTCAAATATAAATGAAAATAAACTGAAAGAGTTTTGAAAATTCAGTACTTTGCAACTTTTATTTTAAGGAAGTCTTGGTTGCCACCTTGGACTTGGAAGACATCAGAAGTTACAGAGCAGAAATATCGTCTCGAAATTTAGAGGTAGGAAATATTTACATGTAATTTCTGTGTTAATGAATGTAACAAGGCTTGGTAAGTAAACGGAAGCGGAAGCAACTTGATCGATCACAGCTTACAAAAAGATAAATTTGTTTTCAAAAGATAAATCCTCCATTGCCTTTGTTTTCTGAATGTTCTTTATTCTTTTTTTAAAAAATTGCCAGGCAAGTAAAGTAACTCCCTTTGGCAGAATAAAGGTACACTTTGCCCTGTCATGTTCTGATGACATACGTACACCTACGAGTGAGCCAGTCCAATGGAAGTACCATAGTCTTGCTGAGGAAATCAGGTAGGCAAAAACTGGAAGCAGTTTTCCAGGAATTTCTTTGTTACCACAGTGGGGAAATTTGCTGCCTGATCCTGTATGGTGTGTGTCATGAACAGCAGAATGTCGTAGTAGCGGTATCTTGCCAGATGTTCATCTTTCTGGCATTCCAGGGCATCTGCAAAGCTTTCCTCCAGCACTATTATTTCGAACAAATAAAATTTTTTCCCCTCAGCTTTCTTTACTATCCAGGTTTCACGTCCGTACATAGTAATGGGGAATACAGTCCAGCATTTCTCACTCCATGTATGGTAAAAGTCTTTGTTGCAACACTCAGAGCATCATTTTGCCTGCATAGGAAATTAGAGCAATGGTTCAGTAGTTCCTGTACTCTTTGGCATTTCCTTTCATGGTGCTTCGAATGTATATTAAATATTTCTAGTCTATGGGCCATTGTTTTGTTTTCCATATTTGTTGGCATATTTTTCTTTGATAGATTCAGTCACCCCAACTAGGGATAGTTTACTGGTATTTTGTTGATCCCTGGTGATTTGTTTCTCCCATGTGCTTTCATAGCAGCTTTCATTTTACTTTCTAAAATTGCTGGTTCTTTATCATAGGATTCAAACAAATCTGTCATCCTTTTATCTCTTCTGTATAATTCTTCAGTATATTATTTCCACCTTCTTCTTATTTTAGCCTTGTTAGATAGTGTGTTTCCTTGTTGGTTTTTCAGCATTCCTAATCTAAACCTAAATTTCCCTTTGATTTATTGGATCTTCTGGAGAAGATCTCTTGTTTTTCCTCTTTTGTTGCCATCCCCCCCAGGCTATTATAGTAGTCTCTTTATTTATTTATTTATTTATTTATTTATTTATTTATTTATTTTTTTATTTATTTATTTATTTATTTATTTATTGGACTTATATACCACCCCATAGCGCTACAAGCACTCTCGGGGCGGTTTACAATTTTAATTATACAGGCTACACATTGCCCCCCCAGCAAGCTGGGTACTCATTTTACTGACCTCGGAAGGATGGAAGGCTGAGTCAACCTTGAGCCGGCTACCTGGGATTTGAACCCCAGGTCGTGAGCACAGTTTTAGCTGCAGTACAGCGTTTTAACCACTGCGCCACGAGGCTCCATATGTCTGTGTGACATTGCTGAAAAGCTGTATTCAGGATTCTGACCCTACCTTTGTCACCTTTTATTTTACTTCTTGCTTGTCTTTAACAATTTAAGTATTTATTCTGTCAAGATTTTTTTTCTTTTTACTACAGGAAGTGTCTTTTTGCATTATTCCCTAATGATATCTCTGGTTTCAACCCACAATTCTTCTGGTTCATTATTAACTACATTTAGTAACGTAAGCTTGTTATAAGGACTTTAAACACATCAGGAATGTTGTCTAAATTATATTTTGGCACTATGATTCTTTTAGTGTTCTTTTTCAGCTTTTCTTTAAGTTTTGATATTTACAATTCAGGGTCAATACCACAACCTGCTCCTGGTCTTGTTTTGGCAGAGAGAATATAGCTTCTCCATCTCTTTCATCCAATTACATAGTCTGTCTTACTTCTGTATGAGCCATCTAGAGAAGTCCACATGTACAATTGTCTCTTCAGTTGCTTGAAGCATGTATTCATAATAAACAGATTGTTGGTTTCACAGAATTCTATGACCAAAACTCAGATAGGATAAATTTTCACCAACAGAAGCCGATCACATGATAATCTGGCACCAGTAAAATTTAACTGAAATTAATTCAAAGCTTATTGCCTCTTCATTTTCGGTTCCAGTGCTCTTAGGGCTCCCTATTGACCCCAGGAATCCTCTGGGATTCTCAGCATAGGAGGGGGGGCTTTAATCACCAAAATCACTCCTGATCCCAGTAGTGCTGATCTGGTAGCAATGTGTATGCAATACCAATAACGACAATGTCTCTTAATCATAATAGATCATACATTATTTTTAATCACAGAACTTTAATTCAAAACATCACACAAGTTTCTTTAACTTCTTATGTATTTTTTAAAAAATACATCTCTCTCTCTCTCTCTCTCTCTCTCTCTCTCTCTCTCTCTCGATAGATAGATAGATAGATAGATAGATAGATAGATAGATAGATAGATAGATAGATAGATAGATAGATATTTTTTAAAATAGTAAAATGTAGGTGATGGCAGTGTGTAATCCCAGGAAAAAGAAGCTGAATGATTTGGTGAAAGCATACCCATCTTGAGACATGCTCTTTTACTTTCAGCCTTGGCCCTGCCTGCTGGCTTTGGGACTACTTAAGGCGTAGTAAGCAGGTAAGGATTGCCATTTTATCATGCACTTAAGAGCTTGCTATTTCTAGTAGAACCTATAGGGATTTAAAAAAGATAACTGAAGGTAACTGTTGATTTAAAATTTGAAGTTTTTCAGTCCTGCTTCCTTTTAAAATCAGTTAACAGTGCAGGCATTTATGAAGGTTGACTTTTACCATTGAAAGTCCTTTTTACATTTACTGGTTCCCCATTCCAACATCCTATAGGTCTCTGACGTTTAAAGTTAAAGAGAAGGAAGAGGTTTATAATGGTAATAAGAATGGGGAACTGATTTAGAAGCAGGACTGACAAACTTGTTACAAATAGAGTCGACTATTTTGCTATGCTGACAAGATTTCTCTTTTTAATTACCTTTTTGTACTACCTTTGTTGCAAAATAACCATGAAGGCTTCTATTTGACATGAATAGCCTATAGTCTAAGATTAGGGCTGACCACTTTTGATCCTCTGGATGTTGTTGGCCTGCAGCTCTCAACTCCCTTCACTATGGCCTGTGGTGGCTTGGGCTCATGGGAGATGCGACCAATCATTTGTTTAGAGGGCCAGGAGTTGCCTGCCCCTTCTTTAAGATGTGGTACAAAAGTGAGAAGTGGGTAATTGTGAAGGAACTGAAAGGCAGGCATCACCACATATGAATTGTTCCCCTCCATACTATCCTATAATAAGAGCATTATAATTGTCAGGAAGCAATTCTGAGCGTGGAGAAATCATAGAGCAGCTGGTCTCGCCTGGGAGCCAATGGAGGAGCCATGCATTCGCACGTGTTTCCTTTCCTGCAGGGTTATTTTGGTCTGCATTTTTCCAAAGCAGTTTCTTCCGTATGTGAAATGGCTTGCACATCATCTTTTTATTCCCAGCATTTTAATTATTAAAATGATTGGGTGATCTGTGCCTATTGTGGCTAGAAACAAATAACTTCAGAGAAGAAGTATCTTATATGGGTTAAAAAAAGTTGAAGGTTTTTTCTGAAGAGTCAGTATATGATTCTAATTCTTTTTAATATTGTGAGCCTCCTTGGATCCCCTTATCGGGAGAAAGGTGGCCTACAGATAAAGAAATAAATAATAAATAATAATGATTACCCACAATGTTTTCTTCTTTCCTTTGTTTCCATTTCTTAAGGGAGGATTTCTCCTGCCACTAAGCGGTGGAGTAGACAGTTCTGCTACAGCCTGTATTGTGTATTCCATGTGTCATCAGGTTTGTTGTGCAGTAGACAGTGGAAGTAAGTGCACCTGAGTAGGGGAAATGTGTTGAAGGGTAGCTGTAGGTGAACTGGTTTTCAAGTTCAATTTGCTCAGAGGTCTAACCAACTTTTGTCAAGATCCATTGGCCGTAGGTCTCCCACTGTCTTACACTGAGAGAGGGCTTTCTGCTTGCAAAACATGGGTTTCACTACTGAGCTACACACACACACACACACACACATACACATATAGACACATACACATCCACTGTCTCTCCTTATCTTCCTCCGTCCAAGAATCTCCTGAGTGCTCACCCCGGAAAATATCTCTGTTCCAAAGTATTATGTGGTTTATTCTAAGTAACACACTTAGATTAATTTGAGAACTTGCTTGTTAGGCATGTTGAATTTCACAAACCCACCCCATTAATGAATAGTATCTGGGCCGAGAGATCACATTTCCCCATATGAATGTCTCAGGGTTTTAAGATCTTTGTAGGAGGGCTTTCTGCTAGTCTTACCACCCTCACAGGCACACTTTATATTGACATAAAACAGGACCTTTTTAGTGGCTTCTGCCAAACTGAAGAACTCCCTTCCACAAGAAACCAGGATGGCCCCCTTCTGCTGATTATCTGCCAGCAGGCAAAGCCCTTTCTTTCTGGGGAAGCTTTTAATAAGCATAGGAGATGATTTAAATGTGAGAATTGTGTTCTTTATCTTTTAAAATTTGTTCCTAAATTATTTCTCTTACTGACATGTTAAAGCTGATTTTAGTTTCTAAAAATTGTTTACGGGGAATTCCTTCACATCTGACTGTTGCCATTGTCTTAACTGAAGTGGTGATAACAGATTTTAGTTGTGTGCCTAGAAGGGAGGGATATAGAAGAGATTACAATAACAGTTCCATGTGAGAGAAACATGGTCATAGTATCACTAAAACACAAGGTACAAGTTAGTTTCTAAATTGTAATGTGCCCAGCGTAGATGTCTTAACGTTAGTATGCCTAAGATGGGGAACCTGTGTACCCTTTGTGCCAGTGCGATGGCTTCATGTCGCTTGAAAGATGTTTTAAATTGCAGATAATTCTTCTTATAATGGCATAGAACAAGGACACAATCTAGCAGTTAGTCAAGGGCTCTTCCAGATGAAGCCAAAGGTTCCACTCCCTGAATCCCAATTTATCCTTGTTGGTTGTGAGGGAACATCAGGTTTACCATGATTCACATTCAGACTGTTCTTTTAAATTTATTTTCTGTAAAGCCTGTAATGAGGATTGTAGGCCAATAATCCTTTAAAAAATACATTTCAAAGAATAGTGTTCCCTTTCTGAGCTTCTCTTCTGGAGCCTCTTAAATAGTATTTTGAAATAATTGAAATCTTTGGAGTGAGCTCTGCTGTGGACATCTAAACTACAATCCGTTCCCTGAACAAAGGGAGAAATTAAATAAGCCACACCTTGCAGAGGGGAGAAAAGCTATGGAAGATCTTGTTTTCCCTCCACAAATTTTTGGTAAAGGTGCCGAGGCAAGCCTTATGTCATCTGAAGGGCAGGTAAAATACCAAGAACTTCAGTGACAATCAGATACATTTGAGGGAACAAATGATGCATCTGAAAGAACCTCAGAAAAGTTTTAAATACTCTGAATGACCACATTGAAACCTGGACAGTTTAGTAATATTTGCAAGGTCATGGCCCAAGTTGTTTCAGTGTTATTGTACTAAGCGCTTGAGGATAAAGTCTCATTGAATACAACAGTACCTTTCCAAGACAAATTGTATAGGATCATATTTCCTGTGCATGTAAAAAGCAAATTTTACTTCTGTTTTCTGAAACCAAGAATGTCTTCTTTAAATTCTGTTGTTTTATGCTTGATGCCTTCTTATTTTTGCTCTTGATCAGATTTTGTCTATTTTTTTAAAAAATGGAACAAATTAAAAACTATTTTGTCCTGCTTTCAAGGAACTGTTAATTGCTTTTCCAGAAACAATGTATTTTTCTTCTCTTAGATTTAATTTTAATCCTAAAGTAAACTTGCCTACATCATTAAACTGAAATAACATTTTGTGCCCTTTAATGTTTTATGTAGTAATATTTAATGTATTTTGTGGATATTCTGTCTTCTTCTATAAACTTTTTAAAGTGTTTATTTGTTCACTCACATTTCAGATCAGAATGTGTTGGATGATGTGCAGAAGCTAGTAAATGATGAGACTTACATACCAAAGCAGCCTCGGGAATTCTGTGGACGTGTCTTAACAACTTGCTATATGGCTAGTGAGAACTCTTCGCAAGAGACACGCAACAGAGCCAAATCTTTGGCTGAAGAGATAGGCAGGTATACGGGCATAATGCTTGAGTAAAATACATAGTGCACTAAAACACAGATGGTTCAGTCTGGGCACAACAGCTATAGTGGCACCAGATCTGAAGCTCATCCAGGTAAGGAATTGTGTTCTTTTGTGCCAGTTTGCTTTGGTATATCAGGACAATCCAACAAAGTTATCTAAGGGTAGAATAAGATGGGCACAAACCTCGGTTTGGAGATTTGTGCTGGTCCATATGCTCAGCACTATCTCTGTGGCTGGATTCCTCACCCACCAGCTGCCATGTGCTCCTTTCCATTTCCTCTTCAATTGTTTGACCAGCCTCCAGCAGGCTTCCTAGCCCCACGCCCTTTGCTGATTGCCCACTCATACAAGGAGGCAGGACAGGCAAACCCATGCTGGAGGAGAGGAGCCATTCTGACTAGTGAATGGAGAAGGGAATGAACCAGCATCAACCTACGAACCAAGGTTTGTGCCCATCTCTAGTGTAGAACTTAGAAACCGTGCAGTGTTGGCTTGCCTGATACATTAATATGTATCTCACTAAACATTTTAAATCACTTTCATTGTAGACTAGGGTCCTCAAAGATTTTTATAAAGCAGAATTGTTACGATTTTTACAAAGCAGGAGTATAAAAAAATAAAGAAAGCAGGACTTTTAAAGTGGGATTTGGAAAGGCATGGAGTGAAGCTAAACTGGCTCCTAGCTTGTCACACACTTCATCAGAGACTAGGTCCATGCATGATGCTTGTTAATGGCATATGGTGTGCTATGAGGGAAGGCCTTCTCTGTGCAAAAATGCTGTTAGTCAGAGTTTAGGGTCATGCCATTTATGCGACTTATGAAAGACTGATGGGATGTGCCCCAGTGAGGTATCTCATCCTGGTTTAATCCCTTTCTCCCTCCAACAGAGTTCAGCTGGGTACCTCCGGAAACTCACAACGAGGATGTCATAAATATGGCCTTCCCTATTTCTTTGTCTAGGGCAAGTCCCCCTGGTGCACTGTAGTCTAGAATCAGCCATTCTCAGTCTTTTTTAGCCATAGCCATAAACACAATAAGGAAAGAAATATAGGCCAAATCAGGATTATATAAGCCGGATAACAAACTTTATAATGTGGTGTATGAAGAATTGTTTCCAGTCTGTACCTCCCTTCAAAATGCCAGGGTCCCCCAGGGGCTCATATGGTCCCTGTTGAGAACAGCTGATCTAAATTATATGATATGTAGTTTCCATTAGCTTCAGCCAGTGTGATCAGTGCGGTCCAGAATAATAGAGATTGTAATCTGACTTTATGCTAGAGCACTTGGCTGAGGAAGGCCAGTGTAGAATCTGGTGGTCAGAGAGTATGGAGGCAATACATTCTTCTGGGCATGTCCTGTGTTACCATTGGACTGGTTCCTCATCTTTCTACAATAGTAGTGAAGTAGTTCTGTCTGAATCTGGTGACTTTGAACTCAGCTGCTGAACCAGTGGTTCGTATCTTATCAACAGTTTCCACCTGCATGGTGAAAAAGGTTGAGATCACTGTGTGCCTTCAAGCCATTTTGGATTTTGTTACCAGACTGCCCGAGGCTCATAGTCAGAACAGTGGCTGAAGTCTAATTGCTAGTCCTTAACAGAGTAGACCCATTAAAACAATTGCTGATTGGTAAATCAGTTTGTGGAGATCCCACTGATTCAGTGGGCCTGACAGATTTAGGCCAGAACTACATGAGAGGGTTCTGAAAATCTTCTGTATAGAGTAAGGTAATGCCTGAAAAGCTTTTGCGGAAACTGGCAAAGCTAGGGGCCTTCATTGTTCAGCCAAAAATATGAGGTAAAGGATAATGATTGTGACATTGAATCTTAAGTTGTTTCTTTAGTATATTAAGAGATGTTTGGATTGGACTGAGAAGTAGTGAGAAATGTTGGATTGTATTCCAAACAAGATTAAGGAAGTTCATGAAAATAGAATTTTTCCACTCTCGCCTTTTCCCAGCAGTCATATACAGTCTTGAAGGACCTTCCTGGTCAGAGAAGGGGCAATTCTGAACAACAGGGTATTGGGTGTTGAGATGGAGGAGAGGTACAAGAGACTTGCTTTTCATGAGCTTCCCTCCACTAACTTATCTTGGACCCAAGTCTTTATTTCATTTGAGACAATTAGGAATTCCAAGAAACCTCAGAAATTAGGTGTGACGGACAGTCCAAATACCTAGCTTGTCCATCACAGTAGAACACTGATGTGATAACCAAGGACAGTACAGGAGGGCGGAACCAGGATAATAAAAGGACAGAAAGACAGCTATAATCAGTTTGAACTAATGAGGAGTTAGTTTAAGCAGTTAGGGCCAGGGTTGTGTTAGAGAGAAGAGTAATAGAGAGATTGAGAATAAGATAAGAAAAGGACAAGTCTTGGAAAGTTTATATGATTAATATTGGAAAGAGTTAAAAGTGCTAAGAAATAAATAGTTGAATATATAAATACCTTGATTAAAATGAATCTACATAAGCAAACTTAAATGTAATCAAAGCAATGTTTATTGAATGAATAATAAAAGGCCCTCCATGATTTTCTTTATATGATTTACCTACAAACACATAAATAAACTTTGTTATATTTGATAACACTGATCTAATTGTCATATTTGGTACAGTGAGGAACATATCCTCTGGTGGCAGCGGAAAAGAGTGAAAAGTACATGTCATGCCCAAAAGGGAACCTGGGTGTGTAGAAAAACAAACAGAGGAACTGGGGGTGTGTGACATTAGGTTTCATTAGAGTCAATCTGTGCATCTTTTTCCCCTTCAAGCTACCATATAAATATAAATATAGATGGAGCAGTGAAAGCCATTTGGGGAATTTTCAATGCAGTGACTGGACGACTGCCCCAGTATCAAGTGCATGGAGGAAGTGCCAGAGAAAATCTAGCCTTGCAGAATGTGCAGGTATTGTTAGAATTTTTCTGTTATTCTTCTTAGATCCATTTTCTTGTCAAGCAGTGTTGCTGGTTTGGTGAGGGTTTTGTATATGCTTGTTGAGGCATAACAGTGTGGTGGAACTGAACTCTGGAGATTTCCACCATTACATTTCTTTCTCTAGCAATATCCATTGTCCACCTCCTGAAGAACTGTAATGCTGCTGTTACATTGCAGTCCCATCTACTTTTCCCCCTCATAACAGCTGATCTGCAAGTCGGTTCAGTTTGATCTTTTATATATGGGAGGGAAAGTCTTTGGCACTTCCGGTGTTAGGGCCTACAACTCCCATCAGCCTTGCTCTGCAGGACCAGTGGTAAGGGAGGACAGGTGTTAGAGTTTGACAGAACTGCATGTAGGTTTCTCATTTCTGCTCTGGATTGCTCTTAATATCCAGCATTGATACCAACCTACAATTTTAAGGTATCCGTTCCTTTAAGAATTCCTGTTGCATTAAAGCCAGATTTCTAAATTTGACTTCTAGGCCAGAATAAGAATGGTTCTCACCTATCTGTTTGCCCAGCTATCTTTATGGAGCCGTGGAATGCCTGGAGGATTGTTAGTGCTTGGGTCATCTAACGTGGATGAAAGGTATGTGCATGTTAAAACTGTTGGGTGTTAGAAGTGCAACTCTTTATTGGTATATGCAGATTTCTGAAATGCTGGGAGCCAATTTGACAACAGAATATTTCACTCAATGTGGATTCTTAGCCTCAAGAAGAGTAATTGCGTCCCTACTCAGGTTGCAATATTGAACTGGGCCAAGCTTTTCTACTACGGAACAGAGCAGAAAGGTGTCCCAGAGTGATATGGACAGTCAGCCGATAGGCTTTATGAGAATCTTGGCATGCTCTCGGTAGATGGTGTGCCAAGGAAGGGGATAGTCCCAGGCCAAGGCCTCAGCAGCTTTTGCAGCTAACCAGGGCCTGTAGTTCTCATTCCAGAGCTTCATTCATCATTTCAGAGAACTTAGGACATCCTTCTTCAATCTTTTTTGTCCAAATCCTAAGGAGAATCTAGGAAAGGAATGGATCTTGCTAGATGTGAGGAAGGGCTTCACCAGGGCAAGGGACTTCAGCAAGTCTGATGTTCTGTTTGTCTCTCCTCAGCAAGCCACCATGAGTGGGAAGGTCTCCAAGAACTTCCTGGCTAGGAGGAGGTTCAAAGTTGTATTGTTCAGGAGTGTGAGAGTTTGGGGTTAGCTGTTCCCAGCAATTTGGTGCTCATCCACCCAAAAAATGCAGCTGTGTCTGTTGCCTTTAGCACCAGTGCCTGTCTTGTTAACATTTCTAGGGCTTCGCGAAGGCTTTCACGGCTGGGATCTAATGGTTGTTGTGGGTTTTTCGGGCTCTTTGTCCATGTTCTGAAGGTTGTTCTTCCTAATGTTTCGCCAGTCTCTGTGGCCGGCATCTTCAGAGGACAGCATTCTGCACAGAGTGCTGTCCTCTGAAGATGCCGGCCACAGAGACTGGCGAAACGTTAGGAAGAACAACCTTCAGAACTCGGACAAAGAGCCCGAAAAACCCACAACAACCATTTCTAGGGCTGCCATCTTTTTTAAAGCATTATGGATTGGACTGCTGTGTTTCTGCAGTGGCAAAGTAGCTACCATGTTCTCTAGACTCACAGAGAGAATATGGCTTAATAAGAAGATGACGGCTTATACCAAGATCCAGGTCTATAGAGCCTGTGTCCTGAGCACACTCCTCTACTGCAGCGAGTCCTGGACCCTTTGTGCACGACAGGAGAGAAAGCTGAACAGGAGAGAAAGCGTTGTCTCTGACGGATGTTTGGTTTCACATGGAAGGACAAAGTTCCAAATAGAGTAGTCCTAGAACGGGATGGAATTTTTAGCATGTATACATTACTGAAACAATGCCATCTACATTGGCTTGGGCATGTCGTGAGAATGGCTGATGGTCGGATTCCAAAAGATCTCTTGTATGGAGAATTAGTGCAAGGAAACCGTCCCAGAGGGAGACCACAGCTGCGATACAAGGACATCTGCAAGCGGGATCTGAAGGGCTTAGGAATGGACCTCAACAGATGGGAAACTTTGACATCTGAGCGTTTAGTCTGGAGGCAGGCGGTGCATCACGGCCTCTCCCAATTTGAAGAGACCTTTGTCCAGCAGGCTGAGGAAAAGAGGCAGTCCCGAAAACAGCAAAATCAGGGAACTGGACAGGGGGCAGACTGTATTTGTCTTCAGCGTGGAAGGGATTGTCACTCTCAAATTGGTCTTATCACATGCTAGACGCTGTTCCAAGACCTCCATTCACAGGACCTTACTATAGTCTCTCGAGACAGAAGGATGCCTAATCCTCATAATCTTAAAGTTTCTGCAGAAACAGGTGGTGCAGTTTTAACTTTAGGCATAAGATTTGCTGTGCTTGGACAAAGAACTGAAGCCATAGGGTTGCCCACCTACTCTAAACCGAAAGAGCTAACATGATTGAAGGGTTCAGCCTGCCAGATCAAGTTTGTGCAATCATTTGTGCAACAAAATTTTGGATGCCAGTCTTTATGTAACTTTTAAAACATTCAGTCACTAGTATGAATTGGTCTTCTGCTTGTGGAGTAATGTCAATGGATAACAGATACAGATACATGGAACTACAGTGGACCCTTGACTTACAGACGGCTTGACTTATAGACTTTTTGAGTTACAGACTTCTCTGGCCGCAAAATTTAGGTTTGACTTGCAGACTGAGATTTGACTTACAGACCAGAAAAAATCCAAAATGGAACAAAAACGGCCTGTTACGGGATTAATCGGTTTTCAGTGCACTGTAGGTCAATGGAGACTTGACTTACAGACTTTTTGACTTGAGAACCACCTTCCAATACGGATTAAGTTCTCAGGTCAAGACCCCACTGTAGGCATATTCTTCTCTCCTTGATCGTTTAGATCTCTGAAGCGTGCAGGATGTTCACACTATTGTAATAATGCAGTGCATTATGAGAATCTGTGACATCTTCTTTCTTCCCTTGTCAGTTTGTGTGTTAAGAAAAAAATATTTATGTTTCATCCCATAGCCTTTGGGGATATTTCACCAAGTATGACTGTTCCAGTGCTGACATAAACCCTATTGGCGGAATTAGCAAGACAGACTTGAAAAGCTTTATCCAGTATTGCACTGAGAATTTTCATATAACATCGCTGGAAAGGTGAGAGGGGACATGAAGAACAGTGATCCCATTTAAATAGGAGTGTGGCCTTCTCAGTTGCTTGCAAACATGTTTCTTGCTGCAGTAAGAAGGATTGATTTTGTGTGAACATGCATCTATTTGGATATACAGTAGCTTCTTCAATGTGATATTGGCCTTCAATAAAGTGTTCACCTTGATCAATCTGGGAAGCTGGAGCAAGACTTTGTTTGTTTGTTTGTTTGCTGCCCATCTGGCAGCCAAGGCCACTCTGAGTGGTTTACATCAACTGGACAAAACAACAGAATAAGAAAATAAAACAACATCAATAAATTAAAAGTGCAAAACAAAATACAGTGGTGCCTCGCATAGCGATTGCTTTGGACAACGATGAAATCGCTTTGCGATGAAGATTTTGCGATCGCTTTTGCGATCGCTTTCCGATGTTCCCTATGGGTGAATTTCGCTTTGCGGTGATCGGTTCCCTGCTTGGGGAACCGATCATGGCAAAGCAATGCTTTTAAAATAGCTGATGAGAGCTGCAAGCAAGGCTTTTTAAACAGCTGATCGGCGCTGCATAAATAGGGGACAGCTGGAGGGGGAAGCGGGGCACTCCGGATTGGTGCCTCGGAGGAGGGAGGGAAGGAGGGCGAAGGGTCTGGCCCCAATCCCCGCGCATACCCCTGGGGCGCTGAGCCAGAGAGCAGTTGTGGCGGGAAGCACTTCAAAGGAGGAGGCGCCCTCCGGGGATTGGGATCAGGGCAGCAGCGGCTGGACGGGGGTGTGTGGCGCGCCAGAAACCTACTCCTCGCCCCATCTGCGCCCCGCCAAGGAGACCGGGCATCCGGGGTTGGCTGGCTGGTGGTGGATGGCCCATCTCTTCCCATCCCCGGCGCTGCCTCCGAGCCCTCGCTCTCCAGCCCAAGGAGGCCGGGTGTTTCCCAGGCTGGCCGGCGAGTGGTGGGTTGATGGTGCGCTGGCGGCTGCCTGCCTCCAAGCCCTCGCTCGCCGTCCAAGGAGGCCGGGTATTTCCCAGGCAGGCTGGCTGGCTGGCTGGGGAGGGGGTGTGGATGGCCCGCCCCTTCCCATCCCCGGCGCTGCCTTGGAGCCCTAACTCTTCGGCTGAAGGAGGCTGGATGTTTCCCAGGCTGGCTGGCTGGGGAGGGGGGGTGGATGGCCCACTCCTTCCCATCCCCGGGGCTGCCTTGGAGCCCTAACTCTTCGGCCGAAGGAGGCTGGATGTTTCCCAGGCTGGCTGGCTGGGGAGGGGGGGTGGATGGCCTGCCCCTTCCCATCCCCGGCGCTGCCTCCAAGCCCTAACTCTTCGGCCGAAGAAGGCTGGATGTTTCCCTGGCTGGCGAGAGGCAGGTGGATGGCCCGCCCATCTGCGCCCCGGAACACCCAAAATGGCCATGCGCAGTGTTTTCGCGCCCTGCCCTCGCTTACCGAGGGTGCGAAAATGGCTGCGGATGGGGAAAACATTGCGTAACGGTGAGTATTGAAGCCATTGGAACGCATTAAACTAAGTTTAATGCATTCCAATGGCATTTACTATTCCGTTTAACGATGTTTTCTTATAGCGATGGTTAATCCGGAACGGATTAACCTCGCTATGCGGGGCACCACTGTACCATAATATACAGTGAAAACAGGAATACAATACAATACATTACAATTAAAAACATAAAAACATGGTGATATGATGATTATTATTGGGCAGTGTTGCATCAGGCTGTTGTTTGTTCAGGAAAGGCCTGTCTAAATAGCCAGGTTTTTAATAGCTTTAATGGCTGGAATCCTGTTAGTTAACACCTGCCAGTGGCCTAACTTTCAGCAACAAATTGCCACAAGTTCAAGAACTGTTGTAGGTGTTTCCTGTTGCAGACCAATCTTGTGATTCTGTGTGCAATAGGAAATTCTGTTCTGACTTCTTAACTTGTAGCAGTTTGTCAGTGGAAATCACACTGTTGACATTACACTGGCAGAAATGTACAGTAGAATTCTGACCAATGACCATTAAAAACCCTTCTATTTTCCTTTAGGGAATTAGAGAGCAAGACCAGTCACGTAAGATGAAGGATGAATACGTTTAATTTTGATCTGGTTAATTCTCCATTTGCCTGAGATGTATCCTCAATATTAAGTGGCGTATTAATGTACATTTCTGAGCCAAAATTGAATTGAGTAAACCATGAGTGTAAGAGCAGTCATCCAGCATTTCTTCTGCTCCAGCTAGCTCTCCCCCTGCAGTCCATCAAGCACCCAGTTTCTCAAGAAGATGTGAAGCAAAGCCTCTAGAGAGGTAGAGATGCTACACATTTGACTGTAAATATTGACATATGTGACCAAGATTTTGAGATAATGATGTCATAGCACATGCCCCAGATATTCATCATATACAGTATACAGTAGTATCTCGGTTTACAAAATCGAGACGTTACATAATGTGGAAATTACATAAACTGAGGTGTACATAAACTGAGGTACTACTGTATATTATTCCATTAATTGTTCTTGGAATGTGGAACATACTGAGTCAGGGTGTTAGTAAAATCCCCTGTAGTAACATAACATGTACTTTTTGAAAAAAGTAGATAAAAATATTAATCTGATTGGTTGGATTTCTTTTGCTACACAGTGTTGTGTCTGCACCACCAACAGCAGAATTGGAGCCCCTGAAGAAAGGGCATGTTGCTCAAACAGATGAGGTAAATGACAGCAAGTACAAAACTCTCATAAGCCTCATGTGTAGTTGTTGTGTTTATGTGTGTGTGTGTGTTTGAAAAATGATCACCAAAATTGAGCTAAATTCTGTGTAAGGAAAAGCCAGATTTTGTGATATGAACAAATTAATGTAAAATGTGTATGGTTGACACAAATACACACAATTATTTATGTTGGAAATCTGTAAGGCAGGGGTGGGCAATTTGTGACCCTTCAAACTCCATTGAACTCCAATACAAAGCTAATGGAAGTTGCAGACACACACCAGTTTCTATAGGCTTATAGGCTATGACTGAAATCCTGTTGCTTAATTTAAGAAAATGTATGACTTTCAATTAGTTCCTAAAAGGACAAAGAGAGCCCTTGCTTCATTTCTTAGGGGCTCTGCGTGCATCCACACATCAAGCCAGTGTGTATGTGTGCTCCCAAGATTCGTGGGGATTCCTTATTTATCAGCGAGGACTGGACTGAAAGTTACAGATTTTCTTATGCTGAGCAACAGGATTTCAGCCTATAGTGCAGAACACAATAGCATAATTGTCTAATTTTACCAAAGATGGTTTGAAACAAGACTCAATGACATAATTGCAAGGCACTATAATATAGCTGCCTCATTTCACCAGGGATGGCTTCTTGCAGGCTTGTGATACCCATAAGTCTCTGGGGATGTCACAACTAAGACTCCAATAAATCAGAACAAGGAATGTTTACCTTTATGTTTTAGCCTTCAACTTCCAGAAGTTCTGCTGACTGTGTTAGCCAATAGTATGGGGTTGTTGATTCATAGGCTGAAACATCTGGAGGACCTTAAATTTATCAGTAGAAGCAATATGCATCTGCTTTGTTGTATAGATTATGCTTTGCTTCCCCCTAAATATTTTTGAATGTATGTCAAGAGGTTTTACATCAGGATTCATTCATCTGGAATAATTATAAATGGCCTATCTACACACTGGGTGTTTCAGTCTACACAGTATTTTGTGAAAACAGCAGTTAAAAGAAACAATAAAACTATGCGTGAAAACATTAAAATAAAAAAGGGAGCCATAGCAAATACCCTATAAAATCAGAAAGCAACATTAGAAACTATTAAAATATTGATGGAGTGAAAGATTCATCCCTGCCTATCTAAAGCATAATATAAAGGTGGTAGCTTGACTTCTTAAGGAAGTTTTTTTTACAATTGGGCTGCTGCTACAGAAATTGGAGGGCCACGGAAACGCCCTTTCTTAAAAATCTTTTGGAAGATTTATCAAAATGTTGTATTTTATTTCCTTATTTGAAAGACATTACTGGCCTTCATCCTGATGGGTTTCAAGTTTGATTGATTTCCTTTGCTACTGATGCATTTTTTCAGAAGGTTGTATGTTCTCAGTGGCAGAGCATGTGTTTTATATTCAGATGATTTTGGATCCAGTCCCAGAAGTGTCCAAGTAAGAACCAGGGTTTTAGACTAGAGATGGCATTCATACTTCCAGTGTAGAGTGAATTACATCACTTGACACTGTACAAGGAAACACTTTGTAAAATGCTTTTTTATATTAAAAAAACCCACTGCTGGTGGAAACCATGGCTAACAGGAGTATGTTAGATCAGAACTTTTTCTATCCGATGGCCTGTTGTTGTTTTTTACTCCAAGGGAGGTGTTATCCCCATTTGAGGACCTTTTTATTCTGCAGCTTATGGGCACATGCCTTCTATCAGCAAACCTAGACAGCTTTGGAGCTGGACTAGATTAACCGTGGGTCTAATTCTGTGTAAAATGGATTCTCATGAATTTAAGGGCATTGCCCTAACATGTTTCTTCTGTCTTCTCCCATTCTCTCTTTGGTTTTGTCTGTGTGATTTCAGGAGGATATGGGGATGACATACTCTGAGCTTTCTGTCTATGGCAAGCTAAGGAAGATAGCAAAAGCTGGACCTTACACCATGTTCTGTAAGCTGATAACAATGTGGAAGGAGATCTGTGCTCCAAGACAGGTAAGCAGAATAAATTTTCCATGAAGCATGTGCATGTACATGCGTGTGCGCATACACACACATGCACACAGACACGTATGTCCTGGGGCTGATTTAATGCACTTTTCAGCCTAACTTGGACAGCTGTCTGGTAATATTAGTTTAGGTCTTGGAGGAAAGTTACCTTTTCTTTCCCAAACTGCCCACTAAGTGGGAAGGGAGAGAGTGGATGAGCAGAAGAAGAGGAGTAGAGGTTACAAATGGGAAGCTTGCCTAATGTTGACTCTGGTCCCATTGGCTACTAGTTTCAGCCATGACTTAGACTTGTTTTAATCTCAATTAATAGTTTGCCCTATTAAGACTATCCACTCCTGCCCTGAATAAACATGCTATAAGATTCAATTCCCCTGCTAATGACCTACATGAAAGACTTTTTGGAACCACAAGGATAATCCATTACCCTTTGAAAGCCGTGATTGTATCCAAGAGAATCTTTTGTCACACCTGGTTCTTTGCACTTTTGTACTCCAGTTCTGTATGCTGTTGTCATATAGTTCTGTATGCTGTAGCATACTATAGTTCGGTATACTATAGTCTTATGGCAATCGTTTTCACATGAGCCATTTCCTTGAAAGTGATGCTTGAAGTTGGGTTAGACTGGACATAGTTGAAACCAGTGAGGATTCAACTGCTGAGCTGTATGCAGGATTGGAACCTATAAATGTCTGAATTACTTTTAGTCACAGTCTGTCTTGTTTGAGTGCTTGAAACATTCTCATTATCTGGTATGCAGATTTAGATTAACAGTTTCATTCTCCCTCCCCCCCCCTTTACTGTGCTGTGCTGTTTTTAGAACTCTTTATTATTTCCATATTTTCTAGTTAAGGTTGAAATACCTCAGTCTCTTGACCCTGAAATACTCTGTTCTGTACACCAGGTGGCAACAAAGGTTAAACATTTCTTCAGAATGTATTCTGTCAATAGACACAAAATGACTACACTCACACCTTCCTACCATGCTGCAAACTACAGTCCCGATGACAACCGTTTTGATCTAAGACCTTTTCTTTATAATTCTGCTTGGTCCTGGCAGTTCAGGTGTATAGATGAACAGGTAGGCATGATCTGGTTCTCTGTTTACTTCCTCACAGGGGGAGTAGGGTGTCAAAATCAATGGTATTTTTTTTAAAAAGATTGATTTAAATCCGGATTTAAATAAAAATTTGATGATTTGATTTAAATAGTCAACAAAACAGATTTTAAAATTTTTAATTGTAATTTACCCTGCCGCGTTGGCCATTATAGTAATGTGTGTGTGTGTGTGTGTGTGTGTGTGTGTGTGTGTGTGTGTGTGTGTGTGTGTGTGTGTGTGTGTGTGTGTGTGTGTGTGTGTGTGTGTGTGTGTGTGTGTGTGTTAAACACAGTATATGTACAGAGGAAATGTGGGTCAATCTGAAGAGCAGGTGTAATTTCCAGCAGACAGGTCATCATCCTCATCACTGTTACCAGCATCTCCAGCAGAAACAGATGTCAGTATATTAAAGGGACATTAAGAAAGTACATGTTCTGCTGTGTTCTTAATCTGAAGTTCCTTCTGGGTGTCCCGTGTCAATGTACAGTATTTTAGCCTCTATTGGTTTTAATCAAACTTACAATACAATCTAGCTTCTAGGCAATATTTTCTGCTCCTCTCTGTGTTGATGTTATGGGTGACAAAAACAGGAAGTGGCATTCTTTGAAGGAAAAGCAGGCCATCTTTTAGCCCAATTTGACTTGGGCTAATAGGGCAATAGGCTTCTGAGCTATTCTCCTATCCCTTCTAGTCAGGGCTGTGAGAATGGCTGTTTGTAGCCTCTTTTCTGTGTTCTTAATAATAGTGGATGAATTGGATGTTTTCCAAAGTGGTGTTTTCCTTCTCGCATGCACCTGAAAAAATCCAGTGGGGATTTGTGGCTATGTTGTCTCTTTGTCAAGTTCTTCCAAAGTACTTTTTCTCAAACCTGGGACAAATGTAAGCTTTTTCCAGCCAAAACATCTATTACAAATGGTTCTTTGGCCTTTAGGAGGTTTTAATATATTCTCTTCCCCAAGGGGAAGGTTCATTAGGCCGTAGCTGAAGTTCTGCTTTGCATCAGCATTTAACATTGAGGTCAATGGAGTTTAGACCTGGATGTGGCTCTCTGCTAAGTTTGGGACTGAAGGCATGGAAAAGATCAAGCAGCCATAATAATTATGACTTGCTCGTGGTCTTCAGTCACAGCCATAACATTATTTTAATATATTTTCTTTTGCTGGACAGAGGAATGTTAACACCTCAATTTTTTCCCTGCCAAAGATTTTACACCTTAGTTGCCTTTAATACTATGTTTATGTGTGCAATAAAATGCTAATTCCCACCTCCCTGAAATGCCAGACATGCTGTAAGAGTATCTGACTTCCTGGAAACTCAAGATAAAAGATGCCATGTGGTCTCTACCTTCTTTTCTTTTTTTAAAAAAAAAGTCTTTGTATTGTTTTTTCATCATTTTTTCCACAACTTAGGCCGACCCAGTCTCAGTAAAGTCAAAAGTAAAAAATTCCTCCTGCTTTCAATGAGAACTCGTTTTGATATTATTGAGGGGGGTGTCATATTTTTTTAAAATCTTTCTGTGCTTGTAATAATTTATGGGCATAAATAATCGGGACTTAAGTATCTAATTACCCGGTATGTTCAGTCAGTCATTAGCCTTTGCCAGATGCCTTTGCAGCTTTGCCAGTACACAGTGCTTGAGCTTCGTGTGGAGGCTGGACTGCCTGAAGTGGGAGGCAGGCGGCACATGTTTTCAGCTTCCATGGTGTGAATGACAAGATGACAATCCCCATTTGTATCTGTTCAGGAGGGCCTCTTTTAACTAAGCTAGTAGCTCAAACTCACTTCAGTATGATGTCACTGAATTGGAATTTAATAATTATGTCCTGTATTCCAAGAGACTATAACATAATCATTACCCTAGAAATGATTCATTTTAAGCTTTTTGCTATTTTACTCTGAGTAAGATAAATTTAGTCATTGCTAGACTAATGCAGTTCACCTATTACTTTTGTGAATGGTCACCTGCCTACATAGTTTACATCTAAGCTTTTTACATGATTAATCTTTAGCGTATCATGAGACCCTTTTGTTAAACAAAAGAGGCAGATTTCTGCATGTCTTCCATCTATACAAAAAAAAAGAGCAGCAACCTTGAGACCTCTCAGAAGAGGTGCAGCAAATCCATTAAGGGTAGCATGATGTGAGACATGCCTTCATTAGACAAACAGTATGTGAGAGTACCAGGCATAACTTATCTCTATGTTTTCCTTCAGTAGATGAAGGCATTTTTTGCCTCTTGCTTAACAAAATGATCTTGTGACATGCATAAAGCTCAAAATGGGAATTCTTTCAGTTCATATGCTGTAGTGTCTGGCATGACAATATTTATTAATGAGAAATGAAGTGTTCTGAAGTAGTAGAGGGAGAGAGTTATGACGCCTTCATTTCCTGGAAGTAAACTCTGGCATAAAGTCAAGTCCATCAGGTCCCTTGTTTGTACAACTGACTGGGATTAATGATAACCTTGACATTACTAAGCCCCCAAATTAAAATGTGCCACTTGATTGCTTACAATTTGGGAATGAAAAACAGAAAGTTTTGAATGAAGGAAATTGTATTAAACCTATCGTCTTCCTGGATTGAGCAGGGGGTTGGACTTGATGGCCTCGTAGGCCCCTTCCAACGTTACTTTTCTATGATTCTGTGATTCTATTGTTAATAAATAAATAGATTTCCACAATGAGACATCATAGTCAAGGTGATCCGAAAGCCATATCCTTAACTACTGGGTTTCCCTACTCAGTGATGAAAGAGATTTTCTTTGATCAACATTTTGTATGATAGCGATTAGAAATAAAACTTTTTACAAAAATATAAATATGTGAGATAGTTCCAACGTAATGTGAAACTATGATTTGCCCATCTTTGAAGTACCTGATGCTCACGTGCTTTTATTTCCCCATTGTACGTTTCTTTGATTTGACCACCAATTTAGCAGCAAACCATAGTGTGCTGTTACAGCAGAGTCAGGAAAATGACTCTGCTGTCATTTTCCATTATTTCTTAGCAAGGCACAATTTCTTGAGCATTTGAAATGATGATTTGTGTAACAGGTACATTTTTCATTTCTCACATCATGGTTCTTGTAACCGAAGCAGTGGGTTGCTGTTAAATTTGAACATATAGGAGAGGAAGAAAGGAGAGGTGTAATCAAGTATAGTGCTTATTATTTTAATAACCATGTTTAGGTGTTACGTTTGAACCATCGTATTTATTGTTTTTGACATATTTAGTGTGATTACTTATTAGTGTACTAGTAACGTTTGCAATAATGTTTTGTTCTCAGGAGGACTCAGCTGTAGAATGCCATATTAATATCCTCACTGTAGTTCATTCTTCATGGTCTCTGTGAATGCGTATGAATGAATGGGTTATGTCTGTGCCTGCTTTCTAGAGCTTTCAGTCACACATTCGCTAGGACATTCCCCCCTAGTTTACATGCTCCATCCATCTGAAGAGCCCTCAATTCCTTTTTGTTGCCACTGAGGTTAGACTCTTCTTGACGCTGGAGCTGTGTTTTGCTTCTTCTGTCTCTGCTGAGGTTCTCTCTTTTTTCTAGAAAGTTCTTTCTTGGAGGTTCACTGCCAGTGATCGCACTGGAAGATGACAGGCCACCTATACCACCCTCAGGCCAAGCTCTCTTCTCTGGATTGAGAATCGCCTAACTATGGCCATACTCCATCTGAAGCCTTTGCCAGCCTGGCCTCTGCCCCCACCAGCCCTGCATCCAGAGGACAGGCCACGGCTATTCAGCTGTCGGACTTGGCTTCCACCATGCTGGAATCACCGCCACCCCAGAAGCGTTCTGCTAAAACATTCCACCTTTCTCCCTGCTATTCGCGTCTGAAGACCCATTATGTTCACGAGCTGTTTTGACACTGACTCAAAGTGGAATACTCTGAGGCCTATTATAAAGATTACAAGATGGGCTTGATGACAGCATGAGTACTTGGACCCATACTGGGAACCTGTTATCTGCTAGCACCACAATTGAAGAACCCAAGACAGCCATTATGCCTATGTATATTCCTCAGGCTCATCATCGCTATTGCTGTCTCAATATCGGCCCTACCCACCCACACGCTTCTTGAGAACTGCAATCTGACCCGGATTTGGTATTGAAGCCTACCAAGCCTTCATTTAAGAGGACTCTTTCCCCAAATCCATTGCCCCTACCCTGCACTTCTTCATGCACTCACAACTTGCCCGAGCACCACCCTCTCCCAGGTCAGATCTTCTCCAGTACAGGTCACAACAACATTCAGAGGACTACCTGGCTATTCTACCAAACCAACATGCATTGACATCAAACAGTGCACAGGCTTCCATACCGAAGCCTCTGCATTGATCTTTCATAGCACCCTTGTGGCCACGCCAGCCGTGGTTCACTACACTGAAAATGATGTCATCGGACTTTCTTTGCCTCCCTTGATCCCACTATCGTCTAACAGAGGGCAGTGGCAGTGTCACCCACCCAGGCCTTGGATCTCTCCACCTCACCACCTAGAGGATTCACACACATTAACTTCTGTCCTTGCCAGAGCAAGGAAGCCCTCTACCACCTTGCTGTACTCCTACAAATGGAATACTTTCACTACTTTTGCACAGTCTAAGGGCCTTTCAGTTATTTTGGATACACTTCTCTCCCACCTCCTACATCTTTTCAAATGTGGATTATCTCATTCCACCTTAAAGGTCTACATCACAGCTATTGTCACACATCAAGCTACATGTTCAGAAGCATCAACCTTGTTTTCCCACCCAACCCTCAAGAGGTTCCTTAGAGGGCTCAAGAACATTCGACCCTCAAATCTCCACCCCCACAGTGACCTGTGCAACCAGTACTCCACTATTTTGACCCGTCCGCCTTTTGAGGCTTTGGCTACTACTCCACACAAGTTTCTTTCCCTTAAAACATTCTTCCTGGTCACCATTACATCTGCCTGATGGGCTAGCACATTAGCAGTACTGTGGGTAGATCCTCCTTACCTCCAATTCCAACCAAACAAGGTCATCCTCTACCCTGACGTCTCCTTCTTACCCAAGATTGCCTATGATTTTCACATCAACCAACCTCCCGACTGTTCCCATCACCTTCCTCGGACTTGGAGCACACGCTCCACACCCTTAATATGAAGTGTTCACTCACCTATGTTTCTCGTATAGCAAATTTCCAAAAGTCACCTTGCCTATTCATTTGTTACCAGGTCCAAACGAAGGATAGCAAGCATCTTTGCAGATGCTTTACTGCTGGACTGTCCAGGCCATAACCCTGGCTTATGAGCTGGCGAATAAACCCCCACCAGGCTTGGTCAGAGCGCAGTCTACGAGGGCCATCTCTACATCCACATCCTTGCTAAAGGGCATTGATATTTCACACATTTGCAGGACAGCTGCCTGGTCCAGGCCCTCAACATTCATCTCACAGATTTTTGGGCTAACAGGGATGCAAACTTTGGACAGGCTGTCTTGACATCTGTCCTATCATGACAGCCCTCCTTCCAATAAGTTAGCATGCTAATCACCCATTCATGTGCATTCATAGAAATCATGATGAGGAAGGAAAGGTTACTTACCTGCAACTCTGGTTCTTTGAGTGGTCATCTGTGAATCCACACATCCTGCCCTTTGTCCCCTCTGTCTATCATGTATGTTTCCTTTTTTCACTGACAGCGACTTTAGATGGGCAGAGCATGCACACTGGGGGGGGGGGAAGGGACGTCCTAGTGAACATGGGACTAAAAGCTCTAGAAAATTCTGAGGAGTTCCGTGCAGCACAGACTTAACCCATTCATGTGGTTTCACAGATAGCTATTTGAAGAATCAGTTTCCCAACCATATAGAACACATAAATGTGTGTTACAAAATTCATGACAAGTAACTCCTTCCACCAAGATGTATCTCTTTGGAAGGTGCCATTTGGGAAAGAAAATGGAAGGGCAAAATAGCATCACTTACTTGCTTTTGTGAATTGTTTTCTCATAAATCTGCTTTTACTTAATAAAAATGGCAATGGGGAGAGAAGACTTAATACTAGCATTTGTGTCTAACGTGTAGTTCAGCTCTTAATCTGGCCTTTGTCCTTTTCATTTTGATAAAGGAGTAATTGGTTGTTTAAATTGCTATTTTACAGGTTTCTAAAGTAGAATCTGAGGAACTGAAGCCCAAGCCTGAAGATGTGGCTTGACTCTTCTCTTGTTGCTCTAAATGGATGGTGTTGACTATGAAATCATTCAAACATCCAACAACCTAGATATTATGAAGATCAGAAGATTTCTAAAAATTAAGGAATCAGTGCTGTCTCGTTAAAGACTCGTGTATTCTTGTAAGAATATTGAAATGATTATATTCCAGTGAATGCTCCAGTCCAAATGCATCTAACTCTTAACTGCAATCATTAATATTCTAAAAATTGAAACCCAAAGTAATGGTTTGTATATGTTACTGATGTAGGTTGGCCACGCAACAGCTTGAGTTAACTGTTCCAAAATTTGGTTGTTAATTAGTCATTAAATACTTAATTTACTGTCATAACAGCATTTTTGTATACATGCATATGTTCCCTTGGAAGTAAAGACTAATAAGCTCACTGAGGCTTCCTGTTAGATTAAATGGCTAGGAGTGCCTCCTAAACTACTGAATTCATTGTACTGCTCTGGGTGGTGGAAACGTTTAGAACAGGGGTCTCCAAACTTTCAAGCTTGAGGGCCACATATATTTTTCAGATTTTTGAGGGCCAAAGGAACATGCGTGCACCCATATTTGTGGTTGTCCGCCTGCATGGACTTCCGCCCACGTGCACGGGCTAAAAGGAACAGGCCAGATAAAATGGCAAGGTGAGCTGGATGTGGCCCCCGACTGTAGTTTGGAGACCCTTGGTTTAGAACAGGGGTGTCCAACCTTTCACCTTCCCTGGGCCACATTAGAACATGAAAATTTGGTTTGGGCCGCATGGGGGGGCAGCCCTAGCCATCCTCCACAGCCCGGCTCCAAGCGCGCTTACCGGCAGCTGCGATCTCAGACAGCCGAGGCTGCCAGCTTGGACTCCGGTGGCTTTATGGGGCCGGGAGGGGGTCCAACTATTGACGGGGATGGCACAATGCAGTCACGCAGCCCCCCTCTCCCCTCCTCTCCCGCTCCTTCCTTCCCTCTCTCCCCACCTACTGTTGTGACATGCCCTGGCCGCATTCCGCATTCCGTAACCTGAAACTTTGGAATTTCTTTAAAAATAAAAAATGGTTACTGAGCCACATTACAAGCTGACATGGGCCGCATGTGCCCACGGGCTGCAGGTTCGACAAGCCTGGTTTAGAAGATTGAGTAGTAGTTGCATCTGAGGTTTTGGATGAGAACCAGTGGGTGAAAATTGCAAAGAAGCAGATTTTGGCTAAACATTAGGTGAAATATTCCAAAAGGAGTAGCTGTTCAACAAGACTGCCTTGGGAAGAAGTGGGCTTTTTTTCACTGGAAGTATTTAAGCATAAACTGTGAATAGCCACCAATACTGTAGAAACATAACAAATCACCTTTTACAAAGTTAGTCCATTGGTCCATCTATCCTAGGATTATCAAAAGTGAATGGCAGCAGCTGCCCAGTGTTTACAGCCCTACATGGAAATGCTAGCACCTTCAGAATACAAAATTACTCTGCTTCTGATGCCATGATTCCATTACCAGAAACATTGGAAGTTAAATAATTCATAAACATCTCAGAAGTAGATTTGGGAGCCATGATGGAAGAGGGTTGGCATTTGTTGCCAAAGGTTGCCCAGTGATTTTGAGCTGGCAGCAACAAGGACAAATTCAGCTCATTTCTGGCAGTTTCTGGTAGACTGGGACAAATAAAATTAATAGGAACATCAGGTCGACCAGCCCTGATTATTAGCAGGACGAGGTGTTTAGATGGCTGCTGTTGCTATAAAATCTGCACCCAGATGCTGGCAAGCTTGTGGAAGCAACAAGTCAAATCTCTGGCTCGCATCCACGTTCCTGACAACCTTGAACCTTGTTCTCTGGAGCCTTGGCTTTGGACTCTGACCCTGGACTACTGTGATTTGGCTTTGGACTCTGACCTTGGATTACGGTTTGTGATTTGGCTTTGGCATTTTGATATTGGCTCTGCATTCTCTGAACTTCTGACATTGGACTGGCTTATCCAACTCTGCTGTTGAAACCCCTGGGAACATGACATATTTCTTATTAAACCACTTCATGACATTGGAAATTCCCACTGGAAGGCATCTTGACAGCCAGAAGGCAAACTTTTGGTTTCTTTCCAGTGATCACATATACTGGAAACAAACCAAACTTAAGTGATTGTACCTGCGTCAAAAGAATAGAAACCCCTGACAGTGGCACATATAGCTCTCTTCTTTTTTTGTGAGATGGGTCAGTTTGAAAGTAACTGGTCTCGAATTTCCCATTGCATTTTATAACCGGGGAGGGATTTGAACTCAGGTCTTCCAGGTTCTAAACCACCACTCTAAACACTATATACACCTGACTTATATCTGTAAACATGTGTTTGGTACATGTTTACACATATAAGGCAGGGATACATTACAGTGGTACCTCGACTTATGAACGTCTCCACTTGTGAACATTTTTAGTTATGAATGGCTCCATTTGCAAAATGTTGCTTCGACTTGCAAACGAAACGTCAACTTACAAACGGAAAAAAAAACTTTCCTGCCCTTTTTTTGACCTAAGTCCATCTTAGGTCAAAAGAAGAAGAAAAATTCTCCCCCTAGTGGTAGAGTACAGATTAACCGGCTCTGCATTAGTTCCTATGGGAACTAATGCCTCTACCTATGAACAGTGTCTCAACATACGAACGAAAAACAGCCTGAACTGATTAAATGGTTTTCAATGCATTCATATGGGAAATATTGCCTCAACTTACAAACATTTTGACGTACGAATGCCGTTCCAATACGGATTAAGTTCGTAAGTTGAGGTACCACTGTATTTTGGTTAGCCGCTCTAATACTTTAGCTACTTACATACTTACTGGTAACTTCCATTAGGTTTTGTTGGGCTTACACTGAGGTAAATGTGTATAGGACTGCAGTTTAAATTAGATGGATTTATTACAATGTTCTGGTGGAATGGGTGGCAACATTTACAATATGTGTAGTAGTTGTGTCTGAGATTTTGGGTGAAAACATAAAGTTTCAATACTTGGAAGCTGTTGGAATATATGGAAATAATTAATATGACCAACACCAGTCATAGCAACTCAGGCTTTAGTTCGGGAAAATATTTGCTCCTCTAATGAAAGGTCTGCATATGATTTTTCTCTTTTTAACTTGTTGAACTAAAATCATAAAATTTTACAACCACTGGCACATGTCGATGTGAAAAATGATTTTTTTTATTTTACTGTGCAATAAATTTACATTTTAATGAATCTAATTGGCTCTGTTTTTATTTTTCATATTTTTTGTTATTTACATAGTTTTAACTGCTTTGGTCTGGTGGCTTGGACAGCAAACTGAGGCTCTGATTAAGCTTGGTAGTGGAGTGTGTGATTAACTGTAAACATGGATATAATACTGCTGACGTCAGAATGGCCCGAACAGGGTTTCCTGGGGCCTGTTCCTGGCACTGGTGGTTATATGCTATATGGAATATCTGTTAATTCAGTTAAACGTCAGGCTCCGAGGGCTTACAATTGCATTATATTTTTGCAGTGTTACTCTTGGTACTTGCCATCTGCCTCGTGTTATATTAGGGTAGGCCTTGTAGTTGACCACAACATTTTTGCTTATCTTTAATGAAATTGTAGGCTCTAGACATATGAGGTGCTGCTTTACAATGAACCATCTGGCAGTTCATTTTGGCCACCAGCAAAGCACCTGATTCCAATCACATGCACGCACCTTTGCTGCTTACTTCTACTGCTTGCACATGGGAATCAGCAAGTCCCAATCATTTGGTAAAGCTATTTTAATTTGAGATGCAGCTGTGACACTGCAGGTATAAAAGCTGCCACAACGAAAGGAAGTTTTGCACGTAGAAGATGTGCTTGTCATACATATGGAACAATGGGCTAGTCTGTTGCTTCTACCAGTTGTCGCCTGTGACGATACAATACGTAAGTCTTTTGCTTTCCATTCTGCTGATCATAAAAACTGCACCATAGCAGGGCCTTAAGAGCACAGTGCTGTCTGTTTGCTTGCCAATATTTTTATTTATTTATTTATTTTTTATTGGACTTATATACTGCCCCATAGCGCTACAAGCACTCTCCGGGCGGTTTACAATTTAATTATACAGGCTACATATTGGCCCCCCAGCAAGCTGGGTACTCATTTTACCGACCTCGGAAGGATGGAAGGCTGAGTCAACCTTGAGCCGGCTACCTGGGATTTGAACCCCAGGTCGTGAGCACAGTTTTAGCTGCAGTACAGCGTTTTAACCAGTGCGCCACGAGGCTCTATTGTTGTGTTCTCTTCAACGGGGCTTATTTACCCCATCATTAGATTTCAACAAACTAAATGTGGTTTCATAAGAACATTAGTGGCAAGTCATTGCATGGTCATTCTAACTGTGCACAAGTCCAGTTGACACTTGAATGAGCCCAATAATGCTGTTACCTCTTGTTTCTTAAAACCTTCAAGTAATTGTGGGATGTGCTCACAGAATGGCTGGAGACGAAGAACAAGGAGCCCTTCAGAAGTCATGGTAGAGGCTCTGTTATGCTTTGGATTGCATTTCCCAGAATCCTTCTGCCAGTTTGGCCACTGGCTGTTGCTATCCTCAAAAGGAAACTTTCCAAGCATTTCTGAGGTGTATATTGGTGCTGAAATGCTAGGTGACCACATATAGCTTACAGGCCACACGTTGCCCAACCCTGCATTAAAAGAAAAAGCTATCCAGGAGGTATGAGCCTGGTCTACTTTATTGGGGAGCACTAACAATTGGATGGCAGGATACAAAATGGAAAAGGACTTGGCGCTGATTTCACACAGCCACACAACCCATCCCCAGAAAAATATATATGAGCAACTTGTCAAATACATTTAAACAAAGATGAGCATGTAACAGTCTATGTTTCTAAATGAGCTCCTGTTTGGGTGCAATACAATTATGCTAAGCCTTCTGCAAAGGTTAAGACAATGGAGGGAACGATGCAAGGTTTTGAAACAGACCTCTTAAAAAGTGAGAGGTGGAGCTTTGAACTATGAAGGACATTTCAGAGCTCTTTGAGATTTTGTCTCTGTTCATAGCATGTCCATAAACTTGAGCAGATGATGAGGAAAAATGATGGCACTGTATTTAGCTGGAGTCCAGCTTCCTATGGCTGTCCACTCTTGGTATGAAAGGGCATCTGGTACCTTCTGGAATTATGTGATAGGAGACCAACAGCTTGTCTATTCCCCCCACCCCCATGTGCGTCTCTTCACCATAAGGATGTTTAAAGACACAGGCAGTTTTGGCATTGTTTTTATTCGTTCAGCAGGCCCTCTGATTCAGCATCATGGTAGCAGCACCTTATAATACTCCTCCCTCCTTTGTTCAAATATATTCCACAGGCAAACACAAGTTGGTTATGTAAATGCTGAAGATCCTACCGAGAAAGCTTCTGAAAAGCATTTCCCATCACTGTTCTTAATATGACAAACAATATTGAAAAATCTCTTCTAATATGTATTGAAATATATATGTACTGTATATGGATGTTCTCCCAATGCTATACAGTCATAATAATAATTGTTGCTGCACTAACTATGCTACCTCCATGTCAAAAGGTTTTGAACTAGGTCATTTGGCTAGAGCAGCGGTCTTCAACCTTTTTGGAACCGGGGACTAGCTAAGCCTCTGAGGAAGGCGGGGCATCCACCCCACGCTCTCTCTCTCCCCCCCTCTCTCAGGCACATGCATGAAGCAGGGGGAGAGCATGCACGCACCTGCCAGCACCAGCATGAGCACTTCCCCACCACTTCACACATGTGCAGGAGTGCCTTCACACCCGCCCCCACGCTCAGGCGCATGTGTGAAGGGGTAGGGGAACGCTCACGCCAGTGTTGGCACACATGAGTTCGTGCAAAGCAGTTGTGGGGAGGGGAGTGCATGCGGGGGGGGGAGGTCTCTCCATGGCCTGGTCCTGGTCAGGCCATGGACCGGCACTGGGCCATGAACCAGAGGTTGATGACCTCTGAGCTAGAGCACTGCTACAACGACACAATTCTTAGCTGCCACCATACAGAATTTGTAATGTTTGCATTTGACCTTCACGCGCACATGTGCACCTAACTCTGCACATAGCCCCATAGTGGTTGTTGGTTAGTCATTAAGTTGTGTCCGGCTCTTCGTGACCCCATGGACCAGAGCATGCCAGGCCCTCCTATCTTCCACTGCCTGCCGGAGTTTTGTCAAATTCATGTTGGTAGCTTCCGTGACACTGTCCATCCCGGCATCTAGTCCTCTGTCGTCCCCTTCTTCTCTTGCCTTCACACTTTCCCAACATCAGGGTCTTTTACAGGGTGTCTTCTCTTCTCATGAGATGGCCAAAGTACTGGAGCCTCAGCTTCAGATTCTGTCCTTCCAGTGAGCACTCAGGGTTGATTTCCTTCAGAATGGATAGGTTTGTTATCTTGGCAGTTCAGGGGACTCTCAAGAGTCTCCTCCATCACCACAATTCAAAAGCATCAATTCTTCGGTGGTCAGCCTTCTTATGGTCCAGCTCTCACTTCCATACATCACGACAGGAAAAACCATAGCTTTGACTATGTGGACCTTTGTCGTCAAGGTGATGTCTCTGCTTTTTAAGATGTTGTCATCGCTTTCCTCCCAAGAAGCAGGCATCTTTTAATTTCATGGCTGCTGTCACCATCTGCAGTGATCATGCAGCCCAAGAAAGTAAAATCTGTCACCGCCTCCATATCTTCCCCTTCTATTTGCCAGGCGGTGATGGGACCAGTGGCCATGATATTTGTTTTTTTGATGTTGAGCTTCAGACCATATTTTGCGCTATGCCAGAACTGTGGGGAGAAATGGAATAAGTCCTTGGGCATTTAAAGAAAGCTATGATGTGCAACATTCTCACTTCAGTTCAAAAACATTTTGGAAAAATAATGGGAGCATTCCCACAGAAAATCTCTTCTGTTACCTCTGCAGGCTTATTTGTGATCCATGCTCATATGACACTACCCTTTCCTGCAATTTGCCCCTCTTAAAAAAAAAGAACACTTAAAGACAGTTATAATTCTTATCAAATTAGTATAATGAGATCCATATTCTTCACTCTCCCTCACAATTTTAAACACGGTGAATATTCAGTTTCACAGTGTCATCTATATTTTATGTGCTTAAGTCACCAAAATTATAAGTAATGAGAAGTGAGTTGTTGGAAGTATTTGCTCTTAATTTTAGGGGCCTGATAGACTATTAACATTTAACAAGGACTATCACTCTCAGCCAAGTATGCGCTGAACAGGCAGCAATACAGGCCCTGCCCACTGACACATAATGAGTGGAGATAGAGAGAAAGAGCCCTTTACTGTCTCTCATCCAGTTTGAACAGAAAGGAAGCAGGGACAGAATTGTTCCTTCACAGACAAAACCAGCAATTTTGGCACCCAGAGTGAAAAATATACCCTACCTACCTACTCCATGAACAGGCATGGCCCCCACCCAAGAAAAATGAGAAGGAGAGTGTGGTGCCTCCTAAAAAAGGAAGTTTATACCAAGAAAAAAAGTGCATAAGGCCAGAAGGTGTTGCTGTCATACCACCTCTCCCTCCCTTGACCCTTGCCCGGCCTGGCTAATCAAAGCAGCCAGGCCTACAATAACCAAATGGGCCACAGCAATAATTAATGGGTCTCTCCATTAGGTCCACAAGGAAGAAACCAAGTTGGGTGGCGGACAACATTGGCAATTATAGGCCCGTCATCAATGTTTCTTTCCTCAGCAAAGTGGTAGAGAGGGTGGTGGCTGACCAGCTCAAGGCTCTTTTGGATAGGGTTGCCAGACGTCCGGCAAAAGGAGGACATGTCCTACTTTTCAGGATCATATCCTCCGTCTGGCAGGCAAAACTAAAAAACCTCAAGATGTCCGGCTTTTTTATCTCCACCCCACCCCTCCCCCTCCCCACCCCCTGCAACCAAACCTCTCCCTGTTACTTCCTTGGTTGAGGCACTTGTAAATCCTCCAGTTCTTTCAGAGATCGGAGATAAGGTGGCTTGATTGATTAGGGCTGTAGAACAGTCCCAGGCAATCAGTCTCTGGCTTGTGGATGGCTGCTTCTGCCTGGAGCTGAATAGGGCAGGAAGGTGCGAGAGAGATGGATGGATGGATGGGTGGAAACAAGACAGGAGTGAAGTGAGTGCACTTGCTTGCCTGTAGGAGAGGAGGCTGTTCTGGGGTTTGGAGGGGGTGGTGGTTCAAACCCAGGGAAATTGGGGCCAGTCTGGTCCCTCCTTCCTCCTAAAACTGGGGAACAGGAGGCACTTTTATCCCCCCCTTCTGCCCTGACTCCCCCGACTCTGGGGCATGTGCAGACTGTGGTTCCAGGTCCAGGAGCATATGCAGAGTTATCCCCCATGCTTGTGATAGCTGGAACGCACACATACACACACACACACACACACACACACAAGCGCATTTCTCTCAGCTTGAGAAATTGCAAAGGGTGGAGAAAATGGCTTTGTGTGTGTGTGTGTGTGTGTGTGTGTGTGTGTGCGCGCGCAAATTCATTTTCTCCACCATTTGCATTACTCAAGCTGAGAGAAATCCACGCCTTCTGTTTTTTTTTCTGGTTTTTATAAAGTGTTTCAAATCTGTCACACGTTTTTAAATTTTTTATTTCACTTTACTGTATTATGCTTTTATTAAAATAAAAAAATCAATAAATAAAACAAGGGGGATGGGTCTCCATTAAGGGAAGGAACAGATTGTCTCCATTGGTCCTGGGAGCCCAGTAAGTGTGTATGTAGATTTGTTTTGTTTTGTTTTTATTTTTAAATATTTTTTAAAACAAGAAAACACAGTGGCCAGTGGATTCTGAGTTTTGTAGTCCAAAAAATGTAACTTTCCCAGTCTTGACCTTTCAAGACTGAGTAGGTTGAATGATTATAGTATTGCCCCATGATCAAAGAGCTATTCTCCCCAAAGCCTTCAATAATCTTGATTGGAACTTTTTGTTATATACGTTGGAAACACTGCAAGTTGGAGAAAGATTTATGAAACTAATTAAAGCAATATATACTGAACAAAAGGCAAAAGTAAGAATAAATGGTGAGTTGTCAAAAGAAATTCAAATACAGAAAGGCACTAGACAGGGGTATCCCCTGTCCCCACTTCTATTTATTTTGACTCTAGAAATATTAAATGACCAAATTAGAGATAAAAAGGAAGTGAAAGGATTAAAAGTAAAAGGACAAGTCTATAAGCTCCAAGCTTTTGAGGATGATTTAGTCATCATATTGGAAGATCCACTGTATTCAATAGAAGATCTGATGGCAATGTTAAAAAAAATTGGTGACATGGCAGGAATGAGAATAAATCAAAAGAAGACCAAAATACTCATTAAAAATATGAGAGAACAAGAACGCCAGGAGCTAATAGAGAAGACGAGCTTTCAAGAGGAAAAGAAAATTCGATATCTAGGGATACAAATTACAAAGAAGACAAGCACACTGTTGAAAGATAACTACATGAAATTGATGAAGGAGGTACAGAACAACTTGGAGAAATGGGATAAATTACAACTATCGATGCTGGGAAGAATTGCGACGATCAAAATGAACATTTTGCCAAAATTTTTATTTTTATTCCAATCGATTCCTATCATACTAAAACAGTCCTTTTTTAAAAGAACTCAACAAGATAATTATGAGATTCATATGGCAAGGCAAAAAACCAAGAATTAAAATTAAGGCAATGCAGGATGTTAAACAGAGGGGTGGCTTTGGTCTCCCGGACTGGGTTCTGTATTATAGAGCTTGTATCCTAGATTGGATAAGAGAATGGATAACCCTAGAAAACACTAGACTACTTAACTTGGAAGGCCACGACTTGCAATTAGGATGGCATGCTTATCTATGGTATAAAAAGGATAAAGAACAAAAGAACTTTAACTCACACATGATAAGAAGAGCCTTATTGGGAATGTGGAGAAAGATTATACAACAAATTTATTACAAAATACCTGCATGGGTGTCACCGATAGAGGCCTTTACAAAACCTGGACTTATGACAAAAGCAAATTTTTTAAAGATATCAATATTTATTAAAAAAGGATGGTGAATTAAGGTCTAAGGAAGAACTAGAGTCACAGAATGTATATATAGATTGGTGGCCTAGAGCACAGTTAGAATCTAGATATGCAAAAGACAAAACAGAGGGTTTCTATTCAGAGCAAACGACTTTTGATAAGTTGCTGTTGGGCTCCAAAGAACAAATTGTTAGGAAAATGTATAACTATATGTTGGAATTTAAAATGCAGGATGAAATGGTTAAGGAATGTATGATAAAGTGGGCACAAAACATAGGGCATAATATTGATATTGATCAATGGCTGAAAATATGGCAAAGTAACATAAAATTTACAAAATCGGTTAACCTTAAAGAGAATATATATAAAATGTTTTATAGGTGGCAAAAACTGTCAAAGATGTATACAGATGTATCAAATAAGTGTTGGAAATGTGAAACACAAGTGGGAAGTTATTATCATATGTGGTGGTCATGTGGAATAGCGAAAAAATACTGGAAAAGAGTACATGCTGTGTTACAACAAATAATGCTCTGTAATGTGCCATTAACTCCAGAATTGTTTCTATTGAGTATGATACCTGATAACATAGATAAGTCAAAGCAACATATAGTTATGTACATTGTTACGGCAGCTAGAATTCTATATGCAAAAAATTGGAAAAGTCCGATGATACCGAAACAAGAAGACCTTATTGAAAAAAATCCGGGAAATAGCAGAAATGGACATTTTATCAGAAGTCATGAAGGACTACCCCCTACAAAAGGCAACAGAAAGATGGGACCTATTCAATAAATGGACCAAATTAACAGGCAACGTGTAAATAGCATATATTGAAATGAGAACTTAATCTAAAAGGCAGAAAAGAAAAAACAGAACAATTTAAAACTATGATATGGCAATAAGTTCAGAATGGTTGTTAGCATGTTATGGTCTCTCCTCTTCCCCATAAATTCCTAAGTCCCCTTTTCCTTTTTGTCACCCCTTATGTTAAAAAATAATTTTTTAAAAAAGAGAGCTATTCTCCCCAATACCTAATTCCAAAAGTGACATGCCCCCACCCCACCCCATGCACAGAGCCCCCCCAATACGTCCTCCTTTGTCCTTCTTTTTGGCTTTCTATGTCCTCCTTTTTGAACACATGTATCTGGCAACCCTACTTTTGGATGAAACCAGTGCCCTCTATCCATTCCAATCGGGCTTCAGGCTGCGCCACAGTACAGAAATGGCATTAGTTGCCCTCTTTGATGACCTGCTGAGGGAGGCCGACAGGGGCAAAATGTATTTGTTGGTCCTCCTCTATATCTCAGCCGCCTTCGATACCGTCGACCATGGTATCCTCCTGGGGAGGTTCTCCAAGCTGGGAATCAGTGGCCTGGCGCTTGCCTGGCTCTGATCCTTCTTAGAGGACCATCCACAGAGAGTACAGCTTGGGAAATGTGTTTCAGCCCGGTGGAGTCTCAATTGTGGGGTTCCGCAGGGCTCAATTATCTCTCCAATGCTGTTTAATATCTACATGACGCCACTGGGTGGGGTCATCAGGGGGTGTGGGGCTTTATGCCATCAGTACGCTGATGACACCCAGCTCTACATCTCCTTTTCTCCAACCACAGTGGATGCCATTCTGCCCCTTCAGCACTGCTTGGAGGCTGTACTGCAATGGATGCAGGAGAAAGGACTGAGGCTGAACCCGAAGAAGACGGAGGTCTTGAGGGTGGGTGGCTCCTCCATTGGTGGTTTCAGGAACTCTCTCTCTTTTGGGGAAGTGACTCCCACCATGAAGAGTGAGGTTCGCAGCTTGGGGGGTCCATCTGGATCCGGCCCTCACCATGGAAACCCAAGTGACATCAGTGGTGCGCTCTGGCTATTTCCATCTGTGGCAGATTGCCCAGCTGCATCCCTATCTTGATTTTGGGGCACTCACCACTTTGGTCCAAGCACTTGTAGTCTCGAGATTAGACTATTGCAACATGCTCTATATTATCTTTGAGATTGATGCGGAAGCTTAAAATGGTGCAGAATACGGTGGCCAGACTTCTCAGTGGGACGAGAAAATATCAGCATATTTCCCCCACTCTGGCTGACTTGCATTGGCTGCCTGTTTGTTTCCGCATTGATTTCAAAGTGTTAATAATGATATATAAACCCCTAAATGGTTTAGGACTTCAATATCTAGTGGAATGCCTCCTCCCACCTAGATCTACCCAAATCACTCACTTTAGCCATGAAGGGTGGCTGAGGGGCCTAATGCCGAGGGAACCCTGGGGAGAAAGAACAAGAAACCGGGCCTTCTCGGCAGTGGACCCTCGCCTTTGGAACAGTCTGCCCCCAGAGATTTGTCTGGCTCCCTCGCTGGGTGTTTTAAAGAGCAACTTAAGACCTGGCTCTTTAGGCAGGCTTTCCCTCCTGCCATCACTTGAATTTTTTCCCCATCTTGAACTATATTACTAATGTTGTTTTTTTAAATTACATTGTTTTTATTCTATCTATTATTGTGAGCCGCCCAGAGTAGACTTTGGTCTAGATAGCCGGTGTATAAGTAAATAAATAAATAAATAAATAAATAAATAAATAAATAAATAAATAAATAAATAAATAAATAAATAAATAAATAAATAATTTTTTTCCTGAAATTCATCAGTATCTTCATCCTTTTGATTTTGATGCCCTTTAATTTTCATGCCTTGATTAAACCCCTGTTGCTCCTCCTAGTTGCTATGTTCTCCTTCTCAACATATCTCAGTTGTTCCCTACCATTTTCTTTGCATCTTTTCTTTGCATCAACAGGGATGCAGCATAAAGGACAGATTAGTCTGTGGCAGTAGAGACAACCATTTAGTAGCCCTGTATAGACTCTTAGGTTTGTATCTATAGTGATTGGCACATCTTCTTACATTTAGCAGGTGAAGAAGAAATATCCTTGGGTTAACCATTTAGCCATCATCTGGTCCTTCATCACCAAGGCATTGGACTAGAGAGCCCTCTGCCTCTGTTTTATAGAAAATTGCTGGTGTACAAAATAATGTGGGGTAGGGAGTGGGGGCAAGTGTTCAGATATGTAGTAGGGTTGAAATAGTAAACATTTGGGGGCTCCAGTTTCTTCTTTCTCCTCTAAGGATTCCCAGGTGATCAAATACAGATGTGCAGACAGGCAGGCAGGCAGGCAGATACCCACTTTCTCTTAACGTGACGTTCACACTAGCTCTGACCTAGCATGAATACCACACTAATTCCATCCTGATAGGTGGAATTAGTGTGGTAGTCTTGTTGAAGGTATGTACATTTTACAGCAAAGCGATGAATGCTGTACCGCTACAGGGTAGGAATTCACCGCTTTCATTAAAAAGGAGACTGCAGGAGAGGGGAAAGGAGAACGGCTAAGCACAGCTTGCTGTGAAGAATTTGGATGAGACTGCAGGCAAAATCACTCAGATCTGCTCTAACATGGATGTCACAGTGGGTACAGGTCCTCTGAATATAACTATGCCCCCTGCCTGTTCTGTGCTAATGGATAAGCTTCAGTTTTTGCAGCCTGGCGAAATGGACAGGACCCTTTCAGAGGTGAAGGCTACCACATGTCTGTTGGACCCTTGCCATTCCAGACTTATAAAACCTGTCAGAGAAGTACTGGCCAAGTCGGTAGGAGGAGTGGTGAATGCTTCCTTGTAGTAGGGTAGAATCCTTGCATGCTTAAAGAGGTAACAGTAAGACCACTGTTAGTGAAAAAAAAAACCCTTTATTGGATAATTCCTGGACAGTATCTACTATTCCATTCTTGGGCAAGAAGCTAGAGCAGTTGTGGCTTCTCGGCTCCAGGGGTTCCTGGATGAGACAGATTATTTAGATCTATTTCAATCTGGCTTTTGGTTATTAGACAAAGATCACTTTTTTCATTTTAATGGATGACCTATGTGTTACATACAGCACTGATGTTACCTGTCTGTCATGGGTTTGGAGGGAAAGTTCCATCCTATGGGGAGTGGAAGGCGGGACATCAGGAGGAGGGGCTGTACTGTATATATATGTGAAGCGTGTGTGGAGAGCAGGAGACGAAGCAGCAGCTGGGAAGAAGAAGCTGGTGTGGGAGTCTGTGTGTCAGACAGGGTACTACTGTGTGTCAGTCAGTACCAACCTGATAGGTTCAGGGGTCTGTAGGGTTAGCCAGAACTGATAAGTTCAGGGTCTGTGCTTCAAGTTAAGTGTTCTGTGTGAACCAAACTGTGTGCATGTATGAGTGAGACTAAGCCACGTTACTGTATCCTATTCACTTGATCATTTTATTTTCCCTGTGTGTTGTTTTAAATAAACCTTACTCTTTTATTTGTTTAAAAATCCATTCCTGGTCTGTGTGACTCCTTACAGGGAATGGTTGGTGGCAGCTTAGTGAAACTGTGGCATATCCCAGTAGGTCTGGGGTTGTCACATTGATTGGTGTCCAGCGTGTGGGATACGACTGGTCCAGTTGTCCAGCGGTCCAGCAAAGCCTTGGCAAGTGTGCCCAGAGCAAGGGGGGTCTAGTCAGGGACAATCTGAGAGCACGTAGGTAATCTTCTAGGCTTACCTCACGGGGGGGTAAGCTAGTAGAAGAACGTGTCACCTCAGATTGGGGGCTAGATTAGGGAGCTCTGAGGCAACCTGTTTTTGGCGGGAAAAAAGCTGAGGCAAAATTGTAAAGTAGAAGTGATTTAGCCTGCCTGCTGCGAGGCCCAGCAGAGGGGGGTAGACTCTGGCTCGCAACTGTTGCAAGTTAGTGCTGAAGGACAGCAGCAATCTATAGAGAAAGCTGGTTCTGAGGCAAAAGAGAAAAAAAAAGTGGTCGCTTTATTTTGAGGCTTGACTATTGAAAGCAGCCTGTTCTGGGGGGGGGATTATGCCCTTGACTCGAAGCCAAATGGCAGAAATGGGTGAAGTGAAAGACCCCTAGGTTGACCAAGGTTCTGAGGATGAATTTGGCTCAGTGCAAGGTGACAGCACGGGAGAACAGAACCCAGAACTCAGAAAATTGCTCATAGCCCAACAGCATGAACTGAGGGTGAGGGAAATGGAGGAAAGATTAGAGAGAGAGAGAATGGAAAAGGAGGAAAGGGAAAGAGAGAAACAACGGCAATTTGAATTAGAGAGAGAGAGAGAGAGAATGGAAAAAGAAGAAAGATTAGAGAGACAGAGAATTGAATTGGAATTGCAGAGAGAGAAAATGGCGTTTGAATTAAGAAAATTGGAACTGATGAATCAGAACAATAATAACAATAGGGATTCTGAGGGAGGCCAATTGTCTAAAGCTGACCTGAAGAAATTCCCTGTGTACCACAAGGGAGATTGTCCTGAGGTGTTCTTTTCCTTAGTGGAAAGAGCGTTTGTGGACTTCTCAGTGAGGGAAACTGAGAAGATGACCATCATGCGATCGTTAATCAGTGGCAGCCTTGCTGAAGTTTATTCAGAGATGCCACAGGAACTGATGAAAGATTTTGCAGAGTTTAAAAAACTGGTGTTTGCAAGACATGGGATAAATGCGGAACAGCTGAGGCAAAGATTCAGGTCAATCACCAAGAAACCAGAGCAGACTTTTACCCAAGTGGGGGCCCAATTGGTGAGGCTGCTAGAGAAATGGCTATCTCAGGAGGGGACAGAGACCTTCCAGCAGCTCAAAGACTTGATAGCGCTGGAACAGTTCTATTCAGTCCTGCATGGGGAACTGAAATTCCAGGTGAGGGAAAGGAAACCGAAATCTGTGGCAGAAGCAGCCGAGATCGCAGATTTTATTTCCCAAATAAGAAAGCCCTTGGGTGAGGGGAAAGCGATGGGGAAACCTAAAGAAACCTACAGCAAGTACTCTCAGGGACCAGGGAAAAGCCAGCAAGGGGGAGGGGCCCATGGTGAAGGGAAGCCCTCAGACATGAAACCAAGACCTCAGATTTTGGAGGGAAAACCAAAACAGGATGAGAAAGACTCAAAATATAGCAGAAAATGTTACTTCTGTCAGGGAAAGGGCCATCTAATCTCAGAGTGTGAGAAATTAAAGCAGCTAAAAGGAATTGTGCCTCAGGATTCGAGTGGAACCAAGCCAAAAGCTGTGTTCTGTGTCCAGAAAGAGCAAGGCTCATTGTCACTGAGGGAGCCTGTTGCCATGGCGACTCAATCTGGAACAGTGACATCTGCTGATCAGGCTGAGGAAAATGGTCCTCTTGTGGAGGTCAAGCGATGCTTGCTCGTGAGAACAGATTCTCAGTTGTTTGAAACAGCAGGGGTGGACGTAGGAATACTTGGCCATCAGTATCGGGGGCTGCGGGACACTTGTTCTCAGGTGACCCTGTGCCATCCAGATATTATTCCTAGGGAGTATGTAATCCCAAATGAGAGCATGAAGGTGGCAGGGATTGAGGGGCAGGTGATCTCACTGCCAGTAGCGGAGGTACCTGTGAACTTTCAAGGCTGGAGGGGAGTTTGGCGGCTAGCGATTTCATCGACTCTGCCAGCAGCCGTGCTCGTGGGAAATGACCTGGCTGAACATGTGAAACGGGTGCTAGTGATTACACGTTCACAAGCCACCACGGGGACAGTTCAGGGGGGTAATGATGAGCCAAAGACGGAAGCAGAGGGGAGTTCAGAAGCTGTGGTGGAAACCTTAACCACAGACAGCCGATTTGGCCAAGAGCAAAAGGCAGACGCCACTCTCCAAAAGTGTTTTGAACAGGTGACTGACGCCCAGCTAACACCTGAAACCCCAGTGAGATTTCTAGAGAAAAAGGGGATTTTGTATAGAGAGACCCTGAGGAATATCTCAAAAGGGGGAGATGGGATCCGAAGTCAGCTAGTGGTACCTGAAAAGTATCGCCCCATGATCTTACAAAGGGGGCACTCTGACATGTTTGCTGCGCACTTAGGGGTGAACAAAACACAGCAGAGAATCACACAGAATTTTTACTGGCCTGACATAGGGAGGCAGATCAGGGAGTTCTGTAAACAATGTGATGTGTGTCAAAGGCAGGGGAATAGCCGCGACAGGACCAAAGCAAAGTTGTGCCCTTTGCCTGTGATTGACACTCCGTTCAAATGCATAGGGGTGGATATTGTGGGACCTTTGCCCAAGGCCACAAAGAGGGGGAACAGGTTCATTCTCACCATTGTGGACCATGCCACGAGGTACCCTGAAGCCATACCCTTGACTAACATTGAAACTAACACAGTGGCAGATGCCTTGGTGGGGTATATGTCCAGGATGGGATTTGCCTCAGAAATAATCACAGATTTGGGCGCATCGTTCACATCGAAGCTCATGAAACGCTTATGGCAAATCTGTGGAATTAAGGAAACCACTGCCTATCACCCTGAAAGTAATGGGTTAACTGAGAAGTTCAATGGGACTCTAATGCGCATGATTAGGGCTTACTTGGCAGAGAATCCAAACAATTGGGACCAGAAGCTGCAATCCCTTTTGTTTGCTTATCGATCAGTGCCACAAGCCAGTACCGGGTTCAGTCCATTTGAACTTTTATTTGGGAGAAGGGTGAAAGGGCCCCTTGATTTGAGCAAACAAAATTGGGAGCAGATCACCCAGGATGACCCACAAGACGTTGTGACATACATAGACACCTTGAGGAATGACCTAAAGAGAAACCTAGAGCTAGCAGCAGAGACCCTGCAAGCTCAAAAGGTCAGAAAGAAAGCTTGGGATGACCAGGAAGGCAGGGAGAGGCACTTTAACCCAGGGGAGGGAGTGCTTTGGCCTAGGTCCTGTAAAGAGAGCAAGTGTCAGCTGGGTAGCCCAGAAAGAAAATACTTGGGTCACATAGTAGGGGGAGGAGTGATAAAACCCCTAGAGGCCAAAATAGAAGCAGTTCGTGATTGGCCCAGACCCAACACCAAGAAAAAAGTCAAATCATTTCTTGGGTTGGTGGGCTACTACAGAAAGTTCATCCCGAGGTTTAGCGAGATTGCGGCTCCGCTGACCGATCTGACGAGGAAGAAGGCTGATGACCGCATCCCGTGGACCAGCGACTGTGAGGCGGCGTTCCAGAGGTTGAAGCAGGCGCTCATCAACTATCCAGTGCTGCGTGCTCCAGACTTCGACCGGGAGTTCATCATCTACACCGATGCGTCTAACAGCGGGGTAGGAGCAGTTCTTTGCCAGGAGGATGAAAATGGTGACCAGCATCCAGTGTCCTACCTGAGTAGGAAACTCCAGAAAGGTGAGAGACATTTGGCAACCGTGGAAAAGGAGTGTCTGGCCATAGTCTACGCGATCCAAAAGGCCAAGCCTTACATCTGGGGAAGACATTTTGTTCTGTGCACTGACCATTCACCACTGCAATGGTTAAAGACAATGAAAACCCACAATAGCAAACTTATGAGGTGGGCTTTAAACTTGCAAGACTATGACTTTGAAGTGAAGGTGGTCAGAGGGTCAGTGAACTATGTTGCTGACGCCTTGTCAAGAAGACCTGAAGATTGAAGACGGCGAAAGAAACATGGACTATGTATATATATTGGTGACCAAAAAGTTAAATGTACCTGGTTTTTTTGAATTTGGTTTGTATGAATAAAGGTAACTTGATGTAATGTATATGGTAAATGTTTAAATGCCTAATTGATATGGTTAACTTAGAATGTAAGTATAAGTAAGTATGATATTGTATGTATAACAGTTGTTGTGTGTTTTATCCAGGTTGTTTTTTGGGAAAAAGCACCTTAGCTTTCCCCCTACAAAACAACTTATAAAGAGGGGAGGTGTTACATACAGCACTGATGTTACCTGTCTGTCATGGGTTTGGAGGGAAAGTTCCATCCTATGGGGAGTGGAAGGCGGGACATCAGGAGGAGGGGCTGTACTGTATATATATGTGAAGCATGTGTGGAGAGCAGGAGACGAAGCAGCAGCTGGGAAGAAGAAGCTGGTGTGGGAGTCTGTGTGTCAGACAGGGTACTACTGTGTGTCAGTCAGTACCAACCTGATAGGTTCAGGGGTCTGTAGGGTTAGCCAGAACTGATAAGTTCAGGGTCTGTGCTTCAAGTTAAGTGTTCTGTGTGAACCAAACTGTGTGCATGTATGAGTGAGACTAAGCCACGTTACTGTATCCTATTCACTTGATCATTTTATTTTCCCTGTGTGTTGTTTTAAATAAACCTTATTCCTTTACTTGTTAAAAATCCATTCCTGGTCTGTGTGACTCCTTACAGGGAATGGTTGGTGGCAGCTTAGTGAAACTGTGGCATATCCCAGTAGGTCTGGGGTTGTCACACTATGCTTGGGACCTATTGGTTCTGCTGGATTTCTTAGTGGCTTACAAGACCATCAACCAAGGTATCCTTCTGGGACATTTCTCAGGAAAGGGACTTGGAGGCATTGTTTCACATTGGCTCTGGTCCTTCTTGAAGGGGAGAACACACAACACTTCTCATGAATAATAACTTGCCCTTAAAAAACAATTTATAGCACATTTATTTTCAAGTAATGATTTCAGACTCTCTGAGAGAGCCTCAGAAGCTTTTAATGTTCCATTATAGAGTATGGTTCACAGTAGTTGAAAAGTCTGCATATAGCATGGGAAGACATATGAAAATTGATGTGTAATCTTTGAGTTTAGAAAGATACGAAAAGTATTAATCATCATCATCATGTGCCATCAAGTCAATTCTGAGTTATGGAAATCCCTTTTCAGGGTTTTCCAGATAAAGAGTACTCAGAAATGGTTTACCATTCCCTTCTTATGGTGGCATCCCGGGATTGTGCAACTCATTACAATTGTCTAAAGGAAGGGCTAGAATAAAGATGGTTTGATATACAGTAGAATTTAATTCTTAGTGCGCCCACATCACATAGAACGGCTGTAACCCAGATCTCTGGTCACACAAAATGGTCACGAAAAGCACAGTCCTATGCATTTCTACATAGAAGCAAATGTCATATTTCCTCATAAGATATGACTATTGGAACCTAAGTGCAGGTTTCTTTAAACTGCTTCTAGTAGAAACTGTTTCTATGCAGCAATCTATTTGTATACAACAGCTTATACACAAATGATGAGATTCTGTATCAAACCACTAGAGAAGAAGATCTATTTGTATCTATGATTTTGCTCAATTCCCCCATCAATGGGAACAGTCATCGTTCATGAATGGCTAGATCTATAGAAAGTGCTCCTATAGGGTGAAATCAATATCCATGAAGTCGTGGTTTTTATGTACACCTAGCTATTACTTCAGTTCTGTTTTCAGACAGAAAGGCTTTGGAATCTTCTTTCTTTATTTGTGTCAGAATCACCACAGAACAATTAACAAATATATCAGATAATTTTTACTTAACACTTGGCAACTTCAAGAGCATTAGGGGACAGCTAACATAATACTGAGGCTGCTGGCACCAAGGTGAAGATTTTGAATAAATAAATATGATTTTATTGATTCCCTCTGTCTACTTAGCAATTAAAAAACACTCTCTTGACTTGAACCCCCCACCCATCCCCACCTTGCAGCTTCAGCTGGTTTGCAGAAATCCAAAATATCATGGCCTGAATTACATTGGGAACTGCAACCAAAATAGGCCCATGGAATCAAGTGCTGAATGTTAAGACAACCCTTATCTAAAATCCATTACTTACATGACAAAAAACTGTCATGCAGTTAAGCAAATGGTGCAGCTTTTAGCAGTAAATTGCCGTAAGTTAAGACATCTCTATAGACATTGTCTGTTGCACATCAGTTCTCAGTATGCAACAGATAATGCCAACAGGATTTCAAACAATTACTCTGTTCTAGAAACTGGATTTAGGCCAATGCTTCTGGTTTGCTCCTATGAAGATTTTCCTAGAAAAGGTTTTAAATTCAGTAGGGAAAGATGAAAAAGCTGCAGAAGTCCATGTAACTGGTAATACCATAAACTATATCTCTGGAAGTAACCTAAAGCAATGTCTGAGGTCTGTTAATGAGACGTCTGAACTCCTCTTGACTTCTGGAGTTCCACCTCAAACAGAACACCTTTAAAAATAAACAAACAGTTGTGAAATCCACTTTACTTCTCAGTACAATGCTTTCAGTGAGGCTCAGTGCATTGACCAAAGAATCTTTGCGATGTCTACTCTCTCTGTATGTCTACTCTCTTCTTTCCAGTACTGTGATAGGGTGGAGCAACTGGGGTTTTCCCTCCAAGCTATGAAAATTTAGCAGGCACAGAAACCTAGGGGTTAATCTATTTATGTGTGTTAGGAAAAAAAATTGCAATAGTTCACAGCCTTATTTACTTTCCTTTTTCTACAAGCACAAACTTTCTCTTTATTTGGGGGAGACTCCAAGGTATTTTCCTTATTCATGGGGGTTTCACCTCACAGTGCCAAAATTGCTAGTTAGAGTTCTGTTTCTTTCTATGTACACTATTTATTTCTCTTTAAAACTATCTTTGAGAAGCTACCACAGCCATAAAAAGAATGCAATGGTAGAAGTTGAGAGAAATAGAGGAACCACTGCTTTTGCAAGTCCGTGCAAGGACAGGATGATTGAGTAAATGGTTGTGGTAAAATAATCAGTATATACTCTTTGTTAACAATTTGGCATTAAGTTCCTTCATTCTTACCTAGGCCTACTCGCTCAATCTTCTTGTCAGTACAATAGGGTACCTCCCTTATTTGTACTTTCCTCTTATAATTTCCCATTTATAGAAATTATGAGAGGAAAGTACAAATAATGGAGGTACCCTATTGTACTGACAAGAAGATTGAGCAAGTAGGCCTAGGTAAGAATGAAGGAACTTAATGGGTCAGTTAGAATGACCTTGGGGATGTTAGGAAAAGAGAACATATAGCAAGTAAGAATAGAAATAAATAAGAGTCTGGGGTCTAAGTAAAGAGAGGAGTGGAGGATGTAAATAGAGGTGGGACTTCCTGTGATCAGTTTAGGCTCATTGGATAGGCTGTACACCTTGGAGTACCCAGACCAATGGGGAACCATGTGGCTGGGAATAGGGAATAAATATCATGCTGCCTGTATTGATGGGTGTGCCCACCCAGTTAGGACACCTGCTTTTGCAAAAGTGCTTTTTAACAAAAGGAGAGCTGCTTGTATTCGTGGTTCCTGGTTACTGCATTTAAGTAACAAAGGGTGAGCATTTCTCACAAAGTTAGTCTCTTCCCTATGTGTCTTCAAGATAAGGAGAGAACATCAAGTTTCTTATCTATTTTTGGCAGTCGGGATTACTTGCTTGATATGCTTTTGTATTCCACAGCACTTTATCCTTTTTATCTGTAAGATGATACCTGATAAAGGTTCTTAACTCTCTCAGTCAAAGGTATTGGCCAATTGTTTACAAAAGGGTATTTCTTCAGTCAATAAACTTCATGAGGACAAACTGATCAAGATACACACGAAATCTATGCCACTTTAAAGTGCCTTAAGATCCTTTGTTGTGTTTGCTTTAACAGGCAAACTTTGCTACACTTCTGAAAAATGCACAGCATCACTTTTAAACTGGACTGGCTTTTCACAAAGTATTTGATACCTACTCTTGTCCCCCCCCCCCCCAAAAAAGGGACAGAAACTCCGCTGAAGATTAACATGGCTTACTTTATTCAAAGAAGCAAAAATAATTTTGTCTCTTCAGCCCCATAATGACTTAACAGTCCTAGAATTTATCCACAACAGTAGTCTATCTCATTTTTCCCAGCTTGTTTCCTCTTGCAAGTTCAACCTTGACAAACCTTGACAGCCACCTAGAGTGGTCATTTTGAACAGATAGGTGGGGTATAAATAAATAAATAAATAAATAAATAAATAAATAAATAACTTCCAATACATTTGTGAGAGGCAGTGCAGTGTATTGGAAAGTGTCAGGTAGACCTGAGTTTAAATCCCTGTTCAGGTGTGAAAACTAACAGGAGGGTTGGCAATGGTAAACTACCCCTTGAACTTCTCATATACAGTACATTGAAAACCTTTTAAGTATACCACAAGTATAATTAACTTAATGGCTCTTAACAAGGTACATTCACATTCCTTCTTCTTAGACTATATTGTAATGAGGGTGAAAGAGTGCAAAAAATGGTCTGAAACTCAACATCAAAAAAACTAAGATCATGGCCACTGGTCCCATCACCTCCTGGCAAATAGAAGGGGAAGATATGGAGGCAGTAACAGATTTCACTTTCTTGGGCTCCATGATCACTGCAGATGGAGACAGCAGCCACGAAATTAAAAGATGCCTGCTTCTTGGGAGGAAAGCAATGACAAACCTTGACAGCATCTTAAAAAGCAGAGACATCACCTTGCCAACAAAAGTCCGCATAGTCAAAGCTATAGTTTTCCCTGTAGTGATGTACGGAAGTGAAAGCTGGACCATAAAGAAAACTGACCACCGAAAAATTGATGCTTTTGAATTGTGGTGCTGGAGGAGGCTCTTGAGAGTCCCCTGGACTGCAAGGAGAACAAACTTATCTATTCTAAAGGAAATCAAGCCTGAGTGCTCACTGGAAGGACAGATCCTGAAGCTGAAGCTCCAATATAATGGCCATCTCATGAGAAGAAAAGACTCCCTGGAAAAGACGATGATGTTAGTAAAGTGTGAAGTCAGGAGGAGAAGGGGACGACAGAGGATGAGATGGTTGGACAGTGTCATCGAAGCTACCAACATGAATTTGACCAAACTCCGGGAGGCAGTGGAAGACAGGAGGGCCTGGCGTGCTCTGGTTCATGGGGTCATGAGGAGTTGGACATGACTAAACAACTAAACAACAACTGACTACAGTGGTGCCTCGCACAGTGAGGTTAATCCATCCCGGATTAACCCTCGCTATGTGAAACATCGCTGAGCGGTAAGAAAAAACCCATTGGAACGCATTAAACATGGTTTAATGCATTCCAATTGGGCCGAATACTCACCATTCAGCGATGCTTCCCTATGGCCGGCAGCCATTTTCGCGCCCTCCCCTCGCTGAACGAGGGTGCGAAAATGGCTGTGATCAGCTGTCCGGTGGGTCCAAAATGGCCGCCGGAACAGCTGAATAGCCGGCCGCAGCGTTTTTACGCCCTTGGTAAGCGAGGGGAGGGCGTGAAAACGCTGCGCGCAGCCATTTCGGCTGTTCCGGCAGCGTTTTCGTGCCCTCCCCTCGCTTACCAAGGGCGCGAAAACGCTGTGGCCGGCCATTTTGGCTGTTCCAGCGGCCATTTTGGACCTGCCAACCAGCTGATCGGCGGGTCGCAAAGCGAAGGTAGGTAAGCAAACCGCTTACCCACCTTCGCTCTGCGATTTTTGCCCATTGGGGGCATCGCTCTGCGATCGCATTAGCAATCGCAAAAGCGTCACCGTAGAGTGAATTCATCGCTCTACGGTGCGCTCATTCTGCGAGGCACCACTGTATATTGAAGATTGATTGGTTGAATGATTGGTTGGTTGGTTGATTGATTGATTGATTGATTGATTGATTGATTGATTGATTGATTGATTGATTGATTGATTGATTGATTGATTGATTGATTGATTGATTGATTGATTGACTGGTTACATTTCTATACAGCTCCATAGTAAAGAGGAACTTTCTGGGTAGTGTAGGAACAGCCCATCACCAACAAAACAATTAAACAATTAATAATCAACAGATAAGAAAATATAGTAATAAAAAATAAGTAAAAGGTAAAAGAGTTAGTGGACATAAAAGATGAGTAGAACAGGAATGAATATAAGCGCCCAACTTTGTCTGCACCTCCCCAAACAATTGTCAGATAGTATGCAACACCAAAAGAGAATCCTTCAGCCTTCTTTGCAGAACTGAAAAACAGTGAAAACTATAAAAAAAAACATTTCCTTTCTAGTCTACCTGTTTGGTCATCTAATAACAGCCAATCTAATTTGTCTGTGATAAATACAAATAAAGTTGGATGTGCACAGATTGAGCAATTATATGTATGTCTACTCAGAAGCAAGGCCCACTGAATTAAATGGGACTTATACTCTTGTAGCCATGTTCAGGACTGCAGCTTAAAGCAACTGTAAAAATAAAGGAAACAAATGATAATAATGAATTGAGGCTATTCTATGTTGCCTTAGGCATAAAACTGCATGTTCTGCTCTATCATACCATGTATATGGATGATCCTGGTGAAAGACTATAGCTCTGTAGAAGCAGAGCACATGTTTCACATGCAGTGAATCTGAGGTTCAGTCTCTATTACTACCAGATACAGCTGGTACAATCCGCAGCTCAAAGCTTGACAAACGGTATACAATCAGCATGCTGGATTTTAGTTACTTTAGTTTGATCCAGCAGGGTTTATCTTGTCTTATCGGCAGCTAAGTATTGCAGCACCCAACAGGCCAGGACAAACTGATATATGGAAAAAAAGTAGGCTGAACGCGTTATTTCTGTAATCTAGCAAAAGAGTTTTATGTTTCAATGAAGTCAAAGGTCATGAGGAACATCCTAGAGAGCAAATTGTTTGGAGTCCAAGCGTTTGGATGCACCTCCTTAGAGTCTCCTTGATTAGGAACAGCAGCTTTCTGCTCAACATCAGAAACTACTAATTCCCTTGAGGTTCAAACTAGACTAATCTAACTAAACTAAAGAGCCTCGTGGCGCAGTGGTTAAAACGCTGTACTGCAGCTAAAACTGTGCTCACGACCTGGGGTTCAAATCCCAGGTAGCCGGCTCAAGGTTGACTCAGCCTTCCATCCTTCCGAGGTCGGTAAAATGAGTACCCAGCTTGCTGGGGGGGCAATGTGTAGCCTGTATAATTAAAAATTGTAAACCGCCCGGAGAGTGCTTGTAGCGCTATGGGGCGGTATATAAGTCCAATAAATAAATAAATAAATAAATAAATAAATAAATAAATAAATAATCTATGGCATAGGACATACTGTTTGGGAACAGCTCCAAGTCCTTAAACTGCAGTACACATTGGTCCATGGTACCATTCTTGATCTCAAACACTAGCGTACACTAGCTTTATCTCATGACTAGAAGTAATTTTCCAATGAGATCTTCCTTAAATCACAAACCCTGTTTGTTCAATAATACATGCTCTGTAATTATCATCCCAACTAGTAAGAACATCCAAAGTCAGTACTGCAAGCCAGAACTTTCCTAATATTTGCTTTGTTTGCAAACATGCAAGCAGAGCATAATGGAAGCCAACATGCACCCCCACTGAAGATAGCATAATCAGTAATTCTTCATGTGATTCATAAGTGCAGACACTTTGCCTGAGATTTCACCTTCAGATGGCTCCCAGCAATCTGCACCTTGTGGTCTCCCCAAAATTTAATCTGTTTCAAACTACTTCTCAGGTCCCTTCCAACACCTGGAAGACACAGCCTATTTGGAGATCACCTCATATGCAATTCATGCTGAACAAACATTTATCAATCATCACATCATCAACAGAAAAGTAAGGATTATAACTACCTTTTCCAGCATCTGCAACTGTTCTAGGACTGTTTAAAATGGAAAAAATCAGTGCCGAACATGAACTATACCTGAACTATGTCTCAGAAACATCTAATTATAGCTGATTTCATAATGAAGGAAGAAAGCTCCTTAGCCAACTCCCAAAACACAACCCAAGGCAAGCAGTAAGATTTTTCTTCCTCCTAACGAGTTTGTAAGTGATCATGGGAGCAATAATTTAATCACATTTAGAAACGAACAGCCAAATCATTGCGACTGCTTGGCATGAAATCACTTTTGTAAAATCGATAATAGGATTTTGACTGTATGAAAAAGCCATTTAAAAATTCCAGAAAGGAAAACCAATTGACCATCTCCATCCTTTTCTGAATTCAGTGAAGCTTAATCCCAGGAAAGTAGGTATATAATTGCAAATGGGGGAGTTACTATCTCGATAAATATTAAATGTGGAGCAGGGAACATTTGGCTTTCTAAGTGTTTCAGACTTGAACTCCCAGAAGCCTCAACTAGCATGGTAAAGGATTATAGGAGCACTATTACTACTACTACTACTACTACTCTGAAAAGCCAAAGGTTCTCAATTCCTACTGTAAATGAATTGCTCTTTGTTATCATGGAAAGTTTCTATAGTCCTTCACTAGCTTGCATCTATGAGAGGTTAACTTTAAAGAATGATTACTGGGATAATTGACTACATGAATGTGAACCTTGAGTTTAACAATGGGATTCTCAATTATAATAATAATCTTAGAACTGCTGAGCTGGAAGGAATCCCACAACGGTCCCCAACCTTGGGCCTCCAGATATTCTTGGACTACAACTCCCAGAAGCCTTCACCACCACCTCTGCTGGCCAGGACTTCTGGGAGCTGAAGTTCCAGAGCCTCTGGAGGCCCAAGTTTGGGGACCATTGCATAGAACAGACAACCAAAGTCAGCTCCTGCCAAGGAGGCACAGTGGAGAATCAAACTCCCAACTTTTGGCTCTGTAACCAGATTCCTAAGCCACTGCGCTATCCTTGCCAGAGATCATGTAGAAAGCAAAACATTTTTACAGCTAACATTATTTTAATATTAAACTAAAAACCATACAAAATCTAAAAAACAAAAACATCAAAACAAAAAGTTATTTTAAAGGCTGAGTTTTTAAAAAAGATGTTGGCAGTACAGGAATGCTTAAAATGCATTACTAGATGATTCAGTTGCCCTTACTAGAAATTTTCTTCTATTTTTAGGACAGAGTAGTTCATTTTCACCACAAACCTGCAGAGCAGGTTATTCTTTCCAGTCTGAAGTTGGCCAAAGTAGGCATGCAAAACCAAAGAGCTGATTGTTTCTTTTAAAGTTCTCAATGCATATTTTCAAACAAAGCAGTTTGTTTTACCATTGTGCAAGACCTGAGTGGGGTACGTATCTTTGTGTCCTTTTCTCTATTTTGATATTGTTCTACATGGCTCTTCTCCCTGTTCCAAATGTGCACTCCAGAGGGGAATAGCTTTTGCTTAGATGTCAAAGACACTCACCATTCTCTGTGCAAGGAAGCTAAGTGATATAATTTCCATGCAAACTGGTAATGAAAGATGCTCGTACAGTTAATCTTTTCTTTTAAGAAAGTTTACTGGTGAGCAATAGAAACTGATTAAGTATGTTGTTGTTGTTACATGTCCTCAAGTTGCCTCCAACTTATGGCAATCTTATGAATGAGTGATCTTCAAAATGAGAATCATGCCGAAAGTAAGGCAGCCTCAGTTACAACATTTTTGCCTCTGGAAATAGTTCAGGCTTGATTTGATCCAGGACCCACTTGTCTGAACTATTGACATCATGCATTTAGGGATCCACAATTTTTATATCTTTGGCTGTGGATACAGATAAGATCCCCAACTGAATAGCAGTTTAGATTCATGTAGATCCATGGTAATCTTCTCTATGTTTTTATATCATGCCACATTTGTAGTTTTGATCATGTGCAGGCATAGAAGAGGTATATGAACTATGATAATTTGGGAAAGATCCCACGTAAAAAAATAACATGGATCCATGCCTCTAATACATGTATATAATCTGTGCAAACATTTCAACAAGAAACAGAAAACAAAGAAAAGCAAAGAAATCAACACTGTGGCACTTTAAAGACTAAACTGCTGTAAACTGCCCAGAGACCTTTGGGTAGTGTGGGCGGCATATGAGTTAAATAAACAAATAAAAAATGTATTTGTGCCACAGCAGTCATGCAGTGAGGAAACTGATTTTATGGGTTACTTCAGGGACATGTATTATGTGTATGATCTGGCTGTAATTAAGGTGTTGATTTAGCGTATATGCCAATTGAGAAACCAGATGGGTCCATGAGGATGTCTTCCTGAGCTCCATTTTCTTATCCCATGCTGATATAATGAAGTAAAAGATGCAAAATATGTTGGGATTTGGCAGAGTTTGGTGCGAGAAAAATTGAGTGTGGCATTAGTTTTTTTTTAAAAAAATGATAAATGTCTTCTTATTATGCGGCAGGTGAACATGGTTCTGGGAAGAACCTACAGAGCTCATTGAACTACAAGTCTCCTTTAAGAGACCACCCCTTATTAGTTAGTTTACCAACTGGAATATTTGTTTCAATACGTTCACTCAGAGAATCTGGCACTGCCCTGATGGGGGACGCAAGAAACGGTGGCCGGTCCGCAGCCTTCTTCTCTCCCTCTGTCAGATGCAGTGAGCCGAGGGATCATGGTGGCTGGCGCAAGTGGGCAGGGCCACTTTCATTGTAATCCTACCCATATCTCCTTAGAAGCTAATTGAGCATCTCTTCTCCTTTTCGTAGCTTGACAGTAACAGATAACCTCGACCGGTTCCAAAGCAGAAAGAGGATCTGTGTTGGTTATGTGTTTAAGGAAGTGGGTCCAGTTCTTGCTGCCTTCCTTCCCCAGCCTTGCCCACTGAAACACTGGCCCTTTGAAGTTAGGAAAGAAGCCAAAGAGAAAATTAAGCTGTAAAGCCTGGGCAGACCTTGAAAAAGTTACTTTTATGGACGACGGCTTCCAGAAATCCCCTCCCAGCACTGGACTTTAGTCCAATCTGTGCCATGAAGCTTCTCCCTGGTGGCTGTCAACGGGGAGGTTATCACTAAGGCCACAGTCCTGGTGGGTTTCATAAAAGTTGAGCCACACGACTGCTTGTGTGTAGGATGCCAGCCTCTGAGCAGGCACTCAGGGGACCATTAGATGATACAATGGAAAATGGTGTGTCAAGGGCTGTGGTGGACTTTGTACATTGGATCCAGGCCAAATCTCTGCTCTTGTGTTGTGGAGCTGAGTCCATCTATTCTCGGCAGTTCTTCTTTTTCTTTGTTTTCTGTTTTAAACTTTGTTTTATAGTCCTTTGTCTGTTAAAATTCAAATGCCACCTGGTTTCCTTTCATGGATGTGAGGTTTATCTGTCTTGCAATTCCTGCCATTCCAGAGTAAAAGTTCCCTTTAGCATTTCCTCTGCTTTTGATAATGATGGTTGGCTGAAGACACTTAGCAGCCTGGAGTGAAGGACAAGGTGTCCCCCCCCCCAATCCTCTGTTCATGTGGAGAAACCAGCTGGATTGGCGGTTGAATTGTATTCAAGTTTTATTAATTGGGGATAATGTCAAAAGACTACAACCACTAGCCTAGTTAGGTTTTTGGGGTTGCAGCCCTGTTAATCTGTTGAAGCATTTCAACAAGAAACACAAAACAAAGAAATAGACACTGTGGCACTTTGAAGACATGCAACTTTGTAAACAGCAACATGACTAAAAGAAGCAACAAAGTAGTTAGGGAGACCCAGAAGCGGTTGTACCCTATTATACTCTGGGCTTCCTTCAGACGGGCATTTGTTCCACATTTGGGTGCATTGTGGGGTGGACGAGTTCCTTCTTTTTCTGGTGATCACAAGGTGTAATTGCTAGAGTAGACCAGTTTGCCCCCAGAGAACCCACCTTTTTGAGCTCCTGTCAGGGGTTTCTCTGTGGGTTTTTGTTTGCTTGTTTTGTTTTGTTTTGGGTGAGTTAGTGTCCTCCAGTTTGGTCTGTTCCCAGTGTGTGCGACTGCTAGAAAAATACCAAAATTCAGCCTTGTAGCTGTAAACTGTCAAGGCTCTTTCCGGAGTCAATTTCTGGTATCGTGAAGTGACTTAATAAGCGAGCCAGTTCAGGATATGGGCAATTAAAAAAAAAACTTTGCCTTTATGTGAAGTGCTGATTGAAACCATAGTAACAGGCACTTTCTGTTTAGGCACTACACCCAGAGAGGAGTTAACTGAACTCCTAGTCTCCTTTAGGAGACTGCCCCTTATTTGTTAGTTTACCTCAGCCTGCACATTTGTTTCAATACTTTCACTCAGAGACTCTGGTAATTTAGATAGAGTATAATGTTTCCATTTAGTCACAGTTCTTATATGAAAACAAACTTCTAGATAGAGCAGAGGTTTAGGTCTCTGGCTGTGGATCTAAAGGTGGGGAGTTCGATTCCCCCCTGTGTTTCCTTTACAGGGGCTGGACTCAGTGATTCCCCTTGGCCCCTTTCAGCTCTTCGGTTCTAAGATTATATATATTTTTTGTGGAACTGTTGGTATACTACATTACTGAGTTTAACTACTTAATTTACTCCATTATTAAGTAACATAACACTGACAGAACACTTCACTCTAACTGTCCCTATCTGACTCCAAAAGTTACAACAACAGATCACTACAGGTCCATGTGGATGTGCAGCTCAGATCCATGTTTTCATGCTATGGTGGTGTTGTGAAGTAAGTGATCTGTGATTTATTTTTTTTTACAGTTCACTCTGTGTGCACAAGTGAAATGCTGTATATGATTCTCTGATGAATCCAGGAGAATCATGTGTAGAAACCCTATGGCTCCTTGAAGATCCATGCCTTGGATCCATGTGATTAGATCATGCCATTTTCCCCCAAATGAGGAATCGATGCATTCTGTGGACATATATAAAACCTATGATTTGGCAATCATTCATTATGCATGACATAAAAGGATCCTATGAATCTCCAAGGAGGCATTCCTCACAACCATGCTTTTAATCTTTAATTTGTGGGCATAAGATTTGACAATGATTTGGGGTGATCTAATGTAAAAAATCAAGTGATGTATGAGGATCCATGTTTTTGTGTCACTGCAAAGCCATGTGCCAGAAGACCCATGATTTCTGGGCTGTAGATTATGACGGATGGGGTCTGTGATTGGATAGTGTTTTGGGAATAATCCTATGTAAAAATCATTTGGATTGATGAGGATTTGTGTCTTGCAACCATGTTTTTGCGCCACTGCAAAGGCATGCATTGAAGAATCCATTTCTGTGGTGTAGTCTGCAGGCACAGATGGGATGTCTGATCTGACAGAGGGTGAGGGAGGATTCCATATTACAGTATATCATTAAAAATCATAAGGATCCATCTTTTTGCACCACTGCCAAGCCATGTGCATAGCCCCCCCCCCCCGAATTTGTTGCTATACCCAGTGTGCACAGATGGGATCTATGTCTATGACTTGAAGGTGCTTTGGTAAAGACCCCACATAAAACTATATTAAATTATGAGGATCCATTTTTATTTCACAGAGCCACCTTTTACCATGATCCTCAGTCCAGCCCAGGACACCACACTGCCTCCCCACAGAAAGAACAGCTTTGTAGGTTTTTAACATAAACTTGCGCTCAGTTCTCTCTCTTTTAAAAGTTACACAAAAGAGTTTTGATTTAAATTTGAGTTAATGCTTTTGTTATTATTTTTTTCATTTCTGTCTTGCCTGTGTCACATTATTATTTATTATTAATTTTTTAAAAAATGTCCACAGATCCTCTTCCTATGCCAGGAAAAGTCGAGCGGACTCCAGCATCCTCTGGGGCTGCAACAGCGGCCAGCCCAGTCAAGACACAGAAAAGCGAAAGCTAACTCTCCGGTCGGTGGGGGAAGCCTGTAGTCACCACAAAGGGCGAAACGCAGCCAGGAAGGCACACCTAAGGAGGCGCCCCAGGAAAGGCCCTGCGGCGACCTCGGGCGACCCCGCCAGGCAGCTCCTCCCGTCACGGAGGCGGGACGGGGCGGAGCTCAGCCCCTGCGGCCTCTTTGGAGGCTTTGCCCAGTGGTTGTTGCCACCTCCTCCTCCTCCTCCTCCTCTGCCCGGCAGCGCCGGCCGCTGTTTCCGCTCGCTGCGTTGCTGCCGCTGCTCCCGTTCCCACCATGGAAGAGAGCGCCAGCCCCGAGAGACAGCCTTTGCTGCCGCCGGCTGCTCCCCGCCGTGACCGAGGGCGAGGACTTTTCTACGCTACCGGGCAGGGCGGCGCTGCCCCGGTGGGGGAGGACGCGGGAAACGGCGGTGGGTCCGCGGCCTCCTCGTCTCCCTCTGTCGGGCGCGGTGAGCCGAGGGGATGGGGTGGGCGGGGCCACTCGCGTCGCAGTCCTCCCCGTGGCTCCTCGGAAGCTGATGAGGGTCGGGTTCGGCGGGATTCGGACAAGGGGAGGCAGGAGGTTGAGATGGCACATGGGCATCGCGAAGGGGGCGCAGGGATTTCTCACTCTCAGTCCCAGGTTTCGCGTGGAGTGGTGTGGGAAGCAGGCGAGGGGCTGAGCCCTCAGTCCGTTCAAGGGCTGCACTTGAACCGCGAAGCCTTCCCAAAAGTGCCTCTGAATAAATACAATACAGGCAGTTTCTTCTCCCTTTCGTAGCTCGACAGTAAGAGATAACCTCGACCCGTTTCCAAAGCAGGAAGAGGATCTGTGTTGGTTACGTGTTTAAGGGAGTGGGTCCAGTGCTTCCTTCCTTCCTTCCCCAGCCTTGCCCACTGAAACACTGGCCCTCTGAAGTTAGGAAGGAAGCCAAAGAGAAAATTAAGCTGTAAAACCTGCGCAGACCTTGAAAAAGTTACTTTTATGGACGACAGCTTCCAGAAATCCCCTCCCAGCACTGGACTTTAGTCCAATCTGTGCCATGAAGCTTCTCCCTGGTGGCTGTCAACAGGAAGGTTCTCACTGAGGCCACAGTCCTGGTGGACTTCATAGAAGTTGAGCCACACGACTGCTTGCTTGATTGTGTGTAGGATGCCAGCCTCTGAGCAGGCACTCAGGGGACCATTAGATGATACAGTGGATAACTGTGTGTCAAGGGCTGTGGTGGACTTTGTGCATTGGATCCAGGCCAAATCTCTGCTCTTGTGGAGATGAGTCTATCTAGCCTCAGCAGTTCTTCTTTTTCTTTGTTTTCTGTTTTAAATTTTGTTTTATAGTCCTTTGTCTGTTAAAATTCAAATGCCACCTGGTTTCCTTTCATGGATGTGAGGTTTATCTGTCTTGCAATTCCTGCCATTTCAGGGTAAAAGCTCCCTTTAGCATTTCCTCTGCTTTTGATAATGAGGGTTGGCTGAAGACAGTAAGCAGCCTGGATTGAAGGACAAGATGTCTCTCCCCCCCCCCAATCCTCTGTTCATGTGGAGAAACTAGCTGGATTGGTAGTTGAATTGTATACAATATTGGTTGTTGTGGGTTTTTCGGGTTCTTTGGCCGTGTTTGAAGGTTGTTCTTCCTGACATTTCGCCAGTCTCTGTGGCCGGCGTCATCAGACGACTTCAGTCCTCTGAAGATGCCGGCCACAGAGACTGGCGAAATGTCATGAAGAACAACCTTCAGAACACAGCCAAAGAATCCGAAAAACCCACAACAACCATCAGATCCCGGCTGTGAAAATCTTCGAGAATACATTGTATTCAAGTGTTATTAATTGGGGATAATGTCAAAAGACTACAACCACAAGCCTAGTTAGGTTTTTGGGGTTGTAGCCCTGTTAATCTGTTGAAGCATTTCAAGAAGAAACACAAAACAAAGAAATAGACACTGTGGCACTTTGAAGACATGCAACTTTGTAAACTGCAACATGACTAAAAGAAGCAACAAAGTAGTTAAGGAGACCCAGGAGCGGTTGTACCCTATTACAGTGGTGCCCCGTATAGCGAGGTTAATCCGTTCCGGATTAACCCTCGCTATACGGAATCATCGCTAAACGGGTAGGGGAAAGGTATTGGAACGCATTAAACTTCGTTTAATGCGTTCCAATACCTTCGTTACTTACCCATTCAGCGAGGATTCCAGGTGCCGGCAGCCATTTTCGCGCCTTCGCTAAGCGAGGGCAGGGCGCGAAAACGGCTGCCGGCAGCCATTTCCGGGCTTCCGGCGGCCATTTTGGAACCCCCGATCAGCTGTTCGGCGGCTCCAAAATGGCCGCCGCAATACCCGATCTTCGCAATGCGGGTTTTCCCCATTGCGAAGATCGGGTATGTTTCCGTATAGCGATCCCGAAAAAGGGATCGCTATACGGAAACCGCTATATGGTGCACTCGTTAAGCGAGGCACCACTGTATACTCTTGGCTCTTTTCAGACGGGCATTTGTTCCACATTTGGGTGCATTGTGGGGTGGATGGGTTCCTTCTTTTTTCTGGTGATTGCATAGTGTAATTGCTAGAGTAGACCAGTTTGCCCCCAGAGAACCTTTTTGAGCTCCTGTCAGGGGTTTCTCTGTTTTTTTTTTTTGGGGGGGGTGAGTTGGTGTCCTCCAGTTTGGTCTGTTCCCAGCATGTGCAACTGCTAGAAAAATACCAAAATCCAGCCTTGTAGCTGTAAACTGCCAAGGCTCTTTCCGGAGTCAATTTCTGGTATTGTGAAGTGACTTAATAAATGAGCCAATTCAGGATATGGGCAATTAAAAAAAATTCTTTGCCTTTATGTGAAGTGCTGATTGAAACCGCGGTAGCAGGCACTTTCTGTTTAGGCACTACACACAAAGATGTTTTTTAAAATGTAATTTTCAGTGCACCAGCGACGGTCCAGTCTAGTAGAGGCCTTGCCGTCATCATCATCATAGTTACACTCTCACTGCCTGGAAATAGGATTGTTTGGAGTTGGTATACCATTTGGATGCAAGGATTGCACCAAGTGGCTTAACAGTCCTCATCTTGACCTCAAGCAAACCTACTTAGACTGTACCAGTCCACACCACAAGGCCAGTGTGTTTGCACCCTTAGTGGCTTACAATTAACTTTTAATGTTGTGGATTCATCCTTGAAGCCTACCCCTATTTTTTCTGAAGGAAAACTGCCAGCATCCAGGAGATCAAGGCAGTGAATGAACTGATAGGATGCAACCAAACAAATCAGGTCACTGTAAACAGCAAAGATATGAGGCCACTGACTGAATCAGCGATCAGTTCGCTGGTATGTGCATGTATCATTTGAAATGTAAAATTGGAAGCTGAGCAATCTGTAATGATTTTCTCAATCTGTCATGATTTTCTCAAATTGTATATGTCTTTGAAGTTTTGTTTGTAAGAGACAGATATAGAGGGCTAGGGGAGAAGTGGGGAGCCTTTGGCCTTCCAGATGTTTTGGTCTTTAATATCCAGCTTGGTCATGAAAGGTTTCCCTGGACTTGGAAGCTCCTCCCCCTAGAAGTGGCAGTGCATAATAGAAATACTCCTTAAGTCTTTTGGTCCTGATGTAGGACTTGGAGACCAGCTCACCAGGAACTTCTTCACAAGCCTCATTGAAATGAATAAAAGGGATTTCAGGTTGTATGCATCCTACGCATACATCCTTCTGGGTCTTCTTGGGGAAACAGATGTTGCTGGATTGTTCTGACATAGATTGCTACTTGTTCTTGCTTGTTCTCTTTGAGAGCGATGCTGGATCCAAAATATGGAAAGTACTGTGATGTTTTGTTGCAGGAGTGGCTGGTTTCTGCTGTCCTATTACTCCCCATGCTTATTTCCCAATTTATACTACTCTGCTGATTTATGTATACATACTGTTTTTGGGATGTATGCTGCGGGAGAGTAAACAGAGGGACAGGGCTACTTAAGGTGTTATCTTTTGGAATCCTTTATTTACAATTAACTGTTTCTTTCTCCATTCATATTATAAAAGAGTTCAGTAAAGACTTTACCATGTGAGGCAGTTTTAACCTTCAAAAGTATACAACCTAAACATACCTATTTTTGAGTAAGCCCCATGGAAACAACTGGAAGTTACTTCTGAATAAAATATGTGTAAGGATTGTATTTCACATGTTTTTTTTTTTAAACATTGAGCTTCCCTACTTTAAAATGTAGATGTGATTGGAGCTGAAGATCAGGAAAGGAAACAGGTGGAATTATGAAGTTCCTTGCTGCAGCCTGCCTGTCAGGAAACAAATTGTTCAACAACAATAATTAATATTGCACATAATGTACAAACATGCAACACAACATTTAACAATAACTTTAATATTGTCTGTGTGTGTGTGTGTGTGTGTGTGTGTGTGTGTGTGTGTGTGTGTATGTACATCAACATAAAACTCCTCAAAATAAACAATGATTAAGAAGAATTAACCAGCTGTTAAAAAACAGCTTAAAAGTTCAAAGAAAATACACTGGTTGCTTACCTCTCCCTACACCCAACAACTACGGCTCCAAGTTGAACAGAAAGGTTTGCAAATTTCTTCTAAGTTTGCCCAGCTCTGGTTCCATATGAAGATGCTGGAGGAGGGAATTTCACAGCATCGGAGCCAAATGCCCGAAGCCTGGAATTTGCCATCTTAGTCCAAGGGACCAACAAAAGTCTGGAATCATGATCAACAGGCTAACTGTGTGTTGCCCTTTATGTATTTTCAAAGGTATGGCTGGTCACGCTGGCAATTTAAATAGATTTTTCTTCATTCTGTTTAAAAATCAGGTTGAATTCATGTGGTATTGACACCATTGGCTGCATTTAAACTGGTTTTGGCATCTGCACTGCTGAAATTGACTCATTTCCACAAGACCACATTAAATTGAATTAATTTCAGAACCAAAGTATTTTAAAAAGTTCTGGCCAGCCAGTTGGAAAAAAACTTGCTTTGCATAAAAATCAATTTCACTGTTGCATGGTGTGAACAATTAAATCTAAATCAATTTAAATGACGCTTAAATGTGGTTCTTATTGTCAGTATGACCGCAGCTTGTGTTACTCTGTTGCAGCAAACCAACCAACCAACAAACCTCCAACAGGAGTCCTGTGATATCTTTAATACTTATACATTTACTGTGGCTCAACTTTTTGTAGACTGTAGCCCACTTTATCCAACACATGAAACATTCACATAAAATTATGCTACATTTTATATCATCCCAACCACTGGCCATGCTGAATCCTGTACTGCCTGGGATATTCTAGAAGTTTTAGTTTTTTAAAAATTGAAACTTCTCCCTACTACTTCCATGCCAGTAGTGATGGGTAGCTATAGTGATAACAACTCACTTACTGATCTTCATTTCCCACCTACCAATAAATAGCCTGTTGATTTGTGATGTCAAAATGACAACAGAGATCTTTATATTGCCCTGGCATACTAACTCCATCAGTCTGTCCTGTGTTGCTTTTTGCTAGTTGCTGGTATCTATAGAGAATAACCAATGCTCTTTTTTGTGTGTCTTGTGTCAATGGAGTGATCTGAAATTGTACAATTGGTACTCTGTTTAATACAGTATGTCATTATTAGCTGATCATAATCCTCACTGTACAAGAGTTTCTGTTTCCTCATATTTATCCAGTCTGTGCCCTGAATCCAAAAGGATTGCCCCACAGATAGAACTGTTTCTGTCAATGGAACTAGGGAGGGACATTTCCCATCTGTCCTGGCAGAGATCTGTGTATCTTCAAAGTTTGTTGCAGAAGGCTGGGAAACGTCTTAGAGCAGTGTTAGGTGACACGAGGAATGTTGGAGGCAAGTAATGGAAAGATAGTTCTGTTGGACTAAGATGGTAGCATGTCACTGGATTTAAACTTTTGTCAGTTCATCTGTTGCTTATTACTTGTTGATATTTTGCTTAGCAGTGGTTAATATATTGATTATCCTCTTGCAGGACAGTGGTTGTGCTCAGTAAGATATGGTAATAGTCTAAACTTGTCTTAGATATTTGCCACCAGTAGTAATGGATCAGGTTGCTAGAGGTACTCTAGAAATTATGATCCATACATATCCCACATTCCTGTTCTTGCTGGAACAAGTTTTGCCTTCTGTTCTCTGTGCGATGGACACCGGTTCCTGTTGGGGAACTGTTAGGTTAGTTAGTAGTTTTGCTGGGAACACAGAAATGATCAATGTATTTTGAACCCTTCAGTTCCTGATGACCACGATCTCTACTTCAATCAAGCTGTAGTATTCATTGAAGATGCAATTCAGGTAAATTTGGTCTGTCTCTGATCTATTAGATGGTGAGTCAAACACAACGTTTAAATTAACGAAAGAGGAATAATGTATCTGATTTGTTCCTCTGTTCTGTTTCCTTTTGAGCAGAGCTTGAAAAATTACTTCTTAAAGAGAATCACTATTGTTACTCATCACAGTCTTTCAAATTTTACCTATGAAATTATTCAATGTGCTGTTACTTTTTATTTCTTTTTAATTGTTTTTAGTAGAAAAAGTCTATGTACAACATTAAGAAGATGGCCTAAAATTTTGGGGGAAAAGCCTTCCAAATCTTCCACCAATAGTAAATAAAAATTATTAGGAATTTTTTTTAAACTTATATACCACCCAATGATATTACCCGTCACTATGTTACTGTCAAAATTTATTGTTCATTAGTTATATCCAAATTTAGCAAGTTATAGGTAATATTCCCGCCAACCTAGCAGTTCAAAAGCATGCAAATGTGAGTAGATAAATAGGGACCACTTCGGTGGGAAGGTAACAGCGTTCTGTGTCTAAGTCGCACTGGCCATGTGACCACGGAAGATTGTCTTCGGACAAAACGCTGGCTCTATGGCTTGGAAACGGGGATGAGCACTGCCCCCTAGAGTCGAACACGACTGGACAAAAATTGTCAAGGGGAACCTTTACCTTTACCTTAGGTAATATTGTTACTTCAGAGGGGTTACTTCCAAGCTCTGCTTTAGAGTTTTTGGTTTCTGGCACAAACATTTGCTGTGCAATACTAGGATATCTTGGGTAATTGCGGAGGTGTGTGTGTGTGTGTATGTGTACACACGTGTACACATATGAACCCCATCCCTCACTTGTAATTTTAGAATTTTGGAAAACCATGTTTTGCATGATATTTTAAAGAACCTTCTACTATGAGGAAACCATAGGTCAGGGAAGACATTTTGTCATATAGTTCCTTTAAGTAAATGTAGGAACTAAAACAAAACATGTTTTATCAAAAGAATTTGCTCCCCATCACATTCAGATGCACATATGAGCCTGGATGACATTCTAGACTGATTGCATTGAGCAGTAAAACTATATACCTACCAATTTCAGAGCATATCTGGTATGTCTTGTTCCCGGTTCCCTGGTAACTAACTAAAAGAAAAGCTGGCTAGCAACTGCATGCTTTGTATTTAAAGAATGCTTTGATTCAATATCAGATGTTTGATCCAATAGTAGATGTTGCTTTCAGTTAGTCTGTCATGGGCCATTTGACATCATATGGCTTGGCTTCCACATTTGAGAAAGAGAGCAAATGTGATGTTTTATCTGTGTATTCGCGAAGGCGATAAAACATGTGATGTTTTATCTCTTTGTCTTTTGCCTCTCTAGTATCGTTCCATAAATCACCGTGTGGATTCTAACTCCCTATGGCTTTATCGACTGTATTATTCAGATGTTTGCCAATGGTGAGAACTGGGGAGGTCTTCTAACTATTGTACTTCGTTGGTTGTCTCTGATGCTCACAATCACTGCTTTTTCTGTGAACCCTTTATGGCTTCTTTCAGTCCTGGACATTTTTCTGTGACATGTTTCTAAGTTTGTTTAGTTGTTCTCCAGCCTCCCTCCCCAACAGTTTTAATAATGGTGTATCCTAAGATTTTCCCCATCCTCTCCTTCAACTCACCATCCCTGTGCTCATAAAACTGAATTGGGGGAATACATAGGGCTTTATTTTGAGAGTCTGCTGTTGGATGCTGATCCATCAGCAGACAACCCTATCTGGACACATCCAGTATTTTTCTCTCTGGTACTGCAAATGGGTAGGCTGGAGAAAAAGACTTGTTAAATTATGTGCCACTGTTCCTTGAAATGCTGTTGATGGCCACGTATAGACAAGGGAGACTTGTATTCATCTTCATCTCCCCAGTCAGGTGAATACAAATCTTGCCAACACAGGTGCCCAGCCTGATTAATGTTTCCCCCGAACCCGCTGGTCCATTTACTGCTCGCTGTACAGCATGTACAACCAGCATCGCTGACAGTGTGCCAATCGCGGCAGTCCGTGCTTGGTGCTGCCCCACCTCCCTGCTTGGCTCTTGCCAATCCAGCAAGGGGGCAGGATGACAAGTATCCCCACTTAGCTGCTGTGTGGCTGGCTGAGCAGGGAGGCGGGGCTGTGCCAGCCAGGCTACTGCCATGATTGGTGTGCTGTTGATACTGCTGGCTGCATGCGATGCACGGTGAGTGGTAACTGGACCAGGGTGGGTGGGTTCTGGGAGTGGGTGTTAATCAGGCTGGCCACCTGTGCTGGTGAGATTTGTCTTTTTCTCCCCCAGGAGATGAAGATAAATCTCACATGTCTACCCATGGGTAATAAGAAAATAAATTGGGCCCTGCAGGATCAGACCAGAGGCCTACCAAGTGACAGAAGTGTATCTCTGATAATCTAACTCATCATTCTATAAAATAAATGTGGAAATGTAATGTTTCCGAGCAGTGCACAGCCTAGAACATGTTCTGCTGTGAGGAGGACCATTACCACAGAAAAATATACCAGTCACAATTTTAAATACCTCTCTGTTATCATGGTGGTGTGACAAGAGCAGTAGCAATATTTAATAACAGTGTTGGCTGTCCTTTCTTCATGGAGTTCATTCAATATATTTTCTTCTATGAGCAGCCCATTCTAACTTTTCAATAATGTTCATTAGTCGCATCAATGCTAAATAATATTCCAGCCTGAGCCTCTTCTCAGCAGATTTCCACTCATGGGATGTTCTGACCAGGAGGAAAAGAAGAGTTAGCTTTCCCTCCCTCCTGCATCCCACTGTTGCCTCTTCCCATGGACCAAAGAACGGAGGGAGTCCTCTAGGACGTTGTAAGAGAAACTGTGGGGAAAGTGGAAATGTCAAAAGTTGCTTGTTCCACTTCTCCAGGTGGGGTTTTCTGCTGCATTACAGACCCATCTTTGAACAGAAGGCACCCTTGAATAAGGGAGTAATGTAGTATATGGACCAGGCAGCTGTTGGTATAGTTTGCAGCAATGTGTGCAATTACAGTCACTAGAAAAGACATAGTAATGCTTAGTTAATATGACCTCTAGGTCCCATGTAGTGTATAGGTGTATACAAGGTAGTCACAGTGCTCTGGATATAGAGCAGTAACTCTAAATCTTAGTTCACCAGGTGTTCTTGGGCTATGACTGCCAAAATCCTTGGGTACTGACCACACTGGCCTCAGCTTCTAAGAGGTGACGCTCCATAAAATTTTGGGATCTAAGGTTAGAGTTCACTGATGTAGAAGAAAATGTTGCATAGTAAGACAGCAGGCAACCTTTAGTTAACTAATTACTTGTGTCCCTGAGCCTAAAGCATTTCATAGATGCTATATGAATATCTTGACTTCTGCTTTATTTTATGTTCTCTAAATTTGGTCGAAAGAAACTTGTATAAAGGTCTCGATCAGCTCGCATTGCACTAACACTTCTGGGGGAGAGAAACTATTATTTTTTATGTAAGGGTGTAAAGAGAGACCTATTAATTGCCTAGAGAGACCTATTATTATTGCTGGATTTTTCCTCCTAAGGTAACTTTTGCCTACTTCTGATGATAAGAGAATTGGCTCATTTTACTACATAGTCATTTATGGTAAGATAACTTTGAGGGCCTTTCTTGCTTTAATTACCATATTTCTGCTCTCTTGACCTCACAGGATTTTGATTGCCACCATTACCCTAATCCTGGCTCTTGCTTTCATTGAAACACCTTCTTCGCTTACCATCACGTCCGATGTACGATATCGTTCAGAGGCCTGGGAACCTCCTTGTGGCCTGACTGAAAGTGTTGAACTCCTTTGCTTCATTATCTTTATAGCAGATGTCTCTGTAAAGGTTAGTGAACCCTCAGGAATATTTTAAAGCTGTTTAGTTAGAGGCATATCTTGTTTTTCCTTCACTGTCAGAAAACAAGGGGGCAACTCTATTTCAGTATCAATCTCCTTGGTTGCACAGGGATTCAAACCAGACTTTAAGGAGCTAGGTATGCTTTGAAGTCTGGCTATCTGTGGATAGTGAAGTGAGTCAGTTTTTACATCTTCCACATTCTGCTCATTTTGCTCTTAAATTGTTTCTATCTCATATATTGGAAGTAGGCAAAATGTGGCCAGCGGTCTGTATGTGGACCCACTGGGACGGAAATGCATCCCCAGCATCTATGGTTCCCTTAATAGGTGTATATAAGCAGGAGGAAGATGTGGAATGTAACAGAAAATGTCACAGTTTCCCCTTCACTAACCCTGTCTATTTGTTGAGGCGATACTTCAAATAGACAGGGGTGGTGAAGCGAGAAGTTGTGAGTAGAAGTATATGAAAGCTGGTACGAAATAAAACTCGTTGGCCTTTGAAGTGCCAGACTATTGTTGATTTTGCTGCAACAGAGTACAGAGTGACATGGAAACTCTTTCCGTAGTTGTTGCCACATGTGGCACACACATAAGGAAGGGACACTTCTACTGTAATATATTTAGCACAGGATTGTGCCAGTGGGGTGGTGACATTAACCTCTTGTCCCCATAGCAGAGTTTGTTATCATGCTGACATCGCTTTATGAAAAATCACTCTGCACTCTTAGTATGATTTTGAAGGGATTGTTCAAATGTATACGAAAAATAAGTGTCTGGGAACACAGGAAGATGTGAATGTTAGTATGTTGAGGATTTTTGTAGGCCTAAAAATGTCTCTCCAGGGGCTTAAAGAATGCCATGGAATCTTATTTTTGAAGGTTTGGCCTTATGCAGTAAATATATATAATCTGATGAATTTAAGGGTAAAAATGTGGTGTTTTTCTTTTGTGTTGTCTTTGCCTTGTTTGGTGCACCCAGCAGTATTCTCCACAATGCCCTGGGCAGTGGTTAACAAGCTTTATCCCATATTATGTCTTTGCGGCTAAGCTCACAAAATGCATTTGAATTGCCATTCCCTTCCTATATTTCCATAACAGATGGATCCCAGGATAATTCTGATTCTGGACTGTGAGTAGGCAAATGGTTTTTCTGAAAAGCCATCACAGGAAAGAATACTCCAATTTCGCAATGACTGGTCTGGACATTTTGTCAAAAAGCATATGAAAATGAGTCATATATATGAGTCATTTTCTTTCCTTGAAATATCTTATATATGTTACAGTGAGTTCAATGTTGTTCAAACTTCTGTTGCTTCATCAGAGTTATCTCATAGGATGGGAAGAATTTCGGAAAACCAAGTGGCTAGTAGCGTATATCCTGGTGCTTTTAGCCTCCCTTGCAGATTGGACTGTTTCCCTGAGTTCTTACTGTAATGAGGTAAGGTATATGTGTGCGCATGTGTGTTTGAGAGAGAGAGAGATTGGAAGTTGTTTGATTGCTTTCTCAGTGTTTCTAGTGTCAAGTCAGAGTGGATATCCTCTGTTTATACTCTTATACTCCTCTGCCTATATAATCTTGTACAAGCATAGTTCATCTCTACACCATGATATATATTTTTTTCAAATCCTGGACTTCTCTGAGAGCTCCCTAGCCCAACACCATTTATTTGCTCCTCATAACAACCCTCAGTGGTTGGTAGGGTTGAGTATCGATGACTGGCCCAAGGCTACCAGGTGAACTTGGTGACGGAATGAGTACTTGAACTCGGTCCTTCCCTGATTCTTATTAAACACTTTTGACTGCTAGCCCGCACAGGTCTCTGCTCCATGCACACTAAGTTTCAGGAAATGGATCTCTGGAGGATGGAAGAAATTGCCTTAGGCTACGCAGGCTGGCTTTTCTCCCCAAGAGGCACAGCAGGAAATTGAACTTCCAATCTCTAGCTTGTATCTAACTCACTTATCAACGGCAGCAGCAGCATTTTTCATGTCGTTTAGCTTCTGTTACCCTCAGCAGAGTATAAGATCTTATGAAAGATAGGATCGAATAATCTTATCCCCTCATTTTCTCTTGTCAAAAATCTGCCTGCTCTCAAATGTTCTGTGGTCACCCTCTACAGGTAGTTGTATTTTGCAGAAAGCTTTTGTTGTTTTTCAGGACATGGTGAAATCTTGCAGTGTACAAGGAAGTACTGTCATGGGGAAATGTCAGGTGAAAATTAATTCTGCAGAGACCTTTTCTTAAATTTAATAAACCCATTCTATGGTTTAAGTTGTCCTGGGATGGTGCATGTATCTTTGCTAACAATTGTTCTTGTTGTTGCTTTCTGTTAATGTGTTCATTTTTAAAAACTTCTGTTAGAAGTTGGGTTGTTTGTTGGATATTTAAAATTATTAACACACCACAGTGACTTGTTTATTGGTCATCACCACCTCATGTGGGAAATAAATTGTTGAAGAAACTTCATTTCCCCTCGATGCTCCTACATGTTCATTCCATGTTCGGCCTTGTAATTAAACAATGATTTCATCTCCATTAGACTGAGACAGCAATCCTAATGGACTGAGCAGCAATTCCTATCCTCAGTCTTAAACACAGTTTCAGACCTTAGGGGTGGAGAAGATAGATTTGAACTTGCAGGTCCTCACAGCCACAGCAGAATTTTCTGTGCTGGTTTCCTTCATGAGATGTTTAGAATTCAGATTAAGATACTGTATGTTGTTTAAGAGTTGGATGGGAAAGGAGAGGAAATAGATTTGCAGTATCCACAGCCCACAGGTCCCAACTGAGCCCCAAATATCAGGGAGCATTTAGACTAGCAGGAGGACTGGTTTCAATGGATGTGGGGTTGTTAATGCCACAGTAGTTCATTTTAAGAGAGGGAGAAGCAGCTACTACCAAACTCAGTTCCCTCTCTGCTGCTATGCCAGAGCATAGAGTGATTTGGAATCAGTTGGAAGCTCTAAAACCAGGCCTCACTTTGTTTCAGTCTTTTTGAAATCACAAGTTTGCTCTCTTGAGGTTGCATGTTTATCTGTTCTAATTGACTGAAACGCAATTGTTAGTTCCTGGCATAGTCTTGCCAGACTTCCAACAATTCAGTGATTCTATATTAGTTTGACTAACAATTGGAATTTAGCTCTTGTGTTTTGCGAAACTAAATTTTATTGTTTGATTCAACTTACCCTACAAATTTAAGAATACTCTGTTGGGAAACAATTGATTCTCTTGGTTAGATGCTGCCTTTTTTTTCTTTCCATGATGACAAAACAGAATTTCGCCTCCTTAAATCTTAGAATCTGAGAATAAGACGAATCCTTCGACCATTCTTCCTCCTTCAGAACTCTTCAATGATGAAGAAGACATTAAAAAGCATTAAGAGGACATTGCCAGAAATTGCAAGGTAAGTAAATAATTCAGTCGTTGTATTCAGCCAATAGTTAAATTAATAAAAACTGCAAAAAATTAGGCCATTCTTCCCCAAATTGTGTTATCCACTCTTGAAGGAGAAATGGAGAAAAATGGACTGGCTGGGTAAATTTCCATCTCTGGAAGATTTTAACCAGAGCTGGCCTTCCTGTACTCCCCCTTCCACCCCCTTTGGCTTAATTCATTAGATTGTTATAATTTTCACAGCTCAGTTATTTTTCTGAATTGAAGATAATTTTGCTGTTTTGAAATGTTATTTATCCTAGTTGATTATTATGTACTGGTCTCTTCCCACTTGCATCCACCTTGCATTTTAATGAATGAATTAATATTGGCATTTGTATTTTCTCCCTAATAGTGTTATGCTGTTATTAGCTGTTCACCTGTTTCTCTTTACCATGTTTGGCATGCTGCTATTTGCTCGAACAAAGGTAACTAATATGGACAATTAATTTCATGGTTAGCTTTTTAAGAGAAGTCATTATCTGAAATGTTGGCAAACGTAATTGTTTATCCTACCCTGTTCCTCCTCATTTTTAGAGCTGTTCCTTTCTCAAATGTGTTTAGGTATAACATTACACTAGAACTGGGTTGTTGGGTTTTTTTGTTTGTTTATCTTTTTTTCCTTGACAAATAGTTTTACTAATTCTTGTTTATACCACAGTCATACCACGTTTTCTTTTTGCGTGGCAGAACTGGAAGAGGCGAGGCTAAGCAATCTCAGTGAGGTTTCTCATTATTATATGTCCTAAACATCTTCATATTCATCCCAAGAATGCAGTTGCCTTTTGTGTGGCTAAGACAATAATTCTCTTTTAGGTGTGTACAATTTTGCCTGTGAGAGCTAATTTTACCCTAATGTAAAAGGTTGGTTGCTCATACTAGCAAAGCTTGCCCATAGACCTTTGCCTCGTTGTCTTCATGTAGGGAGCCAATGTTGTGAAAAGCATCTTGTGTAGGAAGGTACAAATGAATTGTGTGAGAGAGATTTACACATGTAAAAATCCTCCTGCATGATAATGTTTTGCATAGATCATTGCTTGAGTGAAACAGAAGTGGTGAAGTCACTACCACTTGAAAATGAGCATGTTGATTGCATCATCTCATAAAATGGAGACATCTGACTCAATTACATTCTTTTACTTGAATCTCTGTTCTCTTCTTGTGCTGCACTTTTTGCTTTCCTTATTTTGGTTCTCCTCCTGCATACTGAATAGGGATGTGTATTCAGAAGTGGCCTGCAAAATTACACCTCTTTGGACTGTTTCTGATATTTTCTGTGTCAAAGGATGGTTCTCTATGAAGCCACCAGAACCAACATTGGATCCTGTAGCAAGCCTCATTAATGTTATGTGCTTTGGGAGGAGGGAAGCTTTATTTCTAGAAACAGTATCTTTCACAGTTTAGTTTCTGTTAAAGTGTTGAGGGTGTAGGATTGAGCAAATGTGAGGTCTGCTTTCTACTCCTAGGGGAAGTTGTTCAAGAGATTCCTTAGTCATGCATTGGCAAAGGGATTGTGACTATTGCTTTTCTTGTTCTTTTGGTCTTGGGGGAGAGGGAGCACACATGCTTAAGATTTAAGAGGTTGCTGTTTGTTTGGTTCTTGATTGAGCTTGCTTTTGCTGGTTCTAATCTTCTTTAGTTCTCTTTGAATAGTGAGAAAGTAGATAATTGCTTGTGCAATTATAATATTTTGTTTTGTTTTAGGAGTACAATTAATTGTTATTAAAGGAACTTTCTGTTTCTGTGTGTCCATCTGTGATGCATGTTTGCGCATACCTGGGATATTTCTGATAACTTTATTTTATTTTTTACTATTTCTAGTCTTGTATGGATAGAGGTCTTGACTTATTTATTTATTTTATTTTATTTATTTTATTTATTTAATTTATATGCCGCCCACACTACCCAAGGGTCTCTGGGCGGCTTACAGCATTTAAAATACAATAAAGTTATGTAGCAATTAAAATACAATTAAAATATATATAAAATTGCCATCGGACCCACAGCTAATATTATTTCAGTTAAAAGCCTTCTGGAACAGGAAGGTTTTGACCTGGCGCCGAAATGTCATCAGTGTCGGTGCCAGACGAATCTCAGTAGGGAGGGCATTCCATAGTCTGGGGGCAGCTGCCGAAAAGGCCCTTTGTCTTACCTCCTTGAGGGACGGCTCTTTCAAAAGGGCCCCCTGGCTAGATCTTAACTGCCGGGTAGGCTCATATGGAAGGAGGCGGTCCTTCAGGTATCCAGGGCCCAAGCCGTTTAGGGCTTTATATGTCAAAACAAGCACTTTGAATTGGGCCCGGGCAGCAACTGGTAGCCAATGCAACTTATATAGAATCGGCTTGATATGTTCCCTGGCGGCCACACCACTCACCAGCCGCGCCGCTCGATTCTGGACCAGTTGCAGTCGCCGGACCGTCTTCAAAGGCAGCCCCACGTAAAGCGCATTGCAGTAATCTATACGGGATGTTACCAGTGCTTGTGTAACTGTCATGAGACTCCGCTCGTCCAGGTAGGGCCGTAGCTGGTATAGTTTCCGCAGCTGGAGGAAGGCGCCCCTGGCCACCGAGTCCACCTGGGCTTCTAGTGTTAGACTGGGGTCCAGGAGCACTCCCAAGCTGCGGACCCTGTCCCTTAGGGGGAGTGTAACCCCATTCAGGGCAGGGAGATGGCCCTCCAGCCTGTCTGGCGAAGCACCCACTAACAGCACTTCCGTCTTGTCTGGATTGAGTTTCAATTTATTGACCCTCATCCAGTCCATTATCAGGTCCAGACATGAGTTCAGCACAGAAACCGCCTCACCTGGATTGGTGGAAAACGAGAGGTAGAGCTGAGTGTCGTCAGCATATTGCTGACTTCTCAGCCCAAACCTCCTGATGACCTCTCCCAGCGGTTTCATGTAGATGTTAAACAGCATGGGGGACAGTATCGAGCCCTGAGGAACCCCATGACATGAATGCCATGGGGCAGAGCAACTGTCCCCCAGCACCACCCTCTGGACACGGTCAGCCAGGCAGGAGCGGAACCACCGTAAAACAGTGCCCCCAACTCCCAACCCAGCCAGCCTATCCAGAAGGACACCATGGTCGATGGTGTCGAAAGCCGCTGAGAGGTCCAGGAGTATCAACAGGGTCACACTCCCCCTGTCTCTCTCCCGGCAAAGGTCATCATACAGGGCGACCAAGGCAGTCTCTGTACCAAAACCCGGCCTGAAACCCGATTGAAATGGATCTAGAAAATCAGTTTCATCCAGCAGCGCCTGGAGTTGCCCAGCCACAACCCGCTCCAACACTTTGCCCAAATAAGGGAGGTTCGCTACTGGCCTGTAGTTAGCCACCAGCCTTGGGTCCAGGTTTGGCTTTTTAAGGAGTGGTCGAATTACCGCCTCTTTCAAGGTGGTAGGGACCACTCCCTCTCTCAAAGAGGTGTTCACGGCCTCCTGGACCCAGGTGCGAACCCCCCTGGCTGATCTTCTAATTAGCCAGGATGGGCAAGGGTCGAGCGGAGTTGTGGCAGAATGGACAGATCCAAGCACCCTGTCCACATCCTCAGGTCTCAACAATTGAAACTCATCCATTAATACCTGACCAAAGCACGGTGCGCTGGATACATCCTCTGACTCTGCAGTAACTGTGGAGTCCAACCCACTGCGAATCTGAGCGATTTTTTCCTCAAAATGGATGGCAAACTCATCACAATGAGCTGATGAGCAGTCCAGGACCTCCACCGGATTTCCCGGTTGAAGAAGATCCTGGACCACCCGAAACAGCTCAGCTGGACGACATTCTGAGGAAGCAATACGGCTGGAGAAATATTGCCGTTTCGCCAGCCGCATTGCCACAAAATAGGCCCGATAATGGGCTCTAAGTCGTGTTCGGTCGGACTCCCAGCGGGATTTCCTCCACCTGCGCTCCAGCCGTCTCCCCTCTCGCTTCATCGCCCGCAGTTCAGAAGTATACCGCGGGGCTGTCTGGGCTCGGCGAGCAGGGAGAGGGTGCTTAGGCGCAATCGTGTCAACAGCCCGGGTCATCTCCTTATTCCATAGGGTGACCTGAGCTTCGACAGGAGCGCCGACCATATCAGACGGATAATCCCCCAGAGCATTCAGGAATCCATCAGGATCCATTAGTCTCCGAGGGCGGATCATCTTAATAGATCCCCCACCCTTGCAGAGGGAAGAAGAAGCTAATAGACTAAACTTGACCAGGAAGTGGTCTGACCATGACAATGGGGTCACGACCAGCCCCTCCACATCCAAACCACCATCTTCCAGTCCCGTTGAGAAAACCAGGTCCAAGGTATCGCCCTTCTCATGCGTTGGGCCGATGACACATTGAGACAGCCCCATGGTTGTCATGGTGGCCATGAAGTCCTGAGCTGCCCCAGTCAAGGGAGCCTCGGCATGAATGTTGAGGTCCCCCAGCACCAACAGCCTGGGAGTCCTCAACACCAGGTCCGAGACTACCTCCGTCAGCTCAGGCAGGGAGACTGTTGGTACGCAGCAGGGTGGGCGGTACACCAACAGAATCCCTAACCTGTCTCGCGAGTCCAACACACAATACAGGCCCTCAAGACCTCCTCTCAAAGAGATAGGAAGCCTGGTCAAGGAGATAGAACTCCTATAGACTATAGCAACTCCCCCTCCCCAACCCTCTGAGCGACCTTGGTGCTGGACTGAGTACCCAGGCGGACACAGCTGGGAGAGGGGAACACCACCCTCCTCTCCCACCCAGGTCTCAGTAATGCATGCCAGGTCAGCCCCCTCATCCAGAATTACATCATGGATGAGGGCAGTTTTATTTTGTACTGACCTGGCGTTCATCAACAGCACCATGTGGCCCAAGGGTTTGCTGATATGGTCGCCTGATACCATCTGGTTGGGGGTAGAAGAGGGGATAGATGTAAGATATCTAACCTCTCTTCTCCTACGTGGGTATGTTCTACCCCCACCGCCATTCCTTCCCCTACCCAGCACCACCTCAATGGCTGCCCCCTCCAACGCCCTCTCCCCTTCCTGTTCCATTAGATCCGCTGTGGGTCTCTTCTTCATTGATGGCAATTAATAACAATTTAAAAACATTTAAAACATATATAAAATAAAACATTTCTAAAGCCCCTTCTCCCCCCCCCCCAAGTCATGTGGCTCATGTTGAGATGAATGAGGCAGCCTGGTGCAGCAGGGCCTGGTCTTGCAGACACAGAGGGGGCCAAGCAGCTCTCCTGGGAAAGAGAGCTGGCATCCAGCAGGGGCCCAACCACAGTCCACTGCTTCTCACCCAGTGGCTGTGGCCAGCCGATGGTCTCTGGCTTCCTCTGCACGCTGGTCTGGTCAGGTCCCAAAGGCAGCTCTGGCTAAAAGCTCTCTCTCTCCCTAGGCCAGGTGGCTGGTGTTGAAAGGAGAATGAGGCAGCCTGGAGCAGCAGGGCCTGGTCCTGCAGACACAGAGGGGGCTGAGCAGCTCTCTTGGGAAAGAGAGCTGGCATCCAGCAGGGGCCCAACCACAGTCCACTGCCTCTCACCCAGTGGCTGTGGCCGGCCGATGGTCCTTGGCTTCCTCTGCACGCTGGTCTGGTCAGGTCCCAAAGGCAGCTCCGGATAAAAGCTCTCTCCCTAGGCCAGGTGGCTGATGTTGAAAGGGGAATGAGGCAGCCTGGAGCAGCAGGGCCTGGTCTTGCAGACACAGAGGGGGCCAAGCAGCTCTCCTGGGAAAGAGAGCTGGCATCCAGCAGGGGCCCAACCACAGTCCACTGCCTCTCACCCAGTGGCTGTGGCCAGCCGATGGTCTCTGGCTTCCTCTGCACGCTGGTCTTATATCAAGTACCCGATTTGTTTCCCTCAGATCAGTCTTTTTCCCATTATGTCTTTCTGCATTGTACAAGCCTCCTAATCTTATTAATGTTTCAAGAGTCTTGCATGTATGCTTTCCTTAACATTAGGCAAACCCCATCACTGCACAAATACACCTATCTGTAGATCCTACAGTACAATATTTATATTTTATTTTGAACTCATTTCCTGTATCTCGTCATGGAGTTCTTTAGTGTGTATGTGTTTCTTATCATCATCAACATTATCATTCTAACAGAGAGGTTCTTAAACCCTTTACAGCACAAAATTCAATGGAATAGTTCTGAATATCAAACAAGCTATCACTCCACGGTGATAAAATACCACGTTGGCTTTCTTACCAATCTGCTATGAGCTCTGTATTTTGATGCCATCAATACATATTTGCCATGTGTTATATTTCTCTCTTATGTCTGAAGAAGTGGATTTTATCCACAAAAGCTAACATTAAAATATAAGTTAGTTTTTAAGGTGCCGCCACTTTTTTTTTAAAAAAATATTCTTTTATTTTAATTTTTATTTGGTTTTGCCTGTAATGCTTGTACGGACTAACATGTAAAGATTTCATTAGTTATGAGGCACTGCTGCCTCTACGTATCTACCTGCTCTCTTGCTGCCTCTACCTACCTACCTACCTGCTCTCTTGATGAAGGCACTTTGCTGACATGAGCAGTTAACTCACTTTTTGTCCGAGGTCCCATTCACTATCAGAGAGCCTATGCCATTGTAGCCAAGGATGTTGGTTGGTTCTCTAACCTTATATGTCTTCCTCTGCATTTGGCAGCTGTCATTCCTTCAAAGGGGGCAGCTGTTTTTCAGAACTGCCAAAATTTAAAAACATTACTGACAGTCAAAACAGCAAACTTTATGTTTGCGTAGCAGAAAGCCCCTGCATTGATCTGTCTGAAATTAGCAGGCATAATTCTCTCCCAAAGTCTTAACTAGGCAGGTAGGTTTTCGTTCATTCTAACGCCCAGGAAAAATAGCCTGGCTGTTCTTTTGATTTTCACCTGTAATCAAAACAACAGGGAGGCCTTTGAACTTCTGAATCTCAGTGTTAGTTTTCTAAATTCTGGATTAGACTATTTTTCAAGTCCCAAATTGGACTCTGAGCTGAATCTTGTGCTTGGTGTATACCTTTGATATTTGTACTCGGTCCTAATTCTTGTTAAGCATATTCAATCAGGAACTGACTACAGACTGGAAGTGAATCTGGATGAAATAGTTCCCCTAAATTTAGGAGGTAAAGTTTTGAATTACAGCTGGACAAGAAACTATTTAAGCTTTTCCCTTCTTCAGTCTCTCAATTCCAAACTTCTCCCCGATCATATACTGTCTTTTCCATCAAATTTAAAAAATACCTTTGTTTTCCAGACATAAATTTAGGGCCCTATAAAAGTAAAATTAAAGTTCTTTGCATTTCTAGAATTTTAGTATGTGAATTTTCCATTCAGCATTAATGACCTTAAAATAGTAATGTAAAATGAAATTGGTGCTAAATGTGAAATACAATGTTGAGTTGAAAATTCTACATCCAGTTTAATTGTATAAATTCAAGAGACTAGCTTAGACAAGGTCACATTTGGAAGATGCATAATGTTTGTAAGCGAATAGGATGCCTTTAAAGAAAAGGCCATCTAAAAATTATTACATATTTTATGTATTTTTATTTCATTATTTGCATTTAAATTATCTTTTTTAAACAGTTTCTTAAGTGGATAAAATCCTGTTCATACTGGTGTAATGAGTTATGCTGGCATGAATGTGCTGGGTTCTATGCCCATCAACAAGTAATTATACTCTTCAGTTGTGCAGTTGGCTGCAGGACCAATTGTGCAGTGTGCCAGCAGAAGTTTGTGGATAGCACTTCTGGCGTTGGTCCAATTGCAGTGACCAGAAACTTTGAGCTGTGTGTGTGTAGTTGTGCAACAGGATTTTAGCCACTGTTTCCAAGATCATGCTACTGCCTTTGTGTATATGCAAACAGTAGTTGGTTCTTGTCTACTTCCCGTAATCAAACAGTTTCTTATGCAGTTTCTAGTCTGCCTGAAGTAATTGCAGTAAAACTAAGAAATAGTTCTTTCTATTCTCAAAGGCTTTCATGGCCGGGATCTGATGGTTGTTGTAGGTTTTTTGGGCTGTTTGGCTGTGTTCTAGAGGTTTTTTCTTCTTAACGTTTCACCAGTCTCTGTTTCACCAGTCTTCTCAACATGCCGGCCACAGAGACTGGCGAAACATTAGGAAGAAAAACCTCCAGAACACGGCCAAACAGCCCGAAAAACCTACAATAATCAAATAGTTCTTTGGCTTGGCTTTTTCTACCCGATAGGCTCAGTTGTTTGCTTATGCATGTGTATGTGTTGTCATGTGTACTCAGATTAGACAGCAATGTGATGCTTGTGACTCTGTGTGGTTCTTCCGTTATTTTTTGTTGTTGTTGTTGTTGTTCACTATTGCTTTGCTAATGCCTCAGATCTTTGTGACTAGGATGCACAACAGGACAAGGAATGGCAAGGGTATTTCCATAGCTTGCCAGATTCATTGACTTCGCTTCTGGTTCTGCTGACAACTGCAAATAATCCAGACGGTAAGCATAATTTCCCAAGGTCTCCTTTGTTTTTTTTTATAATGGATAGAAGACAAATATGAATAGACCCCATTCTTCAGTTTGTGGGATAAGCACAGAGGCTTACATATTTTGGGGATTGTCTCTTTGCAAAAGTGCATATATATTGCATCCGTTTTACTATACAGTTATTGTTGAAGACAGGGGGAGAGGCCCACTCCTTTTTTACAGTCCACTCTGATTGTCTTTAAATGTCTCCTGTAGAGCATGGACAGATATACAGTATCTATGAACTTAATGTTCGGGAGATGTCTGAGACAGGCTTTGCTCCTGCTTGCACTATATCACTATAAAGATACAAGTATGGCTTGTAGAGTGGATTCTTACTGCCTCTTACATGCTTTAGAAAATAGCGGTCTGTGATTTTGCCCTTCCTTGATGTCTCAGCCATGCCTGTCCTATTTTGTGATATTTTTGTGGGAGGGGGGAGACACAATACTGACCCTTTTCTCGGAGCAGGAACAATGATGTCATCTGCCAGAACTTCAGGGTAATTGACAGGTCACCCTTGCTCTGGCAAGTGAATAATACAATGAAGAGGCTTTGACATTTTCTATTGATATGTTAGCTTATGTTGTATGTTAGCATATAGGAGATCAAGGAATGAGGAAAAATAATCAAGCAGAGACCAGATACTTCTTTCTTTTTATTTGATAGTTACCTCATGCTACCAACAGGAATGATAACACTGGGTTGCAGGATTGGTTGTACTTCTGACTGAAAGATGAAATATTTTGCTTAAAATACAGAAGTATGTAGAACTGGCTTTTTGCTTCATCAGACTAAGGAATTATGCATAGGATTGTGCTTGGCAAACTTAATTATGAGACTTGTTTAAATCACTAGTTTGTTTATATGAGTTTTCCTTGTCTGTGTCTTATACATGCATTTTTCATGCTAGGGTAAATTCTTCTGAATACAAGTAGAAAAACTGATACATAGATAGATGGACAGAGTCTGGCTTTATGAGTGACTGTATTTTAAAAGAAGTACAGCACTGGCTTGCCTGTTGTTTTACCAAATTTTTAAAACACTGTAGAACACTGTGTGGTTGACACAGAATCTAACCAATCAGTACTGTGTCATTCTAGTTCAATGGTTCCCAACTTTGGGTAACCCAGATGTTCTTAGACTGCGATTCCCAGAAGCCTTCATCACTAACTGTGCTGTTCAAGAATACCTGGGTTAGCCAAGGTTGGGATCTATGGGTCTAGGTTACAGCAAAATCACAAAATAAAATTTCACTAAATCTAAACAGTAAGCAGTAAGGCTTTATATATGTCATACTCAGCAAAGAGACACCTCCAAATAACCATAACTGTGGAAGATATGTACATATGCTTTTTCCTTTCTGGATGTTGCATGTGCATTATTACTGTCAGCCACAACATTTCTAAACTGCGCTTTTTTTAATGTTGTATAGTGATGATTCCTGCCTATTCCAAGAACCGAGCCTATTGCATCTTCTTTATTTTCTTCACAGTGATAGGTAAGTCTGCTTGAATAAATGGTAAGCTCTTATGCAACCCATCTGTTGTGAACTTCTGTGCACTTACACATTCCATATTAAGAACTGAAAATAAGCATAGAGTTTTTATAAAATATTCATTAAATCTGGGAGGTTTATGAAGGTGAGACTGATGTTCTCTGAAGAAGATGTAGCGTACATCTCACAGAACACATCATTTTCTGACCACTGTTGTAGCCAAGATTCACTCCAGTGAGGCTACTGTGTCAGGCAGGGAGAACTGCAATATGCCTTTCCAGCTCTTTCAGTCAGGGAAGAAAACACTGCTGGGGTCCTTGGTTGAGTCAGATGTTTTATCTAACTTTTCAAGCTGTGAGGACCTCCAGGAAATTTGTGAGAAGAAGATTGAAAGGGAATGAGGCAGCTGAAGTGAGCTTCCCCCACTGGAGAGGGGAAGATTAGGAATAGAAGATCATGGCACAGTGTCTAATATGACAGACGCAAGGGACAGAAAAATGTATTGTGGAGTTAGATATCTGTAAAAAGACAGAGAATGCATTTCCCTGGAGTTGGAAGTCTGATTGCAAATAAGTGGGGTTACAATTTCTTGTACTGGTGCTTGCTCCTGCCTGTCTTTAATAGAAAGATTGTTCTGTCGTTGTTAGCTTATGTTAAAGCTTTGTTCCCTGCTGTGAAGAATCTCACCCTCTATTTCTTTAGATTAGGTAACTGCTAAAGACACAGCCCTAAGCAAGCTATTTCCTCTAATCAGCTGGCAATCTAGCAGTAAGGTGAAAAGTCAGATTGGTGTCTAATGCCGTTTCAGAGCAAAAATAGTAGTGCAATCTTTTTAGACATTTCATTAACCGTAAATTTGAAAAAAAGAAAAAAAAGAAAAAAGAAGCCGTCATTTGACTACCTCTCTGATGCTCCCCCCATTAATGCTTCCCCCATTAATTTATTCTGTTCTATATTCTGTCCTCAATTGCAGCTGAGAACAGAAAAGATCCTGTGGGCCCCTGAAAATGAACCAGATTAAAATTCATTGCATTCATATTCATATTTTTTCTAAACAAGTCTTAGAAATACAGGGTTGGATCCTGACTAAGCTGAACTTGGGTGCCATTGAAATTAAGGCAAAAAATTACCTCACTTGTAAGTAACCCAAGTGTAACCCAAGTTCAATTCAGGATGTAATCCTAGCTAGTCAAGATGGCTGGCAAGGTCTCTTCAGACTGAAGAAGCTACTTGGATGAGTAGTGAATATTTTCAGCTTAACGAGAAAGAAGTCCACTTGTCATGATTCAACTTGCAGTTAATGAAGTTTTGTTTTTCTTGCAGGAAACTTATTTCTGATGAACTTGCTTACAGCAATAATATACAATCAGTTTCGTGGGTATCTCCTGGTGAGTAAAACCTAACAAATGTTCTAGCATGCTTGTGGAAATCAATGTAGACAGTGTGTCTAAGGGCTCAGGGGTACCACTTGTCTATTATCCTGTTGCCCTTCCAGGTTACTTAAATCAGCCAGCACAGGATTGGCCATATGGCTAAGGAAACTAATGCATGCCATTTTACAAAAGGGAAGTTTCTGCCTTGCAAAGGACCTTTCTGTAAAAAAACCAACCTTCCATTTTCCCAGCAGATTTGCAAAGCTGTATAGCAATCTCAGTCATATCTTTTTTCTACTCAGGTGACTGAAAATGTTGTGGCCCTTCAATTCTAGATGAATTTGGAAGATATTGATTATGTATCGGGGGTTTGGCCAAGATATGCGGCAGAGCTGACTTTGGTTACCATAGTGGATGATTTATTTAGGGACTTAGATGGGGAGGCAGTGAAGAACTAGTGAAGAAGACTTGGTGGCTCTTGGCCACAGTATCCTTCTAGACTTCTTGGTGTGCTTGGTCATTGGGAGTGTTTTATTGCAGTTGTTTTGATCTTGTCATTTTAAGTGCAGAAGGTGGTTTTGAGGGACATCTGTGTTGGCCCTGTGTTCTGCTCTAGATTTTGGCCTGTATTCCACAAGATGATTATCATATCTACTATTGTGGGCAAGAATCCCGTAGAAGGAATGGAGTAGCCCTCATAGTCAACAAAAGAGTGGGAAAAGCTGTAATGGGATACAATCTCAAAAATGATAGAATGATGTCAATACGAATCCAAGGCAGACCATTCAACATCACAATAATCCAAGTTTATGCACCAACCAGCATTGCTGAGGAGACTGAAATTGAACAATTCTATGAAGATTTACAACACCTTCTAGAACTGACACCAAAGAAAGATGTTCTTCTCATTCTAGGGGACTGGAATGCTAAAGTAGGGAGCCAAGAGATAAAAGGAACAACAGGGAAGTTTGGCCTTGGAGTTCAGAACGAAGCAGGACAAAGGCTAATAGAGTTTTGTCAAGAGAATAAGCTGGTCATCACAAACACTCTTTTCCAACAACACAAGAGGCGACTCTATACATGGAAATCACCAGATGGGCAATATCGAAATCAGATTGATTATATTCTCTGCAGCCAAAGATGGAGAAGCTCTATACAGTCAGCAAAAACAAGACCTGGAGCTGACTGCGGTTCTGATCATCAGCTTCTCATAGCAAAATTCAAGCTTAGACTGAAGAGATTAGGAAAAACCACTGGGCCACTCAGGTATAATCTAAACCAAATCCCTTATGAATACACAGTGGAAGTAAAGAACAGATTTAAGGAACTAGATTTGGTGGACAGAGTGCCTGAAGAACTTTGGATAGAGGCTCGTGACATTGTCCAGGAGGCAGGAACGAAAACCATCCCAAAGAAAAGGAAATGCAAGAAAGCAAAGTGGCTGTCCAACGAGGCCTTAGAAATAGCAGAGAGGAGAAGGGAAGCAAAATGCAAGGGAGATAGGGAAAGTTACAGAAACTTGAATGCAGACTTCCAAAGAATAGCAAGGAGAGAAAAGAGGGCCTTCTTAAATGAACAATGCAAAGAAATAGAGGAAGATAACAGAAAAGGAAAGACCAGAGATCTGTTCAGGAAAATTGGACATATTAGAGGAACATTTTGCGCAAAGATGAACATGATAAAAGACAAAAATGGGAGGGACCTAATAGAAGCAGAAGACGTCAAGAAGAGGTGGCAAGAATACACAGAGGAATTATATCAGAAAGATTTGGATATCCCGGACAACCCAGACAATGTAGTTGCTGACCTTGAGCCAGACATCCTGGAGAGCGAAGTCAAGTGGGCCTTAGAAAGCCTGGCTAACAACAAGGCCAGTGGAGGTGATGGCATTCCAGTTGAACTATTTAAAATCTTGAAAGATGATGCTGTTAAGGTGCTACATTCAATATGCCAGCAAGTTTGGAAAACTCAACAGTGGCCAGAGGATTAGAAAAGATCAGTCTACATCCCAATCCCAAAGAAAGGCAGTGCCAAAGAATGCTCCAACTACCGTACAATTGCACTCATTTCACACGCTAGCAAGGTTATGCTCAAAATCCTACAAGGTAGGCTTCAGCAGTATGTGGACCGAAAACTCCCAGAAGTACAAGCTGGATTCCGAAGAGGCAGAGGAACTCGAGACCAAATTGCTAACTTGCGCTGGATTATGGAGAAAGCCAGAGAGTTCCAGAAAAATATCTACTTCTGCTTCATTGACTATGCGAAAGCCTTTGACTGTGTGGACCACAGCAAACTATGGCAAGTTCTTAAAGAAATGGGAGTGCCTGACCACCCTATCCATCTCCTGAGAAACCTATATGTGGGACAGGAAGCAACAGTTAGAACTGGTCATGGAACAACTGAGTGGTTCAAAATTGGGAAAGGAGTACGGCAAGGCTCTATATTGTCCCCCAGCTTATTTAACTTATATGCAGAATACATCATGCGGAAGGCTGGACTGGAAGAAACCCAAGCCGGAATTAAGATTGCCGGAAGAAATATCAACAACCTCCGATATGCAGATGATACCACTCTGATGGCAGAAAGTGAGGAGGAATTAAAGAACCTTGTAATGAGAGTGAAAGAGGAGAGTGCAAAAAACGGTCTGAAACTCAACATCAAAAAAACTAAGATCATGGCCACTGGTCCCATCACCTCCTGGGAAATAGAAGGGGAAGATATGGAGGCAGTGTCAAATTTTATCTTCCTGGGCTCCATGATCACTGCAGATGGAGACAGCAGCCCTGAAATTAAAAGGCGCCTTCTTCTTGGGAGGAAAGCGATGACAAATCTGGACAGCATCTTGAAAAGCAGAGACATCACCTTGCCAACAAAAGTCCAAATAGTCAAAGCTATGGTTTTTCCTGTCGTGATGTATGGAAGTGAGAGCTGGACCATAAAGAAAGCAGACCGCCGAAGAATTGATGCCTTTGAATTGTGGTGCTGGAGGAGGCTCTTGAGAATCCCCTGGACTGCAAGGAGAACAAACCTATCAGTTCTAAAGGAAATCAACCCTGAGTGCTCACTGGAAGGACAGATCCTGAAGCTGAGGCTCCAGTACTTTGGCCATCTAATGAGAAGAAAAGACTCCCTGGAAAAGACCCTTATGTTGGGAAAGTGTGATGGCAAGAGAAGAAGGGGACGACCGAGGATGAGCTGGCTGGACAGTGTCTGCGAAGCAACCAACATGAACCTGACACAACTCCGGGAGGCAGTAGAAGACAGGAGGGCCTGGCGTGCTCTGGTCCATGGGGTCACGAAGAGTCGGACACGACTAAACGACTAAACACACACATTCCACAAGAAACCAGCAGGGAGAGGTCATCTAGAGCTTTGGACATTAGTGGAGCCAGATTTATCAATATGCTGTTGTTAGTCAGTTCTCTAAGGTCTGGATAATCTCTCATAGCAGTGTATTCTTGAAGGTAAGTATACTTGTTGTGGAAAGTGATGATCATAACCCTTGCTGAGAGTGATGGCTGAGAGCAAGTGTCCCAGGTGTGTGTGTGTGTTTAGTCGTTTAGTCGTGTCCGACTCTTCGTGACCCCATGGACCAGAGCACGCCAGGCCCTCCTGTCTTCTACTGCCTCCCGGAGTTGTGTCAGGTTCATGTTGGTTGCTTTGCAGACACTGTCCAGCCATCTCATCCTCAGTCGTCCCCTTCTCCTCTTGCCGTCACACCTTCCTAACATCAGGGTTTTTTCCAAGGACTCTTTTCTTCTCATGAGATGGCCAAAGTACTGGAGCCTCAGCTTCAGGATCTGTCCTTCCAGTGAGCACTCAGGGTTGATTTCCTTTAGAACTGATAGGTTTGTTCTCCTTGCAGTCCAGGGGATTCTCAAGAGCCTCCTCCAGCACCACAATTCAAAGGCATCAATTCTTCGGCGGTCTGCTTTCTTTATGGTCCAGCTCTCACTTCCATACATCACGACAGGAAAAACCATAGCTTTGACTATTTGGACTTTTGTTGGCAAGGTGATGTCTCTGCTTTTCAGGATGCTGTCAAGATTTGTCATCGCTTTCCTCCCAAGAAGAAGGCGTCTTTTAATTTCAGGGCTGCTGTCTCCATCTGCAGTGATCATGGAGCCCAGGAAGATAAAATTTGACACTGCCTCCATATCTTCCCCTTCTATTTCCCAGGAGGTGATGGGACCAGTGGCCATGATCTTAGTTTTTTTGATGTTGAGTTTCAGACCGTTTTTTGCACTCTCCTCTTTCACTCTCATTACAAGGTTCTTTAATTCCTCCTCACTTTCTGCCATCAGAGTGGTATCATCTGCATATCGGAGGTTGTTGATATTTCTTCCGGCAATCTTAATTCCGGCTTGGGTTTCTTCCAGTCCAGCCTTCCGCATGATGTATTCTGCATATAAGTTAAATAAGCTGGGGGACAATATACAGCCTTGCCGTACTCCTTTCCCAATTTTGAACCACTCAGTTGTTCCATATCCAGTTCTAACTGTTGCTTCCTGTCCCACATATAGGTTTCTCAGGAGACAGATAAAGTGGTCAGGCACTCCCATTTCTTTAAGAACTTGCCATAGTTTGCTGTGGTCCACACAGTCAAAGGCTTTCGCATAGTCAATGAAGCAGAAGTAGATATTTTTCTGGAACTCTCTGGCTTTCTCCATAATCCAGCGCAAGTTAGCAATTTGGTCTCGAGTTCCTCTGCCTCTTCGGAATCCAGCTTGTACTTCTGGGAGTTCTCGGTCCACATACTGCTGAAGCCTACCTTGGAGGATTTTGAGCATAACCTTGCTAGCGTGTGAAATGAGTGCAATTGTACGGTAGTTGGAGCATTCTTTGGCACTGCCTTTCTTTGGGATTGGGATGTAGACTGATCTTTTCTAATCCTCTGGCCACTGTTGAGTTTTCCAAACTTGCTGGCATATTGAATGTAGCACCTTAACAGCATCATCTTTCAAGATTTTAAATAGTTCAACTGGAATGCCATCACCTCCACTGGCCTTGTTGTTAGCCAGGCTTTCTAAGGCCCACTTGACTTCGCTCTCCAGGATGTCTGGCTCAAGGTCAGCAACTACATTGTCTGGGTTGTCCGGGATATCCAAATCTTTCTGATATAATTCCTCTGTGTATTCTTGCCACCTCTTCTTGACGTCTTCTGCTTCTGTTAGGTCCCTCCCATTTTTGTCTTTTATCATGTTCATCTTTGCGCAAAATGTTCCTCTAATATGTCCAATTTTCCTGAACAGATCTCTGGTCTTTCCTTTTCTGTTACCTTCCTCTATTTCTTTGCATTGTTCATTTAAGAAGGTCCTCTTGTCTCTCCTTGCTATTCTTTGGAAGTCTGCATTCAATTTTCTGTAACTTTCCCTATCTCCCTTGCATTTTGCTTCCCTTCTCCTCTCTGCTATTTCTAAGGCCTCGTTGGACAGCCACTTTGCTTTCTTGCATTTCCTTTTCTTTGGGATGGTTTTTGTTGCTGCCTTCTGGACAATGTCATGAGCCTCTATCCAAAGTTCTTCAGGCACTCTGTCCACCAAATCTAGTTCCTTAAATCTGTTCTTTACTTCCACTGTATATTCATAAGGGATTTGGTTTAGATTATACCTGAGTGGCCCAGTGGTTTTTCCTACTCTCTTCAGTCTAAGCTTGAATTTTGCTATGAGAAGCTGATGATCAGAACCGCAGTCAGCTCCAGGTTTTGTTTTTGCTGACTATCGAGCTTCTCCATCTTTGGCTGCAGAGAATATAATCAATCTGATTTCGATATTGCCCATCTGGTGATTTCCATGTATAGAGTCGCCTCTTGTGTTGTTGGAAAAGAGTGTTTGTGATGACCAGCTTATTCTCTTGACAAAACTCTATTAGCCTTTGTCCTGCTTCGTTCTGAACTCCAAGGCCAAACTTCCCTGTTGTTCCTTTTATCTCTTGGCTCCCTACTTTAGCATTCCAGTCCCCTAGAATGAGAAGAACATCTTTCTTTGGTGTCAGTTCTAGAAGGTGTTGTAAATCTTCATAGAATTGTTCAATTTCAATCTCCTCAGCAATGCTGGTTGGTGCATAAACTTGGATTATTGTGATGTTGAATGGTCTGCCTTGGATTCGTATTGACATCATTCTATCATTTTTGAGATTGTATCCCATTACAGCTTTCCCCACTCTTTTGCTGACTATGAGGGCTACTCCATTCCTTCTACGGGATTCTTGCCCACAGTAGTAGATATGATAATCATCTGAGCTGAATTCGCCCATTCCTGTCCATTTTAGTTCACTGATGCCCAGGATGTCGATGTTTATTCTTGCCATCTCCTGTTTGACCACCTCCAGCTTCCCAAGGTTCATAGATCTTACATTCCAGGTTCCTATGCAGTATTTTTCTTTACAGCATTGGACTTTCCTTTCACTTCCAGGCACGTCCACAGCTGAGCGTCCTTTCGGCTTTGGCCCAACCACTTCATTAGCTCTGGAGCTAAATGTACTTGTCCTCCACTCTTCCCCAGTAGCATGTTGGACGCCTTCCGACCTGAGGGGGCAATCTTCCAGCGTCATATCTTTTAGCCTTTTGTTTCTGATCATGGGGCGTTCTTGGCAAAGATACTGGAGTGGCTTGCCATTTCCTACTCCAGGTGGATTGCGTTTAGTCGGAACTCTCCACTATGTCCTGTCTGTCTTGGGTGTCCCTGCACGGCATAGCCCATAGCTTCTCTGAGTTACTCAAGCCCTTTCGCCACGACAAGGCAGCAATCCATGAAGGAGAGTGTCCCCGGAGTATTGAGTATTAAAGTAATCTTTGTTTAGAAATCAGAAGTGCCTCTAACAATTGGCTTTGGAATAGCTGTCTATTTGTCTGCAATGGGAGAATCAAGGCTTTCTATCAGTATGGCTAAGGACACTAGCTATGCTTTTTTGTGTCATGGGTCCAAAGTGTGGCATTTGTCAGCAACAAATAAGTGGCTATAAATGTCTTTCCATAGCAGAATCTCCAAGTACAGCTTCTTTTAAAACAGATCTCCTTTTTCAGCTTTTTAACATTTTTTTTACTGCACACTCCAGTATAAAATATTCTTTATAGTTCCGTTGTTTTATATGGGGAGCCTTTGTACTATGTCTTTTTCAGGGATGTTTTTTCTTTGTCTTCAGAAATCTGTTCAGTCCTCACTTTTCCGGAGACGCTTAGGGATTCGAGCTGCATTTGAAGTTCTTTGCTATATGAAAGAGACATCTATGAATAAAAATATGTAAGTAGAAGACACCTTAAATAACTCTTGTTCTATCACTGTTCTGTAGGTCACATAACTCTGGTGAGGAAAGAAGAGGCAGAAGGCGAACAGTTCTTACTCATGTATTCTGCTTTTGTTTACATAGCTTGCGTGTCCAGTCTGAGACCTTAGTTCAAGTACTCCAGAAAGTAAAAATGGACCCCTGTTGCAAAGAAACAATCATTGGGGTAGGAATCATACATAGATGTTGCCTTTAGCTGTGTTGTCTTGACTGATACATGAAATGTTTGCATTAACTCCACGTATCTGTTCTTTACACAGAAACTTGAGTCGTATCCTCCTGGAGGGTTATCAGCTGCTCAGTTTCAGATACTTTTTGATGAGCTTGACAAACATAAAGTTAAAGAGGTCTGTACCTAGTTATTATTCAGGTAGCACTTATATGTATGTGAGTGGTAGATAAGTCAGCCTGTGCCAGCACAGAGTTGTATGATCAATGTGCAGTAGGAGCAAGTCTGAAGTTTGTTTGACACCCCCTTCCCTCACCTGAGATATGTAGAATCCACTTTCTTTCTAAACCATAGCTAAATCATGTTGTCGGGGTAATGTGATGTATGGAAAATCACAGATGTGCCTTGGTTGAAGTGACATTATCTATAAGGCTCACACTTCTCTCCCCTTGCACTGCTTCAGTTAATGTATTTCTGAAAAGGTAACCCTAACCCAGACCTGGGCAAAATGTGGCCCTCCAGATGTTGCTGAACTGCAACTCCCAGAAATCCTAGCCCACACAGCCAATAGTGAGGAGTGTTGAGATTTGCAGTTCAGCAACATCTGGAGGGCCACATTTTGCCCAGGTCTGCCCTAACCCTAGCCCTTTAACCTATCAAAATGCTGATACTCTCATCTACTCCATTGGTTAGGTCAGATAGGCTGATGAGAACCCTGATGTAAAGAAAACAGGAATTTACAATAACACAGAAGATTATTTGATTGTGTCCCCACCTTTTTCCCCTCTCTTCACTGCATGTTGCAAAATTAATCTTGTCACCTATTGTGAATATTCATAACTACTTATCATAATAAGGGTGAACGCTACATCTATAAATATACGAGCTCTAGTTATGGTGATGTCTAACTGAGAGTTATTCAAGTAGGCATTGTTAATGACCTGTAGCATAGGTAAAGTTCACAGGAATACTTACAATATTTCTCTGTTACATTATGTAATTTTGTTCGTTTATAATAAAGTTGGTTTTCAGTTTCTGTTCCTTCCTGTGTTTCCTGGATGTCAAGTTTATTTTGCATTTAGTTTTCTGTTCCTTTTTTATTATTACTGAGCCAGAGCATATAAAACAAATTTGGCTTATCACTTTTAAATTGTTTTAAATACCAGGTGTAACGTTCAGCCCTACCCTCACCTGTCCGTCACAGCTGGGCAGTGGAACAGCAGCCAATGAGGGGACGGAAGGTGGTGCTAAAGGGGGAGGAGCTGGGATATAAAGGGGTGTATGAAGTTTGAGAGATAGATAGAGTTAGAGAGTGAGTGAGATCTGGAGAGCTTGTTTAGAGGCCTGCGTGCCTGAGTGTCAGTGAGGGAATGTCTATGTGGTTGATTTAAAATAAGACAGTGATTTACAAAGTGATTATCTTTTGGTGATTCTCATATTTTATTTTTGTAATCAATAAACCAAGTTTTATTTTTGAAAGAAACCCTTGTCCTTTTTATTTAAAGGAAAGGTTGGTGGCAGCAAGAGTGTTTAGTGGCGTGGTGCGAATTCTGAGAGGCCTGAGTAGGAGGTGACCTCAGAGTGGCTCAGCCACGTTACACCAGGAAACTGCTACCCCAAAATGCTTAGAAGAATGTTATATAATTATGGCTTCAGAGAATGTTAAGCAAAAAATTAAAAATAGAATATCGTTGTCACTTATCCTAAGGAGGGTTGGGTGGTATCTATCATATGTTTTGAATTATAATTTTAATAAGTCCCTGCAAGGATAGTCAAAGATCAGTAGAAGAAAGAATTGCAATCCCAAACATTGTACAGGCTCTAGGATGTCTACCATTAGTCTAGGGAGATTTTGAAACCATTCCAGATATTTTTGGCAGTTGTTTAATGACTAACAATACTGCATATTGTTGTACATCAAAGCCTATTTTTCATACTTTGGAGAAAAACACAAGTTTATGCTCCAATAATATTGTAATCTGGTGCTTTCCATATGCATTGGACTATAGTTGCTGTCATCCCCAGTTAACACAGCCAAAGGAGATGCTCTCTGGGGTCAAAGGGATTTGTAGTGCCTGGAGAATGCCAGGTTGGCGAAGGATGGGATATTATCACTAGAACAATGTATTTCTGTGCTCAAACATTGTCAGTGACAGTTGAACTTTATAGGGACGCGCCTGCATTGGCTCTGCCCAGTCTATCCCAGAATGCCCCATGGAAACATGGAAAATTTGAAGAGAGAAGTTGTGACTCTATTCAGGGTTTTGAATGCTCAAAACTGTTCCCAATGGCAGTAATTAGTGGTACAATTCTGCTAAATTTGTCTGAAAAGAGACTATATGTTTGCACAGAACTGTAATGTTGCTGTTGTGTTGCCTCAGTGATGCTTATTCTAAGTTAATATTCTTGTGTCCTCCATTGGAGAGCTATCTTGTTAAAGACATTGTGAAGCAAGAGGTTGTGTTGACAGGGCATTTATCTGTGTTCTTTTTAGAGGCCTCCCATGCCAGATTATCAGTCACCTTTTCTACAGAGAGTTCAGCTTCTCTTCAGTCATCGTTACTTTGGGTATTTAGGAAATGCTGTGGCTCTAGCAAACATTTTCTCTGTATGTGTAAGTATGCAATATTTCAATACCTTTATGAAGAATATCAATACAGTTACTGGTATTGCAATCTCTCCTGTGATTTTGTGGCAGATAGCAATATTGACTGTTCTTATAAGAACATGAACAGGCTGTGGGATTTAAGAAAGGTTTCAGCATCCACCTTTGTTTAAGCACACAACATAGGGGAGTATCACCAAATTATATAGTGATTCTGCAACATTACCAACCAGTTTTTGTTTAATGTGCTGGTTTATTTTATCCAATCTTGAGAGCTAGCATCTTGTTATGGTTAGAATATGGTTTGGGAGATCCAGATTCAAGTTCCCACTGAGCTGTAAAACTCCCTGGGCGGCTTTGGACCAATTGATATCTCTCTCACCCTGACCTATCCCACAGCATTGTTGTCAGGATAAAATGGAATGGAGGACAGTTGTGTAGGCCACTTGGAGCATGTTTGAGGAAAAGTGGTGTAGTAATTTTAAAAACCAACTTCTCTACTTTCCCCCTGCAAAGGAAAATTCCCCTTCCTGATTTTATCCTCACACCTCTGTGAGGTAGGTTAGGCTGAGGGTGTATGATTGAACTAAGTGTCTCCAAAGAAACTTCTTGGCTGAAGTAGGATTTGAATCTTGATCCCCTTAATCTTCATTCGATACCAAGGTTTTGCCGCAGATAGTTTCTTATGTTCTTGTTTGGAGATGCCTGTGATGATAGCTGTGACTCAGTCAGAGAAGTGTTTTGAGTGCTCTGAGATTTTTCCTGTTTTCTGCAAGAGCGGGGGACACTGCCTAGATAGGCAATGGCATGTTTTGATCTCTGTGTGTAGCCTGTGACATACTTGGAATATTTGACTGCTATCAATTAAAAAGCAGTCACTTGGCAATACTTATCCATTCAGTTGAACAGCATGCAGCCCTCCAGCTGTTGTTGGGCAGCAATACCCTTTCACACCAATACTGGTGAGAGATCATAGGAAGTGCATTTCCTAACAGCATCTGGTAGGCCACATTTTTCATATCTGCATCCCATGAGTACAACACCCACACATTACATTGGCTTGTAAATCCAGTGGTATGCTGATTTTTCTCTGCTTCTTTTATGTGGCAGGTATGTATTGAAAACACTGTTGATTTTTCTTGCTTTTGTAATATTGTATTTTAAAATTAAAGCATCTATTAACCAGTGGCCATTCTGTTTCCTCTCCAAAAGGTGGTCATGGTACTAGATGCTGACAAACCACCTGTTGAACGAGATGACTTTTTCTTAGGGGTAAGACATTCCATTCTCTATACAGAATTTTTCTCTGTTTTTCTTTACAAGCATACTTCTTAATTACATCTTTATTTTAATTTTTTTCAAGGTCATAAACTGCGTCTTCATGTTCTACTACCTCATGGAAATGTTGCTGAAAATATTAGCATTGGGATTAAAAAGATACCTATCGTACCCAAGCAACATCTTTGATGGACTTCTAACTGTAGTTCTGATGGTGAGCGTTGCTTGAACAATTTCCATTCTGCCTGTGGGCAACAAATACGGCACTTTGTGACACCCTGTTACCTTGAGTATACAAGATAAGAGTAGGGTAACAGCCTGTACAAATGTCAGTTTCTAAAAGATATGCTGAAATCCCTAATGTGTTTCCTCTATTAATTGCAAGGCTGTATAGCTGGAACTGTTGAAATGTCGTGGCTGCAACTCCCAGATTTTCCTAGCCATTGCTAGCCCTGCTGCCGGGACAAGTCTGGGAGTTGTAGTCCAAAAAAGTAACTTCCGCAAGCTCTATATATGCCAACTTGTTGTTTTTGAATACACCAGAAACCGTTTAATGTTCATGAAAATTAGTTAGGCTTCCCTCCCTTCCCTCAAATGTCACATGAGTACTTTCGTGGCATATTTATTTTTCATAACTTTGTTCCATCCAGTGTAGTATGAGCGGTTTCTCCTAGCTCTCTTTCTCCCTTCACTTTCCTGGTACACCCTAATCAGAGGACCTGCAGCCACAGGGGAGCAGTAGTGGGGAGGGGAATCCATCCTGCCAGTGGCTTCCATGCTGGTGATATACACACAAAGTTGGGTAAAACCCAATGTGTACGGAACGAATGCAGTTGCCATAGCTTCATCTCTTTCCTTCTTATAAAAGGTTTTGGAGGTGTCAACGTTTGCTGTGTATGGATTTCCTCGTCCTGGCTGGTATGTGTTAGTTCTAAGCATTTCTTGTAATCCAGAATTTAGACTATCAGGGAAAAATTCTTAACTTTTAGAGCAGTTCAGCAGTTCTATGCTCAGGAGGTGGTGAGCGCTCCAATGCTGGAGTCGTTCAAGAGAAAATTGGACAACCATCTGTCAGACCTGCTTCGATTTGGATTCCTGCATTGAGGCGGGGGGTTGGACTCAATGACCTTCCAACTCAATTATTCTATGATTGTATCTATGATGGTGTATTTGTTTGTCTGTTGCTGAAACAGTGGGGTTTGCATGGGTGAGGAGAAAGGCTAGGAACTCACAAGCAGATGCTGTCACTTGCCTGGCCTTAAATCCACTGTTTTTTTTCAGTAGGTGGGAAGCTCTGCCATTTTCTTGTTTATAGCAGCTGTGAGCTGTGTCTCTTCTATCTTAATGCCACCCTTTCAAATTACAGTCCAGGGCAAAGAGAGATGCATAAATGATGCCTGTTTCATGGCCTTTGGACTAAAAACAATTCGGGATATCCTTCCAAAGAGTAGGATAAATCTGCAATCCGGGGGCTTTCCATGATAGAATGTGTGCCATATATCTTTAAGTATGAATAAGAGATCATTTAAATATGAACAGGGTTAAAGGGTTGCAGAACTGCCAGAAACACTGCATCTTGAGAATGGTTTCAAATGGGTGTCCTTTCTGCTAACTTAGTTTTTAGCACACTAAATCTTGAAACCATTGCATCAGAAGCATGGAGAGGAAAATATGTCTGTGCAATCTTCTGTTTATAACAATAAAAATGGTCAGAATTCTATAGGCATATTGGGCCCTTTTTAAGGAGAAAGGTGTGTGTGTGTGTTGGGGGAGAGGATTCATGTTGATGTAACTGTATGTGGTAAATTCCAACTAATTAATAAATTGCTGGTTACATTCTTGCCCATGTGCCACTCACATGACTTGCCGCACAAACAGGAATATGAGTGGCAACCTGTTAATTAGCAGCAATATGTTGCAGGTAATAATAATTGTGCCCTGTTGAGTCAGTTCTGATTTATAGTGACCCTTTCTCAGGGTTCTCCAGGTAGACACCACTCAGAAGTGGTTTATCATTCCCTTCTTCTGGGGGTGGTGCTGCGGGCTAAACCGCAGAAGCCTGTGCTGCAGGGTCAGAAGACCAAGCAGTCGTAAGATCGAATCCACGTGACGGAGTGAGCGCCCGTCGCTTGTCCCAGCTCCCGCCAACCTAACGGTTCGAAAGCATGCAAATGCAAGTAGATAAATAGGGACCACCTCGGTGGGAAGGTAACAGCGTTCTGTGTCTAAGTCGCACTGGCCATGTGACCACGGAAGATTGTCTTCGGACAAAATGCTGGCTCTATGGCTTGGAAACGGGGATGAGCACCGCCCCCTAGAGTCGAACACGACTGGACAAAAATTGTCAAGGGGAGCCTTTACCTTTACCTTTTCTTCTGGGGGTGGCCTGGGATTGTACAGTTTGCCCAAAGCTAAGCAAGCTGGCTCTTCTACCAGGAGGCACAGTGGGGAATTGGACTCCCTACATTTGGTTCCATAGCAATATAACGAACTACTATCCAGCCAGCCTATGCTGCTGATACACTGTCATAAACTCCCTAAAGGTTCTGGCCTCTCATATGATATGGCAAATGGACTGCAGCTCCCCTTAGTCACATGTGAAGGATCATGTCAGTTGCTATCCATCAATATCTGGCAGTCATTACCATTTCTGCTGCAAGACAGTGTAGCATTGTACTTACTTTGTTTGGTATTGGTGTGTGCACTTTGCATACCTAATATTCATCTTGTCTGAAAGAGTGGAGATGTTCGTGCTTCCTTCTCCCTTCTCCCAGCCTTTGCTACAAGAGCCCCCTTGTCTTTTCTTAGGAGACCTGAAATGTTGGGCTTGCTGTCTCTGTGGGACATGGTCCGTCTAGCAAACATGCTGATTGTGTTCAGATTTTTGCGGATCATCCCTAACATCAAGGTATTTCTGTTTTGTTATGTGTAGATTTTAATTTGAGTTTGCTTCTATTTACCCTCCCCACTCCATTTCCTTTAAAGAAAGGAAAGAATACTGAAAGCACCAGTAGTTATTTTGTCTTTTTCCCCAGTTCATGTCTTCAGTTGCCAGTACACTCCTGGATCTGGTGAAAAACATAAGAAGCTTTGCAGGGATCTTAGTGGTAAGTGAGAACAAAAGAGCCTCTCCTTGAATATTCCATTTTGTGTTAAAATCTTTGTCAAATACTGTTGGCAGTATGTGTATTAGAACTCCAGTGAAATGGGCATGATAGATGGCTTTAATTTTACCCGACTGGTCTTTTGTCATCTCTGACCCATTCATTCTTTGGTCTCTTGCCTTGTATCATTCTGTCCCATACTGAGCTCAGATGGTTGAGGATCTCTTAGTTTGGAAGTGAAGTAGAGCCATGCCCTCAGAAAAGGTAATTATCTCCACATCTTTAGGAGACTGACTGGTGCACAAAAGTATACCTTTTAAGAAAAACAACCTGTAAGGAAGGGAAGGAAAGCGGGGCTATTTCAACAGCTCTTTTTGGGAGATCAGCTCAGTCAGACAGCTCTTCCCTCTAAGCTGTTTCCACTCAGTCTGCTCCCAATAAGAACTGCTGTAGAAATAAGAATTACTGTCCAAGGTTGTTTGTTTTCCTCTTCCCTCACCATCACCTTTTCCTTTAAGCCCAAAGAAGTTACATGATTATTTAATTTTAATTTTATTTATACATTAGAATATTTATAATCTCCCTTCTCTCTGGTTATCTCATGGCAGAGTATAATCAATAACAGAGCTTAAAACAATTTAAGGCATTTATAACTCTTTAAAAGCCCTTAAAAAATTTGTCAGTGTCAGCATCTTTTTGATCGTATGTTAATCAGCCTGGGAGCTCTTTTTGTTAGAAGTGTGGGATAAAAATATTTTGAGTAAATAAATCTGCTACAGTGCAACCCTCCTGAGATTTAAGGATAGAGCAACAGGAAATTGTTCATCGGTTTAGGACTATTCCAGTTTCAGAACTGGGAAACCAAGTCTCATGCCTATCTCCTCATTATTCCACTTTTTCTCTTCAATACTCTTATAATGGCTGGACTCTATTTAAAGAAATATCCTGCTAATGCCCATCTACCTATATTTCCATGACTGATTTATTTTTGTATTTAGTCTCACTTATTGCCTGCGTTTCTCCCAATGAAGAGGACTCCAGGTGGCTCACAATGTTAAAACAAGTAAAATTAAAAACAATAAATTATACAATTAAAAAGCAGTTAAACTATAATAATAATAATTTAAAATACATTAACTGGTTTTTTTTTTTTTTAAAAAAAACACATTTAAACCTTTGAAAACAATTAGTCAATCTGAGCTTCCCATCTGAGGTTTTACGGAGACTAATAGACATTTCTCCAGTTACTTGTATCATGCATTCTGAAGGCAATGCAATGAAGCAGTTCTAGAATTCCTTTGCTTTGTTGGAGGACATGTAGTTATTTGCACACAGCCATTGCACACTCACTCACTCCCTTCTTTATGTTAAGAAGAGCAATAAAATTAAATACTGTGGGAACAAATTTGAGTTATCCTAACCTAAAGTGTGAAGCTCCACCTCTTGGCAGATCTAGGAAGTGCAGTGTAAAGATAGTTCAGCATGATGAGAATAATCCTCTGTATCAGTGGTCCCCAACGTTGGACCTCCAGATGTTCTTGGACTACAACTCCCAGAAATCCTGGCCAGCAGAGGTGGTGGTGAAGGCTTCTGGGAGTTGTAGTCCAGGAACATTTGGAGGCCGAAGGTTGGGGACCACTGCTCTGTATAACACAAAAATAAGAGGAATCTTTTTACCTGAGGTTGTCCATAGGAGCAATAGTAAATATCAGATACTTTTCTAAACTAGAAATTGTAGAAATGTCTGTATAGCAAAAACATAGGAATAGATAGTTTATCCAGAGCCACTGAAATGATCACTATTTCTAAAGCAAAACCAGTAGATGAATAGTTATTGTGGACTGGTGTATGATTTTATAATGCAACTAAAGCATTATTACATTTTCTGTTTGGGGACTATTTTGTGTAAGAATAACTTAGATTTTCTGTGGCTTACAGTTTCTTGTACATGTAGGTCATCAATGAATAACATTTGGATATGTTATTCCTTGAAAATAAACACCCTTAAAATGGAAAAACAAAAGAAAACCCAAAGCGAAGTGCTAACTGATACTAAAGAATCAGGGCACTGAGAATCCTATTGTGGTAGTGTAATTAGATGCAAAGCTTGGAAATGTTAATTTCCATGGTCAGTGGCTGAGGGACTTAGGAAGCAGTAGTTTTAAAAATTGATATTTTTCATGCACTGGAGAATGGAGGTAATGTCTCCATCTCTCTGTATGTACATGTTCTAAGACAGAATCCAGCTGGTAATTTACAGTTGTGTAAGTTAAATCACATAACATGTGGTGTCCAATTGCTGTTAATTAACAAGGTGCTGGTTGCATTCCTGGGCATGCGCCCAGTAGCTTGATCAGGTGCACACCTGTGAATGCAGACAACAATCTTGTTAATTAGGGGCAAGTTGCTGCCTCAAGTTACACAGCTCCAAGCATAATTTATCAACCAGATTCTGTCTAGCATGTGAGAGATACAATGGCTTTATAGTTTGTAATTAGAACTTAAAGAATATTTGGCCACTGTCATCACAGCATTAGACTGTGAAGCAATTCAAACGTACTGGGAGAATACTAGGTACCATACTGTCTTTTCTTCCACTGTGTGACTTCAGGGTGCACATTGAGACATGGCTTAGAAACTGGTAGTGCCCCTTTCCAGATGTTGTTAAAGTCCAACTCACATCATGACTAGCCAGTCTGATCAGTGGTAGGTCATGACAGGATTCTGCCGTATCTAGAGGACTCCAAATTCCTCTCCCTTGCACTAAGGTGGGGGCATGTCTGTTCCTTAAGAAGCTTATACTTCACTTTAGCATGGTTATGTTTTGCAATTTTGCTGCTTTTCCTGCTTCTCCAAATGATTTGAGATACAGAAATGAACTAAATCGTGTTTGTGAGGTTGACTATAGAAAAAGTATGGTTCGAGGGAATGATCTTGCATCAACACTGAATTGGCACGAGGAGGTAGCTGATCCCAATTTGTTGCTCCCCAGGTGGTGTTCTACACATTTGCAATAATTGGTATGGAGCTGTTTCGGGGCACCATTGCTCCCATGGGCGACATTGGGTAAGACAGCTGTTAAATATAGCATGGTCATTCTAACTTGGGCTTCAAAGATGGGTAGACACTGTGATTGTCCTGTGTTCTATACCATGCTTTGTAGAGGACTATTGATTAGTAAGAATGCTATATATAGTTTTACACCTCTTGTTGTAACACCAGCCTGCTGTTCTCTGTTTTTGTATGTGTTCATCCTACGTCCTGTGCAGAGATGAGAAATGTCATTTTTCTGGGCTAGCTCTCCCAGAATCCTCCAGCTGGCATGGTCAGTGACTGTAATCTGGTTGAGATTCCCCACACATTCCCCATCCACTTACACGTGATTGATTTTGTGGCTTGTGGCTCCTGATCTGTCCATTTCTATGCCTTGATGATGGGAGCTGCCTCTTTTCTCCTTGCTTGTCAACATGTCTTGTCATTGCTGTCCATCTTTGCATCTTTCCAGCTTCTCTTATTGGAGGGGGAGAGATGGTGGACCACATTGACAACTGGTGATGGGAGGGCAGGAGGATGCAAGAATAACTTTCTTTGCTGCTTGTGCTAGGATTGTGTAATAGAGAGCAGGAGGAAACTGTTGGGGAAGGTCCTCCGTTCAAAAATTCAGGAGGGTTCAAAGACTAAGAATTGATCTTTTATCTGATATCTCCAAAAACATGATGTGATATAGTTCATCCTCCATCCTTTTCCTGAGCCGAGGAAGGACGATCTTTGATTTGGTGGCTGAAATCCTGTTGTTCCATTAGGCAAACAGCCTAACATTTGGAAATGAATTGTCGTAAGTTAAGAAATCTCCACAGACATTATCTATTGCATACTGAGTTGCACACTTTGACATGTGACAGATAAGGACTATGGAGATTTCTTAACTTATAGTAATTTGCTTCCAAAAGTCATGCTACAGTATTTGCATAACTGCACATAACTAGACAACAAGATTTCAACCGTTGTGTTTGTTCCTAGAGCTTTGTTTTATTGTTGGTCATTGGAAAGTCATCACAAACTTAATTTGCTAGTCTAATTTCTGAGGAAAACCCCATGTGGGAGAGAAGATGGGTTAATCATGGGGAATGTATATATTCATCTTGATGCCTACTTTGACCCTGTCCAATTCTGTAGTGAGTTAGATTTTATGGTAGCTTGTTGCATGGTCAGTAAAAAGACTGAGTTCATGCATTGGCATCATGGCTGCACCATGGTCAATAAAAAGCATGTGGGGTAAACATAGGCATTCTTTTCTTAATGGCTGAGTTTTACCAGAAGAACACACTGGAGTCTGGGTCTGAAATGGTTTCTGGCTAAAATTTAAGTCCTTTATAATGCATAGCAACATTCAGCTTCAAAATGCCAGATGCAGAGGAGGGTTATCAGGAGACAGGTATCTAGTTGTCCCGTGTGCTCCCAGAGGCATCTGGTGAGGCCACTGAAAGATACAGGAAGCTGGACTAGATGGGCCCTTGGCCTGATCCAGCAGGGCTCTTCTTATGTACTTTAAAACTGTTGGTTCTTGCCATAATCTTAAATAACCAGATAATTTTTTGCTCTTCCGCACAGTATCCCTTTAACTTGGAGCCTTCTTCTTGCCTATTATCTCTTACTTATTCTCTCTTTCGAGCATATGGCAGAGAAGATTTCTTTAGACTTCAAAGCTATTGTGATTTTCCCCTCTGTATTTGAAAATATCTTAAATAGAGCCTATGCCAAATGTACAGTTCCAGTACACCACACAGTCCAGCCTCACATGTTATGTTGAAACACATCTTTCTCTTTATAGTGTGGCGAATATGACAAAGAGTAATGTCACCTTCCTGTGTGGCACGTATGAACAACTGGAGTATTGGCCAAACAACTTCGACGACTTTGCTGTGAGTGTGTCCCTTTGGGATGCTTGTAGTTCCATCGTTTACCCCAGCCCTTTCCATGTCTCACCATTTTTTCTAAATATTTCAGATATAAAATCCTCTCCACTACAACTATTTTTCTTGCTTATCTGTCAGGCAGCACTGGTGACTCTGTGGGATGTGATGGTTGTGAACAACTGGCAGGTCTTCTTGGAAGCGTATTCCAGATATTCATCTTCGTAAGTAGTCAGCTGAAGCTGTGCATTTGGCAGGGATTCAGTCATCCCCCTTGAGCCAAGAATTCTTGAATTTTATCAGAGTTGGTCCAGAATCCAAAGAAAAGATTAGCAAGTTTGTCTGCTTCTACAGTATTCTTTGGTATGTTCATCCATATAGTTCTGGCTGGTTTGGGGACAATAAACCATCAGTGGCTTAGGTGTCTAGTTATGGAGCCTGGAGACTGGGAGTTTAATTTCCCACTGCGACTCCTTGGCAGGAGCTCGACTAATGATCCATAGGGCCCCTTCCAGCTCTGCAGTTTTAAGATGATGATGATAATTTGGATACAGACATCACAGGCCATTCCTTCCTGTTTGTTTAGTGTCATCCACTTGGTCAGAGGGAAGGCTGGAAGGCTAAAGCATAAACAACATGTGCGTGAACACACTGCTGATTCATTGTTAGCTATGAGAAATGGGAGAATCTGGGTTTATTGTATTCTTATATGGCCAGTGAGGGAGGGGAAAGAGGAAGAAAGACAAAGTTGAGTATAACAATTAAGATGCTAAAAACTGCAATTTATTAGGATGGAATGCAAGATCTATTGTGCAGGTTGAGCTACATTAATATTTGCCAAATCCAGGCTGCACCCAGGGCTTTTGGGATAAACTAGGTTTTTTGCCCATGTTTTTCTCCTAACACCTTTCCCCCTCTTTTCTAGGTGGTCAAAACTGTACTTTGTCACCTGGTGGCTGATTTCCTCTGTCATCTGGGTCAACTTATTCATTGCCTTACTTCTGGAGGTAATGCTTGGCTTTCCATCCAAAGCCACAGACTTCGCTAACATAGGAAAGACTAATACTAAAAGACAGATACATCCTCTAGCCGCCTAGAGTGGTCGAATAAGACCAGATAGGCGGGATAGAAATCAAATAAATAAATAAATAAATAAATAAATATTTTTACTGTTTTTACCTTTTAAAAAAACCCTGGGAGTCTTTGGTTTCTTTTTGGAGAAGCAGGCTTAGTAAAACTTAAGGTTACTAAGTTTGCTGAAAAATGTTGAAATCAAGGAAGCAGTTGTACCCGTGTCCTGTTGGCAGACTACCAATCTGATGGGTCACAGTGTGAACAGAACATTCAGTGAGACAGGCCTTTGGGACTGATCCACCAAGGTTCTTTAAATGTTTTTAATAGTGCAGCAGGGACAGCCTGCGGAGGTGTAAGATTTGCCTGCACACTTTCACAGACTGGAGGTTTCAATCTCCTCATCAAAAAACATGCATCTGTTTCACACTGTGGGTGCTACTGACAATTCTGAAGGATTGGAATTGAGCAGGAGGTTGGGCTTGATGTCCTTACAGGCCACTCCCAACACCACTATTCTATGATTTTGTGATCAGAACACAGGAAGGCAGCAGTGGCTATTTTTTATGATCATTCCTCAACTGCACAAGGACTGTATTTCCAGAAAACAACATATTCATGTATCTCAACATTAGATATGTGACTGCTGATGATGTTGCCTGGGTTACTGTCTGTCAAGAGACTGAGTGGTTGGTTCACAGGTGATTTCTTGTGAGCATAGAAGGTAAGTCATGGAAATTCTTGCAGCAGCTCCTAAAAGATGATGTATCCTTATCATTCCCACTATGGCCCTCTTTTAGAGCAGGCTGCTTGGACTTCCATAGGTTGCCTTTCTGATGGCATGCCAGTCACCTGAGCAAGCTGCCCACCTGTACAGTCTTTTTATTTTCAGTAGGTGCAAATGAATATTGCAGAAAGATAATTAACACTACCAAAATTGCTATTCTTCTTCTCTTTTATTTGATTTACAGAATTTTATTCACAAATGGGATCGTCGCTGCCATCGGCCATCTCTCTCAGAAGTTGAATACCAAATGACAATGGAACTCATGTTCAGGTACATGGAAGAGAGAGCATGGAAGGGGTGTGTTACTTCATCTTTTCCATGAAGAGCAGAAAGGCATTGTGAGCACACTTGAGTGTCCTCTGGGCAATAGTGTGCAGTCAGCAAATCCTTCACTTCAAAAGCATTTCACTAGAACTCTGAGCCCCTGCACAACACTGAAGTCAAGGAAAAGTTTCTGCACAAATCTGAAACTGACCACTTCTGGTCAAAAATAGTCTGGAAAATCAGAACATCCCAAAGGAAATAATATTAAATACATTGAATATAAAATACCAGGTTGCACAGTAACTAATTGTTTCTTCCTTGATTGAACTTAATGTGATAGCATCACATTAAACCACCTGGAATGATGTGGGAGATAGACCCACAATATTGTGTAGATGAAATATACAGTTTGGAAGCCAGTGAATGCTTGTGCCACTAATAAGAGGTTTCCATTGCAAATGATTTGAGTGGGGATAATCATGTTAGCCCATTGCAGCAGAGATTTGTTAATGCTAAATGTTGTTTCTGGAATACATGAACTAGATCTATATTTAGACATGAGAGTATCTTTCTTATATTAGAATCATTTAGCCAGCATGACTCATGGCTACACTGGCTTGGCGATTCTGAGAGACATTGTCCAAAAAATAACTTCCTGAAGTTCTGGTATACAGATATCTGCTTCTTCCATTTCTAATTATTCCGTTTCTCTCTTTTGTAGGGATGTTTTGGAAGAACCTACAGAGGAAGAGCTGATTGCTGAACTCCATCACCATCCACACATGCATCTTTGTAGATGACACATGGGTGGTGAAACAGTTCGTCCTCATCGTACCTGCATGCAGGTTTTATAGTTGGAAGAAAAATATTAGGAATCTTTGATTTTACATTTGAATGTCCCTAATGTATAAGGTCTCAAAAGACTGTTATCTGAAAAACATTTTTTAAACTATAATTTTATTTTATTTTAAGTTGCCTTTTATGGGACTGCTGAACGGCCTCTTTAAAAACCTGGCGGGTTTATGTGAAAAAGCAACGAGGTACCTTTAAGAAAGGGAAATTAATGTTGCACTTTACAATGAACACTATGGAAGATGTACCTCCACCGCATTGGCTTGCTGCTAGCATTAAAAACAAAACACAAACTCTGTAAATAGATGCACTTCCCTCCTTCCTTCCTTTGTTCCTTCCTTCCTTCCCCTTTTTTTGATGTACTAAGGACAGTGCCTTAATATTACAAAATTGTTCTGGAAAATTACTAAATTTGGGAATTGAGATGGGGCAATTAAAATGGTAATTCAGTGGCAATCTCATATGTCCTGAAGTAGCCGATCAATGATAAGATGAAGAATAGTACAGTGGCATTGATAACATTGTTCAGAATGTTAATAGCATTTGCATTCAGTGGGTCCTCACATCAACTATGCATTCTACTAAAGTTGTAGTGCAGGGGACGCAATCCAAATGGTGATTTTAGTGGGGGTGGGGTGAGGTGGGGTGGGAGCTTTCTCCCTTTCTCCCCTTTGCCCATAATGTCTCTCGTTGGAAAGTGATATGTGAACTCAAATTGATCCCTTTTTGACATAATAGATTATAACTGTAGGACACTGACTAATGTGAGTACCACATCAGAAGGCTAAAGCCCCCACATCCCTGAATCCCTAGTGTTTATGTTGGAACAAGGACAGGCTAAGTGTGTCCCTCCTGTTACTCTAGAACAGCAACTCCCACCCTGGCGAACATGGACAATGGTGGATCCTGGGAGGCTGAGTCCAACGACACCTGGATGCCTGCAGTTTGCCCAACCCTGAATTAGAATTAAAATGTGTAAAATAAAAAATACAGGTGCCTTTGTAGTAGGATATGCTTTTGCCCTGTCCTTGAGGCCACTGTAAAGGAAGTGGTTTAGGAATAGCAGACCTGCTGCATCTTCTCCTTTCATTTAGACAAATGTTCCTACTTCTTGCCCAGCAGCTGGGTTTGATTGATGGTGCCTCCTCTTCCGTATCTCACAATATTCATATATGTCTTAATGCAGTCCAGGCGATAAGGTCCAGAAAAGCTGGCTTCCATTCACAAATGCTACTGCTGGTTTGAGACCCATGTTTGTAAACTGTGTTTATGCCTCCCGGGAACATTTATCCTGTGTTGCAGCACTTCTGCCTTTCTGTAAAAGGAGAAAATATGGCTCTGATTACCTGCTTTTAGGCCCCTGCTTTGCAGAGCATGCATGACTCTACGTGGGTCACGGCCATTATGGTTTCTGTAGAGCAAACAGGAAATAAGAAGGAGTACCTTGTTGCTCTTAATGAGTTTTTTTCTTCTCGGCTGTCCATATGAACTTTACAAAAATTATGACATTATGCCTTCAATGGCCAAAACATTGTATGTTGCTTTCATGTTCTGATTCTGTCTTATGGTATCTCTACAAGATTAAGGAATGTAAGTCCTTGAAAATGTCTAAAACTGTAATTGTGATTAGTGACCCTGCAGGGCTTCACTTGTCACCCTCTTGCCAATCTAGAGGCCAAAGACAGAGAAAACAAAACACATAGACGACAGGAGATGCTGGCCTGCCACACAATAGCCTGTCTTCCTCTACACAGTCCACAGGGTCACACATTTATCAGAAGAATGAAAATGAGCTGGTGTTGTGTGTGACCGGGAGGACAAATTCTGGGTTGAATAATGTTATTGGATCCACAAAACCTTACAGACAAGACAAGCCTTCAAGTCCTTTGGGATTATATGGTGAAAAGATTTGGATTGTCCTCTTCATGTTATACCATCAGAGCCTACTTTGTTGATACATTTTCAGTGATCCAATAAAAATATTAGCACCAAATTTTGTTTTGACTCAAGGATCACATGGCTACTTTCCCCTTTTTGATTTTTGGGAGAAATTAGATTACTCCTATGTTGGCATCAGTAAATATGTTTGGTGCAGCCTACATTGTTTTATAACATGATGGAATCCTTCCTCGCCTGTATCACTGTAGGGTGACACTTTGGAATGCTCTCACCCACTCCCTAATTCCTGAACATAACAAGCTAGCATACAATGGATAATGTATCCACTCTAGCCTTCTCTCTGACATGCTAATTGTGTGTACCTGATTCTTAATTTATAAAAAGCCTACAGCAAGGTTGGCATTATCTTCTATATGTACACCTCTATAATGGACAGGAAATTGGCCACAGTGTTTCTTAGTTTAATTTGATTCTGAATACTTTTGGGTTGTCAGAAATGACTGTTATGAACTTGATTCTTTACTTGAATCTTTCACCCTCGTTTAAGTAAAATTAAGTAAAATTAGCCTGGGGCTCCAAAATATTTCTCCAATGTTCTCTAAAACATATGTGACTTTTATTTATTTTATTATATTTTTGCAGTGCTGCCATTTGGCCTTTACAGTGCGCCCAGTTTACCAGTGCAATATAATTCCATTTCCTCGTGCTCTGGGATCTTTTTATAGCAAAACCACTAAAACAGTACAGTATACATTTTATTACTATTTCTTTGCCTTAAATTGAATGTGTTCCATAAAATGTACTGTAAATGTATCCGTACAAGCCATTTGTATGTAATCACTGTTGCTACAGTAAAATATTTTTGAGACAGCTGGAGTCTTCTTATTTATCTTGTGTGTGTCTTTGTTTACAACCAGGGACATCTTCTGTGGTTAACCCAATATTCAGATGATGTACTAGAGTTTGGAGAGGCAGTGAGGTGTAGGGATTAGTGTGTTGGCACTTGAGAAATCCAAATTCAAGTGCCCATGAGCCAGAAAACATACGGGGCACCTCGGGCAAGTCACTGTCTTTCAGCCTGATCTACCACATTGGATGGACTCTCACTGTGAATTGGCCTTGATAAGCAAAGCGTGCTGAAGTTTGGTGCTTCCTCCCTCCCCCCCCCAGTGCAGTCTACAGGATCTTTGTGCAACAAAATCAAATGACTGAAAATGGATGTTTGAAGCTCTGGAGAGGTAATTGTAAATGTTACACAATATATATAGAAAGCAAAATATTATATATCTCCCCTCCACCACTTTGGTTTATTCAGTGCATCCACAATGTAATCTGCAAAACTGTTTGATCCCGATGGGCTTTCTAGATAGCCCTCTTTCAGGGGAGCTTGGTTTCAAGAAAATAATTTTCTTTTAGTGTGCAGTCTGTAATATGCATGTGGGTGTTACAGATTACAGGTATACTTAATATTTATTACTTTGGAAACTAGCTAGCTGGATAGTTCAGTGAGTTACATCTATCAGCGAAGCCAGAGGATGAGAGTTCAGTTCCCTATTATGCCTTCATTGAGAAGGGCCGGCTTCTGTGGCCATTCATACTTGTTGAAAAACAGCCCTGACAATTGCTTTGTGTTTGGGTAATAAGTGCTTAACGGATGAAAAAAGGAGTCAACTTCTGGGACTTCTCCTTGTGTGGTGTCATTTTGTGAATGGAAGTGAGCATCTCCTGTAGACCATCTTGACGGCTTCCATTGTGTTGTCAGCATTTGGTCTGCTCTTTGCTGTGTAAAGCTTGGCATTCTTTTTTCCTGCTGGCAACACAGGGACAATATTTTCAGCAATACAGTGGTGCCTCGCAAGACGAATGCCTCACAGGACAAAAAAAAACGCAAGATGAATAGTTTTTTCGATCACTACGGTGCCTCGCAAGACGGCTTCTTCTATGGATGTGCTTCGCAAGACAATTTCTCCCCCAAGACCAATGCCTCGCAAGACAAAAATTTCATTCGTCTTGCGAGGTTCCCATAGGAATGCATTGCTGCTTTTTGCAAGACAATTTTTTTTCTGCAAGACAGCAGTTCTCGTGGAACAAATTACATTCGTCTTGCGAGGCACTGCTGTATTGGGCCAGTTCCTGGCTTCGTGAATTGTGGGTACAGACGCACAATATTCCATATTCATAAACGAGGTTTTTGAAGAACTGAATACAACATACCAGTGTGCCCTCTTGTGGTCTTTGTTCCCCCCTCTTGTATGTTGTATTTAGAGTTCCCTTGTATCCATGGTTTCAGGTATCCATGGTAGATCACGGAACCATCCATTAAAAGTGCTGGTCTTCATCTTGCAAGTCCTTAATGGGTGGACCAGAGTACCCCTCGTACTTTGTGCCTGTGTCCACACAAGATGTTCTGATCACTAAACAAAAGCCCTGCTCGGATGAGGCTGCCACACTCCAATAAGATGGGTGGTGAGCAGGGGCAGGACCTTTCCCTTTTTAGGATAATGGCTCTCACCCTTTTATCTTCTTTAGACTTTAGTTCCCACAATGTTTGGCTGGGGCATCTGGTCGTCAAAATCTGAAACATTGGAGTAGCAGAGATTGAGAAACATTGCATTAGGGCCTCTCTGCTTTCCTACTCAGAAGCAAGTCTTTTATTTTGGGGAGAGTGTGTGTCAGGGTGCAGCCCCCAAATAGTTGATACATGTTTGTTTTGTTTTTCAGGCCTAGATCCAAACAGTAGATATATTAAAGCAAAAAGAATTATGTTTAGTGGCTGAGTCAATGGTCCACTCTAGTTGGAATTTGCAGCTATGTTTAGACCAATTGTTCTTTCAGTTGCTCTCATTTTATTGTGACATATATTTGGGCAAGTTGCATGGTCCCAGAGCACCACGAGAGGGAGCATCCCAATCCCAAAGAAAGGCAGTGCCAAAGAATGCTCCAACTACCGTACGATTGCACTCATTTCACACGCTAGCAAGGTTATGCTCAAAATCCTCCAAAGTAGGCTTCAGCAGTATGTGGACCGAGAATTGCCAGAAGTATAAGCTGGATTTCAAAGGGGCAGAGGAACTCGAGACCAAATTTCTAGCATGCGCTGGATTATGGAAAAAGCCAGAGAGTTCCAGAAAAACATCTACTTCTGCTTCATTGACTATGCAAAAGCTTTTGACTGTGTGGACCACAACAAACTATGGCAAGTCCTTAAAGAAATGGGAGTGCCTGACCACCTTATCTACCTCCTGAGAAACCTATATGTAGGACAGGAAGCAACAGTTAGAACTGGATATGGAACAAGTGATTGGTTCAAAATTGATAAAGGAGCACGACAAGGCAGTATATTGTCCCCGTGCTTATTTAACTTATATGCAGAATACATCATGCAAAAGGCTGGACTGGAGGAATCCCAAACCGTAATTAAGATTCCCGGAAGAAATATCAACAACCTCCGATATGCAGATGATATCACTCTGATGGCAGAAAGTGAGGATGAATTAAAGAACCTCTTAATGAGGGTGAAAGAGGAGAGCGCAACAAATGGTTTGAAGCGCAAGATTTAAAAAAAACTAAGATCATGGCCACTGGTCCCATCACCTGCTGGCAGATAGAAGGGGAATATATGGAGGCAGTGACAGATTTTACTTTCTTGGGTTCCATGATCACTGGATGACAGCAGCCATGAAATTAAAAGATGCCTGCTTCCTGGAAGGAAAGCGATGACAAACCTAGACAGCATCTTAAAAAGCAGAGACATCACCTTGCTGACTGTGGAGGACAGCCCACACGTCACTCCTGACAGTCATTTTAGAGCTCTAGTGCAGGAGTCTATGACAGGAGAGGAGGGGCGGAGTCAAGAGAACTGGGTGAGACAGAGGGTCAGTTAGAGAGAAAGGATTGTGAAGTGTTTAGACAAGCTATTGGAAAGTTGCTGTGTTAGAGAATATAAAAGAGTTAAAAGTAATAAGAAATACATATACCACCTAGAGTGGTCGCAATTGACCAGATAGGCGGGGTATGTATGTATGTATGTATGTATGTATGTATGTATGTATGTATGTATGTATGTATGTATAAATAAATAAATAAATAAATAAATAAATAAATAAATAAATAAATAAATAGACAGTCAGAATATATTGAGATCTTGATTTAAGTGAATGAATACAAGCAAGCGTATATGTAATCAAATGCATGTTTATTGAGTGAATAATAAAAGAACATCAATGAGTTTACTACTGTGATTTTCCTACCAAACCATAAATAAACCTTGTTACATTTGGCAACAATAATTGGTACAGTTAGGGTAATATTTGTTGTTTTTATTTAAGTATCTGGAAGCCGCCTAGAGTGGTCCCTGGACCAGATGGGTGGGGTATAAATGAATGAATGAATGAATGAATGAATGAATGAATGAATGAATGAATAAATAAATAAATAAATAAATAAATAAATAAATAATATCCTCTAGTGGCAGCGAAACAGGGTGGAAAGAGTAAGCCGCGTCTGAAGGTGAACCTGTGTGAGTGGGAAAACATACAGGGGACACCGGGGGTGTGCGACACTGACAAAGGTCCGCATAGTCAAAGCTATGGTTTTTCCAGTAGCAATGTATGGAAGTGAAAGCTGGATCGTAAAGAAGGCTGGCCAGTGAAAAATTTATGCTTTTGAGTTGTGGTGCTGGAGGAGACTCTTGAGAGTCCCCTGGACTGCAAGGAGAACAAACCTATCCGTTCTGAAGGAAATCCATCCTGAGTGCTCACTGGAAGGACAGATCCTGAAGCTGAGGCTCCAATACTATGGCCATCTCATGAGAAGAGAAGACTCCCTGGAAAAGACCCTGATGCTGGGAAAGTGTGAAGGCAAGAGGCGACGGGGACGACAGAGGACGAGATGGCTGGACAGTGTCATCAAAGCAACCAACATGAATTTGATCCAACTCCAGGAGGCAGTGGAGGACAGGAGGGCCTGGCGTGCTCTGGTCCATGGGGTCATGAAGAGTCAGACACGACTTAACAACTAAACAACAACAACAACAAAGGCTGTCATTTTAGAAGCAAAACAAATAAAAAGGTTGCAATGGTTACTTGGCAATCATATTGGAAACAGTATATTTTCCTACAAATTCCATGATCAACTTTTAATGTAAAAGCAGCCTTTTAAGCTGCAATTTCTTTGTTTTGCTCCTAAGATACATGCTCAAGTGAAAGAGTCTATTGTACCACAGCTGGTAGAAAACAAGGATTTAATATACCAAGCATGACCAGATAACAAAAGCTAAGATATACAAATTCTTTTGGTAAGAGACCAGTCTGCACAGCAGAAAGATTAAATGAAAAGGGGAAGCGATGTTGTTGCAGCCTCTAAAATAGGCGTGATGAGTTGACATCCTAGTAGAGATGCCTTCAGTTTAGTGAATGTGTGAAATCAGTCGTTGGTCAGCCTGCAAGCTCTCCTCTGATCCTAAAATGTACTTGAGAGCTGCAGTGCAGGATTGGGTTCTGGCAGCTAGAGTTGCATTTCTATCTAGCAGACGAGTGCGGTTTTGTTCCATGGCGAATTGTGATGCAAATCTGTAACCCAATAGTGTTGAACTGCTATTGGTTTTGGGTCATGTCAATATGGTGGTAGCATTGTACAATAAAGATCGTACTGAAATGAGTAGGAGATCCTGTCTAACCTGTATTATTTTACTCAGTTACATCTCCCTTTCTGCATTTTGGGTTGAACTGGTTCCAGCCCTAATGTGCTGCTGAGCTGCTGCCGGTGTGCTTTTTATTAAGCAATGGTCTTAGAAAGTAAAACCTGAGTCTTTAATGTGGCCTCTTCTACCTGTTTTAATACTGGTGAGAATAATCTTATATTTCACCAAAACTATGTGTATTTAGTTTCTGGCTTCCTGGATAATTGAGGGTTCCTAATAAAAAGACTCAAACAATCCTTGCTATAGAAAGACGGCTCTATAGACCTTCCTCTGTTTGGAATTAAAGGTGAAGGTGTTAAACCCAGACAATACAACTCAGATCAAAGTAGCCAGCAGAAGGGGGCTCCAAGAAGAGCAGATTGTCCCATTGCATCACAGAAGGTGCCACCTCTCTTTTTCCGTAATTGGGTTTCACGAAAGGAACAAAGCAATTCTTTCCCAATGTAATTCAACCAGGCTCCTGGCTGGATCGACAACAAAAGCACCTGCTTTGTTTGTTTTTCAGTTTGGGCAACAGACCCTCCAAGCCTGGTGGGGGTTAGTTAATCCATAACGCTAGCTTGTGGAGGGGGCAGGAGCAGCAACACCTGTTGGCCAAGTGATCCGTTAACCTCATGAACATCCTATTATTAGGAAAGGTTTGGTTTCTGTAGGTTTGCTGTGAGGAACACTTGTTCTTCCAAGAAAGATGAATCATAGCATGAAGTCAGATGTGTCCCAAATGCCTTTTCATCAGACCTTAATTATACCCTAAAAAGTGTATGCATGTATCAAGTAGGCATTAACTATGCCATTTTCCAATATTTCTCTGATTTTCTTCTGAACCTAGTTAATGAACCAAAGCCTGTCATACGATCAGAACCTAAGCATAAGGAGATGCATATAACCATAAAGATGAAAAAACATGGGACACATTGAGAATCATGGTCCAAGGTTTTCAGTCAAAATTTGTTTTTCTATAAGACTTGTCCAAGTCCAATATTACAAGTTTGATTGGGATCAGATATAGAATACTTGGACACTTCTTATAAGGAAGTCAGACCAGTGTCTGGTAAATGGATAAATGTAAATGGAATGCCACGCGTTATTTTACTGCATGGCAGTAGGGTGCCAGTGTGTCCTCTTACAGACAGCAGGGCTGGTCCTCATATTTGAAGGGCTGTTCAGCCAAGTCAGATAGCAGGATGAAGAACCATCAGCCCAAGAGCATGGTGTGGAAATTGCCATCCACAATGATCAGCCAAACCAAAATACTTTTGTTCCTGTTACCCATAGCTGTCTGGAGTTAACCCCTTCTTGATATCCCAAGCATTCATAGTTAATACAAACAATACTATCCTACTCAACTTATCTTGGTGGTGGCTGCTTTCTGAGAAAGACACCACTCTATCCAATAGTCCTTTTCTGTGAGCCAGATTTGATCAATTGTGTACAAAACAAACATTACTTTGGGGGAAAAATATTTCTTGAAGTTTACCCGGTTCTCTAGTGCCACTACAGAATTATCATAAAATGTGGAAATGAGCAAAAAATTTAGCTTCCAGAGAAACAAAATTTGTGCTGAAAATAATAATCAGGTAGTAGACCTTATATCTGTTGAAGACATATTTGAAAATTTGAGTAATGATCACAAGCCATGTAACCATCTTTTCTGTAATTGTTTTTTCAACCGAAGACACTCTCTTCCTATGTTTCCCACAATGTTTGGTAGATATATTGATTTGCCACAAAAATCTTGAGGCACCTTACGGTTTAACAAATTTATCTAGCAATCATTGGCAGGATTGATATTAGAGTCAGATAGAGTAGGGCAGTTATTTAAGGCAGTCCATACTGAAGATAGCCATGGTAGTCCTGTGCCCCAAATGTTCCTCCTAAACCTCCTGCACATTGTTCTTCCCTAGAGGATAGAATTGTGTGTGACACAAAGCCCATTCTGTAAGCTGTAAACAAACCTTCTGACATCAGGTAGGTTTGGTTTTACCATCAGTACTGATAAAAGATTCAGCTCTCAGACAAGACAGCAAAATGGAAAGGGACATCATCTTGTTATTTTAACTTGACCCTATGTGACGCATTCAGAAATATGTCAGGACTTGCAGTTTAAGAAGCACTGCTGTATGCCATAAATTAGCTGCTGTCACTGCTCTTGTGTTATCATATATTTCATTCAATAGGTGTTACTAGACTTAGATATACCTGGGTAGAGGCAGAAGTTCTTTCATGAAGGGAAATAAAATTCTAGTCTAGCTTCCTGAATGGTGTGTTCTCTGTGTCAGTGGTTCTTAGCCTTTGGTTCTCCTGATATTGGATACTTTTTAAGGCTGTATTTTATTGTGCATTTAAGCATTTTTGTGAGCCACCTTGGATTTTGCAAGGTAGAAACAAGAATAAAAATGAAATGAATTAAAAATTAAATGAAAGATTAAATGAATTAAAAATTAAATGAAAAACAATTGAACAAACTAATGAACAGAAAATAAATAGCTCCAATAAAAGTGAGGTTGGTTAGGAAAAAAAAAACCTGAAGAAAGGGGAAAATTCCAATATGCTTTTAAAAGGAGGACTTAGGAATGTGCAGGACTTTTTGAACTGTACAAATATTCTTTCGAAACTGTGTATTTTGTGCAAGAAAAAGTCCTGTTTCAGCAAACAGGCATAGATTAATGTGTGGCCTCCTGTGGAAGCAATCAATTATCTTTAAAATTAATTAATTAAGGCATATGTGGGAATACCCCTGTGAATGTCCATGCTGCAAATGGTGTCGCAAGTACATTTCTGTGTGGGACTACTGTGAAAATTAGAATGCCCTCTTGTGTTCACCATCATTCAGAGCATCCCAGAAGCACACTCCTTTTTTCATCAGTAAACCACTTCTCATCCAAACACAAAGCAATTGAGAGGGATGTTTGTCAACAAGTGTGAATGATAGATAGCGAGCAGAGGAGGGTATCCAGTGTAGACCATCTTGACTGCTGCCATTGGTGTTGTCAACATTCAGGGCTGTCCTCTGCTATGTAAAGCTTGGTGTCTTTTTTTCTGCTGGCAATGCAGGCATGATATTAGGTAGCAATACTACGCCATTTCCTGTCTTTTTGAATTGTGCATACAGAAGCACAATATTCCACATTCATAAATTGGAAGTTTTTTTGAGGAATTGAATTTCTTGGCTTTTAACATGGAAGTTTACATATACTATCACTACACACACATTCCAACAGAAACTTTCCTTATGTAGAACTGCCCAGTGCTAGAGGATCCCAGAAGATGAGCACACGATCTGTACTATGGCTGCTGGGGGAGAGCAGAAGCAAAGACAGCTGGGATTTGGCTGTAATCTCTCTGTGCCAAAATATTTTGAAGGGCTGTTTTTGAACTTAATGAAATGATGAGGCAAAGGAGTGAGTAAATGCAACACCCCCAATGGAGAAACACATACATTGTGCCTCGCTTAACGACAATAATCTGTTCCAGGAAAATCACCATTAAGCGAAAACATCGTAAACCGAAAATAAAAACCCCTTTGAAATGCATTGGAACCCGTTCAGTGCATTCCAATGGGGTAAAAACTCACCGTCCAGCGAAGATCCTCCATATGGCGGCCATTTTCGCAGCCTGTATAGTGAGGAATCCGTCCCTAGAAAACAGCGGGGGCCATTTTGAAAGCCGGCGGCCATTTTGAAGCAGCCAATCAGCTGTTAAAAAACATCGTTTTGCGAAGAATCGGTTCCCGAAGCAGGGAACCGATCATTGCAAAGCGAAATTCCCCCATTTAGACCATCATTTTGCGATCGCAAAAAGATTGTTGTAAAGCGGATTCGTAGTAATGCGGGGCAATTGTTAAGTGAGGCACCACTGTATACCCTTTGGCCTCTCGGACGAACTAATGTTGCCATGCCGACTCCACAGAACTCAGGCCAGAAAGCTATGTTCCAATTTCCAAACCCTTTCCTTGGGGTAGGCAACCTGTGGAAGAAGAGGTATATCGGACAAAAAACTAGTCTGCAAACATATTGAATGCATGTTTTCCAAAAGATGTCTCCTCACTGGGGAGCTTGTCAATGGGAACCAAAGTCAAAATCATCCATACTATATCAAAGAAAGACTGTGAAGAAGGACAGGGTCAAAAATCAACTCATTTGAAATGTAATGTTGGAGGAGAGCCTTACAGATCCCACAAATAGCCAGAAAAGCAAAAAAGTGGGTCTGTAATCCAGTCAAGCGTGAACTCTCATTTGAGTCAAAATGAATAAACTGAGGCTATCCTACCAAGCATATATAATGAAAATACAGAACTGACCAGAAAAGACAATATTGTTGGGAAAAGTGGGGAGGAGGCAGTAGGAAGAGAGGAAGACCTAACATGAGACGGATTGTCTCAATAAAGCAAATTTATCTATAAGTTTGCAAGACCTGAGCAGAACTTACTGGAGAAGACAATATTGCTAGAAAGGAGGTGGGTGAAAGTAGGAAGAGAGAACAACCTAATATGAAATGTTGGTTTGTTAAATCTGAGCAAGAACTGGTAATAAAAGGACATTTGGGAGATCATTAACGTGTATAGTTTTGATGGCACATATCATCTTTGGAGTTTTTTCTTAATTACCAATCAATTGTATAGTGACAAGATGGGTGGAATGGTTTTGATTATGACAGTATATAGGCATCAAAGCTCAGGTAACACTGAGTAGACCATCCCCAGCCACAAAGCAAAAAGTCGAGTAATTTCACAGCTTAAATGAATGAACGTCTGAATATTTGATCTCTGTTCTTTTTTAAAAGTATCTTTTAAAATATTTTTACAACCAGACACGGGATCCCCTTGCCAGTACCAATGGCAATCGTATGCAGCACCAGTTGTATGCAGATTTCCTGGATATACGTGGCAACAGTCATTTTAAGGAGGACTGCAAACCTGGGTTGTTGAGTTTTTTTTACTCTTCAAGGAAAATGTGTCTTTTGACTGTTTCTGTGAGTTTTCAATGGCCTGCAAACATTTCCATTTTTTGTCCACAAAGCTGCAATAACACTCTTGTTGGTAAACCTATTCCATGCATGCTTAGTCTTATAACAAAGTGGTTGTATTTTTCCCCTTTGAAAGACCTTTTTTGAGGATCAATATTTCAACTCCTGCAGCCTGGATTCTTTGCAAATAAAAAAAGCAGGTGGGGCCAACCATTCTCTTTTATGATAAGTAAGATTGGTCTTTTCAATTTGTACAAGCTATTTTAAATCAGGGGACATTTAGGGCTGCTTGTTTCTGCAAGGGGAGGGGACAGTTTTAACTTAAAAAAACTGCAACTCAAAAGCTCTTGGCTTAGACTTCTCCAAATTTGGCATAGAGCAGAAGCAGACTGCCTGCTATATCTGTGCCATATCTGTTGTTGATCCAAAATCAAGTTTAAAAGATGTAAATTCTTGCTTGGGTTGCCCCTATTTTTTGAATTACCTTGTAGAATATTTAGCTAACCAGATAGCTCTGTTAGATATTCGGCTGCAGAGTCACAGGCTGGGGGTTCAAGTCCCCACTGTGCATTCTAGAAGAGCCAGCCTGTGTGGTCTTGGGTTAGCTGCACAATGCCAGGATGCCCCCAGAAGAATGGAATGGAGACCACTTTTGAGTATTCTCTACCTAGAAAACCATCAAAAAGGTTGCCAGAAATAAGGAAACGGAAATGGAAATACAGCAGAATTAGCTTGACAGCAATTGAAGAAGCCTGATTTGCTCTGCACCACACTAACACAGCAGCACAGGTATAACCCCCAGCAGTTTCTTATCATCATTTGGTTGGTGCCAGTTATCTCCAAGAACCTTTATCTCCAATCAGATGACAGAGCACACGGCGCCTTCCTATATTCCAGATGTACAATTGGAATGTATAATGCCTCCTAGGGTTATGTGCCAGCAAGCTGGTGCTGTGCCTGGCCAAGATTGCCAGAGAATTCCAGCAAGTTTTTGGCACAACCAGCTTCCTAATCACTGTCTCTTTTTAAAATAAGTAGCATGCTGTGGAAATAAAAAAAAAAAATTGAAGTGCTTCCATGCAACAAAACAAAAAAACCCTTACAAACCAAGTACTTCTGCCTACAGGATAGAAATTCTCACTTTGGCATTCTGTCTTGCTGCTGCGTGTACATGAAGTGCATGTGCCATTCTTTGCAATAGCACATTTCCATTTTCTGCTATCTAAGGTGCTCATTAAGTAGGAAGAGGGTGCAGTTGAGTTTGATTCTAAAACAGTTCTGCATGATATACTATGTACTCTAAAAAATTCCAAATATACTGATGTCTGTATGAGTGAGTTGACGCAGCTACTTTGTAACGTGACATTTTAAAGTTCAGGGCACATTTGTGTGCTAACTAGATTGCTTGTTTCCACGTGGTATTTCCGAAACCAAAACCAGTCTGCCAGTTGTCTGTACTGTTGATTGGGTCCCTCCTCAGACAGTTGAGACATGTCCCCCAGCAAGGCTGCATGCTCCTTCCCCTTGTACAGCTTCTGCAAATGCTGGAAAGAGTCCTTGTGTTGAGAGCCACAACACCCTATGGGTAAAAACGGAAACAATTGGCACAGCGGTCAAAATCAGACTGGATCCTACTAGTGCTTACATAAGGTTTGCACAACTTGCTACAGCTAATTCTTGCTAATCAATTAGATGGCAGAGTGTATCTTGGTCATGTATTAATGTGCCCAGTTGGACAAGTGGGGTGCATCCCATCCCCTCATGAATTAGCCATGGCAAGCTACACACATGACTGTAGGATTCTGGCCAGAGTGTATGAAGGAGATCATGCAATCAAAGAGGTGAATGGAGGTCCTATAGACGTACCCCTTTTCTCCTTTGCATCAGTATGGTTCACCTACTGGAGTGAAATGAACATTACATTAAGTCTGTATGAATGCAGGTGACTGCTGAGGTGTTAATGATTGTCAGGAAAAAAAACATCTCTTGAACTCATCACGTTCAGAGGCACAATGGGTGAACTTGTAAGGAGACTTTCTCAGTGCTACTTCCTGGCCCTGGAAACCCCTGCCGAGGAAGGCAAGGCTGGCTACTTCACGGATTCCCTCCAGCCAGCAGACAAATACTTTTTTTTCTTTTGAGTCAGCCTTTGGGAGCTAAACTGGGTTGCTACTGAAGTGCTGACATCAGGAAAAGAAAGGAACAACATACAAATAGTTAAAATGCCCCTGGATGAGACCGTCAAGAGGGCCTCCCGACATACTGTACCTCTGCCAAATGGGCTTCTGAATACAGTCCTTCAGATAGCCTGGATGCAAACTACACAGGGCTTTATTGGTCTAAGTTGGACTTAGAATCGCACATGTGAAACTGTCATAACAAGGGAGTCATACACTCCTTGCAACAGATTCAGACAACAGCTTGGCCACAGTGTTCTGGACTATCTGTGGTTTCCAAGCACTCTTCAAATGCAGTCTCACATAGAATGCTTTGCAATGATCCAAACGATATACAATGATATACAGTTAAACTCAGGAGACACTCCCCTTCTTCCGATGCTGTAGCCTTGATTCAAAGGGCATAGGGTAACCAGAGGAGAAGAAGACTGGGTTCTTGACCCTGTACTAGTTGCTTCGAAGAGGAAATATCAGCAGGTGCAGCAATTCATGCAAGGCACACCTGCAGAAACCTTTTTTGCTTCCACCATGCAATAATCAAAGGTACAGGAACCTTGTCCTCTTTTCCGTCTTGTCACCCCTCCTCTCCATTCCACCACAGAGCTGCCAAGGGGTGGGGGTGGAAAGGCACCCTCTCCAATATCACAATTAGTTTGACTCTTGGTGAGTCTTGAAGCTAAATGCTCCAGATCCAGGGGCGGGGGAAGGAAGGAACCCATTGACTTTATTGTGTTTGGTTGATTTAGAGTGAAACAATTTCCACTGTTATCATTTGGTCCTGGCATAAACCTTTGTTGTTCTAATCTGCAAGATGTCACATGTTGCTTTGATATAACCTTGCCCGCTTCACCTGCAATACCCAGGACAGCAATTCCAAACAGGTTGTTCTTTGTGAGAAAACCGAACTCTGCTTAAATGAAAGCGACAAGGGAATATCTATGTCTGGCATAGGCACAATCCATGCATGGAAAGGCCGGCCAGAATCAGTGCTTTGATCGAAAATAAAAAAACACAACAACAGCTGTGTTGAGAAAGTTTGCCATGGTTTAGCTGGCATTTATCTCCTTTGCAAAGCAAGTGCATTGTAAAACCAGTAAAAATTAACTGCCAGGGCACAATGCTGTTTTTGTTACTTTGGAATTTAGATAAAGCCCTGCTTCTCTTGGCAGGCAGATGAAAAGAAGAGAGGATTTGCATACAGGTGAGGTGAGGTGTGTGTGTTTGTGGGAGAGGGCTGACGCCAGGTATGCAAAATGCTTTTAGCTGTGGGTGCTGCCTTTTAATTAAACTAGAGGGCTTTCCACCTGACCAGTGGCACATGTGAGAAGCCTGTGATTCCAAAATGATGGGCAATACCAAGAAAGGTCATTGGATGGCAGCAAAGCATTTGACACTTTGTTAGCAGCGGACCTGAGTATCTAAGCATGCTTCACACATGAAGACTTCCATGGGTTGTCAATCATCAAGCCAGAGACTGATGAGCTAAAGTTATGTCCAAGCTTGCAAGTTGGCTTAAGAAGCTCTTGACACACAATTTGGAGCAGGAGCAGTTCTGAAGAAGCTGTTCTCAAACATGATCACCATGAACCTTGATTAAACAAGGGCTTCACCCTCTCCATTTCTCAAATGGAAAACTGGCACATTCTTCCCATCTCCAACTCCTGTTTACCAAGGAGAGTTTCTGTGCTTTTAACACTTGGCAATGCCTCACCTGTTGGATGTCTGCCTCAAATGCAAGAATCCCAAGAATCAAAAACTATTGAAATGTTAAATTACTAATAACAAGAGAGTAAGTCATTGAGTAGTAAAATAAGATACAATTGAATAGCTCACTATGCTACTTAAGAGTTAAAATCTATTGAGTAGTTAGTCTAAATGTGACAAGCATTGCTTAAAATATGTCAAAATATTGAAATTGGTGTTTTCAAAAGTAACTCTGTAGGGTGCAAAGTGGACCTAAACAGGTCACTTTGAGGTACAACATGTAATTTGGGGCCAAAAAATGCCTCTCATGTCTCTTCTTCCATGCCTTGCTTAAGCTGCTTAATGATCTTGAGAACTGGAAAGCATCCTTCCTGCTCTCCCATTTAGGGGAAGGGAGATGAAGCTTTTCTTTTTGCTTTAATTATTGTTAACTGGCACAGCACAGCACATCAGCAACCCTTTAAAAGGCTTTTAAAAACCTTTCAAAGCATTGTTGATGCTTTAGGAACAATTAGAAAGAAATTGAAAAGTTCCTCTCCTTTCCCCTCTACAGGGGGTGGGTGGGAAGGAAGTTTTAATTTTGCAAGATTGTAAAGTGGGTTAAGGAAAGGGACAGCTAAGCCATCCACTTTGGTTTGATCCAAAGTGGATCAAACTGATCCAGAGTGTGTGATCCAAAGTGGATCACACACTCTGGAATCAAACCAAATGTAGCAATCCTACCCATACAAAAAAAAAGCCAAAACAAAACCAAGTAGCTAGTGACAGAGACCCAAAAAGGTGTGAGTAGACATTAATCAGGACAGGCTAATTTGCAGTGGCGTGTTGTGTGATTATTGGGAAAAGGACTGAATCTTCCTGTCCGCAACCCAGACCAAACAGTGTACCAAATGCCTGTCTAGTCTCACCTAGAGGTTCTTTGATTGTTATCATCTATAGTGTGCTTTCTAGACAGGCAGACTTCAGGCTTGCTAGATCTACTTTTTTTTTAAAAAAAATTAGAACTCAGAGATCCACCAATCATAGCCAGGTAAAACCCACAAATTTAGAATCTTGGTTCAAGTGCAGTGTGGTGTCAAACTGAAGAATCTTGATGTCATTAGTTCCATTTGACCCTTGTTATCTGCACCTATTGGGGGGGGGGATATTTGTATACGAATACGAATACCCCCATCTCTACCCAAGACATTTTATCAGTGCTGCCTTCTTTAATACCACTAGCTGATCTGCTGTGATAGCACTGGCTAATTTGCTCCGATGTCATAGCATAAGCAACAAAGAAGCAAACAAAAATCTCTATATTTTGCTGTTAGAAACATAGTTCAAATTCAGATATAATAGCAAACCATCATTTGCTGAAAGGAGCAACCAGACCTTGTGTACTCCACCTTATATGTCATAGCACTAGGATTGTACAGATACTAGTGAGAAAACTATAGTATTAGTTCTACACAGGACGAATACCCCCATCTCTAGTCTTGGGTTAAGGACCACAGAATATCCAATGGAAGAATAAAAAGGCAGTAGTTGTATTAATTAGGGAAAGAGTTCCAGGAAATATGACAAACAAAAAGACACAGGTTTAGTTCCCAGCCCCAGCAAAAATGCTGGACAAATTTGCTGTCAGAAACTACTGCCCATTACCCTAGAGGGATCTGTATGGGTCTTCTCCCAATGTTGTTAGCCTACAAGTAGCATCATTCCTTACCATTGGCTACACATGATGATGGGAGCTGGAGTCCAACCGGGTGTAGAAGGTGACATCTTCTCAACTCCTAAAATTGTTATATAAAAAGTTATGAATGAAATGGATGAGTGGCTTAATTCAGTGCTCAGGAAAATTGCTGTTTTGAAATGCAACTGAGAGAATCCTGCAGCCATCATGGCCATTGGCCACTTTGGCTAGGAGAGTCAGACTCTTGGAATTGTAATTCAGAGAGGCAACTTTTTCAAACTCTAGTCTGACTTGGTGTGAGGCTACATTTCGTTTTCCTATGAGGCCCACTTTTAGCCTGTTATATAATGATGTAGGCTTACATACGACATTGCAAGCAGAGAGGTAGACAAACCCTGCCCTGAGGAGCTTACAAATAAAATAGAGCAAGATTAGACGTGGATCAGTTTAGATAAGGTAGGATATGAACATGCCTCTGTTTCTCTGGGTATGTTTAAGCCACAATTCCCAAACAAGTACATGCAGATCCCTCAAACAGGTATTCAGCAAAATGCTATAAATAATAAGAAATTGGTTGTACATCATTTATGGTTGTCAACCTACTACCGTGTTTCCTGAAAAATAAGAGAAAGTCTTATATTAATAAAACACATTAGGGCTTATTTTCAGGTAATGTTTTATTTTTTTCATGTATAACAATCTACATTTATTCAAATACAGTCATGTCATCTTCTTCTGGTTGCTACACAATGGTGGAGGGTGGGGTTTCACTTGACTGGGGCTTATTTTTGAGGTAGGGCTAATACTACGAGCATCCTGAAAAACCATACTAGGGATTATTTTCAGGTTAGGTCTTATTTTTGGGGAAACAGGATAGTAAGGCTTTCAACCCACTTACCTTCTTGTTCAGAGGAAGCAATGAAAAAGAAATGGGTTACTGCTGCTTGGCACCAAAAGTTGCTAGTTTGGCAGAGGCAAGCTGGCGGAAATTTCCATAGCTCCATCTGTGAAAATTCTTCTTTCCAAGTTGTTCTTCGATTGAAGCCGTTATATGTGAACTGAGAGACAACCTGGCAATGTAAGAGGGAAAGATTTTTCCATACATGAAATGTGTAAAATTGTATGTGCTGCTCTTGTTTTTTAAAATTGGCCAGACATCTCAGCAGCAAAATATTGTATGCTCAGACCGTTTACTGATCAGTAACTGCTTTGATTGATTCCTCCTTTTCATTAATGACATAACAACCTGAAATATTACAGTTTCAGGGTATAGGTGATGTCTAGCAAATGTCTAGCGTCAAGTAGAGGGCTTTCCAGAGAAGCCCTGAGGGCTGGACTAGAACTCTGAATGGGTCTGATACATCCCAAGGTCTGAAGTTGCCCACCCCTGTGGTAAATTGCCACCAACTCAGATAGCCCGGATGCCAGCTTCTCAGGGCTTTATCCAATAATATTCAACTAAAGGTTGTCTTAAACCCATGTGTGTGTGTAGGTATGTCTGAACATATGCATATGAGGCACCAGAGGCCACTGGACTATTACTGACAGCTAAAGGCAGCAGGAAAAGAGGAAGACTAATGTCAGATGGATTGACTCCATAAATGAGGCAATGGGCTTGCGTAGGCAACATTCAAGCAGGTCTGTTGAGGGCAGGATATTTTACAGATCACTCTTTCATAGGGTCACCGTAACTATGGGGAAACTTGACAACATGAAACAAGCTAGTCTTCCAGAGAAATTTCTACAGTCAGAGCATTTTTAGTCAAAGTAGGGTTACATTACTGTTGTTATAGCTGGATCCTTTTGCAGTTTACCTAATCACGTCTTCATTCAACTGGAAATGTCTGGTAATTCAGGAACATACTTGAGTTTCAAGATTCAGGACACACAAGAGCTCATTCTCTCGCTAAATGTCTCCTGTCTAGCATTCAGATAAAACATGATGGTAGGAAACACTGGATTATTCTGTAGATTGAGGACAGGACATAGGCTTAGAATGACACTTTTTTTCATCTGGCCAACAAAGTTGATTAACTTTAATAGCGTGGCCTCTAATGTTTCATTATAATCTTATTTTAAGGAAATGTTTCAGCATTAAGCATTTTTTCCCACAGCACTGAAACAATGTGCCTTTCCGTGCCAACTATCACATTCACACATATCCTCTTCATTTCTGCAGCTTGAAGGTAATGTTTGGATGGTTTCCATCATCTAGCTGCCAACTTACCACCACAGATTCTTATCGGCATTCATTTGACTGAAGCGGCACCTGAGGTAGAGGGAGACATGTTCCTGAGGCTCTCTGATTGCTTCTGTTGCCCAAGCCAAATCCTGCCGGGCCCAAATACATTGTAAGGCAGCACACATGGTGGCCACATTTTCACTGTGGTGCTTCCTGCAGAGAGAACATTCATTCTGGGGGAAAGGGCATCTTTAAACAGCATGGGATCCGAATACTTGCAAGTGTCTCCTTTTCCCTCTCGCTCCAACCCTCAGGCCGTTGTGAGAGGCAGTCACTGGGGCAGACCTCGATCAGGCTAGGAATCAACAAAAGAAAGAGCTTTCTCAGCAATAGCACTCCAATTACACACCATGACAGGAACCCACATTCCAATTGTTTTGTCTTTTTGTTTGGCAAGGCATTTTAGGAGGTAGATTCAGTTTGCTTTGTTTGGCTGCTGCCTTCCCACAACAACTATTGATAGTTCATTTTGAAGTTTTCATTGTTTTAATTACATGTTATTGTTTTATACATATTTATTTATTTATTTATTTATTTATTTATTTATTTATTTATTCATTCATTCATTCATTCATTCATTCATTTATTCATTCATTTATTTGATTTGTATCCCGCCCATCTGGACCACTCTGAGCGTCTATATTTGTATGCCAACCTAGTATCCATAAGATAAAGGGCAGATTAAAAATATTTCAATAAATGAAAGCAGGATGGATGGATGGATGGATGGACGAACGAACGAATGAACAAACAAACAAACAAACAAACAAACAAATGTAATTAAAACTAGATATGGAGTATAAAGACTCCAACAACCATTAAAATATCTTAGACCAATCAATAATTAAAGCAATGGATTATCCTCCTTCCTTAAAAAACCATCCTATAGATTCTCCATTTTTAGTGATTAATCTGTTCAGCTGTTAGGTTTTGATATGGAGTCCAGGTCTTCTGGGTTCTGCTTCCCATAAGCAAAAATCCTTTAGGAAGGGAGGGAGGAGCAATGCCTCCCTGAAGACCCTATTTACTCAGAGCATCTTTAAAAAGTAATTTCTCAGTCATCACACCCCCCACTGTTAAAAGTATTTTAGGTCATGCCAGTATGGAACGTGCACTTGGTCTTTTCCATTTGCCAAGGTGGGTGGTTAAGGTGTTAGGGGTATAGCTGCGAAATATGAACCATGTTCTCATTGCACCACTTTTTCCCCAGCTAGGACCTGCCTTTGAATGTTTAATGGATAAGCTCTTTTTTTTCTGCCTGAACTCCCATCACATAAGCATTTCCAAAAATGTTAATTGCAAACAGGACATCTCCTGTGTGCATTTTTATGGTATAATGTCCATACCATCATCAGAGTCCAGAATCTTAAAGAGACCATATTTAATACTTCTTTAGAAATACTATTTTATTTTTGTCCCTGTTTGATGTATATGGCACAGGTGATATTCTGGACAGTTGAAAAAACACCTGAATAACTCTGCTGGATTTACAGAACTATGAAAAATTCTGGATTTATGCAGGCCTTATTGAACTGTAAGGAAACTATGAAACTACGAAGAGTTGTGAACTTTAATGGAAATACAGAGAGCTATGCTGCTTTAGACCAAAGGTCTTGCCTCTTTAATACTCTGTTCACAAAGTGGCCAACCAGTTGCTCATGGGAGCTTGCATGGAAGTCATGAGCACAAGTACAACTTTTGTTCTGTGTTTTGAATGCTGTGAACCTGGAAGTGCTGGCAAATCGTCTGTTTCCTGGTTCACCAACTCCATTATGGATTTCTGCAGCTGTACAGAATGTAACAATAACAATAACAACACTAATAATACTAATACTAATACTAATAATACTAATAATAGTAATACTACTACTTCTACTACTAATAGTAGTAATGATGATGATGATGATAACAACAACAACAACAACAACAACAACAACAACAACAACAACAATAATAATAATAATAATAATAATAATAATAATAATAATAATAATAAACACTACAAAAGCAGCTTTTGATAAGATGAGGCAGAATTTGCCTTTTGGGTCAGCACTAATGCCAATGAAATTATAGATCACTAAACATTTTAAAATTTAATGTATCTGTAACTTTAGATCCCACTATTAACTTCTTAAGGTGTTTTAAATAAGATCATTGGCCACTGTTTGTCAGCCACTGGGCATCCAACATGGTGACAGAGCTGTTTTTTCTGACTTGATTTTACTTGATCTTATTTTTGAGCTCTTGCTTGATGACAAGGGTCTCGACAACTGATATCTTTGATAAGCTGATATAGTTTGACATCCTGATTATTATTTCAAGAAAGATGAGACAACAGATTTATGGTAGAGTTGAGTTTTTTCATACCTAAATGTATGACCTAAATAAAGTTTTTTGAAAGATAATCTCATTAAAAAGGAGAACTGAAAGAAATGATGAAATGTCTGGTCCAGTCATGGATCAACATAGAATGAGTGTTGGTTGTAATCACACAACAACTGATTAGGATACACAAGAGTTTGAGGATATTATCAATAAGTGAATTGTATAGCTGTTCTTGGACTAAATGATAGTTAGTCAGGCTAACTTGCTGAGTTTTGGTTATCTCTTTTCTCTGTTTTGATGCCTTTACATGGGTGCATTTGATGTTTTCTAAAGATGGAGAGAAAGATAATTTTACTCTATAAGTATTCTCGAAGGCTTTCCAAGTTTCCAGACAAAGTTTCCAAACAAAGTTTTCAAAGTTTCCAAACAAACTGCACCAGAGCAGACAGAGTTCTGACTCCTATCCTCTGAAGATGCCGGCCACAGAGACTGGCAAAACGTTAGGAAGAACAACCTTCAGAATATGGCCAAAGAGCCTGAAAAACCAACAACAATCATTACGCTATAAGTTTGAGAGTTCTTAGATTGTTTCAACTGTAACATTCTTTCATGAAGTTCTGAATATGCTTCTGTAGCGAGCACGCTGAAGCCTCTACCAACTCAGGCCTCCAGGAGCGCTCACTCTTCTTCTCAGGTAGCTGCCACCAGGTATTGCTGCTTCAATACCAATAAATCACTGAATCATGTGATTCTTCAAAAGTTAAACTTGTTTATTGGTTTAACAAAATAAAGTAAGTTAATCACAAGAAGTTAATCAAGGTCTCTCACTCACTGACACACACAGACTCTTCCCTCACTGACTGTTTGGCAGTCACATTCATCACTCACTCTCACAAAATCTCACTCTAATCTCCCTCATACATCATACACCCCCCCTATATATTCCAGCTCCTCCCCCTTCTGCACCACCTGCCGTCCCCTCATTGGCTGATGTTCCACTGCCCAGCTGTGACGGACAGGTGAGGGCAGGGCTGAAAGCTACAGCGTCCTAAAAGAAAACCTATTTTTCTTCTGTGTTAAACTTTGCTGCTGAATTTTAAGAGGCCTTTATTATTTTTTTCTTGTGTTTTCTCAATTTCAGGGAATTGTTTTGGATTTTTTAATTTTTTTTTACATTTCCAGGAAAATCTTTTAAAACCATCTGGAAATTTTTGTTGAAACCATTTTAACCTGTGGTCCACAGACCCCCAGGGGGCCATGATACCCACACAGGGGGTCCGCAAAGGCTTGAAGAAATGTTATGGTCTTTTTCAGTAAAATAGAAAGAATGAAAGCAAGCAAGAAAGCAAGAAAGCAAGAAAAGGAAATGTAGAAATGAATTTTAATTTCCCTTGCTTGCTTGTTTAAACCTTGGCTTTTCTAATCTAATGCTTCCATTAAAAAAATAAATAAAAGTAAAATTACGTATGGAAATAACTTTGATAGAAAATAACAGTTTTCTGCACACAGTGAGACTATACAAGTGAATAATGCTGAGTGGCTGAGAGACAGCACATGACATTAATTGCTACTGCACAGACAGAAGTCGTGGGAAGAGAAAGTCAGAGTCACCCAGTTAGTGTGAGTGTTCAGACGGACTTTGTGATCATGTTTCTTCTTCAATTTCTGCTAATAAAACTGTTTGGTTATTGTCGGTTAAAGTGACTTTTCAATATTATAGCAGTAAATTTTGTAACAATACATTTTGGCAGAGCCTCAGAATGGATCACTGGCTGAATCTGAAACATTAAAGAACTGATGATGTTGATGAGGATGCCTCCTGTTCAAAGCAAAGTGAAACTTCTTTCAGTCATCTTAAAAATGTTGCTATTATAGCAAGGAAAACCTGTCAATGAGACCCTTCATGAGAAACTTTAAGTAAATATTTGGTGGACTAGATGGTTTTAAACCTTGAGTTAAGTCTTGGTGGTCCAAGGCAACAAAATATATTGAAAGGGCACCTATAGTTAAGAAAATGTTAAGAACTGCTGATCTAAGAATTGTGGCTTTTGCAGTGGTAGGTACACATTTCTTTTCTAGCAGGGAATACAGCATGCTTAACTGTACAGCTGGATGGTTAGAGTCTTCAATCAAATTTGAGTTTAATATTTAGTACTCATGCTTTGAGATTCCTTTTGCCACTTAACACTATACTGTCTGACCAGGTAATGCAAATAGCTTTTATATTGTATTCGCGAAGGCTTTCACAGCCGGGATCTAATGGTTGTTGTGGGTTTTTCGGCCTCTTTGGCCGTGTTCTGAAGGTTGTTCTTCCTAACATTTTGCCAGTCTCTACGGCCGGCATCTTCAGAGGACAGCACTTTGTGATCTGGTGTAGTTGGCTTGTATTATTTTGCCGCTGCCTTTTATGATACGAGTAGTCATACTGTAACGATTTCATTTGTTGTATTGCTGTTATTTTAATACAATCTATTGCTTGTTTTTGTATGCGTCTGCAACTTCTGATTATTGTGTCTCTCATTTCAGGAAATGGTGAGTTAATTTTGTTGCAGGTCATGTTATATCATCAGTCACCATTAGCTTATTGGAGAAAATGGCAGGAGTAAAGGATCTGTTTTCCAGTGGAATTAGACAACTCCCCCCCCCCTTTTCAAGTGAGAACCAGGATTGCTGGCAGCTGGAAAGGAAAGCACATTCCTTTTAAAGTTGTGTTCTGTCACAAGGTTCACCATCAGATAGTATGAACAGCAAAACACGCCCCCCTCAATAGTAGTTTAGCTGATCAGAAGAACAGATAGTTGATGTCAGGGATACCGGCGGGAGAAGGTTCTGCTAACTACATGCACACATGTATAGGTGTGCTTCCAGTACTACTAATCAAAAACTAGATACAATCTCATTTGTTTCTGCATCACAGAGTTACACTTGCATATATTTGCTGGCAAATCTGATTGTGCACTTAATTGTCCAGTTCCCATTGTGTTCATTGTGCAGCACCTATGTGGAAGTCTTTGTGAACAATGCTTCTGCTGTGCTAGTTTTCACTAGCATTGCAACAGTTTCGCATTGCACACATTGATCTGTGCAACAGAATTCTAGCCATTGTGTTTTTTTATTTTGGGAGTTGTTTCTGGGTTCCAGCCAGAAAGCTGGAAAGAGCAGTGAGAAAACATGGACTGGTTGCAAAAAGGAACAGGACATTATTTGAGACCTCTATAAAATGCTGTGAATTTTAGGCATGGCAATTGCACAGTGAAAGTCTAATACAGAAGCATCCATAGGCTTTGTGAAGACCGGTCCGATTAAAGTGCAGAAGACAAGGGCAGGGCAAGAAGACTTTGACTGTCCCATTTGAGTTGCCTAAATCACAGTTGTTGACTTTCTTCATATATAAATCAGAATTTGGTAAAGCTACATTTTAGGACTTCAGCTCCTAGAATTATTCAGTCATCAGGATCACAATGCTGCCCGGTGGATTTTGGGAACTGTAGTCCAAAATGTTACTTTTCCAGGCTGTGATATGAATTCCACAAGTGGATCAAAGGGGAAAAAGGATGGTTAGTCATTTTCTTCCCGTTAGAACTGATAACGTTTATTTCTATTGCACACAACATACCCTGAAATATGTGAATTGCCCCTGAACCAGAAACTCGCTCGCTTAACATGAAAATATCATCTTAGAACTAAACAGAAGGCTGTTACTCAGTTATTACATGATCTGTTCTTGATGGCATGAAAATTGAATTCTCTCTCTCCCTCCCCTCCCAAATATAGGTGGCTTTCAGAAATGCATGTCCTCTTTCAAAGCTTGTAAATATTAGGAGGCCACTCTGTTTATAAATATCTATCTAACACAGTGCAGCTTTCAGGAATAGGAATCTGAATAGAGTAAGCGTAAGATATGTGGACTTTGGTTACTGCCCTTGGACTACTATTGTTATGTCTAGAATGCCACTTGTTTTTCCAGTCAGGTAGATCTTCTAGTCAGTAATGGTTGACACCCATCACGCTTGGTAGTCTGGAAAGTACAGCAACCCGTGATTGGTGGAAACAGGGGTGAGAGGGAAAGCTGAGCGAGAAGTGAATACTTTCTCTCATACGTACAGAGGGAGGCAGCAGCTAAGCATCACATACATACAGAGGCCCTAAGGAGGGAGGGGTGGGATGGTGGTGGGTTGTCAAATCCTGGAGAGAGAGGAGAACGCCCATTTGCCCTCATGGATGATCTGGTTTTGGTAAAGGAGTTAGACTATGGGTAATACAATGTATTGGGAAAATATTGCTTGCTTTCATTAAGGAATGAATCTATCTCAAACATCACATGGCCGTCATGTATGCTTAGGTTATTGAAGGCAAGATACTTGATGATCCCTCCAGATGGCTGCACATGCAGTTTTTGCAAGTGTTTTGAGACAAGATGCTTGGGTGCAGAAAGGAATAGTAGCTCATACATATTCCATGCCTCATTGCCAGTTAGTGCATCAGTTTAGATGTCCTTCTATGGCTCACCTGATCACCAAATGAGTCCTTTCTCTCTCTCTCCCCCCCCCCCGAGGATTTTAAGCATTAGCATAATATAAACTATGACCACCCCTATTTCTTCTCCCAGATTATCTAGATTTCTAAGGATATTTTTTACCAAAAACATGAAGAACTGTTAGAAGCAGGTTAACCAAACTGCTAGTTAGCAAAGAAAAGGACAAAGACATGAAGAGGAGGATAAGGTACCTTCACCTTTAACAACAACAACAATTCTGACTTGTGGCAATCCTTTTCAGTGTTTCTCAAGTACAGAATACCTCAGACAATGTGGACAAAATGTGTATTCAAATGTAAACATCAGAAAAATGCATGCAAATGTATTTTCCAGGGCAAATTCCATCTTCGATAAAGCCTGTGGGTTGTGTTTTCCTATGAGAGCCTATCCTTTACAAATGGGTGGTATGATGGAGATGAAACCTGGAAATGTGTTTCCTCATGTCTCATGTACACCTGCCCCCCCTTTAAACCTTCTTCTCTAACCACCTCATTATCTATTTGCTGAATAACATATTCCCAATATGATACAATAAAGCAGGAGCGAGCAAGTTCAAAAGGTCAGACTATATTTGAAAGCCCACTATCACTGATCAGTTCAGATTTCTGGCACCCCCCTTTTTTTTTGTTCTGACAGCTTGCTGGGTGGGAGGAGACAGAGACAGAAAGAGAGAGATGTGTGGTCTTGGTCACTGCATGCATCTCTCTACCTACAACAGAGTTTGGCATGGCCTTCTGCCACCGTGATATAGCTCCTGGAACATCATTTCCAAGGCAATGCAACCCTCAACAGAAGAAACACAAACTACCTTTGCATTCAACTATCCAAGCAGACAGTTTAATTATGCAGGCTACACATTCAATGAATAAGTAGACATATCAATGAATATTCAATTACTCTCATGAACAGTTAAAGGTGCCCTCATAAGAAAAAAAGACAAGCTCACCATGAGTTTTCTATGCTCATAAGATCTAATGAAAAGATTATTTTTGGCATGGGAAGTTCCCCCCAAAATTATCTGAATGCTGTTTCTGCAAGCAAAAGACACAACTGCTTGCTCCATTTAACATGCCTTTTGGCTTTCGTTTGGGGCGGAGCATGGCTCAGGATGTTCTGAAAGAGTATCAGCATGTCTTAGTCTAGACCTGTTGCACCTCTTGCTCATTACTTGCTGTTCTTGGCCTTTCCCCCAGGTCGGGATGAATCAGCTGAATTTGTGGTTGCGTGCCTGATGGTTGGCATCTTTCAAACAAAGTGGGTGAGGTGAGGAGTCTGCCCTCCATAGCCTCCCTCTAACGTAATAGCAACAGAAAAAATGTGTGCTCTAACTTTAAAATAATAATAATAATAGTAATAGTGGGACCATTGCTCTTGCAGTTCTTACCTCAAAGGTACTACAGTCAAAATAGCGTCCTGAGGACATGACATCTGATAGGAGCCTGCCTGATGCATGACAAATCCATGAGCTGTCAGCACAACTGCGGAGCTGGTTGCCAAGAAGGAGAGATGCCAAATACCAGGTGAACATCTTTGCCAGCTTAGCACCTCTGAGCCATGTGGCTTCTGCCTGGCAAAGAGTTGCTTCGACACAGCTCGCAGGAATGGAAAAACAAGCATGATACCTTAATGTGCCTTCTCAAGCAAGATGATGATTTACATGGAGGCTTCAAAATGCCGAGTTAGGCATTTTGCTATTTGCCGTTTACTGTGGGCCTACAGTGACTGTGCTGCAGACTGGGGTGATGTCCTCTTGCAGTTACTGTTTGTATGCTTGTGGCATCATACTCACAAATAGCAGCTGAGTAGGACTGGACAATCTGGTGGCCACACTGAACATTATATTAGTGATCTGTCACTGCTTTCCTGTTGTCCCAACACCCTCCCTTTCATGTAGCTCCAGATACTCTGCATCTATTCAGAACAGCTGTGAAGAGCCATTCCAGCTTCCCAGATATCTTGGACTATCATCTTGCATATCCCCTCTCCCACCCCACCATGCAAGATGGGGCTTCTGGGAACTGAAATCCAAAACATATGCAAGGCTGAAAGTCCCCCACCCGCTGGATGCAGGGAGGGAATTTTTTTTTCATTTTTCCTGCCATGCTGTTTCCTCTAATCTATATTGCTTTTATACTGTCAGCCCCAGAATTAATACAAGTGTATCCCTCCATCTTGCAGGGTTAACAACCAATGCTGGAATGATTGGATAGGGATGTGGACAAAGAAAGACTGGTACCCTATTTTCTGTGCTGGACCACCAGCTACTGGTTTGGGAAAGATAAAAGAACATCAACATTTGGAGGAATTAGGACATGAGGTCCGGACCATAAAGACCCTTAGTTTACTGCATCATTAAAGCATTCTTAATGGTAGCTTCAAAGGAAGAGGGATGGGGCATATATATTTTTTATTGTTGTATGCCATCAAGCTGCACTTACGGTCTGTGATCAAAATCAATTGTTTCCTGAGGTCTGTAGCAGATTCTTCTAGCTGATATGATTGTCAGTCTTGTTGAATTGACCTCTAGAAAGGACTCTCTGGAGATGGCTTAGACCAGTGGTCCTAAACCTTGGGTTATTCAGGTGTTTTTGAACTGCAACTCCCAGAAACCCCAGCTAGCACAGCTGGTGGTGAAGGCTTCTGGGAGTTGCAGTCCAAAAATACCTGAGTAACCCAAGGTTAAGAACCACTGGCTTAGACAGTTGATAACAATCATCCTCAACTATCCTCTTCCACTGAGGAATGCTCATGGAACTCTTAGGCATACACCTGATCTGACAGCAAAAAAAATGAGCAGGAAGTCTGCTGTAGCTCAGATAAAGAAAAATGTTTCCAACCAAACATGAATGAGAATCTATTATTGGAACTTGTCTATGATAGTTTCTTTTCCCCAGCATTGCATCTCAGTCTCAGTGTCGTCAGTGAAGTTTTCCAAGTGATACAAGGCCTTTTAAAATTTCACCTGGGGCAGATGAAGCAGAATGCTCAGGTGCATACTACAAAGCTTTGAGCGAGTGAACAGGGCAAGCTAACAGGAATTTCAAGGGGGACAGATAAAAAGGAAAGGGTTACTGAAGAAAGGGAAAAAATAAAAGGGGAGATCAAGGAGGCAAAGACAGAGAGGTGAGTGTTTTTAGATTAAAGCCAGGAAGAGTCCTGGAGTAACCCCTAGTCATTCTCCATTTAGAAGCACCATGTTTAGAAGCACCAGTTTAGGCAGAAGGGCTGTGTGTTCAGCTTAACTGGAAGGGATGTGTCCTGCTTACTGCTGAGAGCTACCTGGAGTACCTGTGAGTTCTGAGAGGGCCTTTTTATTGCTGACACCTAACAGAGCACAGCCGAGGAGCAAAGCCAGATCAAAGGAGCTTGCGACCAGAGCAAAGTAACAGGAGTTTCACAGGGGAGGCCCTGAACAAAATCTTGTTTTTTTTTTTTTTATATAGTTATATGTTAGTTGACTTTCCGAGCTACAATCAAGGTAAGAAAATAAAAGAAAGGGCATTCATGGACAAATACATTTATGCCAAGAGTTAATAGGGAACATGGAGGGAAGGGACACTTCAGTTGTGGTGACCTGCAAAGTTTGTCTTTGTGCCTGAATGTAACACAGTGTTCACATGCAGCAAGTGCAAGCGGGTGGCACTGTTAGAAGAAAAGAGAGAACTGGAGCAGCGAGTAGCCACACTTAAAGGTATAAGAGAAGATGAAGTACAGTATACATTGACGTAACTCTTGAACAGGGAAGGCAGAAGAGGAAAATGCGGAGAAGAGAGTAAACATAGTGGAGGAATCACCATGGAAAAGAGCCACAGTTTGGAGCAAAAGCGCTTTCAGGTTCTTAATGAGGAGTCTGGCAGACAGAAAGCCAAATCAAAGAGGAGGCCCCGCAGAAGTATATGAGAGGGACTGAAACTCAGCAAAGCAGAGGCACTGAACCCACACCCTACAAAAAGACTAGTTGTAATAGGAGACTCCTACTGTGTGGGATAGAAACTGAAGTATGCTGGGAAGATCCATGGACCCAGCAGGTATGCTGTCTCCCTGGAGCAAAGATGAGGGATGTGATGGAAGGATTGCCATCACTCATGAAGTCCATGGATACATATCCCTTCCTTCTTATGCATGTGGGAACAAACAACACAGCCGAGAGCAACTCTGAAGAGATCACATCAGTCTTTGAAGCTCTGGGAAGGAAACTTAAGGACTTTGGGGCCCAGATAGTTTTCTCATCCATCCCAGCAGTACTTGGAAGAGGAATAGAAAGGGAAAGGAAAAATACTCTGGGTGGCCATGAAGGTGGTGTCAATCTGAGGGATTTGGTTTTTGGGACAGTGGGCTAAGCTTCCTGGAAGATGGATAGGTAGCAAGTGCTGACTTGCACCTCACAAGGACTGGGAAGAATATGTTTGGTCATAGCATGAAGAATTTTATCAGGAGGGCTTTAAACTGAATTGGAAGGGGGAGGGAGAAACAAGCACAGAAGAAAAGATGGACGAAGCCTTACCCACAATAAAATGAACAGACCAAACTGTTCCGATGGGGGTCAATAATAACATTAACATTAATAATAATATTAACAAAAATATACAAATAAATACAGGCCACAAATCACACAATCTCTAGTGTCTATATATGAATGACAGGAACATAAGAAACCAACAAGAAGAACTGGAAATCTTAGTTCAGGAGGGTAAATATGACTTGATAGGAATAACTGAAACTTGGTGGGATGACTCCCATAACTAGAATGCAGCAATTGAAGATTACAAATTGTTCAAAAAGAACAGAAAGAATAGAAAGGGAGGTAGAGTTGCACTACATGTCAAAAATACACATTTATGCACAGAAATACAGGAGGAGGAAATTGGCTGTCCCATTGAGAGCATCTGGATCAATGTAGTTGTGTTGAAAAACAAAAGGAACATGATAGTTGGAGTTGACTACCAACCACCCAACCAAGGAGAGGATGCAGATTAAACTTTTGAAAAACACTTTTCAAATACTTGAAAGGCTGTCATACAGAGGATGGCAGGATCTATTCTTGATCAGCCCAGAGTGCAGGACACACAGCAACGCGCTCAGGTTACAGGAAGCCAGTTTTTGGATGAATATCAGGAAAAATGTCCTGTTAGAGCAGTAAGACAGTGGAACCAATTACCTTGAGAGGTGATGAGAGCTCCAACACTGGAGACATATATCCTTTGATTTGTATTGAGTAGTGGGTTGGATTTGGTGGCCTTAGAGGCCCTTCCAACTTCATTATTCTATTATTCTATGATGGTGAAGTCAAACTTTAAGTTATTGGAATGTGAGGATATGGACAAGGTACATGAAGTCTGGCCGACTGCTTCATGCTTGACCCTTGTCTTTCATGCCTTATTAAATATAGCAATGTGGTAAGAACCACACGGTTCCAGGGAGATTGTAAATGCCCCACTGACACAGACAGTTTCCAGTATTTTTATAGGAAACTGTAGCTCAACCTGGCAAAAGCCTAGCCTAGACTTAGATGACATGAATAGCTGTAGCCTAGTGGCTAACATTTGCTTCATGTGCAACATGATCGAGAGTGTACTGGCTGACCACCTCTGGTCACAACTGGTGAAATTGATAATCTAGATAAATTTCAAGTGACTTTCACGCCTGGTTTGGGAGAGAAGGGCACACTGTGAGAAACTTTTTCTTTTGTCAAAAATGGCAGAGGCAATCTTGACTATTCCAACAACTTTCAATATCATTGACTGTGATATGTTTTGGCATGGACTGACTCTAGGTACAAAGGTACTGTTAGAGTGCAAAGGTGCTGTTTTGCGACAGTTTTGCTTCTATTTGCATGGTTATTTCCACAAAGTGGTGCTGCGGGAATTTCCTCTCAGCCTTTTGCTATACCATGGAATTCTTCAGGATTCTACCCTCTTCTCCAGGTAATCTGCTGGGAGAAGTCATCCAAGTTTTGGTCTGAAATGTTATTAGTAAGTGGATGCCACCCAGTTTTACGGCTCCACTGTTACAGAGGCTGAGAAGGGTTTGGCTGTCCGGAACTGGCTTGAGCATGATAATGGGCTGGATGAGACTGAATACCCTGAGATTCATTTCTAAAAAGACTGACATATCCTTGACAGATGGTTCATCTACTCAGGTGAACTGTGCTTTGCGTGCTCCAGATCAGCTCACACACCCTCTAATATCTTATGTCCCTTTTTATGTGTCTGAGCCTCTTTATTTAAAATGTGTTATATCTGTATTTTAATAATTTGTATTATTTTGTTAGAATGCTTTCATTTCTTATCTTTTTGGTGCCAATGGTAGCTAGCAGAAGCCATAAAAACTAGATCTGTGCAAGGGGCCCTGCTTTGGTTTGGAGCCTAAGAGATTAAGCTCAAATTTGGTTTGGACTTAATTGGACCTTAATTGACCTAATCTGGAACTAAGTTGGAATCAAAATGTGGAATACAAGCCTTTATACCTCCCAAGTGGGTTGCACTCTGGAGCAAAAATAATAAAATAAAAATAAATTAAAATTGACAATGTTTCATTCTTTCATGTATAGTCATGAACTCTGGAGACACAGTATTCCTCTCAGAAAACACTAACCATACCAAATACCAAAATTTAAGATAGTTAGGGCCAGATGATGATGTGCTGCTTCTGCTGCTATGTTTCATTAAGTTGCCTCCAACTTACGGTGACTATATGAATGAGAGAATGCCAAATTTGCTGTCCTCAAGAGGCATGCTCAGCTCTTGTAAACTCAAGCCTATGGTTCCTCTAGGGCAGTGGTGTCGAACTGTGGCCCTCCAGATGTTCTCGGCCTTCAACTCCCAGAAATCCTGGCCAGCAGAGGTGGTGGTGAAGGCTTCTGGGAGTTGAAGTCCAAGAACATCTGGAGGGCCACAGTTCGACACCACTGCTCTAGGGGGTCAATCCATCTTGTATTTGGTCTTCCTCTTTTCCTGCTGCTTTCCATCTTTTCCAGCATTATTGTCTTTTCCAGAAAATCTTGCCCTTACATGATATGCCTAAAGCAGAACAACTTCAGTTTCATCATTTTTGCTTCCAAAGATAGTTCTGGCCTGATTTGCTCTAGAACCCGCTTGTTAGTCCTTCTGGCAATCCAGGATATCTGCAAAGCTCTCCTCTAGCATCATATTCCAAACAAATCATTTTTTTTTCTTGTCAGTTTTCTTTACTTGTTAGTTTTCTTTACCAGTTTTCATACCTGTGACAACCCCAGACCTACTGGAGTATGCCACACTCTAATTATGCTGCCACCAACCATTCCCTATAAGGAGTCACACAGACCAGGAATGGATTTTACTAAACAAAAGAACAAGGTTTATTTAAATAACAAACAGGGAAAACAAAATGATCAGGTAAATAAGATACTGTAACGTGGCGTAGTCTCAATCATATACATACAACAGTTTGGTTCCCCTAGAACCCTTTAAAGTACAGCACAGACCCTGAACCTATCAGTTCTGGCTACCTATATAGAAACCTGAACCTATCAGGTAGGTACTAACTGACACACAGTTGTACCCAGTCTGACACACAGACTCCAACTCCTCACTCTCCACACAAGCTCCCAATATATATACAGTACAGCACCTCCCCCCGATGTCCCGCCTTCCACTCCCCATAGGATGGAACTTTCCCTCCAAACCCATGACAGACAGGTACCATCAGTGCTGTATGTAACACCTCCCCTCTTTATAAGTTGTTTTGCAGGGGAAAAGCTAAAGTGCTTTTCTCCAAAAAAACAACCAGGATCAAAATACAAAACAGTAAACATATCATACATAATCCCATACTTACACTCTAGGTTAAACATAACATTTATGCATTTAAACATTAATATTTACAATACATTAAGTTACCTTTATTAATACAAACCAAGCATGTTTAATAAACAAGTACATTTAACTTTTGGTCACCAAAATATACATAGTCCATGTTTCTTCGCCGTCTTCACTCTTCGGGTCTTCTTGACAAGGCGTCAGCAACACAGTTCATTGACCCTCTGACCACCTTCACTTCAAAGTCATAATCTTGCAGGTTTAAAGCCCACCTCATAAGTTTACTATTGTGGGTTTTCATTGTCTTTAACCACTGCAGTGGTGAGTGGTCAGTGCACAGAATAAAATGTCTTCCCCAGATGTAAGGCTTGGCCTTCTGAATCGCGTATACTATGGCCAGGCACTCCTTTTCCACGGTTGCCAAATGTCTCTCACCTTTCTGGAGTTTCCTACTCAGGTAGGACACTGGATGCTGGTCACCATTTTCATCCTCCTGGCAAAGAACTGCTCCTACCCCGCTGTTAGACGCATCGGTGTAGATGATGAACTCCCGGTCGAAGTCTGGAGCACGCAGCACTGGATAATTGATGAGCGCCTCCTTCAACCTCCGGAACGCCTCCTCACAGTCGCTGGTCCACGGGATGCGGTCATCAGTCTTCTTCCGCGTCAGATCGGTCAGCGGAGCCGCCATCTCGCTAAACCTCGGGATGAACTTTCTGTAGTAGCCCACCAACCCAAGAAATGATTTGACTTTTTTCTTGGTGTTGGGTCTGGGCCAATCACGAACGGCTTCTATTTTGGCCCCTAGGGGTTTGATCACTCCTCCCCCTACTATGTGACCCAAGTATTTTATTTCTGGGCTACCCAGCTGCAGTTTGTTCTCTTTGCAGGGCCTAGGCCAAAGCACTTCCTCCCCTGGGTTAAAGTGCCTCTCCCTGGCTTGCTGGTCATACCAGGTTTTCTGTCTAACCTTCTGAGCTTGCAGGTTCTCTGCTGCTAGCTCTAAGTTTCTCTTTAGGTCATTCATTAAAGAGTCTATATATGTCACAACATCTTGTGGGTCATCCTGGGTGATCTGCTCCCAATTTTGTTTGATTAAATCAAGTGGCCCTTTCACCCTTCTCCCAAACAAAAGTTCAAACGGACTGAACCCGGTACTGGCTTGTGGCACTGATCGATAAGCAAACAAAAGGGATTGCAGCTTCTGGTCCCAATTGTTTGGATTCTCTGCCAAGTAAGCCCTAATCATGCGCATCAGAGTCCCATTGAACTTCTCCGTTAACCCATTACTTTCGGGGTGATAGGCAGTGGTTTCCTTGTGTTTAATTCCACAGATTTGCCATAACCGTTTCATGAGCTTTGATGTAAACGAGGTGCCCAAATCTGTGATTATTTCTGAGGCAAATCCCATCCTGGACATATACCCCACCAAGGCATCTGCCACTGCTTTAGTTTCAATGTTAGTCAAGGGAATGGCTTCGGGGTACCTCGTGGCATGGTCCACAATGGTGAGAATGAACCGGTTCCCCCTCTTTGTGGCCTTGGGCAAAGGTCCCACAATATCCACTCCTATACATTTGAACGGGGTGTCAATCACAGGCAAAGGGCACAACTTCGCTTTGGTCCTGTCATGGTTATTCCCCTGCCTCTGACACACATCACATTGTTTACAGAACTCCTTGATCTGCTTCCCTATTTCAGGCCAGTAAAAATTCTGTGTGATTCTCTGCTGTGTTTTGTTCACCCCTAAGTGCGCAGCAAACATGTCAGAGTGCCCCCTTTGTAAGATCATGAGGCGATACTTTTCAGGTACCACTAGCTGACTTCTGATCCCATCTCCCCCTTTTGAGATATTCCTCAGGGTCTCTCTATATAAAATTCCCTTTTTCTCACGAAATCTCGCTGGGGTTTCAGGTGTTAGCTGGGTGTCTGTCACCTTTTCAAAACACTTTCGGAGAGTGGCGTCTGCCTTTTGCTCTTGGCCAAATTTGCTGTCTGTGGTTAAGGTTTCCACCACAGCTTCGGAACTACCCTCATCTGCTTCCGCCTTGGGCTCGTCAGTACCCCCCTGAACTGTCCCCATGGTGGCTTGTGAGCATGTAATCACTAGCACCCTTTTCACATGTTCAGCCAGGTCATTTCCCACGAGCACGGCTGCTGGCAGAGTCGATGAAATCGCTAGCCGCCAAACTCCCCTCCAGCCTTGAAAGCTCACAGGTACCTCAGCTACTGGCAGTGAGATCACCTGCCCCTCAATCCCTGCCACCTTCAAGCTCTCATTTGGGATTATATACTTCCCAGGAATAATATCTGGATGGCACAGGGTCACCTGGGAACAAGTATCCCTTAGCCCCCTATACTGATGGTCAAGTATTCCTACGTCCACCCCTGCGGTCTCAAACAATTGCGAATCTGTCCTCACTAGTAAGCAGCGCTTGACCTCTACAAGAGGACCATTTTCCCCAGCCTGATCAGCAGATGTAACTGTTCCAGATTGAGTAGCCATGGCAACAGGCTCCCTCAGTGGCAAGGAGCTTTGCTCTGTCTGGACACAGAACACAGCTTTTGGCTTGGTTCCACTCAAATCATGAGGCAAATTTCCCTTTAGCTGCTTTAATTTCTCACACTCTGAGATTAGATGGCCCTTTCCTTGACAGAAATAACATTTTCTGCTGTACTTGGAGTCTTTCTCCTCTGGTTTGGGTTTTCCCTCCAAAATCTGAGGTCTTGGTGGTTTCAGGTCTGAGGGCTTCCCTTCCACATGGGCCCCTCCCCCTTGCTGGTTTTTCCCTGGTCCCTGAGAGTACTTGCTGTAGGTTTCTTTGGGTTTACCTACAGATTTCCCCTCAGCACCTAAGGGCTTTCTTATTTGGTAAATAAAATCTGCGATCTCTGCCGCCTCTGTCACAGATTTCGGTTTCCTCTCCCTCACCTGGAACTTCAGTTCCCCATGCAGGACTGAATAAAATTGCTCCAGCGCTCTCAGGTCTTTGAGCTGCTGGAAGGTCTCTGTCCCCTCCTGAGACAGCCATTTCTCTAGCAGCCTCACCAGTTGGGCCCCCACTTGGGTAAAAGTCTGCTCTGGTTTTTTGGTGAGTGACCTGAATCTTTGCCTCAGCTGTTCAGCATTTATCCCATGTCTGGCAAACACCAGTTTTTTAAACTCAGCGAAATCTTTCAACAGCTCCCCTGGCATCTCTGCATAGACTTCTGCCAGGCTGCCACTGATTAAAGATCGCATAATGGTCATCTTCTCAGTTTCCCTTACTGAGAAGTCCACAAAGCTCTTTCCACGAGGGAAAAGAACACCTCAGGGCAATCTCCCTTGTGGTACACAGGGAATTTCTTCAGGTCAGTTCTAGACAGGCTGCCTTCCTCATTCCCTGGGTTCACCTCATTATTATTGTTATTACTATTTCTACTCATTATCTCCAGCTTCTTCAGCTCAAACGCCATTTTCTCTCTCTCCAATCTTTCTTCTCTATCCATTCTCTCTCTCTCTCTCTCTAATTCAAATTGTCTTTGCCTCTCCCTTTCCTCCATTCTTTCTCTCTCTAATCTTTCCTCCATTTCCCTCACCCTCAGTTCATGCTGTTGGGCTAGGAGCATTTTTCTGAGTTCTGGGTTCTGTTCTCCCGTGCTCTCATCCTGCACTGAGCCAAATTCCTCCTCAGAACCTTGGTCTACCTGTGGGTCTCTTACTTCCCCCATTTCTGCCATTTGGCTTCGAGTCAAGGGCATAATCCCCCCCCCCAGAACAGGCTGCCTTCAAAAGTCAAGCCTCAAAATAAAGCGACGACTTTTTTCCTTTTGCCTCAGGAACAGCCTTCTATAGATTGCTGCTGTTCCTTCAGCACTAACTTGCTACTGTTGCCAGGCAGAATCCACCCCCTCTGCTAGGCCTCTCAGCAGACAGGCTAGATCACTGTTACTTCACACAGCTTTGCCTCAGCCTTTTCCCGCCAAAACGGGTTGCCCCAGAGCTCCCTAATCTAGTCCCCAATCTGAGGTGGCACGTTCTTCCACTAGCGTACCTCCCCGTGAGGTAAGCCTAGAAGATTACCTACGCGCTCTCAGATTTTCCCTGACTAGACCCCCCTTGCTCTGGGCACACTTGCCAAGGCTTTGCTGGACCACTGGACAACTGGACCAGTCGTATCCCACACGCTGGACACCAATCAATGTGACAACCCCAGACCTACTGGAGTATGCCACACTCTAATTATGCTGCCACCAACCATTCCCTATAAGGAGTCACACAGACCAGGAATGGATTTTACTAAACAAAAGAACAAGGTTTATTTAAATAACAAACAGGGAAAACAAAATGATCAGGTAAATAAGATACTGTAACGTGGCGTAGTCTCAATCATATACATACAACAGTTTGGTTCCCCTAGAACCCTTTAAAGTACAGCACAGACCCTGAACCTATCAGTTCTGGCTACCTATATAGAAACCTGAACCTATCAGGTAGGTACTAACTGACACACAGTTGTACCCAGTCTGACACACAGACTCCAACTCCTCACTCTCCACACAAGCTCCCAATATATATACAGTACAGCACCTCCCCCCTGATGTCCCGCCTTCCACTCCCCATAGGATGGAACTTTCCCTCCAAACCCATGACAGACAGGTACCATCAGTGCTGTATGTAACAATACCCAAGCATGGATGAACTTGGTCCTGAGTAATGCATCCTTACAGTTGATGATCTTTTTAAATTCCTTCATTGCTGCCCTTCCGATTCAGTCTTCTCCAGATTTCTTGGCTTGCACTCTCCATTTGGATTTTATGCTAGCTACCTTCAATATTTGCCTTTGAAATAGCCATATCTGTTTTGTTTTTTCACACTGACCAGAATTCTACTGGCAGTGTACACATACATAACTGAAATTCTGTAAACCATGTTAGCAAACTGGCATTTGTTAATGAATTGTGTGTCTGGTTGCAGGAGAAGCAGGACCAGGGCTGGCATCTCATTATTTAGCAACAATTCATCACTGAGACTTATGCAATTTCACCAACTGATGCATAAATCACCAACAGAATACTAACCAATAAGTGAAATGTGGACGTATGATAGCTCTCTCATAAAAGTTAGCCCTGCAAGATTCAAGACAAGATAGCTTCCGGGGTTCTTGTGCTACCCATCTTTAAAGTTTGCTTTAATAATTTTTGCTAATATGTTGCTTTTCTGCATGATGGTCCTCTTTCAATGACTATTTTGAGTCAGAGAACAATGGAGCAAGTGTTCTGAGGCAGAAGGGTAGATCCTCTTTGTTGTTAAATGCCAGGATGTCTCAGTGCTCACCAGTTACCACTCAAGTTATCTTGTCCTGTGCCGAATGCCTTCTGTACTTATAGCCTTATCTGCAGCAAGAATGGGCAATGTTGGCAGGTCAAGGGACAGGTTTCTGTCCCTGAAATCCTCTGTGGGTCTTTTTTTTTTGCATAGAGATGAACAAAACTGCAAAAAAGATAAGAAAAGTAAACATTAGAAAAGTTAGTATTTCGGAGTCAGAATGGTATGGGAAAGTTGTGATTTGTTTAAAAGTTTAACTGTGCCTGCGGGAGGCTTTCCTGGGCAAAAATGCATTTCTTTGTGTTTGTTGAGGTATTTCTTAGGGGGACCATGACACCTGGGAAATCTGAGCTTCTGGGGCCACAAAACACCTTTGATGTTCCAGCTTAAAGAAACAAACGACAGGGCACTTCTCCATACATAGAACCCAGCCTTCTAGCAATAGCTGGAGGATAATGAATTGCATTGGACAGCAACCGGCAACAATATCAGAATAAAAAGAGGGGAGGGGATGATTTAGGGAAGGTTATGATATATTAAGTGTAGGCGGAATGGATACAAAAATGAGTGATAGTAAGGGTCCTCCTGGAAGTTCTGCTGGAGGCACAGCATCTGCATCTCTCAACAAACTGTGACTCCCAAGCGCAACGCAAAGTGCACACTTAACACAGCACGAAGGCTCTCTCTCTCTCTGGCAAAGTTATTAGCTTTAATACTCCTGCAGGAGATGGCGCCACAAACACACTTGGGGAGCCCAAGCGTTCCAGCTCCCAGACTGTTCTTTTAAAAAATTGGGGATGAGAGTGTTGCTAGAAAAGCTTCCCTTGTGCCCCTTAGTGACCCAAACAATTCAGAAACCCAGGACTGCTTGAAATACCAATAAATAAAATAAAATAAAATAAAATAAAATAAAGTCAAAGGTCTGCCCCCCCATAACACCAATAGTGCACAAGGGGAATTATTGAGCCATCTCATTTCTGTGAGTGTGAGTGTGCCCATATATAGCATCCTTGCCATATATACTTAAAAAAAATACTTTTACAGTAAATTATTTTGCAGTGTGTTTAGAAACATATGTTCTGACCTATAGTACCATTGCAGTGGCAGAGAGCTTTTGCTGGGCGTCCAGGGTTGATTTCTTCCTGAAGCTGTTGAGCCATGCCAAGCACCAATTATATTAATTGCTTCATTGTAGTACTTCATCACGAGAACAGTTTATTTTATCATAGGCACATCAGGGGTGATTCTTAGTGAAAGCCATAGGCTCTTTGCCCTTCTCCATGTCCCACAAAGCTTACACACCAATGCTGGGGCTGAATGAGTTTAACTCAGCCGTTAACAGGGCTGGCCATATCATGAGACAGAGCGAGGCAGTCACATCAGGCAGCAGATGCTGGCGGATGCAGCCATCTGCCCTTCATTCCTTATGTTACATCAGTTGATATAATGAGGATGCTGATCCCTCACTGGTGTTGAAGCAAGATTCAGCTACTACTGCAGTTGGCTTCTGGAGATGGAGAGTCTGTGTGTGGGGCAATTTGTCTTTTGTCTCAGGCAGCAAAATGCATTAGGCTGCCCTGGCTGTAACTTTGTTGATGAGAGGATTATATGAATGAACGAGATAAATGAAAAAAAATAATAGCCCTGATGTTTTCATAGTCCTATATACAGACTACAGAGAACAATTCCTCTTGAGTTTCATTCAATTTATTTCTAGGAAAAGGAGTATAGGATTGCAGTTCTAATGTGCTATATGGAATCAGTTCAAACAAACTTGATTAAATTATTGTTGACACATTGGCTAGAACCCTACTGCATATTTAGTGCAACTTCCACCAGCAAACTGCTGCTAATTAAGAAATCAGCTTAAGGATTTCGTATGCAACTGGGGTGGGATAGGAAAAGCTTATGTTGATTTTTTAACATATAGCTCTTCAGCAGTGCACATTACACTGATGGAGTGACACTAACAGGCATAACTAAAAAGATTCTGGCTTTTGAATATTAAAGGACATCTGCTCTGTCTGTGATTCTAACTTTTCAGTACCTCTGAGAAATAATAAATGTATTCAAATGTGTGTGAAAATAGAACCCAATGCACAGATTAGAGCTGAGGCAGCTGACATTCCCCCCCCCAGAAAGATGAAATAATGATGAATGATCACAGTCTGAGAAGTCATCCTAATATCTCAGTCTCACGGTTAAATAACTTCTTCAGGTTTTGCACTGTTTCAGAAACCTACATAACCTGATGGTCGGGTCCCAACGGATCTCCTGTATGGAGAATTAGTGCAGGGAAATCGCCCCAGAAGGAGACCACAGCTGCGATACAAGGATATCTACAAGCGGGATCTGAAGGCCTTAGGAATGGACCTCAAGAGATGGGAAACCCTGACATCCGAGTGTTCAGCAGGCGGTGCATCACGGCCTCTCCCAATTTGAAGAGACCCTTGTCCAGCAGGCCGAGGCAAAGAGGCAGTCACGGAAGCAGCAAAATCAGGGAGTTGGACAGGGAACAGATTGTATTTATCTTGAGTGTGGAAGGGATTGTCACTCTCGAATTGGCCTTCTCAGCCACACTAGATGCTGTTCCAAGTCCTCCATACAGAGCACATTACCATAGTCTCTCGAGACTGAAGGGTGCCTAATCTATAGCCCATTGGACTAGAGGTGACAATGGAGCAAAACAGACTCTTACACCACAGTGGGAAGTGATCACGTTCAACTTACTTATGGTGCTTTTGAAAACAATTACAGTGGTGCCTCGCACAACGGGCGCCTCGTAGAGCGATGAATTCGCTCTACGAGGCCGTTTTTGCAATCGCAAATGCGATCGCAAAACGATGCCCGTATAGGCGGTAATTCACAGAGCGAAGGTCGGTAAGCTGCTCGCTTACCGACCTTCGCTTTGCGACCCGCCGATCAGCTGTCCGGCGGGTCCAAAATGGCCGCCGGAACAGCCGAAAGGGGCCGGGGCAAAGTGTTTTCGCGCCCTTGGTAAGCAAGGGGAGCGCGCGAAAACGCTGCGGAAGCCCCGAAATGGCTGCGCGCAACCGTTTCAGGGCTTCCGGCAGCATTTTCGCGCGCTCCCCTTGCTTACCAAGGGCACGAAAACGCTGCGCCCCGGCCCCTTTCGGCTGTTCCGGCGGCCATTTTGGACCCGCCGGACAACTGATGGCAGCCATTTTGGCGCCCTCGTTGTGCGAGGGGAGGGCGCGAAAATGGCTGCCGGCCCCTGGGAAGCATCGCTCTACGGTGAGTATTCTATGGCATTGGAACATATTAAACGCTGTTTAATGCGTTCCAATGCCTTTTTGTGTTCCGTAGTGCAATGTTTCCCACAGCGAAGGTTAATCCGGAATGGATTAACCTCACTGTGCGGGGCACCACTGTATTATCCATCCTGAGGCTTGTGCTGTGAGTCTGTGGGGTGTGTGTGTGATGGTGTATTTGTTGCAGAATGGCTATTGCCTGTCCTATGCCTATGAGACTGAAGTGAGGGGAGAAATACACCAATCACACACACACACACACATTTTAAAAACCAACATTGCAACCCCTCAGATTCTGAAAGAGAATTTCTCTACTTCCCCACTGGCCCTGTTCAGGCTATTTTATACTTCAGAGCCAACAAAGAGGGTGGGGGTAAAGGGGTCTTGACAAAAGGCTAGCCAGGAAGCCAGTGACAGCCCCAGATCCTGCTGCCACCGAATACAATCTGCCTCTTGGCACCCAGATCTTGCAGCTGCCAGGCACTCTCCTTATGTGGTCACTTGTGTTGGCGCGGAGGCAAGAGCAGACAGAGGAGGAGGGCTAAGGGGAACACATTCATCACTGCCAAGAGGGAGTAGAGGCAATGCCAAGGAACTATGTAACTAGGCACCTGTGCCAATTTGCTCAGTAATTGGATTGCTATTTGAAAAATTAACACGGTCTCTGGAACCCTTTGCATTTTATGTAAAAAGTTTCCGCAGTTGTAAAGTGCAGAGTGGGCAGAAAATAAGTAGGGGGACTTGAAACTGACTGCTCAGTGAAGGTTGGGGAAAGTTTTGCTTTTCTTTTCTTTTTAAAAGAAATAAGTCATTTGGTTATCTTCCAGAATATTATAATACTGTTTCTGAAGCCACTTGACTGTGCTGGCAGATGTGATGGACAAAGGACAAAATGCAGCATGCCAGAAAGCTGGGTGATGTTTCTGCTGGCTTGAAGAAGTAACCTGCTTCCACACTGCAATCTCCCAGCAATGCAAACATGTCACGCTAGAGAGAAAGGAAAAGAGAAAAAGAAAAGGCTGTCATGGATTTGGGCATATCAAGTGGACCTTAGATGCCAGTTGGAGATGATTATACCACTCTACTGCACGCAATGCGCTTAATTCTGACCAGCTCCTAGGAGGGCAGCAGCTTCTGCAGGTCTCCCATAACAGAAGGTGCCACCAATCACCATGCTGCACTATTCTAGTCATCTCTAGGCCAACTGGCCTCAAGAGGGCTGAAAGTGGCAGAACAATCGCTCGATTGCTTGTGATACCGTCATGAGTCCCCCCCCCCTTTTTCTATTCCTTGGTTACCTCTGGTAAAGCCACCTGGGATGCCAGTGGAGTGTGATCTTACTGTTGTTTAAATCCTTGTATACTACAATATGGGCTTCCAGTGAAACATCACATTTTTATCTTTGCAACATGAATGTTTCTTTTTATTTATTTTTATGTTCTCCATCAGCATCAATTTTCAGGATGGTTTACAGACAGAATGATAAATACAAAATAAAAAAATACCATCAGTGATATAAATAACAAACTCAGCACCTAAAACCAGCACAAATATTATTATTTATTAAAGCCTGGGTGAATTAAATTATCTTTGCCTGATGTTACATGGATTTATTTATTTCAAAAATTTCTAGATCCCCTTTCACTCAAAAATATTCTCAGGAAATATATAAGAACAGAAATACAGTGTAAATAAAAACATCAGCACATAAGGATAATAGTATAGATCTCATACAATTCCAGATTAATCTCTGGAACAACTAACATGGCCAAAACAACCACCCCACACTCTACAACAACTATCCATAAGTGGATCACATAATATCTTAGAACTCAATCTATGCGCAGAAAGCAGAAGACTCAGATGGGATTTACAACTGTATATAAGTGTATGTTTTTAACAGAACTGTGGCTTGTTTAAATCCATGGATGTCTTCTGTGATGCTTGTCTTTTGGAAATCGTGCCGCCATCAGGATAGCACAGTTCAAAAAGAACATGCTGGGCGAGAGGGTAGCAAAGAAGACAAAATTTCTGCCCCTAGATGGAGTATTCTGCACATCTGATTCTTGACATTGGGAAGTACGCAAACCACAAAGTGTTGAAAAGCCTTGTAATGTTTTTTATTTGAAATTTCTTTTCAGAACTGCTTTTTTGGTTGTTGATTTTAGCAGCTTTAGTACTAGAAGCTATAGCTCTTATTTGAGGGCAAACTGACTGTAATGAAGAAGAAAAACAAAGTGCTGTACTGCAGCCACAATAGGGCTAATAAATGTATTTCAGTGCAAGTCTTCATGGATTCCAGTCAACTTTTTCAGACATACTTTTTTGCTGCTGCTGAAACAAATCAGTACAGCAAGCCTCTGAAAACTGGATTTGATCAAGAGGCATATATACTCAGCTCTGGCAAAGTAGTGAGATACTCCAAATATATTGACTGAGAACTTGGGAAAATTCCTTTTTTGGATTAAAATTCCCAGACTTTTCCAACTAGCACAGCCACAGATCATGTTGGCTGGGGGAATTCAAGAAGCCACAGTTCAGAAAAGTAAATACTGTATTTTGTTATTTATTTGCTTGTGCCTCTCTCTCTTTTGGACAACTTTCCAATAGTTGGATGCTGCACTAGAGACAAGAGTAGCAGCAGAGATGGCAGCAGCAACAAAAACACACAGATTGCTGGTATCAGGTTTTCAGCATCCATCCGTGTCACCGAAATTTACCATTTCTATCACTGGAAGAATAAATTCTTCTTCTGCAGGGGCTGCCAGGATAACCCCTTCACATATTTGCATTTCATTCTGAGGAACACAGGAGGCTATTCAATGGCAGCTGGGTAGCTGTGTTAGTCTGTTGCAGCAAATACAACCAAGAGTCATGAGACACCTTCAGTCCTTGACAAGTTTTATCCTGCTCAAGCTTTTGAGGACTGTAACCGGCTTCCCCCAGATACATCGGCCGAGGTCCCCAAAAGCTTATGCCAAATAAACCACGTCAGGTTTTCAGCTGCCACAAGACTTTCCATTGTCAACTGCCTCATGATGTACAGTATCTTTCTGCAAAGAAAAACTGAAGACGGATGGAGGAGGGTGTGTGTGAGAGAGAGTGACCCTGCTTTTAGTCCTCCATGAGTTAGTGGTGGTGAGCTACCATTTTAACATGGAGAATAAGTTCTTAAATCAATTATTTAAATCAGCCTGTCGTTGAAGACTGTTTGGACAGGTTAGTTCATTTTCCCCTCCCCGCCCCGCCGCCTTCTACAAGGAAGGGGGAAACTGCATCCAACCAGCACCCCGAGCCATTAACTTTTTCAGCTCACCAAAAGGGAGGGGGAAAAAAAAGAAAAGAAAAAGAAAGAAGCGGTGCTTGAATTTCAGATTGGCCGTGAACTGTCTTAATTGGTCTTTTTTAAACGCTCTGCACCTTGCAGTCGGTGCAGAGGGGATTCTTTCTGTCAGGGCAACGATGGGCTTATTCATCCCAGCAGCGGAAGATGGATCTTGTGATTGCCCTCCTTTATAAACATGGGCCTGGAGGATGAAAAGGTTCCCCACCTCTCTCTCTCTCTCCTCTCCCCTCCCCATCCCACTCCACTTCCTGCCTTTCCACGCTTTGCCCCCCCGCTTGCTCTAGCCTGCCCGCCCGCCCGCTCAGCAACCCACCCTGCCTCTCTCTCTCACACAGCGCCGTACCTCACACATTCGCCCCTGCTAACAACAACCTGTCAGCTCTTTCTTTGCGCCATGCTAGGCGCCCTTTGTTTCCGCAGGCCAGCAAGCCTTGCAGCTGTTGTCCGAGGCCTGCTCCGCCAGCCTGTGATCAGTCAGCTGCAAAATCCTCCCTGAACAACTCGGTATTCACAGCTCTAATCGGGCCAGCGGACTGTTTCCTCCTCTCTTGCAGTAAATCTTGATCACTTGCGCTCCGCGCGTCAGTTAGTGGCGCCGGCTCTTTGGGCCGCCCGATCCTTTTTCCCATACTCGGCGGCAACGTGTGCTCGGAATGCTAACGTCCAACCTCTTTTAAAAACCCGCCGCTCTCCTGGGGAGCTGGGAAGTGGGAACCCCCCCCCCAAGTCGGAGGAACCCCCAATTCCTCTGCCGGCCCCTGCCCCGTCCTTAACCGCTTGCGCTTAGAAAGAATGGGGGAAGCGGCGCGCGGGGGCGGCGGGTGGGGGGAAAACAGAAGAAAGTGTATTTTGGAAGGAGTCCCTCTTGGCCTGTTTCATTCATATTTTACTCCTGTAAGTTAATTAGGTGACTTGTCTTTTCATTTGCCCTCCAGAAAGAAAGGCGGCGGTTCTCTGGACTTTGAGCCTTTGAGGGGCCTTTTGGCCCCAGGATGAAGATAAGCTCTGCTGACAGATGCAATAACTAACAGCAAGCCGTCCCTACAGGAAACTGGCGCGAACATTGATCGGACCACGTGTCCCAGCTGATTAACAGGCCTCATTGTTTGTATTTTAAGTGACTGGAATTTGATTCACCCATTTCCTTTTTTCCCCCCAAAATTTGCATGGTATATTTTTTTAAAAAAATGTTTTACTCTGCAGCGGTATTTTTGGGTTTTTCAGTTATTACAGAAGTGAACACTTCCACAAATCAAAATAGAAGCTCATCCTTACATACTGGCCTTAATTATGTAAACAACAAAAAGTCATTCCTCTTGAACATACAAAGGAAGTAATTTTTCCTCCTTGCAGGAAGTTGGCAAAGCAGTTTAGGCTGGCCAAGACCTATCAGTGAACTGTGTAGGTGAGTGATCATTGGAAGATGACCCACAGCTTTTGAGAAACAAACAAACAAGGACATAATTGTCCTGTTGTCCTGTGCCATCAGATTGGAGCTGACTTATAGGGGACCTAATAGCTCCAAGGTAAGTGAGATATGTAAGGAGTAACTTTACCAGCTCTATACTTCCGGTGAGTTTCTGTGGCTGTGCTGGGATTTGAATTCAGGCCTCCTGAGTATTAGCCCATCATTCTATCCATTACACCATACTGGGTGTTCATATCCTGCAATGTTTCATGTATATTACTCAGATATTCAAGTCTTAAAATATGAAATATATGCTCTTTTTGAGGAAAGTAATCACGAGTGCCTTGAACCATCTTCGTAATTACGCATTCCCATAAGAAAGCCAATTTTGGGGAAAGGTCCCCCTGCATATCCTTTACATGACCGTTGGTACTTTCAACTATTAACTGGTCAATTAAGTGCCCTGTCTAGTTTTAATTCTTCCTTCTATGAAAAGATGTATATTATCCATTAAATAAGCTATATAGTTTATGAACCAGCAGTAATTCCTGCAAACAACCCATACATCAGCATTGCACGTTATAATTACAATTACAAAGAGCAGCTAAATCATACACCAGATTGCATATAGTGCAATCTGGGCTCACAGGGTTGATGTCTCAGGATTTTCTAAGTAGCATGGATGACAACATCATCTGCCACTCACCCACTTCAGTTTTTATTTTGTCTGTGAGCTTTGCAGCAACGTCACATCAGCTGGGAAAAAATTGAATAATATATTATTACAAGCTCTCCCTGTTGTAGTGCAAAGGCTTTGAAAGCTGTTTCTTTTTAGATAAACAATTAAGAGCTATTAACTTTACCAAAGACCCGTTCTTCATTTGTTTATAAAAAACAATCCAGTAGTCTGCAAGTTTGGACTCTCCTTATGAAGACTGTCACTTTGACCATCTGCACTTCTAAATTTACAACCACATATAGGAACCAACTGCTTGTACAGTATATTAATACATTTTAAAGCCACCCACCCTTACGAATACATCATATTTAGAATACTGTTTCAACAGTGTTATTATACAGTTCCATTTAGGCTCCAGTAGTGTTTACACTGGATTTCCAGTGTGGTGGAGAGAGTGATGGACTAGGACTCTTCTAAACAGGGTTCAAATCCTTGCTCAGCCATGGAAACTCACTAGGAAAGTGGAGTTGGTAAACCCACTCCTTAAATATCTCACTTATCCTGAAAACCCCATTAGAGTTGATACAAGTTGGTTCCAACTCAAGGGTACAGAACACAGAAAGCGTATACACTTACCTGTAATGGGGCTTACTTCTGAGTAGATATGTGTCAAACTACACTATTAAGTCATGGTCATATGAGGAAGAACCAACTTTCATTCATGGCAGGAATGGGGAATGTGGATCATATAATTGGTTCAATATCATAATTATTGATTGGGAGCTACCTCATCTAAGTTTCAGGCAGGATTCTTGCTTTGCCTGAAAATAACAGCTGAAACTAATATCTTACATATGTAAAGCAGATACATGTTTCACTACTGAACTCTGATGAACTGTAACTCCAGTTAGACATCATTGCCAAAAGTGTTACTGGGAGTTGTAGTCTTACTTCATATGGAAGATCACACATTCTCTGTTCCATAGCTTTGCTGTTTTTGCTGGCCTACAGGCACTACTACCCATGTTTTATGTGTTATTTTCTGGGCCACATAGATGTAGACTGCAGCCAAGGAATCGGGAGAAGACTGAGACTCAGAAGGGCAGCAATGAAGGAATGAGAAAAGATTATCAAGTGTAAGGATGTGCCACTGGAGACCAAATCCACTTCTATTCTTCAATGCTCTCCTGCAGTATGGGTATGAAAGCTGATTTGTTTGAAATATGGTACTGGAGGAAAGCTTTGCGGATACCCTGGACTGTCAGAAAGTTGTGAAGTGGGTCCCAGAACAAATCAAGCCTGAGGCAAAATGATGAAACTGAGGCTGTCTTACTTTGGGCACACCATGATAAGGCAAGATTCTCTGGAAAAGATAATGATGGGAAAAACTGAGGGCACCTGGAAAAGAGGAAGACCAAATACAAGATAGATTGGCTCCATAGAGGAAGCCACAGCCTTGGGTTTGCAAGAGCTGATTAAGGATGTTGAAAGACGGGGCGTTTTGGAGGTTGCTACTTCATAGAGTTGCCATCGGAGGTGACTTGATAACACGTAAGAGCAGCAGCAACAATGACAGGTATTCCTTGTACTCACAGTCATTCAGTCACTGGAACTATTGCTGTTCCACTTGAGCCACTAGGTTGCAAGCGTCCCACCTTGGTATTGTAATTAACTTTTAGTTATCTAGCACTCTCTATTTACATAGTACAGTACCTTAGAATCAATGAAACAGGACTCGGCCTTCAATGGCCTAGGGTGCCACCCCAGTGTCTCATGTTCCACTAGTTTTTTTTTCAGAATCCACTGGAAATCAAATCCTTCCTTTGAATGGAGAACCGGAGTGTGTCACATCTCTTAGCATCATAATTTACAGACAAATGCCATGCCTCATTTCCTCCTCTTACAGTCATGGCCAAAAATATTGGCACCCTTGCAATTCTGTCAGAAAATGCAACCCTTCTCTCAGAAAACTGTTGCAGTTGCAAATGTTTTGGTACTCACATGTTCATTTCTTTAGTTTGCATTGGAACAACACACACAGAAAAAAACAGAGAAGAAAAGTCAAATCTGCTCTATGTGGGGCTACTTTTGAGATTGATGCGGAAGCTTCAAATGGTGCAGAATGCGGCGGCCAGACTTCTTAGTGGGGCGAGAAAACATCAGCATATTTCTCCCACTCTGGCTGCCTTGCATAAGCTGAACTCCTTTTACCCACCAAAATCTACTTCCATTTTACTTTTCCACTTTGATCTTCACTTTTCCATCTTGAATGATACCATTATTGTTGTTTTAAATTGTTCTAATTGTTTTTATGCTATTTCTATTGTAAGCCGCCCAGAGTAGACATGGTCTAATTGGGTGGGGTATAAATTTAATAAATAAATAAATAATAATAATCCCTTTTCATTCAGATGGCGATGGATAGTGCCAGCTGACACTGTTGCACCCTGTGTCTGCAGATCAGCTTGAATTTGTTGGGAAGTTAATCTGGGTTCTGTATCCACCATTCAAACAACCCTTTGTTGTAATTTTTCAGTAATTTTGCTCTTCCGTTCATGTCAAGGGAGGTTAGCTACAGTGCCATGGGCTGTACACCTCTTAATGATATTGCGCACAGTGGACACAGGAACATTAAGATCTCTGGAGATGGACTTGTAGCCTTGAGATTGTTGATGTTTTTCCACAATGTTTTCTCTCAAATCCATAGACAACTCTTTACACTTCATTCTTTTTTCCATGCTCAGTGTCACACACAATACAAAGGCTGAGTCAACTTTTCTCCATCTTAACTGGTTGCAGGTGTGATTACTATATTGCCCACACCTCTTACTTGCAATAGGTGTGTCTAAATACAAATTAAAGGAGCATCACGTGCTTGAAAATCAATTATTTCTTACAATTTAGACAGGGTGGCAATAATTTGTCCAGTGCATTTTTGGGTTTCTGTGTGGGATTGTATTTTCTGACAGAATTGAAAGGTTGCCAATATTTTTGACCATGACTGTAGGCTGGGACAAAGGTACCCAACACTAAAATACAATAGGACTGTTGGGGCAATTTTTGTTCTAGCTGTTTTGTCCCCTGTGAAAAATGAAGTATCCAAAACTCAGGGACATGATTTATAATTACAGCGTAGGTATGGTTTTGTGCAGATTTTACATGTGACCTTGGGGAATACAGTTTCTCATTCTGGTGCATGAGGGTTAAGCTACAAGAAGGCTTACATAGGGTTTGGCAGTATTTCGGATATACTGTCTGTGAAACGTTAAGCAACAGCACCTTGAAAGATACCAAGAAACTGATCAGAAGCCAATGTGGGTGAAGGAAGACCAATGTCTAAAGGCTAGAAGAGTGTGTCCAGAAAGCAATCTGGCCTCTATATCATATGCTGCCTGCAGTTTCTGAGGAGCCTTCAAGGGAAGTTCCATGTCCTCATTTTTCATTGATGACCCAATATTAAAACTATGTTTAAAAGCTAAAAAGTACAATAAATTATTACAATATTTTAAAAAAGCCATTAAACCCAGTATCATAGAAGCTAGTACATAAAAACAGTTTCAAACATATTTTAAAAAAATATTTAAAAAGGATATAACACCCCTGTTTTTAAAAGCCCCCTCATAGTTAGTGAAAAAAAGGCCTGCTTGAAGAGGATGCTGTTTGCCTGCCACAAGAAGGACAACAAAGAGGGGGCCAGCCTGGCCTCCTCTAGGGAAGAGTTCCACAGTTTGGGAAGAACAACTGAGAAGCCCCTCTTTCATGTGTTCAACAAATGTACCTGTGAGAGTAGCGGGATAGAAAGGCCTCCCTTATGATTTTAAAATCCACTCCAGTTCATGTAGGGTAGTTGTTCTTTCACAAGGATTGGGCCCAAATCATTTTAGACTTTATGATTTAAAGCAGCACTTTGAGTTGTGCGTATACCTCGATCAACAGCCAGTGAAACTGCTATAGCAGGTAAATTATGTGTTCCCTCTAGCCAGCCCCAGTTAACAATCTGACTGCAGGATTTTGGACCCACTGAAGTTTCTGAACACTTTCCAAAGGCAGTAGCAACATAGACTGCGCTAGGGTAGTCCAAACAGGATGTCACTAAGGGCCTGTTTCCACTGCCAGAATAAACTGGAAAAGTAAGCGCATTTTTCGGATTCGTGCTTAAGTCACATGGACTTTAAACCGAATTCCAAAGTTTTGTGACGGTGTGTGCTGTCACAAAACTCACCCTGCCATTGACAATGCTATTGCCACTGTTGCCTTCATGTCCTGTCAGGTGAGTCTGATGGTGCGGTGGGGGGGGAGAATGGAAAGAGAGGGGAGGAGGACAAATTGGAAATGGGCAAGGATTTTTCCCGGCAAATCCGGTGCATATGTGCACACAGAAATGCACATGCACACATGCACACACAGAGGAAAGAGGGTTATAATGAGGAAAGCATGAGGGTAGTTTCTCCCCTCTAGATGCAAGAAACCCAAACCTTCCACCTAGAGAGTAAGCCAGTGGAGGCAGAACCTCCCTTCCCTTTGGGCTCCAATTTCTGGAGGAACTGTCCCCATGATTTTTGTATGTAGGATCATTCCCAAGCCACTCTCCAGTCTGTGAGCAGAGATGGTGCTTATGACTGGAGAAAGATTTGGGGAAGATCCTGCATCAAAATCAGGTGGATTCTCTTTCCTCCTCACTTAGGCTAAGCATCTCACCTGCCTTTTGCCTCCAACTGTGCATCTCAGGCTTTCCCATTTGCCTCACTCCATTTGCTAAATTGCAAGACCTCATATCTCAAAACAATTGATTCCACGAGTTAAATGAAACAACCCTTTGCCACCCAGTAAAATACTTCACTTTCAAATTAAAAAACAACAACACACAAGCTTCCTTCAGGGAAAAATCCAAGCTTCCATGCATTTTTTTAAAAAAATCAATTTAAAACACACTAAACCCTATTCAATTATACTTCCCTCCCTTAAATTAACTAGGTCCTAAGGAGGTGATTAGGGTTCCAGAGGAGGAGAAGAAATTTGTCTTTGTTTCCCTTTGGCTACTCACAAACGCCTGCCTGGTTTTTCAAGAGGATATTAAATGTATGGATGATGGTGAACATTGAATTAAAGGACATGTGGAGAATTTATGAATGGATCCATGTGATTACACCTCCCCTATAGCCCTTAGTTGTGTCTTGCCTCATCCAACCCACTTTAAAAAAAGTAGAAGGAACCACACAGAGCAGATAATTTATTTACCCACTGGGTAAGTCTTTAATCAAAGCTTGCTTGCTCATTTCTATCATTAGGTCCTCTCTTTTCCTCAAAAGAATCCTTGTTTTGTATGCTCGTCAAGAATGTGGATGTTTGTACAAAGAATATAGTCTGATGATCATTCCCTTCCTTTGCCAAATTGTCTTAAAAATCTTTAAATGCCTAAATAAAAGAATAGCTCTCAGAATTCCTCTTACAACAACACTTGATCCTCTTTCTTGAAAATAAAATACTTTGTAATAAATTTCCTTCCTCCCCCCCCCCCCCCATGCTTGCTTTGACCTCTTTACAATCTAAATTACATAGTTTTGCTGTAAACTTCAGGCTCCTGGATCAACTGAAGGTGGTCCCATTCGGGAGCCATGGCTAGTACAAATCTTTCCTTACTGTTTTTCTAAAGAGCATTTGTCATCATGCACAGTTGTGAAAACAGTCTGGTTTTCAATCTCCCTCCTTCCCTCAAGATACTGTCTTTAGTTTGCCAAGTACCTGAACTAACTGCATCCAGAAAGATGTTTTTGTCTGTAAGGTGATACAGTTATGTCTCACCTACTTGATTGATGTTGTATGTTTTCAAAGAGGATGGAGGAGGGGAGCATTTGAGGCATGCTGCTTTCTCCAAAACCAACAGAATATGCTTCCTGTTTTCCAGAACATTCCTGGGGTGCAGCTTGGTCAGTCAGAGTAAAGCTCTCATATCAGCTGTCAGCTCTAGAAGTCCAGCAATGCTTGAGTTGCCTCGATCCACAGCCAGCAAATTTGTGCGCTTTTGTCTTGTAATTAGTCAAGTGGGAGATAGCAGGGGTTTGTTTGGAGGGCATGTTACACTGAAATATTTGCCTGCCTGGAGGCACAACATTTTTAAGAGGAGGAAATAAACACATGCCTTAACATGGGATCTGACCCTTAGCATGATGCAAGTACATTCCTACTCACTGGCCAACAGCCCTGCCATTGTTATGGGCCTCTTGCTGCTAGCAGTCATGCTTGTGCGGTAATGAGCTGGCCCTTTCTTCCTTTGCTTCCTGCCTATGGCTGCTGATAGGAGATTAGTTTTTTCCTTGTCTACAGTGAAGGTAGGGTAGAGGTGGACCAACTTCAGGGCATGGCTTCCAATTTGCTTCCTATGAGACCTACTAGGGGTCACAGTGAACCCCCAAACAACAAAACAACACCAATACATGGAAAATATAACATCAAAAGTGGCTGGAAATCTACTTCTCTTTGAGCACTTTTTTCAAATACAGAGAGGTGATGGAGGAGACAGAAGTCGTTTGAAAGGTGGATCAACACTTCTGGCCATTCATTTCCCCCTTCCCAATATATATTTTTGTGGTGGGAGAAGGATTGTGGTGGGCAATCAGAGCAGCCTTGGGGATGGTGTGATTCTTATTCCTGTGAGCAAAAGGGTGATTGGGTGGGCGTGGGGCAAGTGAGTGAGGGGGTGACTGGGTGGATGAAAGGGCAATTCGGTGAGTGGGGATGAGTGATGGGGGAGTGGAAGAGTAGGTGGGCACTGACTTTTTGGCAAGCCTGGTGCGTTTATTTATTTTTTAAAATTCCTGCTATCTAGTAGGCTATATTTTTAAAAAGTGGACTGGGCATTCACATAGAATCAATTCCAATTAATCAATTCCACATCCGCTCCAAAATAAATGGACCTCTGTCAGGGGAGCAGAAAAAAATGCCCCCTGGCACAGAATTCTGTGTGTGTATGCTAAAATTTAAATCATTTTCTTTTTAAGGAGAGTCTAGTACAATAGTGTTTTTATTGTCAGTAGGACTGAGCCCATATACTAATACCATGGACCAATTACAGCCTCCATATTTTGAAAGAACTACCCTCTCTTTCCAGACCAGAAAGTAGTGGTTCAGTATTGCATTTGGAGCCCTGAAGAAAGAAAAGTATTAGGTTTCTAATCAAAAAGGGACCATTAGAGTGTAAGATAAACTTGTCTTACAGTTCATAGTCCTAAAAAATTAAAATACATTTTCCTGTAGAAATCATTTCATAGTTGTAATATTTTTAGAGCGTGGAAGAGTTACATTTCTCTTATGATATTTGCCAGAAACTACCAGTCAACATGGCTAGTTTTAGTTATTTATTTATTTTAAAACCAGAAGTTAGAAAAATTACTTTCTGGAGCTATGATTCCTCAAATCTCCTAGTTGGCGTGACTATTGGGATTCCATTCAAAAAGGAATTTTTTTCCAAAGCTTTAGAGAAGATAACACTGTTGGTTATGATGATCACTCATTGGTGAAGAAGAAAAAAACCACAGACATGTTAATGTTTACGATTACTTTACTTTTCAGGTATAGGCTATTCATGCTTCCCTGGTTTGGCTTCCTGGAAAAAATTATCACTGTTCAGAATCAGAGCTGTGAAAAATAAATCTCCCTTGAGAATTTCAGCTGTTCAGTCAATTTGGCAGAAATTTCCTTTGGGAAAGTTTCAAAAGAGGAAAAATATTTGGAGAAATTCTCACCTAAGAAGCTCAAGCTTCCTTGTGCTTATCATATGCTGTGGTTGAGAGGTATGTGTGTATGTCTTGTCTTTAGCTGGACGTTCTTGCTACTCAGTCGTTCCCACATTTCAACTAAAACCCAGGAGAAGGTGTCATAAGTTACCTGCTTCCAAAGGGCTTTTTCAGATCAGGAAGGGTGCAATCAGACAGAGATTTGTCCTGCAATTTGGTACAGTTCATGGATGGGCTGGTTTGTTCCTTTATCCAGTAACCACATGTTATTTTATTTTATTCTTTCCCTGTGAAGGGAGGAACAGTCAAATAGGTTTGCTTGAAGTATGGTATGGTTTCCTGCATGAAACCACTGGATCCTTGCATATGGATTTAAGGATCACCTCAAAACACATACCACACCTCAAAGTGATCCTGTTTAGCCTGATTTAGCCTTATCCAGCCTAGGACAATTTGGCCGCCTGGTCGTACTTGATGAGCAGCCAGAGAATCAGGGGAGGGATAATGCAGTGTCTAAGAGAAAGGGAGTAGGTGGGAAGCTGCACTCTCTAATGTGGTAGTAAGCTCAAAAATATAACCAAAACAAATTCCATAGAGGCCTTAGAATGAGGCTGAAAGCTGAAGGGTTAAATTTTCAGAAAATTGGAAGATAAACTATGCCATGTCATTAATTTCATCTTTTTCCCAGTGGGCACAACACTATCCTCCTTCAGACCAACTACAGGTCTTAGAAGGAAGGAACTGTGTTCTTCTGCCAAAGACACAAAATATATTTGCCAAACAACGCCTCCAAAACGCAGCCTGGGGGAGCTACAGAACTGGATCCATGAATAAGGGCAAAGGAATAAACCAAATTTCTTAGAAGACTTTTTGTTTTTTCCTGAGAAACATCCTGACATTTTTTTCTTACTCCTGTAGAAACAGAAGACCACATTGCAAAATTATTTTCAAAATTTCTCCAACATATATATTTCTTTGGTGGCTGCCTCATTAAATCAACTGTAGAATGGAATTTGGTGGACAGTGTTGTAGGGAAAACAAAGTTGTGGCCAGGCTGCAAACACAGTTGCTGTTTTTGCCGCATGCAATGGCTGTGCAAACAAGAAAAATCCTTTTGGGAGCAGAATAAAATGGTGTCATAACAACTACTAATAATGGTAAGTTCCACCTCTGAGAAATTGTTAGAGAATGTCTTTTTCCCCTTGGAGAAATTTGGAAAGTACTGCCCCTTCCAGTTTATCTTCCCACAAATAGGGTGGAAAATTCAAAAGTAATTTGTGTGCAGTTGTTTCAATACTTTTGAATGTATTCTTAATATATAGCTTGAACACCTGGATGATCCATAGTTTCCCTGATGCATATCCCCATCATTTCCCACCTCACAAACCATCATTTCCCACCACTGTCTCGTATCACATTTCAAACCGTCATTGCTATGTCTGGTCATGTGAATTCCATCATCACAGTTGTGGGCAATTCATTACGTGGTACCAAACTTCTGGAAAGAAATGTCAATATTTAGCTAGGTTTGTTCTTAGATGGTAGCCGCATACTTGCCACGAAGGCTTTGCTTAAAGTTTTATGAGTTTGGTAGAACCTGACAGAGCTTGGGCTCCACTGACATAGACTTCAAGAGACTAAGATCACTTCCATGCCATGAGCAGGTAGCAAAGTGGAAGTAAGGTCTGGCAGTTAGGGAGAGGCAGGGCTGCCTATGTGTTGTGGATTCCCAGAGCCTGTTCTAACTCTTGCCATCTCTGCTTAACCTTGAAGTATCTGCACACAGCCTCCTGAGTCAATGTCTGGAAGTAAAATTCAGCTTGGCCCTCCTTCTCTGGTTCCCAACAACATCAGTGTGACGTTTGCACCTTTGTGGTCCCTGTTTGTCTCCCCAAAACAGAGAGCTCACGAAGGCCCCCCAAAACAAACAAACAAACAAAAACCACCACCCACCTTTTCACATGCTGCCACCAGTTGATCTCTTTATCAACACACTTTACTTAAGAAAGATGAAGATCCATTCATCACGGTCTTTTGAATAAAACAGCTTTATTGGTTACAGATGTTTCTATAATAATTCATAAGTATCTTCTTCAGGTTCATCAAGCATCAATAACAACCTTCTATATTATCTTACAGGTTACTATTCACTCCTCTGACTAATCACTCCTCAGATTCCCAAACTAACTCTCTCTCTCTCTCCCTTCAACTCAGATCCAGACTGTAAACTAACTCCTCCTCTCTGGCTCTGCCTTTTAACATCTCTAGTGGCCGCACCTCTCAACCACATCAGCATAAAACATGAATAATGCATGACTTATTTAACATAAATTTACCTCCCCCCTTAATTATGTTTGTTTGGGAGGGGAAACAGGGTTTCCCTCCCAAACAAACAGCACAATTGCATGAAACTCTACTTACCATCTGGCACAATTCTGTAAACAATACCCAATTTACTATAACAATCACAATACCTTTTTACACTACAATTCAATAATATACTTTACCTCATCATTTACAATTCAATAATATACTTTACCTCATCATTTACTACAGTACTTTGGCCATCTCATGAGAAGAGAAGACTCCTTGGAAAAGACCTTGAGGTTAGGAAAGTGTGAAGGCAAGAGGAGAAGGGGACGACAGAGGACGAGATGGTTGGACAGTGTCATTGAAGCAACCAACATGAATTTGACAAAACTCCGAGAGGCAGTGGAAGACTAGGAGGGCCTGGTGTGCTCTGGTCCATGGGGTCACGAAGGGTTGGACACGACTAAACAACGACGACACTTAACATTTTCAACCTTACAGAAATATATCACAATTAGGAAACTTTTACATAGATAATTAACCAGTAAATCAATAGTCCATTCCAGTTTATTTTAAAAGTTCTTGCATCCTTTATGTTTCTGTCCATCAATATTCATTTTTTCATCACTATTTACAAACAGAATATTTATTATACATTACTAATTTTGTTTATTCCCCCATCAGTCATTAGGCTTTCGAGGCACAATCTGAGTCTCTTTTGCACAGCCCAAGTTTGCAAAGTCCTTCACCTTCCTGTTGTCATAAGGTGCGCAGTGGACTGCTCCGGTCGTTACTGCCTCCTTCAGTTGGACACATGTCTGCTGGCACTCAGGGGTCCTTCTGTTGATCACTGGCTCCTTCTGCAATTTCTTATATTGCCTGGCAGTCATCGGTCACTTGGTTGTCCACTGGATGTCATCTGCTGGTCATTTCTTAGTGACGTCTGCTTTAAGTCTGGCTTGGGGCTTCACTTTCTCAGCTGGGGAAAGGGTAGGCAGTTCCCTCTCCTCCTCCTGAACATGTTTAGATGTGTCCCTCTTTAAGATGTCAGGGCTTACGTCTTCCTCCTCACGCACACATTCACTCACAGGTATTTTCATTGAATTGTTTTCCCTATGTGGGGGACCACTATCATGGGTCACTTTAATATTCTCATGCAAGTTTCTCTTAAGTGCAATCAACGACTGGCTTGTTTTAGATGCACTGAGTATGTTAGCTGATTCTATTTCTTTATTCAGTGATATGCTAGATAGGGAGTTGCCTTGCAAGGATTTAAGGACTACTTGTTCCGCCCCTGCCAAATGCAGTTTTCTCCCCTCTATAGTTCTCAGGTCTGCTACTTGGTCCTCAGGACAGAATACTTTTTCCTGGGCATCATACAAGCTTTTTTCTTTTTCAGGAGTACTTCCCAAGCTTGGCTCTGCCACTTCTAAGGACTTTTTTTTCCTATATAAAAGCTCCTTATCCAGGCAACACCTTTCAGGGCATTCAGGAGATAATAAAGTGGGTATACTGGTGGCTGGTTCAAAGCAACTGTGACAAACCCAGACCTACTGGGATATGCCACAGTTTACACTAAGCTGCCACCAACCATTCCCTATAATAAGTCACACAGACCAGGGATGGATTTTCAACAAATAAAAGAATAAGGTTTATTTAAAACAACACACAGGGAAAATAAAATGATCAGGTGAATAAGATATAGTAACGTGGCTTATTCTCATTCATACATGCACACAGTTTGGTTCACACAGAACCCTTAACTTGAAGCACAGACCCTGAACCTATCAGTTCTGGCTAACCATTCAGACACCTGAACCTATCAGGTTGGTACTCTGACACACAGTAGTACCCTGTCTGACACACAGACTCCCACACCAGCTTCTTCTTCCCAGCTGCTGCTTCTTCACATCCCAGCGTCTCCTGCTTCACCACACAGGCTTCACATATATATACAGTACAGCCCCTCCTCCTGATGTCCCGCCTTCCACTCCCCATAGGATGGAACTTTCCCTCCAAACCCATGACAGACAGGTAACATCAGTGCTGTATGTAACACCTCCCCTCTTTATAAGTTGTTTTGTAGGGGAAAAGCTAAGGTGCTTTTTCCCAAAAAACAACCTGGATAAAACACACAAAAACAGTTATACATTCAATATCATACTTACTTATACTTACATTCTAAGTTAACCATATCAATTAGGCATTTAAACCTTTACCATATACATTACATCAATTTACCTTTATTCATACAAACCAAGTTCAAAAAAACAGGTACATTTAACTTTTTGTCATCAATATATATATAGTCCATGTTTCTTTCGCCGTCTTCAATCTTCAGGTCTTCTTGACAAGGCGTCAGCAACACAGTTCACTGACCCTCTGACCACCTTCACTTCAAAGTCATAGTCCTGCAAGTTTAAAGCCCACCTCATAAGTTTACTATTGTGGGTTTTCATTGTCCTTAACCATTGCAATGGTGAATGGTCAGTGCACAGAACAAAATGTCTTCCCCAGATGTAAGGCTTGGCCTTCTGGATCGCGTAGACTATGGCCAGGCACTCCTTTTCCACGGTTGCCAAATGTCTCTCACCTTTCTGGAGTTTCCTACTCAGGTAGGACACTGGATGCTGGTCACCATTCTCATCCTCCTGGCAAAGAACTGCTCCTACCCCGCTGTTAGACGCATCGGTGTAGATGATGAACTCCTGGTCGAAGTCTGGAGCCCGCAGCACTGGATAGTTGATGAGCGCCTGCTTCAACCTCTGGAACGCCTCCTCACAGTCGCTGGTCCACGGTATGCGGTCATCAGCCTTCTTCCTCGTCAGATCGGTCAGCGGAGCCGCAATCTCGCTAAACCTCGGGATGAACTTTCTGTAGTAGCCCACCAACCCAAGAAATGATTTGACTTTTTTCTTGGTGTTGGGTCTGGGCCAATCACGAACTGCTTCTATTTTGGCCTCTAGGGGTTTGATCACTCCTCCCCCTACCATGTGACCCAAGTATTTTATTTCTGGGCTACCCAGCTGCAGTTTGTTCTCTTTGCAAGGCCTAGGCCAAAGCACTTCCTCCCCTGGGTCAAAGTGCCTCTCCCTGCCTTCCTGGTCATCCCAAGCTTTCTTTCTGACCTTTTGAGCTTGCAGGGTCTCTGTTGCTAGCTCTAGGTTTCTCTTTAGGTCTTTCCTTAAAGAGTCTATGTATGTCACAACGTCTTGTGGGTCATCCTGGGTGATCTGCTCCCAATTTTGTTTGATCAAATCAAGGGGCCCTTTCACCCTTCTCCCAAATAAAAGTTCAAACGGACTGAACCCGGTACTGGCTTGTGGCACTGATCGATAAGCAAACAAAAGGGATTGCAGCTTCTGGTCCCAATTGTTTGGATTCTCTGCCAAGTAAGCCCTAATCATGCGCATTAGAGTCCCATTGAACTTCTCAGTTAACCCATTACTTTCAGGGTGATAGGCAGTGGTTTCCTTGTGCTTAATTCCACAGATTTGCCATAACCGTTTCATGAGCTTCGATGTAAACGATGCGCCCAAATCTGTGATTATTTCTGAGGCAAATCCCATCCTGGACATATACCCCACCAAGGCATCTGCCACTGTGTTAGTTTCAATGTTAGTCAAGGGAATGGCTTCAGGGTACCTCGTGGCATGGTCCACAATGGTGAGAATGAACCTGTTCCCCCTCTTTGTGGCCTTGGGCAAAGGTCCCACAATATCCACCCCTATGCATTTGAATGGAGTGTCAATCACAGGCAAAGGGCACAACTTTGCTTTGGTCCTGTCGCGGCTATTCCCCTGCCTTTGACACACATCACATTGTTTACAGAATTCCCTGATCTGCTTCCCTATGTCAGGCCAGTAAAAATTCTGTGTGATTCTCTGCTGTGTTTTGTTCACCCCTAAGTGCGCAGCAAACATGTCAGAGTGCCCCCTTTTTAAGATCATGGGGCGATACTTTTCAGGTACCACTAGCTGACTTCTGATCCCATCTCCCCCTTTTGAGATATTCCTCAGGGTCTCTCTATATAAAATCCCCTTTTTCTCTAGAAATCTCACTGGGGTTTCAGGTGTTAGCTGGGTGTCTGTCACCTGTCTGCCTTTTGCTCTTGGCCAAATCGGCTGTCTGTGGTTAAGGTTTCCACCACAGCTTCTGAACTCCCCTCTGCTTCCGTCTCTGGCTCATCATTACCCCCTTGAACTGTCCCCGTGGTGGCTTGTGAGCGTATAATCACTAGCACCCGTTTCACATGTTCAGCCAGGTCATTTCCCACGAGCACGGCTGCTGGCAGAGTCGATGAAATTGCTAGCCGCCAAACTCCCCTCCAGCCTTGAAAGTTCACCGGTACCTCCGCTACTGGCAGAGAGATCACCTGCCCCTCAATCCCTGCCACCTTCATGCTCTCATTTGGGATTACATACTCCCTAGGAATAATATCTGGATGGCACAGGGTCACCTGAGAACAAGTGTCCCGCAGCCCCCGATACTGATGGCCAAGTATTCCTACGTCCACCCCTGCTGTTTCAAACAACTGGGAATCCGTTCTCACCAGTAGGCAGCGCTTTACCTCCACAAGAGGACCATTTTCCTCAGCCTGATCAGCAGATGTAGCTGTTTCAGATTGAGTAACCATGGCAACAGGCTCCCTCAGTGACAATGAGCCTTGCTCTTTCTGGACACAGAACACAGCTTTTGGCTTGGTCCCACTCGAATCCTGAGGCACCATTCCTTTTAGCTGCCTTAATTTCTCACACTCTGAGATTAGATGGCCCTTTCCCTGACAGAAATAACATTTTCTGGTGTATTTTGAGTCCTTCTCATCTTGTTTTGGTTTTCCCTCCAAAATCTGAGGTCTTTGTTTCATGTCTGAGGGCTTCCCTTCACCATGGGCCCCTCCCCCTTGCTGGCTTTTCCCTGGTCCCTGAGAGTACTTGCTGTAGGTTTCTTTGGGTTTCCCCATCGCTTTCCCCTCACCCAAGGGCTTTCTTATTTGGGAAATAAAATCTGCAATCTCGGCGGCTTCTGCCACAGATTTTGGTTTCCTTTCCCTCACCTGGAATTTCAGTTCCCCATGCAGGACTGAATAGAACTGTTCCAGCGCTATCAAATCTTTAAGTTGCTGAAAGGTCTCTGTCCCCTCCTGAGATAGCCATTTCTCAAGCAGCCTCACCAATTGAGCCCCCACTTGGGTAAAAGTCTGCTCTGGTTTCTTTGTGAGGGACCTGAATCTTTGCCTCAGCTGTTCCGCATTTATCCCATGTCTTGCAAACACCAGTTTTTTAAACTCTGCAAAATCTTTCATCAGTTCCTCAGGCATCTCGGCATAGACCTCAGCCAGGCTACCACTGATTAAAGATCGCATGATGGTCATCTTCTCAGTTTCCCTCACTGAGAAGTCCACAAACGCTCTTTCCACTAAGGAAAAGAACACCTCAGGACAATCTCCCTTGTGGTACACAGGGAATTTCTTCAGGTCAGCCTTAGACAATTGGCCTCCCTCAGAATCCCTATTGTTATTATTGTTCTGGTTCATCAGTTCCAATTTTCTTAATTCAAACGCCATTTTCTCTCTCTCCAATCTTTCTTCTCTTTCCATTTTCTCTAATTCAAATTGTCTTTGCCTCTCCCTTTCCCTTTCCTGTTTCTCTTCCTTTTCCATTTCCAATCGTCTTTGTTTCTCCCTTTCCCTTTCCTCCATCTCCCTCACCCTCAGTTCATGCTGTTGGGCTAGGAGCAATTTTCTGAGTTCTGGGTTCTGTTCTCCCGTGCTGTCACCCTGCACTGAGCCAAATTCATCCTCAGAACCTTGGTCAACCTGGGGGTCTTTCACTTCACCCATTTCTGCCATTTGGCTTCGAGTCAAGGGCATAATCCCCCCTCAGAACAGGCTGCTTTAAAAAGTCAAGCCTCAAAATAAAACGACCACTTTTTTTTCTCTTTTGCCTCAGAACCAGCTTTCCCTATAGATTGCTGCTGTCCTTCAGCACTACTTGCAACTGTAGCGAGTTAGAGTCTACCCCCCTCTGCTGGGCCTCTCAGCAGGCAGGCTAGATCACTGCTGTTTCACAGTTTTGCCTCAGCTTTTTTCCCGCCAAAACAGGCTGCCTCAGAGCACCCTAATCTAGTCTCCCCAGTTGGCACGTTCTTCCACTAGCGCACCTCCCCCTGAGGTACACCTAGAAGATTACCTACGCGCCTCAGATTGTCCCTGACTAGACCCCCCTTGCTCTGGGCACATTTGCCAAGGCTTTGCTGAACCACTGGACAACTGGACCAGTCGTATCCCACACGCTGGACACCAATCAATGTGACAAACCCAGACCTACTGGGATATGCCACAGTTTACACTAAGCTGCCACCAACCATTCCCTATAATAAGTCACACAGACCAGGGATGGATTTTCAACAAATAAAAGAATAAGGTTTATTTAAAACAACACACAGGGAAAATAAAATGATCAGGTGAATAAGATATAGTAACGTGGCTTATTCTCATTCATACATGCACACAGTTTGGTTCACACAGAACCCTTAACTTGAAGCACAGACCCTGAACCTATCAGTTCTGGCTAACCATTCAGACACCTGAACCTATCAGGTTGGTACTCTGACACACAGTAGTACCCTGTCTGACACACAGACTCCCACACCAGCTTCTTCTTCCCAGCTGCTGCTTCTTCACATCCCAGCGTCTCCTGCTTCACCACACAGGCTTCACATATATATACAGTACAGCCCCTCCTCCTGATGTCCCGCCTTCCACTCCCCATAGGATGGAACTTTCCCTCCAAACCCATGACAGACAGGTAACATCAGTGCTGTATGTAACAGCAACCTCCCAAACTAATTTCCTCCTTCTGCTCCTGAGCCAAACTAGTTTTACATGGGGTTTTCAAAAGCATGAGATTAGTTTCTAAGGGACATTCTTTCTCCAGGCTTCCTTTGCTACTGTATCTAATTCTGCTGCAGTGGGTGATTCCTGGTCCCCTTGTGAGCGTGCAAGTACAAAAGCACTCTTAACATGATCTGTCCAATCTAAACCCTCTCTATATGTCAGGTCTTTATCAGTCATAGACCTCTCTGGGTGTTTAGGGGTCCGTGGAATGGGTTTCCCTTTAACTTTTGTAGTACAATCATTCAAAGTACTATCTTCCCTCTGTTCCTTAATACAGGAAGGAACATTAGAGATTTCCAAAATAACTTCATCAGCCGTTTTGGTTACATCATGGTTCTTTTCCAACTTTGGGCATCTCTGGATACATTCAGAGGTTAGGGAATCCATTTTTCCTTCAGGGGTTGTTAACTGCTCTCCCAAGGAACCTGTTACTTCAAAAGCACTCTGCACATGCTTAGTGAGATCTAGCCCAATTAAACAAGGTGCAGGAATTTGATCAGAGATTGCCACATCCCAAATTCCAACCCAATTTCTATCGTTTATTTTCACTTTAGCCATGGGTAAAATCACTAGAGGAGAACCTATTCCCTTGATGGTAACAATATGGTTTGGGAGAATTTGTTCTTTAGCAATCACATCAGGATGACACAGGGCTATGTTAGAACAAGTATCAACCATTCCTACATAAGACCTTTCATTAATAATAATTCTTTCACCAGGGTTATGAACTAAAATATCTTCTGCTTTTACTAGAAAACAATGAACGACCTGGGCTAATGGCAGATCAGAATTTTCTTTTGTGCCGGTTGCCATGGAGACAGAACCTTGGTTACTGCTTTTCCTAGTGGCTTCAGCTGGTTTTAAACAGTAAACCCTTTTGGTCTGATTATTATCCTTCTCATTTATAAGTTTAGTTTTCATACAATTGAATTGTAAATGACTGAACTCCCCACAGTTATAACACTATCTTCTTCGCTCACTCTGAGGAGATCTGTTTAACTTTTCCTCAGAGTTCATCTGGGTCTAAGAACTAGGCCGGGCTAATTTAGGTGAAGTACTACCCTGGCCTTCTTTTCCTGTTGTTTTGCTGAGGTAATTTTTATTACAGGGTTTCTTATGGTTGTCCCAGTTTTGCCTGTTAAAATTTACCTCAGAGAACCTGTGGTTTTGAATCTCCCCAATGTAATCTGCTCTTTCACCTGCTTCGACTAGATTTTTGGGATTTTTGTCCTTAACTAAATAATGCAATTCCCCAGGCAAAATAGAATAAAATTGTTCCAACCCAATCACATTTTTCATCTGTTCAAGAGAAGTGACATTTTCACGTTCCATCCATTTCTCCAGACATTGCAGCAGTTTAGCCCCCAGCTGAGAATAAGATTCCTTAGGCTTTTTGGTCAGGGAATGAAATTTTCATCTCAGGTGTTCAGCACTGATACCAAATCCAGAACAAACCATTTTTCCATAGGCTCCAAAATCTCTGGCCTGCTCTAGAGGCATCTGTGACTACAACTCAGCTAAATCTCCACTTATTTGGGATCTTAGCACTATCATCCTTTCTTCATCCTTCACATTAAAGTCCCAACAAGCATGTTCAAAGTAAATGAGGAAAGATCATGGGCAGTCACCTTTTCTATATTGAGGAAATTTCTTTAGATCAATTTTTGTGAGATTTCCCTCACTAGTGCTGTTTTTATTATTATTGTTATTTTGAGAAGGTAATTCTAATTGTTTCATCTGTAATTGAAACTCAATTTCTCTTTGTTTCAATTCCATTTGTTTTAATTCTATTAGTCTGTTTTCTTGCTTAGCTTTTTCTCTAATTTCTAGTTGTCTTTTTTCCTGCTCAAATGCCATTTGTCTGGCCTCTTGCTCAGCCCTGGCTTTTTCTTTTTCTAATTGGTTTCTCATAGCTAGCTCCTCAGCTCTGGCTTTAATTTCTAGTTCCTTCAATTTAAATTCCTGTTCCAGCTCCCATTTTTCAAAAATCAGGAGAGCTTATAACACTTTCTCTCCCTGAGGCACCCTCATGAGTCTCCTCCTGTTCCACAGCTAGAGGGTCTCTATTTCCGTCCACTTCCTGAGGTAAACCTTGAGGATCATCAGTTTCCACAATTATTGGCCTTTTAGTTCTTTTAGGTGGCATATTTATCTGAGTTACTTAGTCTTGAGTGAGTTTATACTGATTTTAAAAAGGACCTGTCTTTCTTCTAATTCCAGTCACTGAAATAAATTTTTATTTCAAGTCTCTGCTTTTTCTTCTATACCCTCAGATCTGTTCTGACCCCTGGCTTCTGCTTTTATCCACCAGCTCTCCCTTCTCTCAGAGCCCTGGATCTTAAGCTAGCCACTAGGTTTCTCAAATCCTTAGGTAAAAACAGGATTTTTTTTCTTCAGAGTCGTTCCCTATCTTAGTCCCTCAGATTTGGGATCAGAAGCCCCGCCACTAAACTTTTCCCCAAAGCATTAGCAGGTAACCTACTTCTTCACCACAGAACTCTGTCTAAAATGTACCATTGACTCAAAATATTCACTTTAAACTGAGGCTTTACTGGATTGCTTCATATCCCGGCGCTCTGACGTTTGCGCCTTGGGGCCCCAGTTTGTCTTCCAAACACAGAGCACACTAAGGCAAACAAAACACCTTTTTACATGCTGCCACCACTTGATCACTAAATCAACGTACTTAGGAAAGATGAAGGTCCATTCATCACTGGCTTTTGAATTAAACAGGTTTATTGATTACAGATGTTTCTATAATAATTCATAAGTATCTTCTTCAGGTTCATCAAGCATCAATAATAATCTTCTATATTATCTTACAGGTTACTATTCACTCCTCTGACTAATCACTCCTCAGATTCCCAAACTAACTCTCTCTCTCCCTCCCTTCAACTCAGATCCAAACTGTAAACTAACTCCTCCTCTCTGGCTCTGCCTTTTAACATCTCTAGTGGCCCCACCTCTCAATCACATCAGCATTAAACATGAATAATGCATGACTTATTTAACATAATAAGGGTGAATGCCACAATCGGTAATGGCCTTCAGGTCCCAACACTGGGACTGCAGCCAGTCCTTCATGAAGCCTTGAGGGTTTCTGGCAAAGCTCAGCATGAACTTTAGCTGGGTCTTCAGCTGGTTAATGGTTTCTGTGGTTTCACGGATCTTATTATCCAGGGCAGCTATCTCCTGATGACTGGCTGTGGGGAGCAAGAAGGAATTAATTTATGTTTTCAAAGTATCATCCACATCTACATCAATGCCATATCAGGCAGTTTTTTTCTGGTCATTTGGATCAACACTGATGGCAGGGTTGATAATGATTGGTTTGGGAGGCATAAGCAAATCATGAAGTTGCTGGGGATTTCTGAGAATATCATTTGCTGAGACTCAAATATCTTCTAAAGCTACTTGTCACAAATGACATACTCCCGCTTATGAGGGTCCTGCAAGCTTGTGAGTTTTGATGTATTGCCACAGGGCCTGGGTGATCACTGGACATGTCTGGGTGTAGATTCCCAGACTTTGAGCTAAACGTGGGTCCGGTTTGAACTGTGGAGGCTGGTAGTTCAACATCAGGAGGACAGTACATCGCACGTTCACATCACCAGGTCTTTTTACCTGGAAACTGACAGTTTCCTGGGTGGTAGCAGTCCTATGCCGCTCCTTGTCCAGTTCAATTACCAGTGACTTAAAGAAGGATGACAATTTCCTCTTCTGCTTAGTGGCATCATATTTGGAAGGACCATAATCTTCTAGTAGTTGTCCTTCCACCTGGAACTCCCAGGAGGCCACAGTGCTTTCTGTATCTGACTTGGCCAGGTTGAAGTTGTTAGAGATATAAGTGCACAGCTTCCACTTTTGCTTTATAGGGCATTTCAAGGCCTCTGGAATATCCAACCGCTTCCTCATGATGGTGTGATTCAGCTTCCTTTCAAATACCAACAATTCTATGTATGCCCGAGACTCCGTACCAGTTCTCAGATCTGCTGAAATAGAATCTTATCTGCCATCATATTTTTCTTGACATTGTAGTTATGATTCTGAACTGACTGTTGCTGTTCTTGCTGGATCTGTTGAGGAGCTGGTCTTTTATGAGACTAATCCACTTCTAATTGAGCCATCCCAGGTTGTACTGAGGGGCTGCCGCCATACCCTGGAGGCCCATCACAAGTTCCTGAGGTTTCATGCACCTGCCAGGCAGCATGCCAGGGCATAGGTATGCAGTGCTGGGCAGGAGGGAGCAGTGCATTTCTTGATCTGGGGCCTGGCCCATCCACACAGGAGGCCCTGCGATCCCTGGCCCCAACAGTCCTGCCCCATGGCCAATGCTGCCACTACTACTGCTGGGAGGTACATCCTGGAAATCCGCCCACACCACCGTCTTCCCTCCCTCAACACTGCAAAGCATGTTGGTGGGGGGGCAAAGTGAAAGTACAAGTATACAGATAAATAAAACTACAGTGGTGCCTCGCATAGCGATCGCTCTGTATTGCGACGAAATCGCTTTGCGATGGACTTTTTGCCATCGCAAAAGCGATCACTTTGCGATGATCCCTATGGGGGAAATTTGCTTTGTGATGATCGCAGGGAAGCGATCATCGCAAAGCCCCCATTTCCGGCCAGCTGATGGGTGGTTTCGAAATAGCCGGCAGGTAAACAAAATGGCCGCCCACTGTTTTTAGGCACGGATACCTCGCTTTAGAGGCACTGAAAATGGTGGCGCTATGGAGGATCTTCGCTTACAGGTGAGTTTTTAGCCCATAAAGGTAAAGGTAAAGGTTCCCCTTGACAATTTTTGTCCAGTCGTGTTCGACTCTAGGGGGCGGTGCTCATCCCCATTTCCAAGCCATAGAGCCAGCGTTTTTGTACAAAGACAATCTTCCGTGGTCACATGGCCAGTGCGACTTAGACATGGAATGCTGTTACCTTCGCACCGAGGTGGTCCCTCTTTATCTACTTGCATTTGTGTGCTTTCGAACCGCTAGGTTGGCAGGAGTTGGGACAAGCGACGGGCGCTCACTCCGTTGCATGGATTCGATCTTACGACTGCTTGGTCTTCTGACCCTGCAGCACAGGCTTCTGCAGTTTAGCCCGCAGCGCCACCACGTCCCTTTTTAGCCCATAGGAACGCACTAATTGTGTTTTAATGCGTTTCTATGGGCTTTTTATTTTCGCTTAGCGATGTTATCGCTTAGCAGTGATTTTTTCTGCACGGATTAACATCGCTAAGTGAGGCACCACTGTATGTGACTCATTCTTGCCTCTATCTAGGCACCACTTGCCTAAGTAACAGTTGTATGTTGAGGATGTGAAGACAGTGCAATATATTAGACTCGAAAACATTTTTGGTGGGCCAAGGGCCAAGTAGTCTTCCCTCTGATGCCTTCCATGCTGAAAAATAGATGGTGGGGTTGGGAACGTATGAATTTATTTATTTATTTATTTATTTATTTAATTTATATCCCACCTATCTAGTCTTGTTAGGACCACTCTAGGTGGCTATTCACATTAGCATAGGGATGCTAAAGACTGAATATATATCAAGCGTTCTTAGATCATTACCAAGTATGAAATGCCACATTGATTCACATAGTCAGCCACTTGTGTCAACTATACTATTCACAGCTTGAGAACCTAACTAACTATTGGCACTTCATTCATTATTTTTATCCCCACCTGGTCATGGGGCCCTGAATAAATATGACAGTTATATAGGCTCACTCTTATGTCTGAGGAAGTGGACTTAGTACACGAAACCTCACATTAAAATATGTGCAGTCTTTAAGGTACCACAACCTTTTTATTGCTTGGAGGTTTTTGTTTTGTTTTGATGGTTTTCTTCTTCTTCTTGTCTGATATGCCTGCTCAGATTAGCAACTGGTTCTACATGTGTTTGTTCCAAAATGTATTGTGTCTGTGTTATGTGCCCTGAAGTTGGAACTAACCTATGGCAACCCCAATAGGAATTTCAAAGTAAATAAGATATTAAAGGAAACCCCATCAGTGAATTGCCAATGAACAAATCGTCATTTGACCTGAGGTCTCCTTAGTCCTAATACTTAAACCCCCACACCTGACTGGGTATTCAATCTACAATGTTAGCACCTTTTATTCAATCATTATGGAACCAGATAATGGCTTGGGTTCCCAGTGATATGGACAACCAATTGAAGGTTTTCCCCAGGAAGACCTTTACTCTCAAGAGTAATAATAAGACCTTTAGAGCCAGTCTTATTAGCCAGTACATATTTTCACTAGCCTTCATAGCATTCTTTCACTTCTTTATTGTAGTTTATATAATCCCACCTGACTTTAATGGTGTGAAAATTCTTCAGCTGCTTCTCTGAGTCTCTTCAGTCTTGCCTCTTCTTACATTCCTTGTGCCTGTGAGGGTTTGACTTTAGGCTCCAAATTCAATTCAAAGAAATCAGCAGATCCATGTTGTTTCAAAACAGGTGTGGGATTTATTGGAGCATTAAACAATAAACAAGTGTCTGGAACATGATCATGAGTCTTTTCTCCGTTTGCCAACTGGTCCGGAAGGGGCTTCCATTTGTCGAACAAGAACGGGTTTCTGTAACTACAGTCCCAGGGTCCCTGGTGATCATTGGAGACCCAGTCCTTTACTGTCTGTCTCGTTGCACCTTCCAGCAGGGGCACAGTCTCCTCATCCAGATCATCATCCCACAAGATCCGTCCACTGGGGTCTCGATTCTCCCAGGGTTTTCCCTGTAGTTCTTACTCTTCATTTCTCTCACTCTCCATTCTAATCTTTCTCTCATTTCTCTCTCTACTCATTCCCTTTCCTCTCTCAGTCTCCTTCTCCACTCCTTTGCTTCTTTTCCCAACAACAAGAGGGTTTAGGGGGAATCTCTATTCTTCTCCTATAATCTGCCTCCTCCTTTGGCACTCTCAATCCCTCCCATAATCCAGTCCACGGATACTGCATCTACACCCATTACCAACCTGGCGATAACTGCTCTTCCCTCTTTTCCACTTCCCCCACTCCTACTTCAAAGTCCACCCTCTTCTTTCTTCCTCTTCCCGCCTTTTTCTTCCTGAACTTCCCCTACCGTCATTTTCTGTACATCTTCCATCAGCTCCTCTATCACTGTCTCCCGCGGAGGCTCCACCAAAGGTTTGGGTACGGGTTTGGAGTCCACCTCCCCATCTTTGCTGTTGAGGAGGGACAGCATTGCAGCGAGTGGGGTATCCCTCTTGCTCTCAGTCTCACGGTGCCCACTTGCCTTCTCTCCCAGCAAACAATGCTTCCTTCAAGTTCCTCTTTCAAAGTTCCTTGCTGGATTGGTTTGCAACCTTTCTTCAGACTTTTTGGTTCTCAGATCCCTGTCCCTTAGCTTCACTTCTTCCTAGTCCCCAGCCTTTCCCAGGAGGAGGTTTTAATCCCAGATGTACTGACAAGTTCCCCTTCCTCTCACAAAAATTGGATTCATAAGCTGCTGTATTCCCTGAGCAAATGAACATTCCTTTCCACCACATCATCCCAGTGAATTGGCGTTACAGCCTTCAGTGCCACAAATATGATACAATATAGATTTGAATAAGGCAAAGGAGAAAATGAACTCTTTTGAATCTGGAAAAAAAAACTACTCTTGCACAGTCCCTGCTTCAGTTTCTATCAATGCTTGATTGTTCTCTCAGTACTTTTGTAATCACTTTCATTGCTGGTGCAGCCTAAGTAACAAGGCATGTGGTTTGTGCCCTTCTAGGCACAATGTAACATTGAAAGAACTTGGAGCACACATATAATCACAGGGTCTTGAAACAGTTGTTGACTTTGTCAACATTTCAGATTTTGCCCTTTAGAGATAAAAATCGTGATTTCGCATTTAACAGGCCTCCTCTAAAAGACTGTATTGTTTTCACTTCATTGTATGAGGAATTCTGGGACCGTAGGTAAATATGGTGAAACAAAATGCCTTTACGTTTCCAAGCTGATAAATTCAGTAAACATGTGATGCTAAGAGATAAGTATTGGTTATCTCCCCCCCCCCTTTAAAAATATTATAATAAAACAGAGAGACTCTGGTATTAGTCAAAAGAACCTTGATAGATCTCTGTCACTTTCTTTTGCACCTTCGCTGAATATGTGACTCATAAAGTAAGTTAAATATCCAATTTCCTTATTCTTATTAATATTTTCTTGAGATACTATTTCTGTGTCGGTACTTATTTCCTGTAGAAAAGGGGACAAACCAACCCGATAACTTGCAAATTATGATATGAAGTTTGCATATTTTTAAAAAGTTATGTATTCTATTTGGGGAATGTAGGGCACGACAATATATAGACTGCAAATTGGTAGTCAACTAAAATGAGTTGATTATGTTTTAGAGTATAGTTTGTGAAGGATTCTTCTCCCTATTCAGAAGCTACTCAAAGTAGGTTGAGAATAGCACATGCTCAGCCTGTTAAAAATGGCACATAGCAGATTCGCATATCACATTTATTTATTTATTTATTTATTTATTTATTTATCTATCTATCTATTTATTTATTTATTTATTTATTTATTTATTTATTTATTTATTTATTTATTTATTTGATTTCTATCCCGCCCATCTGGTATATTTATACCACTCTGAGCGGCCATATTTATGTGGAAGCTGTGGTTAACAGAGAGAAATGTATTTAACATACATTAATTTCAGACCCATGTTATGCCCAAATATACTCTGTTTTATTTCGCCAGAACATCCATTCAGATTTCCCTGTAAAGGTCAGAGAATGAAGGGCCAGATCCTGACATACACAGGGACTTCATGGACAGAGCCATCATGTGTAGCCCCATTCTTTTGCACATGTTTAATTTCCATGCTTCTGGAATACTTGGAGAGGGCTGTACTCATGCATAACATGCTGGTGCTTTGTAATGGGCTGGGGAGTGGGAGATGGTAATACACAATCCTATTTGCACAAAAAGATACACACAACCACTTCTGCATGGTGATGTATGGTGGGAATCATGGTTGGGTACTAAAAGTTACTCATGAGTAATAATGCTGTAAAAAAAGAAACTTGATCATTTAGGAGAAAATGATTACAGATGTACTTCTTCCATTCTGGATATTTGGGCAAGTGGGTAGGTGAAAAGAGAGCCACACTGAATTGTTACAGGAAGACTTTGTACAAGTTATGCTATATAGGTTTCCTATCAAATTTCTCTGAATAGGAACACAGGTTAGAAAAAGTTCCTTTTTTGTTGGGGATTGTAACTTCCAGATCTGAGAACACTATCATTGCACCTCACCGTGTATATTAAATTTCCATTAAAGCTCATGTTTGCAATGTGTCTAAGGATTTTACCTTCTCTCAAGCTAGTACCACTAACTGCCCACAGCTAAGCTGAATGAGCAGTGGATTCAAAGCCATAAGCAATGGAGCTGCTGCAGGACTGTGATTTGTTACGTATCAACATGGGTTCATTGGGCTTTCATTGCTGCAAAAAAGAAATACAGTCATATATTCCATATGCAAAATGAAAAAATCTGGGCTGAGCAATCAACACCTTTTTTTGGACTGTTAAAAATATCACAAAAAAGTAAATGTTTGAATCTTGCAGTGCTTTTCATCAAGGCCGGATACTGCAGAGAGTAAGGTATCAGAAAAGAAATTTTAAGAAGTCCAAAGATCATCCTGGCTAAATGCAGAGTCTGTAGTCAAACTAAAATTCCAGATGAAACTGCAAACGTGAAGCATCAGCCTCAGGCGTGATGGTATCAGGTTTCACCTCAGGGATGTAGAATCAATTGCTTTTTTCATCTCTATACTCAAAGGACTGTGAGTCACATAGTAAATTCTTTGTTGCCTTTTATTGAATTAGCTAGCCAGGATAATTTTGCACATTTCTGTCTCCTGCCCTACAAGCACTGCACTGCTTGCTCTGAAGAAGAGTTGTGCAAAGCTTCGATATTTTAGTGGGCCAACAAAGGCAGAAATAGACATGCCTGTAATTAGAAGACCCAAATCCTTGAAGGCTGATTGTGAAGGTCATAGCATGAGCAACTGTCACTTCCTTGAGTTAGCTTACTTTGTTTGGTGATTGATTGTCAGGATTTAAGCACACCCAGAATCTAAATTCCATACCAGGATAGTAATCTTTGTCAGGCTAAATTTAAACAATTGGCTAAATAATTGTTATATTCCAATGTAGACTCTGAGAGTGTGACTACACAGTACAGTGAAGGAAATGCAAATTCACTCTCTGTGAAGTCACACTAGGGAATTCGGGTCTGTTCGAATTAAGTGGCCATATTTAAATTCAACTGTTTATGGCCCTATAGGTGGTCTTATTCAAAGAACTGTATTAATAGGCAATGAAACAGGCTTTTTGCTGTTTTGATTGGCAGCTTCTGACATGGGGCTTTGCATTGGTAAAACTGTTAATAAAATACAATAAAATAACAGGAGTATTCCTTAGGAGGAGCTTAAAAAAGAAGAAGAAGAAGAGTCATGGAAAAGAGAACTTGATGGGCAGAGTGACTGCTGGTGATGCCCTGTGTGTCTGTGTTATCTTGAAGTAAGAGTTAAAAGGTGAGTGGGAAGGTGGGAGCATGCTTTAAGTGTGCATGCATGCACACTTCAGCCTCACTTTCTGCATTGATTTAAGTGATCACATGCTTGTACCCATGTGAAAGGATTCAAAACTTTTAAAAATAGGAGGTTCCCTAGTGGAGAGGAAAAGCTATGGAGAGAGGGGTCTCTAGGCTTATTCACTTTTCCTGTTGTGTCATCTGATCAATGGGAAAAATGTGAATCAGCCTGCCCCGGACCCATAGTATTTTCTGCAGTTTTTGGTAATGTAGTAATGTGGTCAGCCACCTGTGTCTTATACTTCTGTTATTGGTAACACACCTGTCTCTGTGTTCTTGAAGTTTGACATCTCAGTTGTGAAAGATGCCCTCAACTACAGCCCTCCAGCACACACTTTCAGCTCTAATTATGGACTGGCTATAATGTCTGTCATTGCTTCAAGCTATTACCCCATCTCTGTTTTGGAGATAATTCCACAGTACACCTGATAGTCAAATATGACTAATTTATTTACTTATTTTACTTTTTCCAAAATACTGACTATCCAAAGGCTTAAAGTGATTACAAAGTTGCCTCAAAACAATCTGTTGTATGGTGTGTTCTTAAAGATGGCAATCAGATGATGTCTTTGCCAACCCCAGAGTGTTCCTACCCACAATTTTCTGGCCCAGTGTATGTGATTGCTAGAACTGATCCAAAGCAAGTGTTCCTCTTTTGATATGCTAATATTTTGAAGTGGCTTAATAAGCAAGCTAATTCAGGGTATTGGCAAATTAATCACTTCCTTTTCTTAGCAGGGGACAGAAGAAATGAAAAAAGAGAGTTCTTTTTGAAGGTATGTAGACATCAGTTGTACCCCCACTCCCAAAACTTTACTTTGCCTTAAAGGGCTGATTCGAAAACTGCCCACAGTTGAATCCATGCCTGTAGGTTTGGCCACAGGTAGATTCTCAACTCCCCTTCACAGATTGCTGCCTTGTCGTGGTGAAGGGGTTTGAGTAATTCAGAGAAGCTGTGGGCTATGCCGTGCAGGGACACCCAAGATAGAAAGGTCATAGTGGAGAGTTCTGACTAAATGCAATCCACCTGGAGTATGAATTGGCAATGCCACTCCAGTATCTTTGCCAAGAATACCCCATGAACAGAAACAAAAGGCTAAAATAGATATGACACTGAAAGATGAGCCCCTCAGGTTGGAAGGCATCCAACATGCACTGAGGGAGAGCAGAGTACAAGTCCAGCGCTAATGAAGCGGTTGGGCCAAAGCCGAAAGGATGCTCAGCTGTGGATGCGCCTGGAAGTGAAAGGACAGTCCGATGCTGCAAAGAAAAATACTGTGTAAGAACCTGGAATGTAAGATCTCTGAACCTTGGGAAGCTGGATGTGGTTAAACAGGAGGTGCCAAGAATAAACATCTACTGTACATCCTGGGAGTCAGTCAACTAAAATGGACAGGAATGGGCAAATTCAGTTCATATGATTACCATATCTACTATTGTGGGCAAGAAGCTCATAGAAGGAATGAAGTAACCCTCATAGTCAGCCAAAGAGTGGGGAAAGCTGTACAGGGATGCAATCTCAAAAATAATAGAATGATTTCAATATGAATCCAAGGCAGATTTTTAAACTTCACAGTAATCCAAGTTTATTCACCAACCACCAATGTTGAAGATGCTAAAATTGACCAATTCTATGAAGATTTACAACACCTTCTAGAACTGACATCAAAGAAAGATGTTCTTCTCATTATAGGGGACAGGGATGCTAAAGCGATAAAAGGAACAACAGGTAAGTTTGGCCTTGGAGTGCAAAACGAAGCACGGCAAAGGCTAATAGAGTTTTCTCAAGAGAACAAGTTGGTCATCACAAGAGGCGACTCTACACATGGACATCACCAGATGGGCAATATGGAAATCAGATTGATTATGTTCTCTGCAGCCAAAAATGGAGACACTCTATACAGTGAGCAAAAACAAGATTTGTAGCTGATTTTGGCTCTGATCATCAGGTTTTTATAGCAAAACCAAGCTTAAACTGAAGAAAGTAAGAAAAACCACTGGGCTAGTCAGGTATAATCTAAACCAAATCCCTTATGAATACACTGTGGAAGTGAAGAACAGATTTAAGGAACTAGATTTGGTGGACAGAGTGCCGGAAGAACTATGGATGGAGGCTCGTAACATTGTACAGGAGGCAACAACAAAAACCAAAAGCTACAGAAAATTGAATGCAGACTTCCAAAGAATAGCAAAGAGAGACAAGAGGGCCTTCTTAAATGAACAGTGTAACGAAAAAGAGTCAAATAATAGAAAGGGAAAAACCAGAGATCTGTTCAAGAAAATAGGAGATATTAAAGGAACCTTTTGTGCAAAGACAGACATGATAAAGGACAAAAATGGTAGGGACCTCACAAAAGCAGAAGACATCAAGAAGAGGTGTCAAGAATACACAAAGGAATTATACCAGAAAGTTCCGAATGTCTCGGACAACCCAGATAGTGTGGTTGCTGACCTTGAGGCAGACAGCCTGGAGAGTGAAGTTAAATGGGCCTTAGCAAGCATGGCTAACAACAAGGCCAGTGGAGGTGATGGCATTCCAGTGGAACTATTTAAAATCTAAAAACCTGATGCTGTTAAGGTGGTACACTCAATATGCCAGCAAGTTTGGAAAACTTAGCAGTGGCCAGAGGACTGGAAAAGATCAGTCTACATCCCAATCCCAAAGAAGGGCAGTGTCAAAGAATGCTCCAACTACCGTACAATTGCACTCATTTCACATGCTAGCAAGGTTATGCTCTAAATCCTCCAAGGTAGGCTTCAGCAGTATGTGGATCGAGAACTCCCAGAAGTACAATCTGGATTCCGAAGGGGCAGAAGAAGTAGAGACGAAATTGCTAACATGCACTGGATTATGGAGAAAGTCAGAGAGTTCCAGGAAAACATCTACTTCTGCTTCATTGACTATGCAAAAGCCTTTGACTCTGTGGACCACAGCAAACTATGGCAAGTCCTTAAAGAAATGGGGGTGCCTGACCACCTTCCTGAGAAAGCTATACGTGGGACAGGAAGCAACAGTTAGAACTGGATATGGAACAACTTATTGGCTCAAAATTGGGAAAGGAGTACAACAAGGCTGTATATTATCCCCCTGCTGATTTAACGTATATGCAGAATACATCATGCGAAAGGCAGGACTGGATGAATCCCAAGCCAGAATTAAGTTTGTCCAAAGAAATATTAACATATGCAGATGATACCACTCTGATGGCCGAAAGTGAGGAGGAATTAAAGAACCTCTTAATATGGGTGAAAGAGGAGAGCGCAACAAATGGTTTGAAGCGCAAGATTAAAAAAAAACTAAGATCATGGCCACTGGTCCCATCACCTGCTGGCAGATAGAAGGGGAATATATGGAGGCAGTGACAGATTTTACTTTCTTGGGTTCCATGATCACTGCAGATGGTGATAGCAGCCACAAAATTAAAAGACGCCTGCTTGTTGGGAGGAAAGTGATGACAAACCTAGACAGCATCTTAATAAGCAGAGACATCACATGCCGACAAAGGTCCGCATAGTCAAAGCTATGTGCTTTTCAGTCGTGATGTATGGAAGGGAGAGTTGGACCATAAAGGAGGCTGACTGCCAAAGAATTGATGCTTTTGAACTGTGATGCTGGAGGAGACTCTTGAGAGTCCCCTGGACTGCAAGGAGAACAAACCTATCTATTCTGAAGGAAATCAACCCCGAGTGGTCACTGGAAGGACAGATCCTGAAGCTGAGGCTCTAATACTTTGGCCATCTCATGAGAAGAGAAGACTCCCTGGAAAAGACCCTGGTGTTGGGAAAGTGTGAAGGCAAGAGGAGAAGGGGACGTCAGAGGATGGGATGGTTGGACAGTGTCACCGAAGCTGCCAACATGAATTTGACCAATATCCAGGAAGCAGTAGAAGACAGGAGGGCCTGGTGTGCTCTGGTCCATGGTGTCATGAAGAGTTGGAAATGCCTTAATGACTAAACAACAACAAAATATTCTCAACTGGCTTTTTAAGATTAGGCAAAGAAAAAATGTATATATAACTGGTGCTGCACATCAGCTTATTAAGCCACTTCCGAAGTTTGGCAGGAGCAATTTCGATGTGAACCTTAAAGCTTGATTAGATTGTTCTAATCAAGCCCAACCATTCCCAATTGGCCCACAGTAGCTCATGCGAAAAAATAGTCTCTCTGTGTGTGTCTCTTTGTCTAATGCAGAAGCATGGCTAAATAAGAAAAGAGAGTGGGGGGAAAAAAAAGAGCAGTTGAGATGCAGCTTTCTGTCCTTTATATTCTAGGAGGAGATTTTACAATTTGGGACCAATATCAAAAAATCTCACCCCCTCTATTTTTATTTATTTTATTTATTTATTCAGTTTTTACCCCACCCCTCTAGACAACGTCTACTCTAGTTCTTGTTTTCAAAGTAGTGCTTCCAAAGAGTGTTTTTCCAGGAGGTGAGCCTACAGCGTCCTCGAATGGGCTGAGTAGGTTTAACATACCACACCATACTGGGAGTTGCAATAGGATAATCTGTCCGTGTCTAGGTTTCCCACAAAACAGATCTATTTAATGTCTCTGAACACATGTTAACGGTGTCTCATTCATATTAATTTGTAGTGATGTTTTATTCTTTTAAAGCCTATTTCTTTTCACTCACCTTTAGCTAAATCAATCCCATCTAAGCTGGATTTTTCTATTCCACTTTGCTGTGAATACCAATGCACATAACATGGAGAAACAAAGATCGGCCTTCCAAGAATGTCTTTTCCTGGACAGTTTTTGTAACTTTGACCACTGCTATAACAAACAGTCTTTCTGTCGAACCTGTTTAACATACCAACTGAAACAAACTGTCTCTCAAACAGAATGTGAACATTTCCTCTCTCTCTCTCTCTCTCTCTCTCTCTCTCTCTCTCACACACACACACACACACACACACACACACACACACACACACACACACACACACACACACACACACACACACACACACACACACACACACACAGACACCATCTGTCTTTTGCTTCACTGTGACTGTCATGGGCGCTTTTACATGCGGTAACGTGCTAATTGATGAGCAAAGCATTGTGGGTATTTTCTGTGCTCTGATTTTGCTTTTCCTCTTCTCCCTCCCTTGTTTCCTTTTCAGTTTGCCTAGGGGGGAAAAGGAGAGAAAAAGCCCTTCCAGTATTTTTTCCTGCACAGACTGGTCTTAAGAGCCTGTGGCACAGCGTAGGAGCTCTTGAAGTGATAGCTAACTGACCAAAGAAAGACCCCAATTGTTTTGAGGGGGCTGGAAAGAGCGGCGTGTGCTTCTCAAAAGGACTCAGGAGAAGGTGCCCGGTTTCGCTGAGCAGCTGCTGTTGGAGATGTTTGGAGATTACATCAGCATTGGGCGGGAGGGGGAAAAGGGGTTGAAAAAAGTCCAACTTCAGAGATCATGAAAAAAAGAGTGAGAGAGCAAGTGAGTGAGAGAGAGTATGTGTGTTTACAGAGCTCCCCCCTTCTCTTCCAGAGACCTTCTGACAATACTGTTATTGTCAATATAAGAGTTGTTAATTCTTTCTGAATAGTACATGGGGCCTCTTGACTAAATAGTACAGTAATGTCCCAGATCTGTCAGCTGGACTCTCCTTTCCCTCACATGCTGGTGAGATCACTTTGATTGGAATGTTACAGGAATGGTTCAAGTTTGCCACAAAGCCCTGAATACAACATTATATAATTAGATTTCCCAGAATAGTGATAGGAACAAGAAGTGATATCTATGCTTCCCCCTTACACACATTACTTAATTATTCTAGCTTAAATATGGCATCAGACATTTTGATGATTTTAGTGGTTGTGATCATATTAACACGATTCATTTTATGGTCCTGTTTTAGTGTTTATTTAGATTACAAGCTGGCTCGCAGGTTTCCTGAAAAAAGGAAGGACTCATGAAAGTGTTTGTATGCATAGTCATTAAGGAAATGGCTGCTCACTGGACAATGTCAAAGGACAGGATAAATTTTAGTTTTCTAAGGGACTATTTAATGTTTTCCTTCTTTGTAAGTGCAGGAACAATTAAGAATATAAAACAACAAACAAAAACAATCAGCAAGATTTTGATGCTAAATCATCTTCTTCAAGGCTCTGCATCAAGTTCTTCATAATATGCTGCTATTCATGTCCCAGATTCAAATGGCTGATGATATTGAGACCAGTTTCGCTTCTTAGATGGGGATAGTGCAATTTAAGTTGGCTTCAAGCTCCTCCTCACCTAGCAGTTTGGAATGTATTGCCCATCTTTTTAACAGGACAGTCACAGGCAATCTGCACCCCCTTCTCCCCCTCTGCCTTTTCAAAACTCAACTATGAGGCCTTTTCCTGATTTCCCTGTTTTTGTAAAGTCAGCCTAACAGAGGCCAGACTGAGAAAAATCAGCAAATTCACAAAGTAGCCCAACCAACTGATATCCTTCCTATACAGAGTAGTTCATGAAGTTGTTGTTAGAACAAATTTTTAGCCATTTGGTACAAAAGTGTTTAGGGTTGTCTGAATGTAAGAGATACAGTAGATCCAGACATTCTAAATTAACATAGATCTGAGCCTTAAGACTTGGATCTTGAGAACTATTTTAATTACAATGCACATCAACAGTGGCTGTGAATGAATGACTTTGCTAGTTACATATCTTTATTTCCCTGCTCCTGGAGACTCGAGAGCTGATTGAATGATATAATACAAATGAAATGGATTTCCAGTGAGTTCCACCATTGGCATATCCAGCCCAGGACTGTTGACTGCAATGGCTGAGAATGCCATCTTGTCCTGCTGGCTAAGATCCTTTTTTTACTGACGATGCCAAGATTGTAACTAACTTTTTTTTAGCACAGCATGGCTTCTATTGATCATATATTGGATGGACATTGCATAGTATGGCTGTCTGTGATCTCACCAGGACGGAGGGACGTTTTTCTAAAATGGTGGCAGTCTGGGGGTTGGTATGCCTGGGAGTGAAGGGCTAAAAGGAAGCAGTGTGGCCAAAACTCTTGATGTGTGTATTCAATTAAAATAATTTTTTGGTAAATGTTGAACTTCAAAGAAATGAAGAGCAAGTTCAACCTTTTTTTAAAAAACTGAAAATAATAATGATCTTATAATTGCAATGCTGAAAGGGATGTTATGGATCATCAAGCCCCAGTCCCTGTCAAGGAGGCACAGTGTGGAATCAAACTCCCAACCTCTGGCTCTGCAACTGAATGCCTAAAACATTGAGCCATCCAACAGTTTGAAAAGCTAGCTTTATTAGTGATAAAGGGGAAAAACATTAAATTGGGGGTGAGGTACAGGGGTTCTTGGGCCCTTCAAAACATGGCGAAATTGTCCACCACACCCCATAAATGACACTAGAGAACTTTCTGTGCAAAATTTATTGAGGGGTGAGGGGGTGCACAAAAATGCCCTTGGGAGTTGCATGCATCCACAGACCACATGTTTTCTGTCCTTGATCTAGTAAGATAGCTTAATTGAGAGTCCAAAATGCAGGTCATTATCATCAAAGGAGGTGTGCTTCTTTTGTCACACTCTTAATTGTCTATTCAAAGCTAAGCCAACCTTTGCATTACAAATCTATGCTGTTCCTGGAAAAATCCATTTCTCTTCTAGCTCGTCTAAGCATGGCACCTAACCACTGTGGGGAATATGGAAGCCTGAAGTACAGTAGGTGGTGGTCAATACTGTATCGTAGTCCCTGCGACTCAGAAAGTCTTTGGGCTTTGACTTTGCAAGCCCTATTCCATTATATCACTGCCTAAGTAGTTATACTGCTGCATGATGACTGGTTCTGAAGTATCAATCGCCCATTCACACCTTAATGCCCAAACCTTGCTTAGAATTCTTTGCCATGTATCTGAAGCAGAAGATGGCCTGTTTGATTTAAGTCTACCATCTCTGTTTGACATTGATTTTGTGGCGAAGAAGCATATCTGCTTGTATAAAAAAATACCATTCAGATAAGAAAATGAATAGGAAAATGAATAACAGAGCTCCGTGAAGTTCCTGAATCACAAGCTATGGTGTTCTATAACAAGACATACAGGATTTATTCTGAACCCTCGCAGCAGTTTCCCACATTGAAAAAACAAATATTTGATATGCCATAAACCTTCTGGAATGCACTTGGTATGACAAATGGCCCTAAAATTTAGTTATCTAGATGGCTGAATACATTTTTACTTTCATTTGTCCCATCCTGTCTCCAGTTTTGATTCAAGTGATTCCATCTATTCAGCTTGCTCTTGTAACATAGCCAACAATGGCCAGCAAATGTTTAGTGCGTTAAAATTCTCATCTCTAACAACTGTGAGTTGAAAAGTAAATTGCTGCGAGACTCAGTTTATTTAAAATATGGTTCCCACAATTGCATAACAGGCTTAAAATTGGCATCGTGGCCTAAATGGAAGTAACGGCAGGCAAGCTCATATACTCTATTATTGTTACATAAATCTACAACTTCATTTACAATGTCATTACAATGGCATCCTCTTAAACAATTACTGTCAAACCGTGTAACCAAATGTTCAATGGGGCTTCCATAAACAGAACTGGCGCTGCAACAGGTGGCTCAATTACTTTAGGTATGCCTATTACAGCCAACAACAAACAGCAAAGAGAGGCTGAGGATATTGGCAGGATTGGGGGAGGGTTACAATTATGTTGACTCATAGAAGGAATCTGAACAGCTGGGGGCCTTGGCCTTGTCTGCCAAACTGTCCCGTCACAAATGAGAGCTTAGGGAAAAATACTGGAACCAATAAGAGTTGCTATCCTGTATTATAAGCACTGATAATTCAAACAGTGTCTAAAATATTTGGAAAGGAGAAGCAGATGCTGTTATTTACCTGACTAAAGTAAAACTAAGGTGTGCAACATGTCTTTTTTCTTCTTAGATTTTTATATTTTAGTAGAGGAAAAATGATTTTACTCTGGATCTCCAGAAATATGTTTTTTGAGGTATGGACTACGTCTCTATGGTGGACCCTCTACTTACGGAATTAATCCGTATTGGAACAGTGGCTGCAGGTCGAAAAGTCTGTAGGTCGAGTCTCCATTGACCTACAATGCATTGAAAACTGATTAATCCGTAACCGGCCGTTTTTGTTCCATTTTTGGTTTTTTTCCCTGGTCTGTAGGTCAATTCTACGGCTGCAAGTCAAACCTAAATTTTGCGGCCAGAGAAGTCTGTAACTCGAAAAGTCTGTAAGTCGAGCCGTCTGTAACTCGAGGGTCCACTGTAGTCTAAAGCTATTGTTATTCATTAAATTTATATAGACACATTTTCTAGATCTCTTATCATGACTGAAATGTAAGTTAAAAACAAAACAATGGTTAGAAACCTACTGAATACTTACACCTGCCTAACTCCTACAGTATATCTTTGAGCAGCAGATCACAGCAGGTTAAGAAATTAGTGCTTGTTTTTCTTGAGTGTCAAGTCACGCAACTGCTGAACATAAGTAGCAAGATTCTGGCCATTATATTTGATATAAAACTATAACTCCCCCTCCCCCAATAATAAGTTTTTTATCTCATTACTCTCTTATGGTGAAAAACTGGACCCATGCAATCAGTGTTGAATAGTTCTTTTTTCACATTTTCAAATTATTTTGGTTCATTTTCTACCAGCTAGACTTTTAAAATATGTATCAACAGACATGCTAATACAAAACCATACCATAAACATCTCATTTTGCAAAGCAGGAAGACCAGAACAACACCTGGCTCTGAGATGTGGGTAACCAGCAGCTGAGTCAAACCAATAAGCATTGCCTATTTTCTCCATGTCCTTGTGTCTGAAGTCACAATACTGCAGTGAAACACCATGGAGAACTCGGTAGTAGATGAAGGCACCCAATCAGTTAATTTTGCTTGTGGCAACTGGGAGGTTAATTTTCACTGAGAGTGAAACAAGACAATAAGTTTAGCCTATAGCCTTGGGCAAGCTTTACAGAGCACCCCGAGAAGAAGGGAACTGCAAATTCACTTCTGAATACTCCATGTTCAGAGTATAGTTATACTGGAAAAGGAGTGAGGTTATGGCTTGGGCTGCTGCAATATTCGGTAACATTCATAACGCTGCAATTATGATGTAATGTAGTCATCCCTTTTTACCTGAAAAAAGGAATAAGTTAGGAATTACTTGTTTGTAACTAATGAACTAATGAATCAGCTGAACTCCTGATGACCAGCTTGTCCTCTGGCTCCTGTTTCCCAGCTTTTGACTTGTCTCTGACTGCTGCTCACAGCCTTATGTAGTGTCCTTTGCATTAATTCTAAAAAGCAAAATTTCAGGTTACCTGCCAAAAAACAGGCCACCTGAAAACAGTGATTCTCTCTGGTGAAAAGGGCCAGTTGGGTAAATGCATGATGTAACCACTATTTATCATGGCATCTCATGATCCAAACAGCATTCAGGCTTTTTTGAGGAATAAGATAGTGCCTCTTAGTGAGCAGCATGTTAGTTCAGAGCCGTATAAAATAAACAAAAACAAACAAACAAACAAACAAAAAAATACCCCAAAAACTGAACAGTCCGCAATCCACTTGGGCACTGTAGCCGTAGGCAGCAATCCCCTTCACAGATTGCTGCCTTGTCGTGGTGAAGAGGTTTGAGTAATTCAGAGAAGCTATGGGCTATGCCGTGCAGGGACACCCAAGATAGAAAGGTAATAGTGGAGAGTTCTGACTAAATGCAATCCACCTGGAGTACGAATTGGCAATGCCACTCTAGTATCTTTGCCAAGAATACCCCATGAAGAGAAACAAAAGGCTGAAATAGATATGACACTGAAAGATGAGCCCCTCAGGTTGGAAGGCATCCAACATGCACTGAGGGAGAGCAGAGTACAAGTACGAGTAGCTCCAGCGCTAATGAAGCGGTTGGCCAAAGCCGAAAGGATGCTCAGCTGTGGATGCGCCTGGAAGTGAAAGGCAAGTCCAATGCTGCAAAGAAAAATACTGTGTAAGAATCTGGAATGTAAGATCTCTGAACCTTGGGAAGCTGGATGTGGTCAAACAGGAGGTGCCAAGAATAAACATCTACATCCTGGGAGTCAGTGAACTAAAATGGACAGGAATGGGCAAATTCAATTCATATGATTACCATATCTACTATTGTGGGCAAGAAGCTCATAGAAGGAATGAAGTAACCCTCATAGTCAGCCAAAGAGTGGGAAAAGCTGTACAGGGATGCAATCTCAAATATAATAGAATGATTTCAATATGAATCCAAGGCAGATTTTTAAACTTCACAGTAATCCAAGTTTATTCACCAACCACCAATGTTGAAGATGCTAAAATTGACCAATTCTATGAAGATTTACAACACCTTCTAGAACTGACATCAAAGAAAGATGTTCTTCTCATTATAGGGGACAGGGATGCTAAAGTAAGGAGTCAAGCGAGAAAAGGAACAACAGGTAAGTTTGGCCTTGGAGTGCAAAACGAAGCACGGCAAAGGCTAATAGAGTTTTCTCAACTGTCACCAAAGAAAGACCTGGAGCTGATTGTGGCTCTTATCATCAGCTTTTCGTAGCAAAACTCAAGCTTAAACTGACGAGAGTAGGAAAAACCACTGGCCTAGTCAGGTATAACCAAATCCCTTATGAATACACAGTGGAAGTGAAGAACAGATTTAAGGAACTAGATTTAGTGGACAGAGTGCCTGAAGAACTTTGGATGGAGGCTCAGAACATTGTGCAGGAGGCAGGAACAGAAACCATCCCAAAGAAAAGGAAATGCAAGAAAGCAAAGTGGCTGTCCAGTGAGGCATTACAAATAGCAGAGAAGAGAAGGGAAACAAAATGCAAGGGAGATAGGGAAAGTTACAGCAACTTCCAAAGAATAGCAAGGAGAGACAAGAGGGACTTCTTAAATGAATAGTGCAAAGAAATAGAGGAAAATAATAGAAAGGGAAAAGCCAGAGATCTGTTAAAAAACCTGGACATATTAAAGGAACCTTTTGTGCAAAGATGGACATGAAAAAGGACGAAAATGGTAGGGACCTCACAGAAGCAGAAGACATCAAGGAGACTTGGCAAGAATACACAGAGGAATTACACCAGAAAGATTTGGATATCCCGGACAACCCAGACAGTGTGGCTGCTGACCTTGAGCCAGACATTCTGGAGAGTGAAGACAAGTGGGCCTTAAAAATCCTGGCTAACAACAAGGCCAGTGGAGGTGATAGCATTCCAATGGAATTATTTAAAATCTTAAAAGATGATGCTGTTAAGGTGGTACACTCAATATGCCAGGAAGTTTGAAAAACTCAGCTGTGGCCAGAGGATTGGAAAAGATCAGTCTACATCCCAATACCAAAGAAGGGCAGTGTCAAAAAATGCTCCAACTACCATACAATTGCACTCATTTCACACACTAGCAAGGTTATGCTTAAAATCCTACAAGGTAGGCTTCAGCAGTATGTGGATCGAGAACTCCCAGAAGTACACGCTGGATTTTGAAGGGGCAGAAGAACTGGAGACCAAATTGCTAACATGCACTGGATTATGGAGAAAGCCAGAGTTCCAGGAAAACATCTAATTCTCCTTCATTGACTATGCAAAAGCCTCTGAATGTGTGGACTACAGCAAACTATGGCAAGTCTTTAAAGAAATGGGAGTGCCTGACCACCTTATCTATCTCCTGAGAAATCTATACGTGGGACAGGAAGCAACAGTTTGAACTGGATATGGAAGAACTGATTGGTTCAAAATTGGGAAAGGAGTACGACAAGGCTGTATGTTGTCCCCCTGCTTATTTAACTTATATGCAGAATACATCATGAGAAAGGCTGGACTGGAGGAATCCCGAACTGGAATAAAGCTTGCCAGAAGAAATATCAACAACCTCAGATATGCAGATGATACCAATCTGATGGCCAAAAATGAGGAGGAATTAAAAAACCTCATTATGAGGGTGAAAGAGGAGAGCGCAAAAATGGTCTGAAGCTCAACATGAAAAAAATTAAGATCATGGCCACTGGTCCCATCACCTTCAAGCAAATAGAAGGGGATGATATGGAGGCAATGACAGATTTTACTTTCTTGGGCTCCATGATCACTGCAGATGATGACAGCATCCACGAAATTAAAAGATGCCTGCTTCTTGGGAGGAAAGTGATGACAAACCTAGACAGCATCTTAAAAAGCAGAGACATCACCTTACCAACAAAGGTCTGCATAGTCAAAGCTATGGTTTTTCCAATAGCGATGTATGGAAGTGAAAGCTGGTCCATAAAGAAGGCTGACCGCTGAAGAATTGATGCTTTTGAGTTGCGATGCTGGAGGAGGTTCTTGAGAGTCTCCTGGATTGCAAAGAGAACAAACCTATACATTTTGAACGAAATCAAGCCTGAGTGCTCACTGGAGGGACAGATCCTGAAGCTGAGGACACCTCATGAGAAGACTCCCTGGAAAAGCCCCTGATGTTAGGAAAGTGTGAAGGTAAGAGGAGAAGGGGACGACAGAGGACGAGATGGTTGGACAGTGTCACTGAAGCTCCCAACTCGAATTTGACCCAACTCCAGGAGGCAGTGGAAGACAGGAGGGCCTGGTATGTTTTGGTCCATAGGGTCACAAAGAGTCAGACATGACTTAATGACTAAACAACAAAAGCTATAGGAGAGCATCACTGAAAATCATTTCCCCCTGATTTGAAGCAGTAGAAATGCTTCAGATGGTTCAAGGCCATTATGTCAACAGAAAGGTTTCCCTAGATTAAAACTATAGTGCAAAATTGCCACCAGTGACATCATCATGTAGCCAAAGCTGGGTCTCTAGTGTTCTGATATCATCCCTGAGTTGATCTCTGATTGTATGGAATTCCCAACATGAGTAGTCCAGGAAAGAGGAATAAATACCACCTGAATGGAAGGGTAATAGGAAAAATATCCACTCTATGAAAATGTGTACATTAACTATGAAAACTGGAAACAGAGACCATTATAAGAAGCTGTAATGTGAGGATTGTTTTGCAAATGGAAAGCAGATGTTCATTTATTATATGTCAAAATAGTGGTGCAGAAAGGTTCTTGGCCACTATTAAGTAGTTATTTTTCAGTGAAATCTCTGGTTATAATGTAAGCAAACATTTTACGGTGGGTGCAAGAGGCTCATCTAGTGTATTCATTTGCCAGCACATAGACAAAATGTATTCACTCTGGAAAATATAGTTGAATAATTCAGGAAGGTAAATGTTTATTTGTTTGCCTAACATTTGGGGGCAGAAACAGACATTTTAGATAGACACGTTCTGAGCATGGAACACATGTTGGCGTTGGAGAGAAGTGAGAAGTTGAGAAATCAGATTTCAAAGGGGTCTTGTGCTTAGGTCTTGACGCCCAATCAAAGCAAGCCCGTTTGCAAACTGGGAGGTGAGAGGGAAACTTTGGTTGTTATGGTCTCAGATGGTTCTCACATCCTTTCCTCTTCTGATGGCAAGCTATCTAGGACAACAATTTCTGTCCTTATATATTTTCCCCTTCCCTCTTCAACAAGACAGTAAAAAACAAGAAGAAAGAAAGAAAACACGAGCTGTTTGTTCTTTGACAATCACCTGTGGAATCACTAGGACTAGTGTAACATTCTGAACCTCAATTTTTTCAAAGCTTCTTAGAGAATTCTCTGTTTATCTTCTGGCTGGCAATGGATGAAGTGGGTTACAGAGGAATGTGGTAAAGTTTACCAGACCACGAAGAGTTCTCAGTATTATGTCTAAAGGGCATTTCTCTTATGAAAGAGTGTCAGGGTGATCCTTGCATTTTTTTAAAAAATCAAGTGATGATGTGAACATTTCATAAAAATGTATTTTTCTTCAGGGTGTAAGTGACCCAACATGAAAAGCTGGAGTACCAACACAGGAACATAATGATTTGTGTGGGATAATAATCTCAATTGTTGCACTCTGTAGAAGCTTACTAAGAGCTTACTAAGGTCAGATCAGTAGTTCTTGCTGCATTTAATGGGACACAATAAGCAGGCATAAATACTTGTATATACTGAAAAATAGATCTTTTTCTAGTAGCTTTTCTATAGGGCAGTTAGCCTACCTATTTTTCTCAAGTACTGAAGCATAATATAACACTGTAGACTGGACAGTTATGTACATGTGGTAGCTGCTGGGGATCACAAAATTTCTAGATCTCTGAGCTGAGGGTGAGACTATATTGGGTCACAGTTTATTATGCCAATAGTTTGAAACCATATATGAACAAAGATGAGACAATTTCTGTGTGTGTTACTTGAAAGTAATGGAAAAGATTAATGGATGGGAAGGTGGTCATCCCTGTTATGAAATCATTCTGATGGATGAATAATTATGTATTCTGCAAGATTGCTGTTCAGACTGCTGCTGTTCTGGACTCTTAGACTGTTAAGTACATTTCCATGTTATTTTTCTATAAAAAAGTTGTTGAGAAATACAGTAGTCTGAAGCTTTAAATGAGAAAGTGGCTTCACAGGACCAGTAGAGGTGGGACCACTTTCAGACGTGTCAATTAATTAACATCACTAAGCTTTTGCTTCATGACAAAAGGACCTTCCCACTCTATCTGAAGTTGACTGTGTTTGATAGGATTCAGGACTAGCACCCCAATCCCTCACATTAAAATCATGATGTTTTATTTTGTGTGTCTCCCCACCCAAGTCTGAATATTATGCCCCAACTGCCTATGTTACCAAAATATCACCTATAGACACACTCCTATGTTTGTAAGAGCATACCACAACTAAGCACATGGGGGAAAAGCCCATTTGAATTGCTTTTGCTTGAAAAAAATAGAAGACCCCCAATGGCAGATGGAAAAAAGCCACTTTGGGAGACAAAATGGTTGGATCAACTTGAATCAGCCTTTGCATCATGTGGCCAGTAAAAACAACTTCAAATGCACCAGTTTTATAAGCAAAGCAAATCCCGCAACATTGAACCATGTAGTCACATTTTTAGCAAGGAAGAAGGCAGTCTAATTGAGAAACCACTTCAAGAAATGGACGAAGGAAATAGACCCCTTAAAAATGCAGGGCACACAAACATTTTAAAAAGAGGGGCTGCCATATAACTGCAAGTTTCTCTCACGGAAATCACGGAATTAGCAGAGTGTAAGGCGGCTCAGGCAGTCCAGCAATAAATCACACGCAGTCCGGCAGCATTTCGTTCAGCATAGTGTATTTACAGCAGTCTACAGCAGCATGGCAGGCATATGTGATCTTCAAGCAGGTGAAGATAATACTGACTGTACAGCTCTACATATATACATTCATACAACCAATCACATTACAGATTACCTCATTGCATTACATCATCTCTAGGTTGCATCAGCCTGGGTTACATCATCCTTGCTGAGTCACCCTGACTCATTCTCAACACACCTGACAGTTATGGTTGCTCATTACAGCACTTTATTCTGGTCAGGCCTATAATTTTTCCTTGACATTTTCTTTGGATTTCTGAAAAATGTCCTTTTCCTTCTTTTTTTTTCCTTCTTGCTCTTCTCACATAATTGTTTTGGAACTGTGAACTCCCCAGTCTGTCAAGAGGCCATCTTAAAGAGCAAAGCCCAACAACAGCAATCCATCACTCCTGATGCTACTTATCTTATCCACAGTCATTTGTATTAGCCATCAGCTATTGGGCAACTCCAAAAGCTCTGCTGCAGAGATCAGTTTTCAAAGTGGGAAAACAGTCATTAGTTTGCTCCATTCAGGCCTCTGCAGCTTCCAGGCCATTGTTTGTTTGATTCCTGAAATGAAATTGAAACTCATTCGTCATCTTAATTGTCATCTTGATCTGTCAAGAGTCAAGGGTACAAAGGCTTTCTTGTAAAGATGAACTTTCATGGTAGACACAGATTGACATGTGATTTTTATTTTGAATAATTTTTGAAATGGTATTTTCATCATAATTTGAAAGTAATATAGATTAGGAAGGAGGTTTTTTGCCTTATTTTTATGTTCATGTCACTTTTCTATGGGCAGAGATAATTGTTTTTTTTTAAAAAAAATCTAGCTTGATGTACAAGACTATGAAATAATTGTTTATTCTTACACTTGTGACCCACCTCTCTTCCAGTGACAACATGGTAGTGCCCATGGCTCTTCTCTTTGTGTCACTTTCCTCATGACAGCCATGTGAAATGGGTCAGGATAGGCAAGAGTGACTGACTCAAGGTCCAAATTATGACTATCACAATTCACAGGGGGACTACAACCTGGCTCTCCCAAATTTTAGTCCATCTCTCTAATCACTGGAACTGAATATACATCTGGAAGTGACACATGGCAGATGGGATTATTTTGAAATAAATCCCACTGTGTTCCAGTGTTATTTGTTGACTAGCCCCAAAAATGTCTGCAGAGCAGTCAAGCATGTGAAAAATGTTAAAATTAGCTGAGGATACTAGGGAGAGTGTGCTCTTGGTGTTAATTGTAGTATTACTATTGCTACTATTGCTTGTTAGGTCGCTTAGTGGTTTAGGTATCTGGCTGCAGAGTCAGAGGTTGGGAGTTAGATGCCCCGTTGTGCCTCCTGTGAGTAGAACCAGCCTGGGCAAGCTGGAAAGTCCCAGGCTATCCTCAGAAGAAGAGAATGGTGAACAACATTTGAGTATTCTCTACCTGGAAAACCCTGAAAAGCATTGCCATAAATTGGAATTGACTTGATGGCACACCATCATCATTATTGCTATGTGATTCACCACCACACACACCTTTAGCCTATTGGGTCAATAAATTCATGATACAAACGTGCACTTGGTATTAACTTGATGCTACCCTTTTCACAACCCTATCCCTTCAACTTCGTTGTTGGAGAAAAACTCGAGTTTGCCTGAGCTCCTTTTTTTGGACTATAACTTCCAGAATCCTGAGAGCTCAGTTGAGGGATTCTTAGAGTTGTAACCCTCCCCTCAACCTTTTCCAGGCATGACTGGCATTCTTGTTGTGACTGCTGAGGCCCGTGCTTTTTATTCACTCTTTACATAGTTCCTGAACTTTGTGTCACCTTGCATGTGTGGTCTGCTGAGCAGAATCTCCTGATTGCAGACATCAGCTTTTGTACTGTGGACATGGCTTTGCCCAGTGAACCTAAAACAACTGATTTGAGGGCGCACAGTTTCCTTTCTCAGCACCTCCTCCAGCTCTCTGCTTCTTACATCCCAGATTCATTCGTTTCAGCAGTGAAGAAGAAGAAGAGAGAAAAGACATCCTGTGTGATGTCAGCAAGTGCATTTGGCTGCTCAGTGCTTTTTTCCCAAGGTGAGGATTAGAGAGCATCAAATGCCGTTGGAGAGAGAGAGGAAATCTCATGTAATGCTTTTGTTCTGCTAACAGCTATGTAAAGAGCTGCCTGGGAGTTTTGGAATGGAATCTGTCATCGCTTTAATCCTGTCCTAGAAAATGGTGATGGAGGCAGCGCTGAGGATGATGTCATCGACAGACCCACCAAATGCTGTCTTCCAATCTGTGTCCTTTCTCTGGTTCCTGTTCCCAATTGGATGGGCTGCAGATTGGCAACCATGTTGCCCCTCCCATACAGCTGTGTTAAAATTTGAAACCCAGATATACGAGGAGTAAAGCTAATACAGAAGGGAGCCTGTTCAATGCTATCCGTAGACTTCAGAGGCATTTTTGTGCACTCTGTCTTTGGCACCATGTGCAGGAAATTCCTCTCTGGTCTGTACAATGCAATAAACAAGCCTCCTGTGTATCAGCTTAAGGCTTTTAGCACTTCCATCTCATCCTGGGGAGAGCAGTAAATCTGCAAAGAATATGCCCCTTCACTTTGTCAGTCTCAGGCTGCACCCTTTGGTAAAGGCTGCATTCATTCAGCACCTGTTCCTAGACAAGGAGGAGGCCTTAACCCTGAACTATCCCACTTGTATGTGCACAACTAATTCATGATTATTCAATTCAGAGACTTGCTGATTTATTACATGTGTGCAAAATAGACAAGCTGAGCATAAGGAGGTGAAACAAGACATTCCAGAATTCTAACTGTGGCTTAGTTGAAGCTTTATATCAATGGCTGCTCTACAGTTGCCATCATACTGAGGTAGCTGAGTTGTTTGGCCATTGGGAGCTAGGGATATCTGCTTTATGGCTTTGGCTAAGTACCATATGGAAAAAGTTTCCCATGCATTCTCGGGCAAAACTCATTTATGCTGCTCTGGGAATAACCTGGTCTTCCCTTCCCTTCCCTTCCCTTTAGTCCATTGTCCTGGATTGCGCTTCAATTCTGTACTCTCAGGCTATAATCCAAGGAAGCATTTCGAATAGATCCTGCTGCTTCTGCCAGAATCAATACACCTTCCTTTTTGTACCCCTCCTTCCAATACCCCTCAAAAACCCACTCCAGAGCCTGGGAAACCCTCCGGAATGGTAGTTGTGTTTTTCTATGGAAAAATAAGGCAAAATGGCACAAGGGCTTGTAGAAGCATGGAATTTTTTTGGGGGGGGCAATTCCCTCCAATTTGGTCCAGGTGACAGTTACTCTTATACCAAATAGTTTGAAGGTGGAGGATACTATCCCAATTACTGGGATAGAATTACTGTATTTCAATCATTATATTATTATTATAGTTATCTTGATTGTCGTCTTCTTGAATGATAATTGCCCACTGTATGTTCTTATCATTGTAATTATGTTATGTTATGGTTGTATTTTAACTGTTTTTGAGTATTGGAATGCACTCTGGTATAGAGCGCAATATAAATAAATGATGATGATGATGATGATGATGATGATGATGATGATGATGATGATCATTTAGTGCATCTGAGAGTTCATCATGTGTAAAATTCTGGCTCTACCTGAATTCACTGTCAAAGATTTGTTTCATGTTTGCTTAAGGAGGGCAAGCTTGACCTGGAACAGAGAGCTCCCCTCCACTCACTCGAAATAAAATCTATTATGTTGCCAACGAGTAACTTGGTTTTCCCCTCAAAACAGCACCTTCAGAGGATGCCCTTTGAGATAAAGTGTGTTGAATCGCTCTCTCTGTGCTTGCTTTCTTTTCTTTTTTTTTTCTTTTTGGTCCTGTTCAGAGAAGGATGGCTAAAAGACTCCCTGTCTGGAATATTAGACCAGTCTTCAAATATTTGAACTTTCCAACCCTTTAATAACTCCTTCAGACATTTATGGTCCCACTAATTATTTGGTGAAAATCTCCGTCAATGACTGATATTTTTCTTAAACAGTATTGACTTCTCTCTTGGCTTTCCACACTCCTGAGAACTGGCCATCCCTTTCGTTCCAGGGTGGTATTGCACGGGGACAATTGAGCTACTAACTGGGAATCCTCAACCAGGAAAAGGAAATCTATTAAAGGGTGATAAATCATTGGGGGGAGAGAGAGTGTGTGCGCACGAGAGAGAGCCAATATATAGTTTAAAAACTGCAGCCACCAGTGGTGGCCCATGGCAGGGCAGGTAGGTATCAGTAACAGAGTGAGGGGGTTGTTTGGCATTCCAGAGGCTGACTGGGGCACAGAGGTTTGTTTATATTTCTGTTCCACTGACTCCTGTGAAATGCCCTCTGTCTGAACAAGGAACACACATCAAGTGAGGGAAAGCATGCCTGGTATGTCTTGAAACTTCAAGACGCTGATGCTCAAAAGGTAATTTGTGGAGAGAATTACATGGGGATTATCAAGTCACAAGTCCAGGGCTGATTGCACCAATCAACATGGTATAATTGTCCCTGGGTCATTATATTACAATCTTTTTGGCAGCGGTGGATCAAGAGGTTTTTTTTTTTAAGTTGGGAAAAGAAACATTCACTTCCCTGTTTCTTTTTTCTCCAAACGTTCACGGTTTCAGATTATCAGAATCTCTTGGAGTGCATCTCTGTTGGAAGTGCTTTGATGAGCTGAACTAAAAGGACGGGCTTGTTCAGTAGGAGAAGTGTGTGAAAAAAAGAGAAGTGACTGAATAAGTCTCACAAGTCTTGGATGGCTGTAGACTGTGGGTGAATTTTATGGATAGATTGAAAATAGTTTCATTTTCAACAATTGCAGGGCATTGCAGTGAACAAAGTAGATGTCTTGGTTCAAGAAGAGGTGCGTTTTCATAACTTCTCCCTGAAGTAGAAACTGTGTGTGGGGGGGGCTTTTCTGTCCAGTCACAAGTTACAAGTAATATAGGTACCTATAATTTTGTTACATTTAAAGGCAATGATGGCCTAATGTAGTTACATTTGAAAAGTATCTTTATAAGTGTGAATGACACTCAGAACTAGTAAAATGTTCAAAGTATTTTTAGACTAATAAAACTTCTATTTATGTAAAAATATTTTGATCCTAGTAAAATTTTCTGTATTCTTTTAAAATTACTTTTAAAGGGCATTTGGGATGTTTTTACAGACACTTGAGCAGAGATTTTATCTTAATCTTTTATCAGTCCTAAGAGGTTTTCTTTCTTCCCTTAAGGACTGAAAAAAGTAATAAGCAATATAAAAAGTAAGTAGAACATTTAAATTACTTTTAAAAAGTAACCTTCCTAGTCTTAGCAGTCACCTGAGTCAGTGGTGACGCATGTATAAAATCAAATCTTTGGGCCTGTGAGATCAGATGTAACATTTTCAGGTGTAATCTGGACTCACACTTCTCTGTGGGTATGGATAACCAGATTTATCAAGGAGAGCAGATAGAAATAGACAGAACTCCATCCATTTGGATATATTTAGGCTCTAGATTAATGTCTTGTTTGGATAATGCAGGGAGGAGAAAGTGATTCTTCAGGGTTTTTTTTTGGGGGGGGGAGGGAGTGCCAGCATAGCCAATGCTGAGGGATGATGGGGACTGCAGTCCAACATCTGGAGGAGCACATGTTACACATTCCTATGTTAACAGTGGGGTATTCTGATGGTAAAACAGCAAGTGCTAACAGAAAATATGCACAAGCACACACCTGATGTAATGAAACCTTAATAGTAATAATAATTATATACCATGAAGACAGTTCTGACTCATGGTGACCCTTTCCAGGGTTTTCTAGGTGTATAATACTCAGAAGGCATTTACTATTTCCTTCTTCTGCAGGTGCCCTGGAATTGTGCAGTTTGTCCAAGATTGCACAAGCTAGCTCTTCTCCTTGGACATACAGTAAGGAATCAGACTCCCAGTCTCTGGTTCCATCATGCCCAACTGATGAATTGCAAAAGCTATTGTGTACCCATTTATTGGCATGTGGAAAATAAAAAGTATTGCATCTGACACTTGTGCAAAGATGAAAATGAGATTTCTGCAAACTGTAGAAGTTTTTCTGTGACTACAACAATACCACAGTGATGCATTTTTTCATCTGGATATTTTTCTGGCTTTAAGCCTGCAAATGACCTTCTTTAGATATATAAAATGACTGCTCACAAATCTTCCATTCTGAAGAGTTCCCCCCTGAAGATACTACCTTTTCTGAGAACAGTCTGGGAATGTGCTGGATGTGCCATACTTTGTTCCTGGGAAAATGCAATCGATTTCCCAGAGAGTACCCCCATAGCCCTTATGACATGTAGCTTGAATGTAGATACCTGTGTGAATGTGTTTTCATGACAGCTTCATACCCTACTGGATAACTGTGAGATCTTAATTGTACAGAAGTTATTTATCATCATCATCTTAGAACTGCAAAAAGGTACAGTGGGGAATCAAACTCCCAAATGCTGGCTCTTCAGCCAGACTTAGCTATCCAGCAGTCTTAATAATAATCTTAAAACTGCAGAGCTGGAAGGGACCCTATGGATCATCGAGTTCAGCTCTTGTCCAGGAGGCACAGAGGAGAATTGAACTCCTCAACCAGGAGTTCTGCAGCCAGATACATAAACCATCTAGCAGTTTTTGTTAAAGATGTACCATGCGGGATTATTATCTAAAGTAAAGTACAACTCACTAGATGGGGATGCATATTTCCAGCTAAGAAGTCAAAACTGTTTGGTAGTTACTGTCCCTTTTTTGGAGGGGCTTCTTTCTAAGTCCAGATATGTATGGAGTGGTCATGGCTCCTCCAAGATTCATATCTTTGTGTCCATTATCTGGTATCTTATCATTTGATGGCTCTCAATGGAATGTGTAAACAGCATCTAGTGACAAACACTCCACAGCAGCAGGGAAAGTGAAAAGAACATCCTCTAGCCAGGGCTTAATCTGGGACAGCTATTTCTCAAGTAACAAGTCATTTTTCAATGCCACAATCATCAGATGATAAACGTACATGTAAACTACTCCGTATGAAGACAGAAATACATTATTTTCTTTGTTATATTTTATTGTTATGTCTTAGGGTCAGTCCCAGGTACGGAGAATAGAATTCTGTGTTTTCCATGTGAAAGGTCCTGCCAATTCTAGTTAAACCGGGGACAAATAATCTGCAGCCCTTTGAATCATATTGGACTACAAGTCCTATCATCTCTGAACTTCACCTTTGTTGGCTGGGGCTGTTGGTACTTGACGTCCAAAACAGCTGAAAGGTTAGAGGTTCCCCCACCCCTAAGAGTCAAATCAAATATTTAGGGAAATATGCATTTCCTGCTCTTAACAACATTCTCCCTCTAGGTGTGCAGTTCTTTCAAAGCTATGTATCAGAGCAATCAGACTTGCAAACCAAGCCTTGTTTACATCCTCATGATGTAATCCTCATGAAGCAATGTAATGCGCAACAGGTAGCATGAGGCAAGCTTGTGCTAAGATAAACAAATGTTTTTCTTTCATAAGGAAATTGAGTTTCTAATAATATGTTGAATGTGCTATCTCATTTGAGCCTGCTAAATAAGTGGACAATGATTAAAAGATCTCTATTAGAATAACCTGGAAGGTCACTACCAATTAGAGTGACTGTACTAGGAGTCTCATGGCACAGTGGTTTAACTGCCAAAAGCCTGCTTACAACCTGGGTTCAATCCTAGGTAGCCTGCTTGAGGTTCACTCAGCCTCCCTTCCTTCTGAGGTCAGATAACTGAGTACTCAACTTGCTGGAGGAGGGGGGAGGGATATGTAGCCTGCATAATTAAATTGCAAACCACCCAGAGAGAGTTTTAAGTACTATAGAGCAGTATATAAGCAGTACATTTTGCGTTTTTGCTTTGATTTTACTGTGCTGGTTTGTTTAGATGATGTTGAACTGCAATGTCAAATATGCCTCCCCCTTGATATTGATGGGCCAATATATAAAGGAAGCATTATATATTCATGTCTTCCATTTCTATGATTAAGCTCACACAGCGCTTGCTAACATGGAGTCCTGTTGTTTACCAGCACAGTGGGCTATGGCTGATTGAATATGATTTCGAAAGGCAACTGCAAAGTTTCATGGGGTGAAAGTGACTTATAATGCCAGTTGCTACAGAATATAAAATAGAGGTGGACACACCTTGTAAAGATGGGGGTTGTAAAACCAGGCAGTTGAAAGGAATCTGGAGAACGGAAGTCAGATAAGGACCTTTATTCAACTTGCAAGCATTTCAGCTAGAGTGATGACTTCCAGATGTACCCTCTTCCAGATGTTAGGATTTCCAATTACAACCTAATTCCTGTTCTGTGCTATAGTGAGTGGGTGGGTGGGTGGGGGTTAGGATAGGACAATGGAAAAAGGAGCTTGCTGTAGCATTGGAATTTTTTTTAAAAAATGAAAAGTGCAGGGAGGACAGCCTTTAATCTCTGCTAACTGGGGGATTTTGGGAGTTGTAGTTCAGGAATGTTACATTTCCTGCCTCTGGGAACAGCTAGACATGATGATAGTAGGATGCAGCCTGGATCCTGCCAATTTATTGTAAAGCAGAGATGAGGGGAAAGAGTTACTCTCTGTCTCTAGATTGCATCTGATTTATGGTCATCCTAACAGGAAGTTCAAGATATGTGAGATAAATAAGGAGTAATCTTACCATCGCTAGTCTTCACTTGTGTGTTTCCATGGCCATGTATGGATTTGAACCCAGTTCTCCTAAATCTTAATGTGTCACTCTGTCCACACAGTCTTCTCTGAGAAGAGGGTAGGGTATGATTAAAAATGCAAGATGGCAAGAGGTGGGAACTGAACGTTTCCCCTAATCTGTTCTTTCCTGTCTGAAACTGTATTTTTTGAAGCTACAGTATTTCCCTCCTGACATGTATTTATTATCTATGAAAAACATAATTTTTTTTGCTTTTCTGCTGTGAAGGCTCCTAAAACAATGAACAACAAGAAACAGATGCTATCACTTCACTTGATATTAAAAGCAGTCAGGCAGAAAGACAGAAAGGCAGATAGGCAGACAGAAATAAATTCTAAATACTAAATGTCTTCTAAAATGAGAGAACCTTGGTTGCCTACTGAATATCAGGGGCACAGAATGAACACTATTCACAAGTAAGCAACAGTGAGAGATGCTTTTGCCTTCTTGGCTTCTCAGGAGTATCTGATTGGTTAGTGTGGGAAACAGGATGCTCGCCTCGGATCAGTGGTTGGGAATATTCATGGGGGTGGGGGCTACAGATAAATAGACTTTACTTTGTTCAAATAGGGCTCTTTTTGGCCTTGAAGTGCTACTAAAATTTCAAAACAAAATAAAATAGTTTGGTGGAAGAAAATCAGTAGGCTTCCACTCCTACTTATCCATAATGCACTTTCACAGGGCGGAAACATGATTTGTTGCTTTGATCTGCTGCTTAAGGACATAGATCCTTGTTTCTCTTGTCTTTACAAGATACAACATTCTTCTTGCCTGCAAGCACTACACAGAATTTTCTCCCATTTTTATTCTATGCTCACATTTTCAAGGACTTTCTTTCTTTCTTTCTTTCTTTCTTTCTTTCTTTCTTTCTTTCTTTCTTTCTTTCTTTCTTTCTTTCTTTCTTTCTTTCTTTCTTTCTTTCTTTCTTTCTTTCTTTCTTTCTTTCTTTCTTTCTTTCTTTCTTTCTTTCTTTCTTTCTTTCATTCATTGCAGTAAGCTTGCACAAAACTGGAATGACATGTTAAATTAGGTAAAGGTAAAGGTTCCCCTTGACATTTTTTTTGTCCAGTCGTGACCGACTCTACGGGGCGGTGCTCATCCCATTTTCAAACCATAGAGCCAGCACTTGTCCGAAGACGGTTTCCATTGCCACGTGGCCAGAGTGACTAGGGAACGGCGTTTTACCTTCCCACTGAGGTGGTACCTATTTATCTACTCGCATTTGCATGCTTTCGTACTGCTAGGTTGGCGAAGAGCTGGGACAAAGTGACAGAAGCTCACTCCGTCGCGTGGATTCGATCTTACGATGGCTGGTCTTCTAACCCTGCAGCACAGGCTTCTGCGGTTTAGCCCACAGTGCCATCACATCCATGTTAAATTAATGGATGTTAAATTCTTTTAAGCCTTGAGTAGCTGGTTGTCTCTTTATTAGCGACTGGGCATTCCTTCTATATTCCTGCTCACTTTCTGCATTGCATTGTTTCTCAAGGGAAAAGGACATTCCTTTTATGCATATTTTGCATCAACTAGAGACATCTTAATGGAGGAAAAAAGCCGCCATAGCTCTTTGTCTCTAATATTTGTTAAGGGGGGGGGGTCTCCTGGAATCAAGATAGCCAAAACAGATGAAAACAAGGAATTGAGTGAGTATTCATGTCCCCGCTGCTGCTGCCATATGCTATTCAGCCCTATTCTGTAATATTAAGCACCCTTAATACTGTGTCAGTTTTGCTAGCATCAAAAAAAAATATATCTGCAAATAACACAACTGTCTCCCTAAGACCTTAAGTCTTTATTCAACAAATAGCCATTATCAAAAGGTGTGAAACAGACACATTCAGTTATCCCTTTCAAACTCTTCTGTGCTCTCTGGTTCATAACTTTAAAATTGCTTCCTAGTTGCTTTACTTCTCCTTGCTCTTGTGCTTCTAATAGCCACCCCATGAACAGATATTAATTACACATTTCCCAGTGAAATGTTTCCCCATGCTGAAATGCCAGGAAAAGCTTAACTTGCTCAATTCCTATGTGTTTCTTTGTTGCAAAAGACATAGGACTGTACCATTAAAGCAGCTGGTAACTGGGACCAAGCCTGAAAAGAAGGGATCTCATTTTTTCTTGTCTCCATGATCTATATAACTGCCACTTGTTGATTTAAAAATAGGGAAAATATAGCATACTCTGGTTTCTCTTCAGGTCATATAAATCGTTCACCTTTTACTAAAAATCAGGAAGATAATATAGGAGAGAATCAACATATTTCCAGGAATATTTCTGCAGTGCTACTCTAAAACGTGCTGTGACAAAATGTCAAGTGTAATAGTAAGAGTTGGAGTAAGCTATGTTGGTGCTCTATAGCATGACAAATAGAGAGAGAACTATATTAGAATTTGTGCTATGTTTAAATATTAGTGCCCAGTTATGATCGTAGATTGGGAGTGTGAAAGTTGGTGGAAAATGTTCCTAGAAGATTAAATTAAATTTTGAGGAGATTTCTAAAATTTTCATCTTACCATAAATATATGAGACAGAGGAAGTTGTTTGTTTTTCTTTTTCTAAAAAGATTTGCCACTTCACTGAGGGGTACAATGGCTTCTTTGCCTGCCATCTTGGGACTGAGTTGATCTGAGAATTTGGCTCAAATGCTATGTATTCTAATTCCTAAAGACACTATTTTGAGGAAAATATGTTTGGGCTGATGAATAAACATTGTGTATGTAGAAGATAGCTAGTGTGGTATGGGAACTCAAGCTTTAGACTGGGATTTAAGAGATCTAGAACAAGTCCCCATTTGCCTTGAAAATTTCAGTGTGACTTTGAACCATTCAATTTCTCTCAAAATAGATTTTCTACTTTGTCTTTCATACTAGATTTTCCCCCGATAGTCCAAATTTTCTTATATAGGTTTGGAAGGGTTTTCTGTTTGCTCTTTTAATTTATGCCATTCATTGAATTTTATTTTATGTCTCTGCTGATGTCCTCATTGTAAGCCTCCAGGAGTAATGGCTCTGGTTGTTAGGTTAAAACTTTAGTGGCTTTGATGGACAGTGTAAAAAATTTACATAAACAAACAAACAAACCTGTCTCACAGACTTGTTGTGAGAATAAAAATAGGAAGATGTTTTTTTAAAAAAATATAGTTGCCCTGAGATTGCAGCAAGAAGGTGGGCTATAGATGTGACAAGCAAGCAAGCAAACAAAGGAACAGGACATTCCACCTACATTGCAGGGCAGTAGGAGAAGTAGAGAGATCGAGAATAAAACTAAAAAGTCTTCCTATGATTATATTCAAGATAAACCCCTCCCTACCCCAAACAGAAAGATTTAAAGTTGACATGTTATACCACCAAATAATAAACCATTTAAATAATTTCCAAAAGTATTGAATCAAAATAAACAGATATATGCGCATCTCAGAAGAAACACAGGGATGTTTTCCTTCCCCACCCTCTCCTGATGGCACCCCAAGCCCCATCTGGGATTGGAGGGCTCTCTTTCAGGGCAGAGGGCATGACACATGCCGGCTTGTGTCCCCACATCTTTTCTTAGAAGAGAAGCAAAAAGGGGACAGCACAATCATAAACAGAAGCCCTGAGATGCAATAGACCCCCTCCCTCCTGTACTCTGGTAGTTATATTGATAAAAGCTGCCTGCAAGGTCAAAGCAATTGCTCACAAGCAGTCCAGGGTCACTGTTGAGGCAAGATGGCACTCTTAGACTTACATTTAATTTAGACACAATCAACTCCTATGTAGATGACAAACAGGAAACAGTGTCCTGAAGCACAGACATGAAATAGTATTACTGTAATTCTGGATGAGAAAACCCAACATTTCTAGGAGCGATTACACATTTAAACAACCCCGTAGGGCCACATTCTGCTTCCTATGCCCTTTTGATAACTGTGCAGATAGTGGAGTCTGCGCTATAAATACCCTCAATCAATATGCCACTATCACTCGCTGAAAGCAGGCCTGCTCGCATATCACAGCAGATGGGAAGAGAGCAAATAATATTTGTCTTGCCTTTTAAATTGATTTCCTGTTTTGAGCTGAGGCAGAGTGTGTCCATATGTTAATCAGATCACTGGGAGAGATATCAAAGTTCAGGTCAACAGCCCACCACTTGACATAGCCATTAAAAACAGCGGAGGGGGGGGACAATGGCAAAAAGGCTTTTCATTGTGACCCCCCACAGAAGGGATCAGTGAACGGAAATGTAGAAATGACAGCAGTGATGTGAGATGATGGGTCTCTCAGACTAAGTACTTTCATGCAGGCTACTACTGGGACCTCTTTGCGGATGGGAACTACTTGTGGCTTTCAGCCCCTGGGAAGCTTGAGAACTGGGCACAATTCACTGTCATTTCACTGGAACCCTGGAAAAATGCCCAAATTTGATTTTAAAATTGGTTCCAGTGTAACTGGGCCCTTTAAGAAAGAGAGAGAGAGATAATTATACATGAACCAGGATGCCAATATTTGACAGGGCCTACACAAGAAATTTCATTGGCTGCAAATGGTGCCCCTCACCCAACCCCAGCTCAATGGGTGTAGTGCTCAAAGACAGCCAATTTACTGGCTATTTTCATTTGATAAGGTTTTAATTACACCATTTGTTTTGTCGGCCAGTATCTAGTTGAAGGTCACAACTGCAGGTATAATGAACTAAGGGAATCTCTGGCTTGCCACTGTGCAAGTTGGAAATTTCCCCCTTGAAAGAAGCTTGCAGTGAGCAAGCTCAGTAAAAGCCCAACTGCCAGCACAACTGGCCACTGCATGAGTAGAAGAGAGAAACGGATGATAGATACTGACTTTTGTCTTTGTTCAGTTACTAGCCAACTGTAACTTTTCATCTGCTCCCTACTAAGCAAAGCATCACTGCTGAAATCTCAAACATAGGGTGCACACCTACACGCTGCTTTAAAGACATAGTTTGTTTTTTTAATTTTTTTGGGGGGGGATGTCTATGTTTGAAATTTATTTGCACCACCCATGTAGAGAAAGAAGGCTCAGTTTTCTTTCCCTTGCTGTTATTGTATTGATAAGGTGTTTTTAAAAAACAGCATGCCCCATAAGCTCTGTAGCTATTCAGAGTTGATTTTCAGAAAAATATCACTGAAGCAGAATTGATGAAACCCACTTCCTTGAGTGCCAATATCCCAATAATGGTAATAAATATTAATATAATACTTGTCTAATGCTTTAAAATGTTTATATACTTATTTTTAGCTTTTAAATAAATAATGATATAAGCCGCCTTGGGTCCTTCTGGGGAGAAAGGCAGGATATAAACAAACAAACAAACAAATATGTTGCTGCTAGTCTGATTTTTAGTGTAACATGTAGTTTGCCCTTTAAGCTGTATGGACCTTGAAATAGTGATTTATCTTTTTTTACAGAGAAAGTGTTATATGAATAATAGAGATAATAATAGTAAAAAAATATTACCTCTGTACAAGTTCTTCAGAGGAATATTGATATCTCCAGTTCCCCAATAGTAGCCTTCAATGACCTTCTGGGCAGGTGGCAGATCAGCACCACGGAGAGCTCACTGTAGGGTGAATTTAAAAGCAGTCTACTGAGCAGGAACCAGTAGGTGCATTGCTCCAGCAGTGGTCTGAAACTGAAATGAATATGTAGTTTTAATTGGGGATAGGCTACTTGGTAGCCTCCAGATGTGTGGCACTACAACTATCCTAAGCCTCAGCTATCCCGTCCATTGAGAACTACAATCCGAATGCACCTGGAGAACATCAAGTCCTGCCATAAGGAATTCTGTGAAACTTAAACTCTTTGAAAGCTTGGTTGGGGATTAACGGATTATGTTCTGCTATGCTTATGTGTGTTAATGCAAGGCTGAAATGCTCCCTTTGCCTTATGAGTAGTGAGATGATAGAGCAATGTTCCCCTGGGTTTTAGGTGGCTCTGGGAAAGAACCATCTGAGCAGAGGGACAAAGATGTTTTCCCCTGAGCAGGGGCTCCTCATCCCAGGAACATGTAACAGATAGGGTGGTTTGGTGATTATGTAAAATAGTTTTCTGGAAACAGTTCTTCAGAATCTTCACAATACATGCCTAACAGGTAGTAGGCAAAATCCACGGACATGAAAATTATCCAAATAAGGCAAAATTAATTTGCATACACTGGATTCCCAGTGTGGTGTAGTGGACAGAGTAATGGGCTTTGAGGGATGATGGTAAGTATCTAGCCTTTCACAGAAAAAAATGAGCTAGGAATCTGTAACTGCCACACTAGTCTACATATTCCCCCAGGAAGTCAATGCACTTGCAACATCTATCCTGCAGCTTCTTAAGTCCCTGCAAATAAAATTCTTCCGACTGCTGGCGTAACCACTCATTTGCAGCATTAGTTGCCTCCAGAACACTCCCAAATCGTTGTCCCTTTGGGTATTTTTTGAGTTTGGGGAACAGATAATAGTCAGAAGGAGCCAGGTCGGGAGAATAGGGTGGATGGGGCATCACTTGAAAGCCTAAGGAAGTCAGTTTTGCCATTGTTTCACCTGCAATGTGTGACGAGGCATTGTTATGCAACAGGATGACACCTTTGGAGAGCTTTCCTCGAAGTTTTCCCTTAATGTTTTGCCTCAACTTTGTCAATAAAGCGGAGTAATATTTTGCATTGATGGTTGAACCCTGTTGGAGGTACACGTACATATGTAACCAATATATGGAGAGCCAATATGGTATAATACACGATAATGCACTGGCTAAAGTTCCTGGGTAGATCAGAGGAGCCCTTTTCAGTCATAAAAATGGAAATGTTGAGTCTTTTAGCTTAATGTACTTCATGAAGTCATTCTGAGGATTTAAAAAACTGATTGGGGTGGAACAGCACACTTGTGAATCCCTTGTGTTAAACCCCAACATTCACCATTAGGATTGGGGAAAAGGAAGGAAAACTGAAAGAAGATGCTGAGTTAGTGTCAATGTGGGAAGAGTGTGCTCTTTACCTTTGCAATGAACCTTCCTTGGCTTCCTGCTTTAGAGTCATTGGTTAAATCCTGAAAGTCTTTACTGGCTACATTTTCCTAGAAATGAATGAATGACTACATTTTCCTAGAAAATGCAAGAAGGAACAGGCTCCCTACATTGTATCTTACAGAAAGAATCAAACAGGACTGTGCCCATTACTCCTTTAAATTTACTCACCTCCTTCCAGTGATCACTCCCTAAGAAAGCCACTTGGGGCTTTCTCCTGGTGGTTGGGGAGAAAAAAGGGGCTGGGGGGAATAAAGCATCAAACAAAACACAGAGCTCTGCAACTGCTACTGTTCTGGCCAGAAACCCTTCTGTCTTGCCTGCAACATTCAATACATTCTTCGATCTGCTTTTGTTGCTTATACCTGCACATTCATACGAGTGGCTTTTCACAGTCACAAATACTGTTTCCGGCCTGAACAGGAATCAGGTTGGAGTGTCTCTGGAATTTATTTATTTATTTGTTTATTTAAATGTATACCCTGCCCATTGAGTGAGCATGCTACTACTCTGGGCGGCTTACAAACTATTATAAAACACACAGATAAAAATATTAAGACCATGTAAAACATATAATCACCGATCTGGGACATAGGATGGCAGACAACGGGCCAGTATAGTTTTACGGAAGGGTGGTGCTTGAGAAGGCCTGAGTTAAAAAGCCAGAAGCTCAGGAGGGTGGGGGGCCAGCCACACCTCCACAGTAAGAGAGAGCTCCAGAGCAAAGAGACCACTACTGATAAGGCTCGATTTCTGGCTGATGCCTTCTGAGCCTCTTTTGGAGTGGCCACCCACAACATTAAAGACTGGGAGGTGTGGGTGAGATGGGAAAATGACCTAAGGGAGAGTGATGGGTAGCAAGGTCCTAAGCCGTAAAGGGCTTTATAAGTTAGGACGAATATTTTGAATTCGGCCTAGAAACATACTGGCAGCCAGTGCAAGCGAACGAGGATAGGTGAAATATGATCAAATTTAGATGTATCAGTGACCAGCCTGGCCACTGCATTTTTCACTTGCTGCAGCTTCCAAACCACCTTCAAGGCTGCCCCATTTAGAGAGCATTGCAATAGTCAATCCTTGAGATTACGAATGCATGAACCAGCGTTATTAGGGATCTCCTGTCAAGAAGGGGATGGAGGTGTGCAATCTGCCTCAAATGAAAAAAGGCAGATTTGGCCACAGCCAGGATCTGTTTCTCCATCAAGAGGGTCAGGTCTGGAAACACACCCAGATTTCACACCTGATCCTTTAGGGAGAGTGTGACCTCATCAAGATCAGATAACAGCCCCCCCAACTGATTAGAATGCCCTCCGAACAATAGGATCTCCATCTTGTTAGGATTCAGTTTTAGCCTATTTGCCCTCGCACAGTCCATAACCATGACCAGGCAATGTTCTAGTGTTTGTGCAGCTTCCCCTGCTGAAGAAGAAAATGAGAGATAGAGTTGCATATGCAACTCTATTAGCGTACTGATGACAGTGAACTCCGAACTCCAAATCTCCAAATGACCTCTCCCAGCGGCCTCATGTAGATGTTAAACAGCAAGGGGGAAATAATCAACCCCTGCACCATATTGTAGTATCCATGGGGACAAAACAGCTTCCCCAAGCTGAACTCTTTGGCATTGGCCATTGGGGAAGGAATGGAGTCAGCATAATGCTAGACCTCCAATCCCCAATCTTGATAGGAGGATACTGTGGTTGACAGTATCAAAGGTGGCTGAGAGGTCTAGGAAGACCAAGAGGGTCACACTCCCCTGGTCAGCCTCTTGTAATAGGTCACCTAGCAGGGCAGCCAGAAGTGTCTCAGTCCCATGACAGAGGCTGAACCCCAATTGGAATGGATCCAGAATATCAGTATTCTCCAAAAACACTTGCAGCTGGTCAGCCACCAACCTCTCAATCAATTTTCCCATGATTGGTATGTTAGGCAACTGGATGGTAGTTGTTTAAATCGTTGGTTGAAAAATTACCTTTTTTCAGAATGGGCCAGATCATTATCTCCTTCAAGACGCAGGGCAAATATCCCTCTTGTAAAGGAGGAGTTCACGATCTGAGTGGCCCAATCAACTGTCACCACCCTAGCTGATTTTAAGAGCCAGGAGGGGTGTGGGTCTAATTGGGAGGTGGTGGCCTTAGAGTGTGCAAGTGCTTTGTCTATGCCATCAGGCGATACAGGTTAAAACTGATGCAATAAAACCGGACAAGACGGTCCGTTGGACATCTCAACATGCCTTATTGTAGTAATGGAGTCAAGGTCCCTATGAATGGCCTCAATCTTAGTGTGGAAGTGGGCAGCAAACTGCTCACAAGTACTGACATCTGGCTGAGGCCCCAGATGTCATCTGGTTCCAGTGAGGTTGTGGAACATTCTAAAGAATTCCTCCTGATGGTTAGCTGTCTCACTGATATGCCTGATGTTATAAGCCTTCTTAGCGGCCTGTATGGCGTTACAGTATTTGCCAGACATCTTTTTTACCACAGCCCGATTAGCATCCATGGGAGCTTTTCCTCTAAGGCTATGGACCTGGTCAGATCCCAATATTTATCTGGCACAGACTGTGTTGAGTGTGGCAATGTATATCACACACACACACACACACACACACACACACACACACACACACATCCATCCTGTTGCCACCCTCAGCCCAGTCCATGCCAGACAGACATTGGCATCTGATCAGGTCCATAGCCTTATTTAGATTTAGATTAGGCATGCTTCATTCTCGAGAGACTATGGTAACATGCTCTGAATAGAGGACTTGGAATAGCATCTAGTGTGGCTGACAAGGCCAATTCAAGAGTGACAATCCCTTCCACACTGGTGACAAATACAATCTGTTCCCTGTCCACCTCCCTGATTTTGCTGCTTCCGGGACTGCCTCTTTGCCTCGGCCTGCTAGACAAGGGTCTCTTCAAACTGGGAGACGCCATGATGCACCGGCTGCCTCCAGGCCGAATGCTCAGATGTCAAGGTTTCCCATCAGTTGAGGTCTATTCCTAAGGCCTTCAGATCCTGCTTGCATATATCCTTGTATCATAGCTGTGGTCTCCCTTTGGGGTGGTTTCCCTGCACTAATTCTCCATACAGGAGATCTTCTGGGATGTGACCATCAGCCATTCTCACAACACGCTCAAGCTAATGTAGATGTCACTGTTTCAGTAATGTATACATGCTAAAAATTTCAGCTCATTCTAGGACTACTCTGTTTGAAACTTTGTCCTGGCAGGTGATACCAAAAATGGGTTGGAGACAATGCATATGGAATGTGTTCATCTTCCTCTCCTGCCATGCACAAAGGGCCAAGAACTCACTGCAGTACAGGAGTGTACTCAGGACACAGATTCTATAGACCTGGATCTTGGTATATGCTGTCAGATTCTTATTAAGCCATACTCTCTTTATGAGTCTAGATAACATGGTAGCTGCTTGGCCAATGTGTTTATCCAGCTCGACATCTAAGGAGGGAGAGAGTGTCAGAGATTGTTGAGCCAAGGTACACAAAGTCATGACCAACCTCCAATTCTTGTCTGGAGATGGTAATAGAGGTGAGTCCATGCTCTGGTCCATGACTTGTGTTTTCTTCGTGCTGATTGTTAATCCAAAGTCTTGGCAGGCCTTGCTAAAACGATTCATAAAATGAAGCAGTAATGGTTTTAACAAGAGAGTTTTAGAAGACACCTGTATGTCTATGCTTCTTGATCATCTCCTTTTTAAAAAAATGGTACAGTTTGCTTATACAGGGTTTATACAGTTTTCTTGCTGCCCAGCTCTAGTGTACACAGGAGTAGAGCATATGGTTTCTCTTTTCCTTACAACATGTGAAGCAGGACAACAACAAGAAGAAGAGCCTAAACAAACCATGAGTTATGTGACAAAGTACCGTACTAAATGGGAAAATATGGGGTTTAGGAATAAAATATCATTCATTGCTTCAGTTTATTTCCTGGTGATTATTGGTATGGTTGTTGGGTGATAGTAAGCTCCACAAATCAGTTTTCCACATTAAAAAAGTAACAGGGGGAGGGAGGATAGATAGATAGATAGATAGATAGATAGATAGATAGATAGATAGATAGATAGATAGATAGATAGATAGATAGATAGATAGATAGATAGATAGATAGATAGATAGATAGATAGATAGATAGATAGATAGATAGACGGAGGGAGGGAGGGTGGGTGGGTGGGTGGGTGAGGGTGAGAGAGAGAGAGAGAGAGAGAGAGAGAGAGAGAGAGAGAGAGAGAGAGAACAAGCGCCTGCTTGTCATCTGTGGGAAATTTGTAAAGACCATATTTGTTCCCAGGGTAATTTGTTTAACCAGCTCTAACAAAGTAAGATAGCATCAGGCAAAGATGGATGGAATTCAAATACAGGAAAATATTTCCCAGAGAGCATATTTTGTGCAGAAGTTTTTCCCTTTCTTACTGAATTCTTTCTCAGACAATATGTATTGATGCAATGGGGTTATATCAAGGGCATATCTCCATTACAGAATATTCCTGTTGTTTTGTGTCATTTTTGGTACCTACATGGCTGTAGCACAGAACTTTTGTGTTGCCTATCCTTTCCTTTTTAATGCATATTTTTCTTCTTCCTGTGTGCATGGAAGTTTGTCGTGTTGAATCCCTCTCCTGGGATGAGACCAACCCAAGAGAACTATATAAAATTAGCTGCATAAAATAAGCACAAGGGGAAAAGAATCTCAGATGAGAAAAGAAAAAGGCTGCAAGGGCCAAATGTGAAGTTTGAGTCATGGGATTTCAGTCCACATACATTTTAGCTGGGAAGAAATCTGAAGTAACCCTTTCTAGACCTGTTTGATTTTGAGCAAGGTAATGTTGGCCTGAATTACTTTAGTGGAAGCAGGAAAAATTAGCACCACTGGATCTCTTTGACACTGTTCTCTCTGTTGGTAGACGATGGAACTGCAGGTGACAGCCTTCTCCATGGAGAACCTTTCAAATTGATTCCACATCCCAAGCTGTCTGTTGGATCCTTGGTAGCAGTGAGTATAAAATGCTTCCTGTCCCAACTGATGGGTCTGTGAAGTGGTTCACATTCTCACCTGGTTTAGATTCTCCAGTTGGGCAACTTGAGAAATGATATTTGTTCAAAAGGAAATCACACTGAATTAATCCACCTGAATTGTAGTTACAGAAGAACTATCTATATGATACTGTTCAATTTAATGCAGAATGCAGTTTGACTTTGGGGGAATCTAATTCCCATTAGCCCCCAGCCAACATGGCCACTTTTTATTTGCCGATATCTTTCTTGTAAGTAAATGAAAGTTTGTCCTAGTTTTCAGGGCTGTTCACTGACCTCACAAACCCAAGCGCTGAAACCTTATTGCTTAGTGTAGTAAGTTACATTCAAGTAGGGTCATTCAATCAGTGATTTGTTGAGCCAACTCCTTTGTTGGTTACATTGCTTCAAACCTGTCTGGTCCATATCTGTATCAAAGCCAGTATTTGTGCATTTCCAATTACCTAGGGAAACCCCTAGAAATGGTTGCAACAACTTGAGAGGGCCCCCTTTTTCCTATTTGTAGGCAAAAAGAGATATAAGGCATTTGGCCTTTTGGTCATGGTAGACTGATAAGAGGTTAATATGAAGTAAAGGGAGAGACATTAAGATGGTCACTTCTGACCTATTCAAAGCTGGTACAAGAGCTCAGTAGTCATATGTACACAGAAGTTATGACCAAGTTAAAAGAAAAAAGAAAATTCAGAAATGCAAGGGCCAGTCCAAATGCTGCACCACCGCAAGCCCCTCGCGTCATGCTGCAGCCAGGCCAAATGCTGTGGAGAGGAGATGCAACAGAACATAGCCCAGTGATGTCACACAGTGACCCTTCCCGTTGCTTCAGCAATTGAAGTGTGCAGGAAAGCTCTTGCGTTTGGGGGGTTGGGAGGGGCTGACATTCTCAGCTCCTTCCCCATTTTTGTGTTAAGGGAACTTGGTTGGTTGCTCCATTCTTTGAGCACCCCAGGCTCTTTGCTCTGACCTCACAGTCAGCACAGAAATGCACATATAAGTCCAGATTGTGTTTCAGAATTCAGCCAAATACAGAGCATAGCCTTACTAGTTATTCTCCTCTTTCCCATTGACCTCAATGCAATAAGGCTGATGAGGTATTATTTTCAGCCATGTCATGAAGTAAATGTGATTATCTGAAAGCACTCTATTATAGCACGGTTCACAGTCAGAACTTTAAAAATGTGCTTTTTCAATCGCCACTTCCATTATCCCGCACGTTTCTTGCTGGCTGGAGGCTGGTGGGAATTGTAGTCCAAAAAGTATTTTTTTCCCCCAGGCTCCGATAATAGTTATCTACTAGTGTTCTGGCACATTTTTTCAATCAGACTGTCTACTATAGAGTATGGATGTCCTGAGCTTGTTCCTTCTTGGTGCACAGAAGATGATACTTAGTAGGAAGTCAAAGAGTTTATAATCTAAACTGGCAACAGAGAAATTTGTGGGAACGTTACTTGAGAACATAGCTCTTTTGCTTACTGAATTCCCAAGACACATGTCCCATTTTGCATCTAGGGAATCTTACTGTAGATCCAGAGATTCTGACTGTGGTCTTGAATCCCTTCAGTTTTACATCATAGTTTGAAAGACTGTGCTGAGCATTGTTCTCTGCATGTTAGGATGTTTGCTAGTATGGCTGTATATATAATTTTTGCCAGACACAGGAAGTGTGCTTCTCTACTGTTATCTTTCTTTCCTTCTCCCACTCCACAGTGAATCTGGATGATTCTCAAAGGAAATAACAAATAATCCAGTTATACTCAGCTAAAGCAATTCCATCAAAAGTGTTTTCTCAAATGCACAGCCATCTATATTAAATCAAATGGCTAAAAGGAAATGCATTAGAATATGTGCTGCTCACGGCAAGCTGGATAGGTGGTGCCTGGAATGAATGATTGAATGAATGAATGAAAGTTTTCAAATCTCATCTTTCAGTAAAAAAAAGAAATCCACAAGGAAATAGATTGCATATTTTATGATGTAAATAACAGCTGCAGACTCTACTGAAGGTTCGGCAGGAGTGTATGGATTGTGCCGTTCTTCCTCATTAAAAAACAAACGGTGTGAGAGAGAATTTTGCAGGGTGAGAAGCATTAAATTGCCTCACTATTGACCAAATGGTATCCAAACTGGGTATATTTGTGCAACTAATATCATACCCAGTTTGGCCCTTAGTGTAGGAATGGGGCATGGCCCTCCATATGTTGTCGATTACGACTGCCATTGTTCCTCATCACTGAACATGATAGCTAAGGCTGATGGGAATTCCAGGCCAGCATGGAGAAAGCCACTGGATTCCCAGTTGTGCATTAATTTCAACAGCAAAGCCTGTTTAGAGCCATAGAATCATCAAACTGTATAGCTGGAAGGAACCCCAAGGGTCATGGAGTCCAACCCTCTGCTAAAGCAGGAACTCCATAGCAAAGGCATTCCCAGCAGATGGCCATGTAGCCTAAGTTTAAAAACTTCCAGTGAAAGGGAACTCACCACTAGAGACGGGGGTACTCATATACAGATATCTCCCCACAGGTGCAGATAATGAGGGTCCGGCCCCCTGGGGCTAGACCGACCACTCCTGCTTCCACTGCTGCCACGAGCTCCATGGAGCCTTCCTATCGCTCTGTTGCTCACGATAGATTAGCCAGTCCTGACAGAAGGCAAGATGACAAGCCTCTCTGCCAGATCACAGACTGGTTAATCAGTCGTGAGTAATGGAGAGATAGGAGGTTTGCGACAGTGGTGGAATCGTGAGTGGTCGGTCTGGCCCCGGGGGCTGGGCCTTCATTATCTGCCCCTGTGGGGGAATATTCATATTCATATAAGAATACGAATACCCACATCTCAACTCACCACCCTCTGAAGCCGTTCATCCCACCTATTCCAATGTTCTGCTATTGCATTACTTAAACAATGTCAGGAAACAAGGCCACATTGTCTCACTTAATTTAGTTTGTTTGCTTCTATCCCAGTCATTACTGACTTGAGAAACCAATGCAGGATGTCCTACTGCTATCACATAATGTGGTGAAAACAAGAGACATTGGAGCAATTACACAGCAGGTCAAATTGTTAGGAACCTTGCCCGCCTGTTTTCACAAATATGTGAAATAGCACGTGAGAGATTTCTGTGGTAGAATAAAGGCTACCAGGCTGAGGTGTAGTCTTTTACACGTACCTTCCGGACCTACAATGCAGGAAGGATTAAAGCAGCTGAGCACACATTCATGAAAAAAGAGCAAAGTGTGGTGTTTCTATACTGCCCCATAGTGCTTAAATCACTCTTTGAGTGGTTTACAATTTAAGTATGCAGGCTCCACCTTGTCCCCCCCCCCCCAGCAAGCTGGGTATTCAGTTTACCAGCTTCAGAAGAATGGAAGGCTGAGTGAACCTCAAGCCGGTTTCCTGGGATTTAACCCAGATTGTAAGGAGAGTTTTGGCTGAAGTACAGCAGTTTAACCACTGCACCATGAGACTCCTATAAAGTTTAGCTCTATCTCCTGTGGCTTGAATGTGGGCAAGGGTTTGAAATATCACTATATGTGTTTAGGAACTGACCAGGCCTATACTATCAGAGAACATTTATTTGATTAATGACCATAATTTAGATCATTCTAACTGCCCATAATTTTTGCATTTCTATTCCTTCTGGTTCTTCTGATAACATTTCTCTGCCAGTTAAAGTTCATCTAGAGATGAAACTCTGTCTCTCATCTAGTACTTGTCTTAGACAAAGTGATCACCATTATCTCATCTTCACTATCTATGTGAAGAGCTCCTTGTTACCTGTGAAGTACTTGTTTTTAAATAATCACAGTTCCAATAATCATTAGCTGGCTGGATAACTCAGTGAATTAGCTATCTGGCTGCAGAGCCAAACGCTGGAACTTCAATTCTTCACTGTGCTTTCTGCGAGAAGGGCCCAGTCTGTGTGGTCTTGGGCAAGCAGAAGAGTCCTAGGGCAGCTGCAGAAGAAGGGAATGGCAGACCACTTCTGAGTATTCTCTACCTGGAAGACCCTGAAAGGGTTGCTATAAGTCAGAACTAACTTGACTGCACATGGTGATGATGGTGATGATTAAGGTAGTCATTTGGTATGTGTGTTCCTGTACCTTCTATCCTCCTCCCACCCAAATATATGTATAAATGCCTATTGACTCAAGTAATAATCCATCTATTTATCTGACAGTGGACTCTACCCTGTAACAACATGGAGGAGGGTGTTACACAATTATTTTCTGCTTTGATGCAATGCACAATCGCAGCTACCCCCTGAATGTTTGATGTTTGCTTCAAAGTAATTTAGAAGATTGCTAGGGTTAACAAAATCAGAAAGGATAGAAGAGAATGAATTGGGTTGTACTTCCCTGTCCACATCATCCATTAGAGCAAGAAGATCTCAAGTCAGATTGAAAAGGATCTAGATAATTAAAATAATCCCAAATTTCCATTGTTAGAGATACCATAGCCCACTTCAACCATTTATCTGTAGAGAAGGAAGGAGACTAGATTCAATATTTTTCATGTTGATGGGTTCACACATAATTTCTCTAAAGATATACAAATATGGTGCATTAGGGCAAATGTATGGTTATGCCAGTTAGTATTTTGTTTCATACATACATCATTGACGTACAGGCATGAGTATTTTATAAAATAGCATTGCTGAAATCATTTGAAGTGTGCCAAAATCATAAAGTGCATCAGCACACACTTTTCAAATATCGGAAAGGAACTCCATTAACTGGCAGTTTAAAATTATGTAATAGACTAATAAATATAATTCAAGAATGAATTTGTAATTTTTAGATAAGGTTAAATTAAGACTCTTCCCCCTCCCCAAGAATGTTCAGAAAATAGTTTTAAAAACCAACTTACCTTTATGTCACGATTCACAAACAATTTTTAATCAACATGTGAGGGGAGCATGCAGTGCCATATGCTTCTTGCTATCCATTAGTCAGTAGCTGGTCATTAAACTCCCACTGATGTTTCCTAACTATCATCTTTGTGGTGGGTTCCCCGATCCCTCCCCCCACCTGTTCTATAGCATATGAGCAAAGAAGGGCTTTGATGGCAGATTGCCTTGAGGACAATGCAATCTCTCATGTAGTATGGTTGTTTGTTCAGGAACAAACAATAGAGACATTTTGTGATTACCATTTGCCCGCTACCAAAGGGTTC